>NC_140467.1:29512615-30112615 GCF_051167445.1 Perissodus microlepis | reverse complement strand
AACCAGGGAGGAGAGGAGCAGTCTGCTGTGTTGGAGGCTGTTGCTGGAGAAGAGGATTGGAGGAGGTATCTGTGGACAAAGCTAAGAATGGGGAAGCAGATAAACGGATGTAGCATGTTAAGCAGGAAGGAGGTAAAAAAAAAAAAAAAAAGATTCGATGGGAGGTTAAGAAGAGATGAGAAATATTAGCGAGGGGAATTTGAGAGAAAAGACAAAACATCCTATTAGCCATTTACGAAGAGCAAAAGAACGGTCAGAGAAAAGACAGACTAATCACAACAAGTCTGAGTAACACGGTTATAAATTGTGGAAAGAGATCGTGCTGAATTTTAATTGTGTTCTTTGGCACTACAAGGCAAGTACAATCTAGTAATTGTCCATTATCCTTTAAAAAGCAGACATCCTTACACTCAAGTAGTAATAAATATCACAACGGGCCAGAGGGAACATGTAAATTTGGGCCTTAAACTTGTTGAAATTCCACTACTGTGTTGCAGTTGCTGTGTTTGTCTTCTCTCACGAAGTTACGGCTTGTCATTTATCCAGTTGTCTTTAAAATTTAATAAATCTCATCTGTATAATTTAACACTTTATTTAAAATGCCAATCTCCTCCTCTGGCATAGAGAAACCGTGCCAGGTCTTAGTTTTATTCTGTTTCTTGTTGAATGTGAAGCTTCATGTTGGTGCTTCTCTGCTGGATGAATTTCTCCACACTGTGCGAAACCCTGTTTTATCTTGTCAAAGACACATATGAGAGGAAAAAAGGAGAAGAGCTTCTTGTTAAAGGAAAAGACAATAAAAAAAAATCTTCAGCGTGCAGAAACTTGACTCTCATGTGTCATGAGAGATGAAACTCCTACTTGTGTAACTACAGCCAGTTTGATCAGAGAGAACATTGGAAAGCTGGTTATTGTATGTAAAGCTGCTGTGCGTTCATTAAGCAGCTGAGACAAGAAGGAGAATGTAGAGGGAGAGCCGAGAGAAGGAACGTGAGCGCAGTTAAAGAGTAAAAATGAGAGGGGGAGGAAAAAAGTGACAAGAGGGGACCGAGACATAAAAATGGAAGACTTTCAAAAAGCTCAGAGAGACGATGAGAAGAAACGGGGAAACGTAACAATAATTTGTGTTTTTCCAAGAATCTAGTTCATGCGTTATCACAATTCATTAAGGTTTTGAAGAAAATACATCTGCATTATCTCCAGATTGAAACACAGCATTACCTCCTCTATCAGGAGGAAAGTTGGTAACATTCTCCATAACAATTCACTGCAAAAAATAAAATGGATTTTTAAAATAGTGACTCGCAGGTCTACACGAATACACTTGAATACTGAAAACACCAAATGCCTTTAAAGGAAAAACGAATAGCAAGAAACACAATATTCATTTCATTTGGCTAACTCACAGGAATGTAAATGTTATATTAAAAGATGGTTATTTGAGAAACTTCACATTTAGACAATTATACTGTAGGGAAATGCTACATATGGCAGTGTTAGTGTAACTGTACAGTGCAGGGACTCAAGGAAATAAGGCAAAACTGATAACCTGGTTTAAATAACAGAAAATAAACTGCAGTCTCTGTGGTTATATGTTCCGGTAATAAATGGAGACCAGAGCAAGGACACTAAAATAAGAAATGAATGATGGCACTAAAATGTTCTTTACACCCAGGTATCATAACTTCTTTAAAGTAAGAATCTGCTTAACCTTGTATGACATGAGGAAATCTTTAAAAGAACCAAAGTTTATGTGTCAGTACGGCGCAATACAGGGTAACCATATTTGCCAGGAAGAGCAGACACTTACATTTACTCGCTGCACCTTCAAAGGCCTTGAAAAGATTATGAGTCTGATGTTATCAAATCTTTCAAAGAACTGAAGCATAAAGTCTGAGGCATACATTTTTAATATCTACCACTGAGAACTCTCGTAAGAGGACATCAACATGACTCCCTTACTAAACCCCTCAAAAACAAGTGGTTCATTTTGTTTTCCCTCACTACTCTTTAATTATTAACATCTGTCCTGTCTCCTTTTCCTCACCTCTAACCAGTGACAGATGGTCTCGAACATCATTAGTGATTGTCCTAACCTTAATCAGAACTCTGTACTATTCGAATATGTCATTTTAAAAATGTGCTCCATATACATGTTGTCAATGAGGAAAAAATACAATCAGTTAATCTGATACATTAAAATAACTATTGTTTTTTTCCCAAAAAAGTGCTTCTACTTGGGTTAGAGTTATGGACATGAATTAGGGTTAGCACAGAGTGAACACACAATGTAAGCCTGGACTAAAAAGAGAAAAAATAGTTAACACATGACCAAAATATTGTCATGTGACATGAGATGGTATGGTAATAGGAACATGGTGGGACTATTTCAGCCACACCACGCAGCTTCTGTCATCATGTCCAAGGCTGCATGCATGAAAGGATGTACATAAATTTCCTCCTACAATATTCAAAAAACTTTGAGACAATGGCATCTACTTGAAAAAGAGGAGAGCTATAAAGTACATAAACATTAAGTTGTTCAGAGCAGAAAGCAGATGAATTGGATCATTTGGATTCAAAGAGCATGCTGGTGTAACCATCGCGATTCGGGAGGATTCAGTGTTTTATCATGCTAATGAATTGACTTAAATTTATCTAAGAAGTTCTACAGGGATCAATGTCTTAGTTTAATTAGCCACATAGCAGCAGAGTCTAAAGCTCCCAGATTGGGTATTGCTACTGTCTATGTTATTTGGGGAACATAGTTGACTCGTTCTGGCCCTAATCTTCTATCTTTTCCTTTATAATCAGCAGAGTTCATTGTTGTATCTCATTGCGTGTACGTCTCTATCGTTTTTCCTTCATTAGCAGCTTTCTCATTATATTTGCCTTTCTGTATCATTAGCTGCCCCACCCGTCTCCACTCTTGTGTGCTTTGCCAGCAGCGATCAACCTTCGTGTTGTGTCAGGCCGTCCACTGACTCTGCCTCTCTGCTGTTGTTATATCACTGATACGAGCCAACCAGGAATTAGCCAATTATTGAATTACTGAATTACTGGTCCCCACCATGCCGTTTACCATTTAGCCTTGCAGCAAACCGAGACTTGAATACAACAGTGAGATAAAGGAAATGAACAGTGGGCCAACAGTTGGCAAAGTTACATGTTTACTTCTATCTATGACAGTTCTACATGCATAACAACTTGTAGTAATATTAGCATATACAGATGTAGCAAGTTAATGTGCTCAGTTTTTCTCTCATATTAGTTTGAGAAATCATTAGGCCCCGCCCCCTCACTGCTGCCATTCAAATTTTCACTATTTGATCACCGTTACTTTGGCAAAAGATTTATTTTTAAATAAGTATGGCTTCTTGATTTTTATATAACAGATGTCTGTCATACATTCAAACATCTGCAGGCTAGCAAAAAAATATAATAATAATAATTAATGTTTCATGTTTAGTTGACAAGTTCATACCATGAATATATTGTATGTCCATATCTCCTCCTTAGCTTGCGGCACTGAACTAAAATGTGCACGAACATCATCACATATACAGCAATTATGAACGTCTATATGTTTTTTTCAGAAAGATTCCTTATAAATCCAATATATGTTACGTTCATTTCATCTTCCTCTTGTAAGTGCGAGATCATGTTGTCGCTTTGGTTCTCCCATGTGTCACATTCAATGTACAACAAAGCAGTTTACCTACAATGTCACTGCAACGGTAATATTTGTAATATTTTATTTTCTAAAATTTGCTTTGTGTCACTGATTAGCTTATACATTTTACATGTCTTAACTAGCAAGATGATCTTTTAATAATGCAAAAGCCCCTTAGAATGAGGACATCCTCTACATTTGTAAATGTAGACCTGTAATGTCATGACTGCTGGACGAAAGAAGAAATTTGTAATTTGACGGTAAAATAAAATGAACTAATATTTGTAACCAACAACGTGTTTCTTGGCCTCGGTGTTCAGTTATAAATATACATAGGAAGAAATCTCCTTTGCTGACTGTGCAAACTACAGCAGTTTATGTTGTTGGCACAACATAACATAAAGGTTAATCTAAACATATCACATGGAAATAAGAAAGTGTAGAAAGCAGACCTCAGAGTTTTCTTTCACACCTTTTGTTGCCTCCTGGCCACAGAGCTACCTGTTGTCTGAGCAGTGGCAATTTTTTCAGGCTTATTTTTGCTGCAGCACGATTAGAAGTATAGTGATGGCATCAAAGTACCTGGTGTGTATCCTCTGTCCACAGTCAGGCTGGGGAAAGGCATTGGTCTCAGGCTAAACTTGTTGTGAGTGAAGCCACACGAGGGAGAAGGCAGAATCCCAGGATACTGCGAGGAGTCCAGGGTTGGCACCGGGATGGCACTGACCACCGCTGAAACAGAAAGTAAACAAGGTGAGTGTTCCAGTGACCCACACTGAAACAGAGACAGTAAACCTGCAGACCACACAGAGATTGCGATTTCACGTTCCACCGATGCCAGTGCTTTTTTCATAAAGCTTATGAAGAACTCATCAGGACCAAAACTCAACTGATTCTTCCTTTGATCATGCCGCATCTCTCCACCGTCTCTCCACCGTCATGAAATCTGGCTCAGCGGTGTTTGTGTAATCTTGCCGACAAACACGCAGAAGCCGAACAAGCAAACACACAGCACTGATCACATAACTCAACCAGCGAGAGATGAGGCAGCGATACATGAGTCAGAGTGGGAAAACAAACTGTGAGCACCACTGAAACAGATGTATAAAGAAGCAGGCTGATAGCGTGACAGAGCAGACACGCACAGGAGTCAGCAAACCAGCGACAGAGCCAAACGAGTCAGGGTCACCAATATTAGTCATTGCACAGAAAGTTTTTATGTTTATTTCAGTTTCGTTTTTCAATTTCAGATGTGTGTTTGCTCATTTTAGCTCATGCCTAGTTTGACCATTAATGTTTTCTTAATCTTAATTCTAATACGAGGATATTTGTCAGGGGAAAGAAAGCGTATTTAAAAAATATTGTTTTACTCACAATCATGTGGAAACCTTGGTCTCATTAAAAATGCAGAAACGCCTTCTCATACTTGTTAGGTTTACACATTTTAAAAAGTCAAACTTTAGAGATTTTCTAAAAGTTTTATTTCAATTTTAGTCAGTTTTGCGAGTGGACTTAAAAAAATTATTTTTGTTCTTTTTGTCAATGAAATTTTTTTTCACACAAAGTTTTGGTGTATGATGAAGTTTTAAATGAAAAGTTTTAACTCTTTTACCCTTGTGGTTGCTTATTTGTGTGAGAAAAAACAGAATGTGAGAGTAAAGCTGAGTAGACTGTGACAACACTGACTGAGAAGTTGTTTTATGATTTGTCCAATTGGATACATGGCACCAATTTATCCTTACTTTAGGGTTATCCTGCTCTATATGTTATAGTGCTGGATAGTTTCAAATGATCTCATTTATCTGTTTCATGGTATTAAGTAGACATTCAGTGAAAGTTATCTTATGTGCAGTCATGTGAGAAAGTCAGTTTACTCTATGCACTCCTGTGAAAAAGGAGGAGGTTGAGTACCAGCCCAATGCTAATCAAGTGCTAATCACTCACGTAATCAGCAAACGTAAGCATCTGTATAAAAGGAGAAGTTTTTGTCTTTCCATCTTTTCCAGCAAATTCACCCAGAGGTCAGAACTTCCAAGCCTCAGAGAAACTCCAAACAAAACCCAAAATCTACATTTGGGATTCATCAAGAATCACTTAGCAGGTTAAATAAAGTTAATGACAAACAGAAGAAGACTGAACAAGTCATTGGAATCATCATCATTGGAAGGGTTATCAGGAGATGTGTGGCCACAATGAACTACACCTCATACCAACCGTCAAGCACAGTGGTGGAGGGGTGATGATTGGAGCTTGTTCTTGAAGCCACAGGACTCAACCATGAACTCCTCTCTATACCAAAGTATTCACATGTGAGGCAGTGCATCTCACAGTTAAAGCTTAGCACAGTAGGATCACTCAACATGACAATGATCCCAAGTACAGCACAAACTCTTCAACATAATAGCTGGAAAAAAAGACTCAAATTGCAATATTCTAGTAAAAGCTGAGACTTTAAATTCTGTGATGGGACATTACGAGAATGGCAGAATGTCAAAGAAGCAACGCATAAAGATGAGTGGGCAAAAAGTCCCCCAGAGCAATCAGAGACACTTACGAAGGTCATTTTCTCAGCTAATGAAGCAAAGAGTACTGGAGAGAAACCTGAGACAACTTTTGACATGACTGTAAAGCTGCACAGCACGATTCACATGTTAGAAGACATTACATTTCAGATTCTGAGTATCACAAAAAAAAAAAACAGCAGCAGAATTCTAATATCATTCTAAACACTGTTATTATTATTATTATTATTGCTGCTATTAACATAAATTTTCTTTTTTTCTGTATGAAAACCTGCATTTCAAACTCCACTATCCAGAATCATCCAGGTCTAGTATTTGTAAATCATGACAGCAAAGATAGTTTTTCACCATGTACAGACTGTTCTCTTTGCAGCTATTCATTAGTTAGGAGACCTGGAAGTTCACTGCACTGAAGAACAGCAACCAATGAAGTATCTGCATGTACATATCCATGGTAACCAAAGAGCTATGCCAGCGGACAGAAAGGGAGAAGCGTAAGAAGTACGATCTGTGGTGGAAGAAGTTTTTTATAATGTCACAGTGTTAATGATGTTATCAGCAGCCCTGTAACAGTCCCACCGACTGTAAAGCAGACAGTCAGTCAGAGCCAATAGAGTTCATATTGTGACCTTGAGAGGAAACTGCAGGGACTCAAACTCACTGAGACTGATTACACTGCCTCAGGTCCACACACACACACACACACACACACACACACACACACACACACACACACTGCTTCTCCAAGCTGTTTAGAAGATAAGAGGCACCCGTCAGTGTTTGTTTGTGTGTGTGCACATATTTCTCTGTTTGTCTCTCTCCAGCTGTGTCTTTTTTACACACATCCATTCAGGCTGGAGGTGAATTCAGCATTGTTTTCTGAATATAAATGAATGTTTAATAAGGAAAAAAAAGTGTTCAAAAGAAAACATTTGCAACAGCCCATTTCTGTTTTCTACAAAAATATTTTCAATGTAATACTGAATTAAAGGCTCACCAGCCTGCTGTAAGGAAATCAATCCAAAAAAGGAAAAAAGAAACACGACCCAAGGTTTAACATTTTGTTGTAAACAGTTTTCTCCGTTTTTGTTTTCATCTATGTTTCTCAAAAGTGGATAGATAAAAGATCTGGGGAATAACAATGCTTATAAAGATATTTTTCTTACTAGTCATTATAATAATTGTGAAGATTATTAAATTGATATTTTCAACACTTTGTGAAATATACTTATTCGACTTGAATGAGAATAAATTGTGTAAACTGGCATGGAGCTTTTCAGATGGTAGCATGACAAATGAGCAGTGTAACTGTATAGCTGGCGGACTTGCTGAGTTTCAGTCAGTGTAAAAAAAACCACGGATGGTAAATTACACAGATTCATAAAATATTGAATCAAATGTACTTTTTTCATTACTTTTAATACAGAGTTCTCTTTACCCTCTCAAAGTTATTGGGCGGTGTGCAGGACTTTGCCCAACCAATCTCCGTGTGATTTGTGTTCAACAAGTCCCTGAGGGGGTGTTCTGTGTGGAGCGCTCAGCCCATTGCTACAGACTACTCAGTCCTTGTGCAACCAAAAGGAGAGCTTGGTATACACTAGGGGCAGACTAGTTCCCAGTCAGAGCTGGACATCATCCCTTTACCATGTGTTAAAGATTTTGTGTGTGGAGCTTTCTGATCTGGTGACCTCAGGTGACCTGGCCCTGTTGGCTTTATCAAGTTGTACACTTCCTCCAGGCCAAAATGCCCACTCATGGTTGGGACTGAAGTGCTTCCCCAGTCTTGCTGGTCTTTTTTTTTTTTTTTTTTTTTTACAAATAATGGGGAAGTGTATGGGTACCAGTCTATTGTTGTAAGGATAAGAGAGGATACAAGCAGCAGAGATGAGCTTCCTCTGAAGAGGTCCTGAGCGCAGCCTTAGGTTGAGACTTTCAGGTGGAGCTTACAGTATAACTACTGCTCCTCCACATCAAAGCGAGACAGCTGAGGTGGTTCAGGCATCTGACCCAGGATGCTTTCTGGATGCACCCCAGGTGTTTTGTATCAGTTTTACCAGTTGGAAACCCCGGGGCAGACCCAGGATACGCTGAACAGATCGTGTCTCCTGACTGACTTGGAAAGGCTTTGTTGTGCAGCAGATAGGAACTAGAGGAGGTGGGTGAGAAAAGGGAGCTCTGCTTAGACTGTTCCCCAAGGAACCCAGACCTGAATACTGAATCAGGGCTAGAAAATGGATGGATGGATGGAAAATCCTGCACAAAAACACACATGTCAATAAAGATTTTTAAATTGAATTCTAACTGTCAAAAGAGACAGATGGTCAGTTTTCTTCTGCCTCCTGCTTCTTCCTCTTTGAAACCCAGAGGTTATTACACTAAACCATCATCAATACCAGTATCGATCAGACAGTATTGATAATGGCAGGGCTGTGATCAGCAGCTTTAGGAGGTGTGTGTGTGTGTGCTCATTTAAACAGAGTCAGGGTTTCATTACAGCAGCAGGACGACCAGAGATGAGCAAGCCTGGTCAATACACTTATTGGTGGAGAATATTGATGAGCTTGGTGCAGTGAGGTGGGGAGCTACAGGTTTATGGAGGTTTTGTAAGAGGGTGAGAAGGAGGCCAGAGATAAGAGGAGACAGAAATACAGATAGAGATCACAAAATGCTGAATTTTGCATAAGAGGATATAAAAAAAATGTTGTTACATGAAGTCACGTAAAATTAAAAAAGTAAAAGTCACAAAAGAATTAAATAGAAATAAAAAAGAAGGAGTGATAAAGAAACCATACAGAAAGAAAAATATTGAGCAAAAAAAAAAGAGACAAGAATGGATAAAAAGTTTGATCAACAATGACACAAGCACACTGAGATGAAACCCAAATAAAACTGATAGAAAACTGTGAGAGTGAGAGAGGAAAGCAAGACCGGAGACACTAAGACACAGAAACAGCAGGTAGATATAGAGATCATCTGACATCTGCAGAGCAGAGATGTTACAGCCGGGTTTTAAAAAAATGAAAAAGAAAAATATTGAAGAAGCCTGGAGCTCCTTTAGCAGAAGCAAAATGCAAGAGACATAAACAAAGAGAGAAACAGTGTGGACCCTGCAGGGGTTTAAGAATAACGCACGTTCCACCAAATCAATTATGAACAATTTACTTAAATGTTCTCAATATTTTCCCCATTAAATAAAAAGCAATCAAAGCAAATAAAAAGTCTACTAGTGCAGTCATTTTCACTATGACATTACAAACACCGAAAGTGTGTTGAAAAACTATTTACAATTTCAGCCAAATTGCCTTTTTTGTTAATTTAATGTGCAAATGTCCTTAATGCATTTGTCAGTTTGCAGCTATCTTCATAATGAACGTGTCAGTTGGATGTTCACTGACACTGATTTTATTCTGTATTTATTTCTTTCCTGCTAAAGTGTTCAGTCATGGTTGTAGTTTGTTTGAATGCTAACACGGTTCCTTTGTTTACTGCAGCCTGTCTGCAGTCATAATAAGACATTTTTAAATTCTTTTAATTTAAATCAAATTTCTAGCACAAGAGTTTGGTCCTTGCACTTGCTGAGATATCCAACATGCCTCACAGACAGCAAGCCCTAGATCTGTTGGAACTCCACCATCCCTCCTTTTCCTCCTCTCTAATCCCCGCCCTGCCCGTGCTGGCAATTTCTTGGAGCAATCCTTCTACTCATGCTTTCAGGACTTCTCAGTCCAGGCAGTCATTCCCTCGATGGCTTACAACCTCCTTCAAGATCTAAGTTGCAATAAATCTTTCTTCATCATCTTTTTTCGAGTCTTTGCCCAACTGGGGCCCGCTGACTTCTGTTCAACAAAATGCTCAGCAAATTGAGGTTCCAATGACATGAGATAAAAGACATATCATCTCGTGTCATATACAACCATATGATATTTTAACCAAGATCACTATGTTTACCTAATCCTGATAAAAAGTCCTCTCTTGCCTTAATCTTACGACACTGATATAAGATTTGTGTTTTGTGTAACTACATCAGATACTCGCTGTTGACACCGGTGAAAACTGTATCTGAATATTCATAAAGAAGTTGTCTGCGTACAGTACTATGAAAAAGTATAAAATCATCCAGAATTATGTCTGAAGTTTCTCAGTCATCCAGTGTAAGGAGCTTGAAAACAAAAGCGTCTGGACTTCTTTAAGTTCCGTTGAACATGTTTCACCTCTCATCCAAGAAGCTTCTTCTTCTAAGCCCTATTGGAAGTGTCCCCAAGAGCATCATGGACACAGTAAAAACAATTGTGACCACACCTGTTTTCACACCTTGGCTCATGTGATTAGGAAGAGGATCAATAGGGGTCCATGAGCCTCTTGGGAACATTCCCATATGGCTTAAAATCTGGGACTCTCCACCAGAATTCCTTTATAATTACACAGGAAAATAAGAAATAGGTACAGTGATTTATTAAAATGTGTAAATGTGTAAACACTGGTTCATGCTTTGAAACAGATGCATTTTTATGCTTGAATGATTGATATATCAAAGTGGCTCAAACGAAAAACATTCCTGTGAAACCAGTCAGGTACACCGAGTGGACTGAACATCAGTGAAAAAGCAGCCGATACGCAAAGAAAATCTTCTGAAAGAAAACCATATCTCAAGACCACTTTCAAAAAAATCACAAGAAAGTCTGGTTCCTTGGAAGCAAAATATAAAGAAATGAAGGGTGGCTCAAGACTTTTGCACAACACTGTAGATTTTTTTTTAACTATATGCACTCAAATTTGAACAAAAATATGCTGCCTATTTAAACAGATTACTAATTGTATTATAAACTATGACTGGAACGTCCACTTTCTAGTGTTTTTCAGTTCAGTATCGTCTTTAACTTCCCTCTCCAAAAACAAAAAATACCTTAAAGCTTTTCTATTTTTACAGAAAGAGAAATGGTATTTCTAAAAGATGCAGTGCCACAGCTTAGAACAGAGAAGTCTTTGACAGAACAATAAAATAAAAGGAAAATCTATGAAATGTGAAACATGACAGCGAATAACAAAAGATAGGAAGAGGGAAAAAATAGAATAGGAAACAGGTCTGAGTGTTGGCAGAGGAAGCCAGAGGGTTTTCCTGCTTTACGGTGACCCACATATCACAAACACCCACATTTATGTAAACTCACAGTCCTTGTCACATGCTAACAAGAATTATCACTCGGCCGCTGACTCACTCTCTCCAGAAATAACCACACAGCATTATAACCTGGATGCTACGCTTCAGCTCAGTGACTCCAGTTTGTTACAACTGGGTTAAACAACAGCAGCAACTGCATATCAGAAGAAGAAGAAATAAAAGAGAGAAAAGAGGACACAAATCCTTCAAGACATGCAGCCAGACTGAGAGCAGGGTAATTACAATGTGAAACATTCTGCTCACTGATGTGACTGAAAACATATTGACTCCACAGAGAGAGAACACCGTAATTAGACAACCTGCTTCTGTGCACAAAACTGGTTCACAGACACAATTTGGTATCACAGAGATTCTGCAGATGTTCTGCATCAACCTCATGGTGAAAGGAAACAGCTTTATACAAACAGCTGTTTAAAGTCAAGTGCCTACACTATGAACTCCACCCACAGTGCGATGGGTGCTGGGACAGGAGGAGGTGTCACTGCGATTCTGGAAGTGGGACAGAGTTGGTGCGAGGATGAGCCGATGAGGGTGATGCACATCAAACAGAATTTGACATAGTCTTAAACGGCTTTAGAGACTTCACAAGTGCTACAGTTAAAAGGTGTCTTATGGAAATGACAGGAGACTGGTGTAATTAAGGACTGCAAGAGCTTCAAAAGGGGTATGATAAAAATGAAGGGACATGACATGTCTGAATAAATACTGGAGGAGATGACTTGGACTGACTCTTTAAACCAGACTTAACATTCTTCTAATGGCGTTAAATGGTTTAAGTAAAGGATTTTAATCCTGACCGTCAGTTTGTACTTTCCTAAATCATGTAACAAGAGGTAATCATTTGGGTGGGTTTTCTTTAGTGGCAAGACCGGGGCATTACAGTGACTTTATGTTTCTATTAAGATCTCAGCCTTGGCTAAGCCATCAGCTGTGTGCTGTTTGAGGGGATGGTGTTTGACATAGGTCTGTTTCATGTTTGTGAGTGCTGGTTGTGTTGGATTATTGTAACCTACATTTTGGGTTATGACCATAACTTTTGTGTTTTAGGGAACTGCTGACACAGTCAGTCAGTCAGTCAGTGATAGCTGACAGACATTTCTAGGCATCAATGAAAGTCAGTGATTTTGTTTGGGATGTTGGTGCCTCACTGTTGGGCTAGAGCCTATTCTAGCTTTCATAGAGCAGGAGCTGGGGTACAGCCTGGACAAGCTGCCAATGTATTGCAGACCCTCTCCAAATCTCTCCAAATACTCAAATATTAGATAATACTATAATATTAAAAAAGATAGTAATATCAATAATGTGAAACTGCTGATGTCACGGTGGCCATGCTCCTTTTATCCACAGTCTTCTCTGAGAGGAACAGGGCCTTATGCTATGAACTGAAAAGCTTCTACAAGGTGCTACCAACTTATTGTTTTTTTCCATGAGAATTATGATGAGTTAGAGTACTTAAGTCAAAGAATCATTTCTAAAACTGCAAATCTGCCAAATTACACAGCAGTGATTACTAGAGACCTCTTTTCAGAATGTGCCTTTAAATGAAGTATTTTAATATCGAAAACAGCCAGTTCTGATACAGGGAATAACACCCTAAAGAGGGTCAATGTATAGCCAAATTATCTTTGAGATACGATGATATCTGGAGAAAAATAGTAGTGAATGAGATAGAAAACTCAGTTTGTATCAAACTCCAGCTATTCTTTCTACACTGATGACTCACTGTTACAGACTAATGCTTTAAATTCATTCAAACAGAGTGCAGAATTTAGGGGTCTGTTTTTAGATAGTGTGGTATGCATTACAATAAACGTCTTTAAAATTAAAGTTGTGCTGACCAGCCAACTGTAAACTGCTGTTTAACTTCACCAGACTCCATTAGGTGGTTGTAGAACACTGAATTTAATGGCTCAGTACTCATTAATCAGTGTGAGTGACAAAGAAAAGTACAAATGCAATCATGTCTTTGGTAAAACTTTTACAGTCACAGCCATGTTGACTGACTGAAGCTGCTCTTGTGTCTGATGTGAAACCCCTCATGTGATCTGATCAGAGCCACTGCTGGAGTCGCACACTGTAAACCGAATCTTTGAGGTTTCACAGCAACATTCCTTTTTTCCCGCTTCATCTTGCCAACTCTCTTCCAGTTTTTCGCTGCTTGCCTCTCCTTCCTCATTTTGTCTTTCCCAGGCTCATCCCCTCGTCACTGGCGTGTCCTCAGATCTCCCCCCCACTCTGTCCTCTGAGTCGTTCTGAGGGAATGAACAGGCTAATTATCAGTGTGAGAAAGTTGGTGCAAGTGTGAGCGCCTCTCTCTTCAACTTTGCTTTTGCCTGAAAGACTTTTTACATCTAAACCTCCCAAAGAAAGTTGGAAAGTCGAAGAAAGATGAACTCTCTGACTATCATCATCATCATCACCCTAAGGCAACTGGCCACTGGAGACATCATCTGGAGGTACCATGTGAAAGCTCAAGCACCAATAGCAAGAGCAATGACGTATATTGAGCATAATGTAAAATACGTTCAGTTCAGTATGCTCCCAAGTTAATCTGAGAAACTGCAGAGCTCTTTAATTATACATGATTTTGAAATTTTCAGTCACAGATTTTCCATCAAATGTGATGATATCTCACGAGCTTTAGACAGAAATAAGAATGCATGTGTGAGCTTCACCAATTTTCAGGAAAGTGATTTTCCATATTTTTCCTGATATTTAAAATAACAACTGTTATTTAACCCGTAACCTTGAGAAATGAAGAACAATGACTACCTCAGTTAATGTAGGCTAGCTAACTGATGTTTATCCACTCATTGCTAGTTTCAGGTTAACTGAAGCTGGTCACTTTACTGTGGTGCAGTGAAGTCACCCTACACAAATTAGACATTACTGACTACCTGAGTTGCTTTGGAGAACAGGTCACTGACTGATTGGTCACTGGGTTTGTGTGTTAGCGTTCTACATTTTCCTAGCAACTATGAACAAATTCAGTGCTCTTCTGTATGTACTATTTCACAACTACCAGCCACTCTGACTGAAAATTAAGTGTCTGGCAGTAAAAGAAATGATGGCATCAAAACCAAGTAATACAGGGAGTGCAGAATTATTAGGCAAATGAGTATTTTGTCCACATCATCCTCTTCATGCATGTTGTCTTACTCCAAGCTGTATAGGCTTGAAAGCCTACTACTAATTAAGCATATTAGGTGATGTGCATCTCTGTAATGAGAAGGGGTGTGGTCTAATGACATCAACACCCTATATCAGGTGTGCATAATTATTAGGCAACGTCCTTTCCTTTGGCAAAATGGGTCAAAAGAAGGACTTGACAGGCTCAGAAAAGTCAAAAATAGTGAGATATCTTGCAGAGGGATGCAGCAGTCTCAAAATTGCAAAGCTTCTGAAGCGTGATCATCGAACAATCAAGCGTTTCATTCAAAATAGTCAACAGGGTCGCAAGAAGCGCGAAGAAAAACCAAGGCGCAAAATAACTGCCCATGAACTGAGAAAAGTCAAGCGTGCAGCTGCCAAGATGCCACTTGCCACCAGTTTGGCCATATTTCAGAGCTGCCACATCACTGGAGTGCCCAAAAGCACAAGGTGTGCAATACTCAGAGACATGGCCAAGGTAAGAAAGGCTGAAAGACGACCACCACTGAACAAGACACACAAGCTGAAACGTCAAGACTGGGCCAAGAAATATCTCAAGACTGATTTTTCTAAGGTTTTATGGACTGATGAAATGAGAGTGAGTCTTGATGGGCCAGATGGATGGGCCCGTGGCTGGATTGGTAAAGGGCAGAGAGCTCCAGTCCGACTCAGACGCCAGCAAGGTGGAGGTGGAGTACTGGTTTGGGCTGGTATCATCAAAGATGAGCTTGTGGGGCCTTTTCGGGTTGAGGATGGAGTCAAGCTCAACTCCCAGTCCTACTGCCAGTTTCTGGAAGACACCTTCTTCAAGCAGTGGTACAGGAAGAAGTCTGCATCCTTCAAGAAAAACATGATTTTCATGCAGGACAATGCTCCATCACACGCGTCCAAGTACTCCACAGCGTGGCTGGCAAGAAAGGGTATAAAAGAAGAAAAACTAATGACATGGCCTCCTTGTTCACCTGATCTGAACCCCATTGAGAACCTGTGGTCCATCATCATATGTGAGATTTACAAGGAGGGAAAACAGTACACCTCTCTGAACAGTGTCTGGGAGGCTGTGGTTGCTGCTGCACGCAATGTTGATGGTGAACAGATCAAAACACTGACAGAATCCATGGATGGCAGGCTTTTGAGTGTCCTTGCAAAGAAAGGTGGCTATATTGGTCGCTGATTTGTTTTTGTTTTGTTTTTGAATGTCAGAAATGTATATTTGTGAATGTGGAGATGTTATATTGGTTTCACTGGTAAGAATAAATAATTGAAATGGGTATATATTTGTTTTTTGTTAAGTTGCCTAATAATTATGCACAGTAATAGTCACCTGCACACACAGATATCCCCCTAAAATAGCTAAAACTAAAAACAAACTAAAAACTACTTCCAAAAACATTCAGCTTTGATATTAATGAGTTTTTTGGGTTCATTGAGAACATGGTTGTTGTTCAATAATAAAATTATTCCTCAAAAATACAACTTGCCTAATAATTCTGCACTCCCTGTAGTGTCAAAATTCCCATATTCTTAGTAGAAGCACAGAAGCTTTATAATAAAATAATGGCTATATTGTCAGGTTTCAAGGGCGAGCTCCATGAACCATAAACAAATTGTAGCTAGATAAGGTGGATAAGGACTAAAGTAGGGCTGCCACAAACGATTATTTTGATAGTTGACTAGTCACCGATTATTTTTGCGATTAGTCGACTAATCAGATCATGCATCCTTACAGCTTATTGCACCAGCATGCATTTGCTCTTATATAACTATCATTAGCTTACAGCTTTAAGTGTTTAAGGTATGTGCTAACTTAAAATAAAGACAAGATGAGAGTTTGTTAAGTTTTAATGAAATTTGCAGATTGTTTCGGTGAAGTTTAATAAACTCCTTGCTATCTAAAATATAACAGGACACCAGAGTATATTCTCCAGCATCTCACACTTCTGATGATCAGCTGTCTGTTTATTCAGCTGTGTAAAAACTATAACTTTAATCTCAGCCAAAACGATTTACTCAGGAACAAATAAAATACTAGAAAAAGCCAAACAATAACATTGTTAAGTTATCTAAGTGACTTATATATCATGTTTAACCTGAGTAGCGAAAGACGGCGGTGGGTTTGAAAACTATTTGCTGGGAGTCCGGTGTTCTCACGGGCTCTAGTGAGCCTTGCCCCCGGCTAGCTATCGAGCTAGTGGGTAACAGACGTCTTGAAAATATGTGGTGTCTTGATAAACTGAGCAGATATTTGAAGTTTACACAGCTACATTCTCGCCTGAAAATATGTTAAACGTTTATTTTGTGACCCAGAAAGAATAATAAGAGTAATATTAAAACTAACTAGCTGCCGCCATTGTTGTAAACTGAGCTGGGCCGCGCTATGAATTCTGGGACACAGTTTCTTCTTCTTCGGGGTTTAACGGCAGCTGGCATCCTTGTACATGCAGTGCTGCCATCTTCTGTTTCAGTCCGTTATTACACTCTTAAATCCTACTACTTATTCCTGCGTCTTTTGTGATCTTACAAAGCTTCAAACGACGCGTCGACTATTAAATTAGTCGTCGACGATTTTGATAGTCGACGTAATCGTGACTAGTTGACTAATCGTGGCAGCCCTAGACTAAAGCACCACGAGGTAGAACAAACCTGACCCCACCATCAGATGATAAATGAATTTATAGGTGACCCAATTTGGTAAACTTAGAGCTGAACCACTTCTCAGGAAAGGAAGAGGCTAAAAGTTTGTGTTGCCCAAGACATATAAAAGTTTCACACTGGATGATGACAATCAATTTACCGATGGATCCGAGTCAGAGCTTAGTTGCAACAAGAGAGAGGATTTTGTAACGCTGTCCATCAAATCCAGTACTTGGGGGATTTTTTTTAGCCCATAAAATAATTGATATTAATAATAATCACTCATTGCACATCACCAATGAACAGAAAGTAACCAAAGCATCAGGGCTTTTGCAGTTGTGTGAATAAGTGCATATAAAATCTCTGATGGACTACTAACCTAGAAAAAAGCAACCAAAAAGAATAGAAAACTGTGCAATAAAGAAAAAGAGTCCCGCATGGATCTCAAACTCATGTCTCCTGGGTAAAAGTCATCTGAATTATGCCACTACCATCCCTCCATCCTCCTTAAAAGGAATTTAGTCGCCGTTTCAAAGATCAAACACTCTTAGTTTGACTGTGAGAATCAGGCCATCATAGCTGAACTACAGAACGGCAATGATATGCAGAAGAAGAGAACTATTTGGAAGAAGAGAGAAAAGGAATAGACGTCAGACCAGTGGAAATCAGGGCTTTGATGTCATAGGAACTTTGGTTTCATGTGTTTGTGAGATGTAGTAAAGGAGGTTCCTGCTGTGAAGCATATGGTGATACAATGCTCACACCATCCCTGGGAACACTGTTTGTTTTCAGCAGGACAATGAGCCGCAACAAACCTCCAGGCTGCGAGGGCTGCATGACCAAGAAGGAGAGCGATCGAGAGGCAAAGAGCTCTAAACAATCATGATAAATACAAGAGCTTAAATGATTATGAATCCACTGCAAAAGTGTCTTAAACCCACAGTACGGTGTACATTTTAGGACATCGTCAGGTCTCAAGAAAAAAGTTGTCAGGTATCAGACAAAAAAATGTCAGGTCTCAGTTCTCAAAAAAAAAAAGTTGTCAGGTATCAGACAAAAAATTGTCAGGTCTCAGTTCTCAAAAAAAAAAGTTGTCAGGTATCAGACAAAAAAATGTCAGGTCTCAGTTCTCAAGAAAAAAGTTGTCAGGTATCAGACAAAAAAATGTCAGGTCTCAGTTCTCAAGAAAAAAGTTGTCAGGTATCAGACAAAAAAATGTCAGGTCTCAGTTCTCAAGAAAAAAGTTGTCAGGTATCAGACAAAAAATTGTCAGGTCTCAGTTCTCAAAAAAAAAAGTTGTCAGGTATCAGACAAAAAAATGTCAGGTCTCAGTTCTCAAGAAAAAAGTTGTCAGGTATCAGACAAAAAAATGTCAGGTCTCAGTTCTCAAAAAAAAAAGTTGTCAGGTATCAGACAAAAAAATGTCAGGTCTCAGTTCTCAAGAAAAAAGTTGTCAGGTATCAGACAAAAAATTGTCAGGTCTCAGTTCTCAAAAAAAAAAGTTGTCAGGTATCAGACAAAAAAATGTCAGGTCTCAGTTCTCAAAAAAAAAGTTGTCAGGTATCAGACAAAAAATTGTCAGGTCTCAGTTCTCAAAAAAAAAAGTTGTCAGGTATCAGACAAAAAAATGTCAGGTCTCAGTTCTCAAAAAAAAAGTTGTCAGGTATCAGACAAAAAAATGTCAGGTCTCAGTTCTCAAAAAAAAAGTTGTCAGGTATCAGACAAAAAATTGTCAGGTCTCAGTTCTCAAAAAAAAAAGTTGTCAGGTATCAGACAAAAAAATGTCAGGTCTCAGTTCTCAAAAAAAAAGTTGTCAGGTATCAGACAAAAAATTGTCAGGTCTCAGTTCTCAAAAAAAAAAGTTGTCAGGTATCAGAACACAAGGTACCAGACAGAGAAAAAATCTTCCTGCAGGTGGCGGTGTTGTCATGTCCCACCCAATGACTGTATAAAAGATGGACGACACGACAGCTCCCCAAAAATGAAGCCAAAACGTCTCTATCGCCCCCTGGTGTCTGGCTGCAGTATATACGTCATAAACCCCGCCTCCTCCATGTTAGCGGATGGGACTGGGGTCAGACTAAAATAAATTTATTCTCCTCAGATAATTTTTTTCCAAAGATTCTTTCTTTTGTTATCAATAGTTCTCATCACGCTGATTGATGTTCAAGGGGTCTCCTCTCCCATAAGTTTGATTCTAATTCCTACCGCGGTGATGTTAAATTGGGGTGAAACGTCATCATAACAGCTTTGACTGGCAGCTGCAGTCACGGAGAAACTTGCGTATCTCTGTTCGGGAATAGCAGATAGAACGTAGGCTCTGAGAGGAGGGCCAGCGTTTACGCTACGAAAACACGACCGAGTGTTTTAACCTGACAGCCTGAGGTGTTCTTCAGTAAACTGGACTACCCGACAGAAGGACCCGAGGCCCTGCTGCACTTTTTCGGTAAGTTAAACGTGTTTGTCAGCTAATCCGTAACTACCGTCCTTAGCTCGGTCCTGAGACCTAGCTAGCTAAAATGAGGACTCGGCTGTCAGGGTTCGTTTAGCTAATCTGTGCAGGTGAATGAATTTACACCGACTAAAGAAATCAAGAGAAACGCTCCGGGCTACTCAGTCACTAATTACTGTTACTGTACTTTTATTACAAGTATTATACTGTAAAAGCAACAGGCTGCATCCTGCTTCAGCTCCTGTGGAGAGCTGAATATTAAATATGTGCAAACAACAGCATGTTTTCAGTCTCTTGCCACATCTGTAAAGACAATAACTTTAAAAAAAAAAAAAAAAAAAAGCTTGTACCTTGTAGCTCCTCATTAATCAGGAACTATGGATTAAAGTACTGTAGTGTACTGTAATACTGAAAAAAATGTAAGAGAAGAACTTCAGATCCTGAGTGTGTGAGGACAGAAGAATCAGCTTTATTTCAATTTTGAGGGATAAAATTTATATTTGAGTTTGATGGTTCTGTTCTCTTTGTGATTACAGGAGCTGCCCTCAGATTCAGACCTCAGCACCACCCAGTGACAGCAGACAGATCATCCAACATGTTCACATGTTAACTGCAAAATGAACTGATGAAAACAGTACAAAGGTTAAAGTACCACATGTGCTGTAGTGAAAGCTGCAGCTTTATTGATAAAGTTAAAGACAAAAAAACAAAAGGATTAATCACCCCTGTAACTGTGTCACTATATATCAGCATTAACAGGACCTCAGTTTTTATCTCAGACCTGCACAGCTTCCGTTTTAAACACTTGATGTACTCAGCTGTATAAAGAGCACGTTTGAGTTTCTCTAACACAATTAAATAAAACCTGATGAAGGTCAAAGGTCACAGTTTTTTGCAGATAGTGTGTTATTTACCATAAAGTGATTCAGAGTTATTCATACCAGAGTAACCAGAGAGGATCATATCTTTTTAAATATATAACTTTCTACAGGACTGAATATAATATCTTTATGTAAAAGTCCGGAGCCTCTGGGGAGTATCCGAGTATTTATAACATTACACAAACCAAAGGTCTCCATCACAGTGTTCATGAAATGCTGGGTTTATCCATCTCCTGGGGCGGGCCTACGGAGGAGTGCTGAAGATTTCCCTGTGAGGGAGCTGCTGGTGAAGATCATGAGTCCTGCTTGATCAATGCGATGAGCTTCAGTGTTCCTGGTGTTTCTTAAATGATGCCTCTTTCAGTGGGTCAACAGAACTTCTGGCACAGGACAGCTGTGATGAAAGAAAGGGAAGAAGTTTCTCCAAACCTCTGGACCCAGGAAACCCAGCTTGGTCCTGAGCTTGGTTCTCCCTCACTAGTTTCTCTCCAGGGTGAATGTAGCTGTTATACATAATATGGATTATTATTAAATAAAAAGAACAAATTATACTACACTACTGAAACCTTCTGCTGCTGTTTTTAAAGTTTCCATGTTACCAGGCTGAAGAGATTTAAACAGTTTTAGATCCATTAAACTCACAGTCTTAAATGTTAAAATCTCAAAGGACAGCATTATATTTTTGATATTAACAGTAACTCTGGGCTTCTGTGGAGTGTGTAGCCGATCTCATCGCTGTCTAAAAATGGATTAAAAAAAACATAAGAAGTGCTGAATCCTTCAACAACACAGACTATTAGAGTAGCAGCTGTCTGTGTGAAGCACTTGCTGCAGGGTTGCGCCATGAATGTATTCAGCTGCCAACAAAAAGCAGGACTCAGTGCGGGCAACTGCCATGAGTCTGACGATGTTGGGGTGAGACAGTCTCCTAATAAAACAGAAACATCTCCGAATAAAAAACAAAAAAAATCACATTTCACCACTGTCGCTAGCTAGAATGAATTAGCCAGACAAAAATAGTACTGATTTGGTTTCGTACAAAACTAGCTTTCCTTCTCTGATATGTAACTTTCACAACATAACCGCAACTTAATATAACACAACTGTTGCAAAAATATGAACAAAAGTTAAACTTACCTTGTGTCGTTAGGAGCCTGAACCTCGGTAAAACTCCGGTGAGGTCAATGACCTTACGCTCTCCCACTGTCACACGTTGATGACGTATTTGGAAATCAATTCGGGTGGGACATGACAACACCGCCACCTGCAGGAAGATTTTCTCTCTGGTACCTTGTGTTCTGATACCTGACAACTTTTTTTTTGAGAACTGAGACCTGACATTTTTTTGTCTGATACCTGACAACTTTTTTTTTTGAGAACTGAGACCTGACAATTTTTTGTCTGATACCTGA
The DNA here is from genome assembly GCF_051167445.1 of Perissodus microlepis. Classification (NCBI taxonomy): domain Eukaryota; kingdom Metazoa; phylum Chordata; class Actinopteri; order Cichliformes; family Cichlidae; genus Perissodus; species Perissodus microlepis. Next base: position 30,090,712 of record NC_140467.1, on the reverse strand, counting down.
CAACTTTTTTTTTTGAGAACTGAGACCTGACAATTTTTTGTCTGATACCTGACAACTTTTTTTTTTTGAGAACTGAGACCTGACAATTTTTTGTCTGATACCTGACAACTTTTTTCTTGAGAACTGAGACCTGACATTTTTTTGTCTGATACCTGACAACTTTTTTTTTGAGAACTGAGACCTGACATTTTTTTGTCTGATACCTGACAACTTTTTTTTTTGAGAACTGAGACCTGACATTTTTTTGTCTGATACCTGACAACTTTTTTCTTGAGAACTGAGACCTGACATTTTTTTGTCTGATACCTGACAACTTTTTTTTTGAGAACTGAGACCTGACATTTTTTTGTCTGATACCTGACAACTTTTTTTTTTGAGAACTGAGACCTGACAATTTTTTGTCTGATACCTGACAACTTTTTTCTTGAGAACTGAGACCTGACATTTTTTTGTCTGATACCTGACAACTTTTTTTTTTGAGAACTGAGACCTGACAATTTTTTGTCTGATACCTGACAACTGTTTTTTTTGAGAACTGAGACCTGACAATTTTTTGTCTGATACCTGATAACTTTTTTCTTGAGACCTGACGATGTCCTAAAATGTACACCGTACCACAGTCTTCCAGATGTCTACTGGAGGGCGACTCCTGTGGTTGGAAAACACACTTTGGGCTATTAAGAATTCTGATAGAAAATAACTCTCAGCTCTGGTGCTCTCTGACCTCAATAAACACTTTTGTGATAAGTGTGTGTTCCCAACCACTAGTTATGAGTCTTATTGAAGAAAACACAAAGTTTATTTTGTAAATTAAGGTCCTAATTAAAGTAAAAAATTAGAATAAAGCATGGTATGTTCATTGAGTGAAAAAAAGCCTCAGATGAGGCTGAGATGCATTTGAAGCTTTACAACAAACCAACCAGGGGGTGATCCCCCAGAAGCTACGTTCATTATTTATATACAGTCTGTGATTCCAACAATTCAATTAGACTAATTGGATGAACTGAACTGGACCTTTAGTGCCTTATGGAGCATCCTTAATGCAATTATCTGACAAATAAAATGGTTGAGCAGACTGTCCGAGAAGTTTAGTATTTTATTAGCAACATATGTGTTTCACATGTGCAGTTATTAGGATCCAGCTTGCTAACCAAGTTAGCATTTCTAGCTATAAAAAGCAAAACAAACAAACCCATGTCAGAGGCCAAAATGCTTCAAAATAGTACTTCATATATGAAAGCTTAGCTTCACAGTAGCAATATCCATATATTCTGTTGCGTTACTTACGTGTGTTGCTCGGCTGCGAGTCCATGGGAATCATCATTTTGCTTCGAGTTCCTCTCCTGGCAGCCAGAGAACGCTCCAAAGTGGAGATACTGCTGGAAACCTCATCAGCATCTGCTCCTGGAACATCACAATCAAAACCCAATCAGGGATTCAGACATCTTCATTTCCTTGGATTAGGATTTAGGTTTAGTGTTCCATTTTCCACTTGGAGATCCTTATTTGATACTTTTGTGTTTTTATCATTATTAATTAGGCCTGTTTACACAGCTAATTAAACCAAGATTCATAACCCATTTATCTTAAACGTAATGATGTAAAATAAAGAGAAACTATAAGATTAAATCTAATTAAACACATAAAAAATATGAGTGTAACTAAATTAAGCTTTGCTATACACATACTAAATTGATTGGTAAATGAGAATCAGTGCTGTACCTGAATGGCTGCTTTTGCTCCCCATCTGGCTCTCTGATTGGCTGTGTGCCACCTGGGGGAGGTCCTGGCAAGACTGGATTGGTGAATCGTGGCCAGACGGTGCGATGCTGGGAGCTTTCTCCATGTTCTTCATCTCCATCTCCTCGTGGTGGATCCAGAGGTCCGGAGGCCGCAGGTCCTTCTGGCTGCCCTTCCTCTTACTGGCACTGTGACTTGCTCTCTTCCTGCACAGAGGATGAGAAACGCACCGGGGAGGAGGGTCAGGAGAAGAAAACACTCCATCCATCATCGTTTATTTCCACTAAATGAAAGCACTGTGGGGTGGAGAGGGCTGTGAATTCTCCACCTGTAGCTGTACTCAAATCTGATCATCTGGATCATAAAACAGTATGAATTCAAATGAAATTTGGCATAATGTCTTGAACTGCCTCGAACTCTTGAAGATTATGAAACAAGATTATGCTCACTGAAATGTGGAGCGGAGAATTAGGAAATTATACTGACATTATAAATGGAATTATACAGAAACTCTCTGACCCAAAGCATCATTTCTACTTGTATCTGTATTTTTGAGGGGTTTTCCTGTGTTTCAAATCATTAAAGATGTTTTGTTGTTTTTGTTTTTTTAATTTGCAGGATGTTGAGCTCTCATAGCCACCATATGATGTCATGAACAGGATTACAATAAAAGTGGATTGAAGGTAGGAAGATGAAATTAATCCACTTTATTAGTGGATTATATGATACCAAGTATAATAATTTCATGAACTACATAAATAATCATTTTGACTAAAACTGAGAAAAATACTAAAAACTGCAATTTCATGAACACAAACTAGACCAGGGGTCAGCAACCTTTAGCACCAAAAGAGCCATTTGGACGCGATTTCCACGCAAAAGAAAACACTGGGAGCCGCAAATACTTTTTGACATCTAAAATGAAGATAACACGGTATATATATATATATATATATATATATATATATATATATATATATATATATATATATATATATATATATATATATATATATATATATATATATATATATATATATATATATATATATATATATATATATATATATATATATATTTTTTTTTTTTTTTTACCTTTATGCTTTGTGTGAACAACTAAGGTGTGTTGCTTAAATCCATGAAGTGCTACAGAGAAAATTACATTTTATTTGTGTAATTAACACATTTTGAACTCTTAAAGAAATATAACAAAAGGAAAGCTGAACTAAAATGATCCATGTAGCAAACAAAAACTGTTGTGAGCCGCCACCCTTATATCGCCTTTGGGCTTTTGGAGCCTTGACCTGACTTTTAAAAAACAATTGGAAAAAAGCACTATGCTGCTGAAAAATGAAAAATAGATATTTGCAAAATTCTGCCTAAATATGTATTTTACCTGGTTAATGTGTGTGGCGGACGCACCTGAGCGGCACCCGCAATCACACCTCGCCGCCTTTACGTCTGTGCTATCTGTGCTGTTGTGTTGTGTTGGTATGTGTCGGGCTGTGAGCTTTAACACCAGCTGTATACGTACAGCAAGCGTGTGTGAAAAGTGGTCAATAAAGAGATGCTGAAAAGCGTGTTCATGCAAACATCGTCGGGTCTGCCGTGATATGTTTACAATGGGACTTCTGGTCCTGAACCTCTGCACACAGCGTCTGCAAATCGGGGCTGTACGAAGTGACTTTCATCTTTACGCAGGACTGTGAGCTGTCATCCGTGAAGCGTGAGCGGTGTTTGTTTTTAACATAGTTCACGGTGGAGCTGCTGACATAATGTGGATCCGAAGATCCATAATTGTCTTACCTGGGGTTGAAAGTCTCGATAAATGCACGGCGTTTCGACGGGTATATCGGCTTCCGCAAGTGTGGCGCTTATTTTGAGCGATCAAAAACTAATAGAATATAATTGTATATTTATATTTCAATATCACAGTAATCTTCCAATTTAGAACTACAAGTTAAAAAAGAACTAAACACAAATAAAATACACTTCAGCTAATTACTTAAAAAAAATAATTTATTTTCCCAAACCACGCGGAGGACTAAAGAGCCGCATGCGGCTCCGGAGCCGCAGGGTGACGACCCCTGAACTAGACTGAAACTGTTCATCCATTCATTATTTCTTGCTTATCTGAAGTTCTGTCTCTGTAGCAGTGGGCTAAACAGGGTATTCTGCTCCCAAGCAATCTTGGTGCCTGCAGTGGTCGACCATCACTGATGCACCCAATGTGAAAGACATATTGATTTGGAGGATGGAAATGCACTGAAGATGCACTGTGAACACAGTTGCGGCTTTTCTGTCGCATTTCTTATAAATCGGTTCAAGGAGGCTAGAAGTCGAGTTTAAAGGCATAATTGCCATTCCTGCTGTTACAAAAGTCATCTGCGTGAGTTGACTTCTAACAGGTGGTTTTGAAAGAGTAAATAAAACCTCTTGAGTGTGTTTATAAAAAGAAAACCATGACAAAACAAACTACAATGAAATAACGTTAAAACCTGATGAACTGACATTTCCTGGGATGATAAAGTCTACATGGAGAGGTCTAGCTGAGGTTTTTGCTGGCTGGGTTATTTGTGATTTGGTACATATATTCAGACCTGTGTGAGCTGGCAGGGACATTAATTTCAGAGTAAATCTCTGTGAAAAAAAACAAGACATGCAGGGCAGCTCATTAACCATCTGCCTCATTACAGTGACAGCCGTTTATTGCCATCACACAGATGAATGAAACATCTTACTTCCTCTGCTGGGCGGAGGTGCGCCGTGTGCAGATGAGGGCCACGATGACAACCACGACCACGGTGACGGCTCCCACAGAAACCACAATGATGACCAGGAGGTTGCTGTTCTTCTGAGGGGTGACGCTGCCGTGAGGGGGACGCATCTGACCAATTGGAGACTCTGGAATAAATACAAGAAGAGAGGCAGAAGTTAGAAACATGAATAAATACACACTGAAATCTGTATATTCAAAATGAATATACTAAAATGACATCAGTTTATAAAGTTTATGCCATTTTTACTGTGAATTCATTATGTATAACAAACATTTTCCTGAAACCTTCACCTAAAATGCTTGATATAGCCAACATTAAAACTGCAACAATAAATTATATATACTGTAATATCTCAGGCAAATTGTTAATGCTTTTTCTTTTGCTCATTAGATCTATTAAACTAACTAAATTTCACCAAAAAAAGAAAAGACAAAAATTGTTTCATACATTTTGATGATTGCTGATGACACAGTTATATTCAATTCAGTTTATTTATATAAACCCACAATAACAGCTGCCTCAAGGTGCTTAAATATGAAGAAAAAAAAAGTTTTCACAGAACTCTATGAAATCCCGTGAAAAGCACAGTCACTGCTTCCATAAGGTTGGGGTAACAGTCAGGTGCTGCTAATCAAATGCATTAACTGATCACCAGCAAGTCTCAGCACCTATATAAATTCAGACGTTTTGTCAGTTTGCTGGTCAGGAGCATTCAGGTGTGTGTTAGAGAAGCAATAATTGCTCTATTCAGAGAAGGTTCATTTGACGTCCATCATTCTCCAATGAGAAAGATTATTTACAATTTAATTTAATTCAATTCAATTCAATTTAATTCGACCTAAGGTCACATGGTGACAGTATAATTAGAAAGAGACTGAGTACGACTTGTCTGGAAGGCTTACGAGGAGAACGCGTTTCTTAGCTGAGGAGAAGATGGCAGCACAGCTTAGGTTTGTAAGGTTTGAATAAAGCACAAGATTTCTGGAGGAATGTGCTTTGGCAGACGAGCCCAAAGTGGAGACGTTTGCCTCAATGAACTGAAGCAACGTTGTGAAGAAGACTGATCCACAATTACTCCGCAACAATGTGAGAGACTAATAAAGCCATCAAGAAAATGCACTATAATATTTTATAGTGCATTTCTACATTATCATAAGAAGATAAACATGATAATAAAACTGAATCATTTAACTTTTTCTATTCGAAGAAGATTGAATTTTACTGAAATTTAAATTTGGTTTTACCTTTTTCATAATATCATGTGGAAAGCAGAACAGGAAGGGTAACCATACTATAAGTTGATATACCGAATCAAATTTTAGGCAAATTGCTATATTTAACTGCTCCACAGTCACATTTTTATATCTGTTTTAATTGTGTAACCAATATATGTTATTCCACGATACCCAAAATTGAGACAAAGGAAAAAGAAGAAGTGGTTTGACTGGACTGAAAACACAAAGCTGCTGCTGTTGCTGCTTTACCGATCAATACACAGTGTGTGTATGAGTGTACGACAGGTGTAAAGGGAAAGAGGGGAATTGATGACACGCTCTGTCATTCATTAACTCGACCTTGGAGCAGAGAGAGGGAGAAAATAGGAAACACATAAGGGGCATGAAGTCCAAATGCAGAGGCGAGGGAAGTGTGTTAAAGAGGGAGGAGCTGGAGAGGTGGAAAAAGGAAAGGAAAGGAAAACATAGGAATGGAGAGACAATAAAATGACTGAGAGGGGAGAGAGAATGAAAGAAAAAGAAAGGGAGAAGATGGATGAACAAAATATCAAGAGAAATGTGTGCATATGAGACAAAGAGAAAGAAAGGAAAAGAGATAGCAGGACACTTTTCCTCTTTCACCTTCTCTCTCCATTTGCTTGTCTCTCTCAATGAAAACCACAATCCATCAAAGCTTACGGCCACAGCACAGAAGCCACAACACCACCTTCTTTTTCTTTTTAAAGTACAATTTCATCATCTTTCTTCCTTTTTTTTTCTTTTTAAATTCTTTATTTAATTTCAGAATTCTGAGTTTTAGCTGACGCAGTTTCTGCTTTCATTGTTGAGAGCAAAGGTTATGGGGTAATTAAAATATACTAAGTTCAACCTTTGATGTCACCAGAAAAAGTGATGACAGTTCAACTTCTTTTTTGAACAAAGCGTCAACCTTCAGGTCTGAAAACTGCAGATCTTCGAGTGGCCACGTGACGCTGGTTCCAAAAGCGAGTCAGTCATCACAGCCTCCCATGTTAAAATGCTTAGTTTCATGGATGGATAAAAGCACGTACATTTTTATGGACAGTATTGACCTTTATAACAGCTGTACAATCGTGCTGTACAGAGGGCAATAGCGAATTCATGTGTAGTGTTTGCGCCTTTTAGAGTATTTTAATCGATCTGCCTGCCAAATATAATGTTTTCCTGTGTGGTGCAGGCCATCAAGGAAGATTATGCTTCAATTTTTCTGAGTAAAATTGTAGAATTTCTACTGTCTACCACAAACATGTATTAGACGCTTGCTAGCATTAAGTGATAGATTAGTGCTTGATTTTATTATCCACACGTGGTCACATCTCGCTCCTAAAATCAAATGTGGTGGCTGCAGAAACGCTAACGTTGAGGCTTCAAAACATAAAGTCCAGAAACCAATGGTTAATGTCATGGTTACATTCATGGATTATATACAGGCAGTGTGATCTCAGTCCTTTACTGACCAGGATCTGCCTCTATGGTAAGAAAATAGGTATGCTTGTGGAAAGTCTTACCTTCTAGCGTTTTGTGTGAAAAATGTGCATTTAAGTCCAAACCAAGAAGTTCTGGTGATTAAAACTAACTAAAAACAACATCTGAGAATAAAAAGTCCAAAAGATCAAATGAAAAAATAGCAGACCTACAAAGTCCTGAAAGTCCTGTGATTGATGACACTACCTTCACCTCACCTACACTGTGCACACGTTGATTGCTTTGAATTTTTCCCCACTGGTTAAAAATGATCACAGTTGTTCACAAGTGACAAGTTAAACATGTGAAAGTGTAGGTAAAAATGATTTAAATCAAGTCAATGATCACCTGTTAATCAGCATTTGCTTTTTGTGCAGACGTGATACAGTTCTGTTTCTTTAGCACTTATCCACTCACTTCAGATGAACTCAGCGACCATAAAATGGAGAGAACTCAGCTAATTAGGTCTGATTTACACCTCAGAATGTCACATAATTAAATTCATGCTACTCTAGCATGAAAAACAGAACTGAAATCAGTAGGAGTCACTTGCTAACTTAAAATATTTTATAGCTCCTGGGTGTACAAAGATGTTTATATTGTGGGAACAAGTTGGCTAAACTTCAGGTAACTTTCAGGTCTTTTCCTGTTATGCTAATGCATTCGCCAATTACTTGGTTAAACACTCGTTCCCACAAGCTGGATAAATATTTAAAACAATTGTTCCCACAAGTTAAACAAAGAACAAAATACTTGTTCCAACAATATGAACATGTTGTTCCCACAAGATAAGCAATTTAGTTCGACCAAGAGATAAAACATCTTTTTCCACAAGTTCCTTCAATATAATGAAATTTTTCTCACAAGAGAAACAACTTGTTCAATGACATGCCCGTGAGAAAAATACCTTGATCCCACAAGTTAAATAACTTGTGTGCATTGTATCACTGCATACACATGTAGCTATATAGCTACATGACAGAACAGATTAGGTTGTACAGAATACCATTAATGTTTTTCTTGTTCCTATTTATACATTAAGGAAAACTTGTACAGGAGGTTTAAAACTCTTGAAAAAGTCCTTGGATGTTTTATGTAAAGGACTGTGTCATCTGATGTTAACTAAAGGTAACCGTGGAGACAAAAATTTGATTTTAGTTAGTCGAATGGTAGTCTTCTGCTCATCTGCTTATTGGCACCTTGTTAAATTTCATCTTAAAAAAGATTTTTAGATTAAGAAAGGTCGTGGCAAAAATGTCTTTCATCAAATTAATATTTGTTTTTACAATAAATTACAGTTTTATTGAGTATAAAGTAGAAAAAGAGTCCGTAATTTTAAATAACAAAAAGATGCAACAATAGCAGCAACTGACAGGAAGTCAAAACTGACCCGCGAGCAAAATGTATGTTACTGATGATAACAAGAGTAGTAACAACCTCTACTGAGATGCCCTTCAGCAAAGTAGCACAGGCCCAGAAGCTCAGAGAAACTGTGTAGAATAAATCACAAACTCTCGCCAGCTGAGTCAGTTTAAAGCCACAACGACACCAACAAATCAACACAAGGGCGACGGAGAGCACAGAAATCCTTGCAAAGCCAAGAAATCCAGCAGGGAAGTGAAACTGAGCAGTTACAAAGATGACAACGCAAACAAAGACATCAAAATGCAGCGTGATCAAAATGCAGAGTATACACATCAATGAGGCTTTAATCTGAACATCACTGTCAGTCACAATGACATCATACTGGATAACATTTTGTCCTACTTTTACTATGTTCCTGCCACTGTTCATGAACAAGCAGTTTTTTTTTTTCATTTGTTAAGTTTTAAAATCCAGTAAATGAGTATTAAAAAACTTCAGAGAAACAACTCAGCGCTGTCCTTAATACCAGCAGAGAGATAAACTCAATACTATCATACAGTCCAATTATGTGCACAACATTATTACTGAAGCCTCCTTAGTATTTAATTAAGGGTTGATGTTAATGTAAAACCTGTATCACGTGGACGGTTCTTTTGGAGGCTCCTATGGAAACCACATGCTGTAAATAAACTGCAACATCTCAGCAGTTAATGGATTGACCTCATACAAAGACATGAACAGAAATAACTTTGCGTGGGGCACAATCCACATTACAAATCTTTTTATCCAATACTTTGGTTTATACAGCTGCAAATCCAACACTTTTGCCAACAATTTGATGTGTTTAGTTTTTCAGTATTGTCATCATATTAGCAAATATGTTAATCTCTCAGTTTAGGAATATAAACTTAATATGCATAATGTATAATATGCTTAATGTGCTTTCCATTAATGTATAAACATGAAAGCCATTTTTCTGACCAGCAGAGAGAAAATGTCTGTGAACATTTCTGAGCTACTTAAGTGAAGCTACAGGGGGTTATAAAAGATGAAGAAGTTAATGTTTTTGATTAAAACTCTTGAGATGTTGTTTCCCTTCACTTAAAACTGAGATATTTTTAACTTTAATAGCTTGGCGCTGTGAGTGGAGAGGTATGGACCTCTCACAACAACTGCCAGCATCTACTTCCCAAGAGATATGAAGAGAAAACTGAGGAACTTTAGTGAAATGAGTGGCAGTGCTGAAGGTCTTTGCTCGGTTGAGGCAAGAACATCAGGCGGGATCGGTTCACCTCTGCACAGAAGCCGTCAGACCTACAGAGCTGTGGCACAATGAAACGAATCTGAGGTGACTCTTCTCAAGCTCATTTTTCAAGTGAGAGGAAGCTCTGCGACATAAACGACAACACCGCGTTAAAGATGACATACCGTTGAGCTGATGAACGAGGCTGCGACCTGCCTGACCCGCAATAAAGCCAGAGGGGAACGGAGGTCAAAGAGGACAGATTTATGATCTCCTCCGGGAGCAGCAGCAGCAACTGCGCTGACAAAATGTCAGAGTCCATCTTCAGATATACACAAGCACACACGCTGCCCGACAGTGCTCCAGTGAGACCAGATATAGACCCTGACCTCTGACCTACCAGTGGAGGAGGAGTAACAGTCTTTCTCCAGCAGAAACGGGAGCGGACAGTTATGATTATGACCATGGTTTATATCATCAGCCAAAGCTTTAGCTTTTATAGTGGTTTCAGCATTATTAGCTGCAATAGTAGTGTAGTTTACAGCAAATATAGTATTTTTATATGCATTAGTAGAAGTGGCGTTAACTATGCAGTTTGCATGAGTACATTCACTTTAGACATAATTATTGTTCTTGGTATGAGTATGAGTCACCTTGTATTAAACATAACGATTGTGTGCAGTAGGGAAAAAAATCTCTCTATGTGTTTAATTTCAAACAATAGTTGACCAAGCAGCACAAAACCCTGAAAAGATAATTTTGACTTCCAGCATTCAGCTCTCCTGTCATGCACAGCTGCTACTACACAGATGCTGGATTAGCCGGGTCTAAATGCTCTCCGGTGGAGTCCAAACTCTCCCAGGGGTTTTAAAAGTGGTATTTAAAGTGGTTTAAACATGGCGAGCTGGGCTGAACCAGACTGTCCTGCTGATTTTAACAGTAGTACATTTGTAAGGTTGCCAAAACTCAGACGTCTGGCGTGCGAAGTACACTTTTGCACTTAGCATCAAGCTCCACATTCTGTGACCAGCCTGCTGCATATTGCGCTCTCCTGGTATGTGTGGAACAGATGGATTACTTTTGCTTCTAAATGCAGTGTCTTCACAACAACATAAAAATCCCCACCTTTTCAGCGAAAGCATTCGTATTTTAATACAGCTAATTTTGAAATAAAGCTTTTCTATCAACATCAACATGCTCGTTCTCACTGCTGAGGTCCTAATTTTGTAACAACATAGCTATCTGACAAAATCAGTGTTGTCTTTGCTATTCTATTATTTTGGCCTGAGTTATTTACAGACCGTCTTTTAACCCCTTGGCAACCTCCAGTCGCTATGGACAAATGTATGTTCTTTGATCGGCTAGCGAGCTGTTGCTGAAGTTTGTTGCCTGTCGCTGAGGAATCGGTCACAAAGCAGGTGCTTCACCAGAGAATTCCTTGTGTTTGCTTTGGTCTTTAGCAGAATGCTAGACGGAAGATGTCAACATGTTCTTGAACACTGACTATTGCTGAGTGTTACTCGAAAAGTGCAAATCAAGCTACCACTGCAACCATGATAATGTTCACGAGAGCTAAATTCAATGTTTCAAAGACAAATGTTCTTTTTTTCCTGTTTGCACGTTTCATAGTTCTGCTAGGTGAGGAGTAGGAGAACTTTCTGGGGAAAGAAAAAACCACGACAGGATGAAAATATTAATTATATCATTAACAATATTAGAAGTACAGACAAACAGCTGTATTCCATATTAGAGTGTTAGAGCCACGGAATATAAATAATTCATATGTTTAATATTGTTAGTTGTACTGTTTTTAATTAGAAATGAAAGGCAACTATCCTTTCTTCTCTATGTCAAATCAGTCCAATAACGCTGCTGTTGTTGTCATTATATTAAAAACTACAAGCTGAAGATTTATATGCCACCCCACTCTTTTAATCCTGTTTGTCCATAAAGATGATTATTTTCCTCCACTTTATAGAAACACTGATTGATGGCGAGATAGTGAATCTAATTAAATTTTCCTGCCACGGGCGATGCGACGGCGAACATGAAGCGATGCTCACCGACTGTAAATCAGCGAGCTGGAGCTCCTTGTCAGGACAGAGTGACTTATTAAAGTAAGTTTAGACATGACTGAGTCGAGTGATTAGAGGAATCAGTTGAGCGGCTGTGATGAGCTGATGATGCTGCAAGAGTATCACAACAGACACGCACACACAGCCAGCTCAGCTCTCAGGAGATTCAGTCTCATTGTTGTATCGGGCAAAATAATGAACCTAAAAGTAATTCTGCTTTCTGACAGACTCAGCAGAAGATGCAGAAGATGAGTTTCTGTTACCGTTGATGCTGCTCCTGTCAATCGGGTTGGTGTCAGGCGGCCAGTAGGCGTGTTCTCCTCCTCGACCTGAAAGGCGAGAAAGAAGGAGTATCACTAAGGAAAAGGGATAAATGAAGAGAAAATGGGCTCAGAGTAATTTTGTGGATGGAACACCTGAATCTGACAGAGAGATTGCTCCCTTCTTAGGAAATAAATTGCCGTCTTAAGGCACATGTCATGTTGTACATGTGCTCTCTGTGTATGTGTGTGTGCAGTTTCTCCTAAGAGTGCATTTAGACCAAATCCTCAGGTTTTATCCACCCACCTGGATCCTGACACTGGATTGGATGTTTAGAATGGTTTCCATAGTAACGAAATACAGACAAATTGGAGATGGTTATTGAAGTGGTTCACAGCTGGATCATCAAAATGGCAAAGCCAGCAGCTTTAAATCACCCACTTAAACTTGATTTGAAGAGGTTTAGATTTTTGTTTTTGTTTTGTTTCTTTGTCTTTCAGAAGGTCCGTGTGTGTGTGTTCTTATTACTTTTGTGCTAACATGACAGATATTCTGAAATTGAGTTTAATTAACTAACACAAAGTAGATTTATACCTGAAGCCATTTTGTATTATAAACTTTTTGCTTTCTGGGTAAATAATGATGCTGCTATCTATGCTTGCCAGTTTACACTCTGAAACCTGGATTTATGCCCATTGCAGTTGGTGTTATGAAGGAGTGGCTTGAGAGCTGTTCTGCTGGATTGTTTATTACCTACATATATTCATTAAGACCACGGCAAAAGTTATGGAAAGATATAAATACATTTTTTAACGGGCGGCTTGGTCCAGCTTAGAAGTAGTTAAGGTTCCAGGTACACAGACCAGTTGACTCGTCAGTGGTAATCACCCTTCACTAGGGATGTGTAAATATGTATTTCTCGACCAGCTGGTGAGTGTTTGCTTGCTCTTCCTGTATACGACTTGGTCACAAAGAGGTATACACAGCTTGAAAAGCTCCTTGTGATTGTTTTGGTTGCTATCCAGACTTCTCTGCAATCATTTATCAAGTACTCACAAAGCAACAGTGAACCTGTGAAGAGTGTGACGCAAATGTAAAATGTTGACCTTTAAGTTCTTCAATTCTGGTTTGTGTCACTATTTTTTTAAAGTTGCACTTCCGGTGAGTATCTGCAGACAATTTGGAGTCTTTCATTGAAACTAAAGGTAACCAAGGCAATCTGCAAATGACCAAAGCAATTGCAAGGAGGTTCGGATGGTGCCAAGGGGTTGCCATTGTTAAAAAAATGACAGATATTTCTCAAGAAATTCCTTCTGAAAAATTTGAACAGGACACCATCTACTCTTGAGAGCTGTGTGAATAAGTCCTGACTTTTGGAGTCATTCCAGATCTGGATCGAGGAATTTTTGGAATGATTATTTACCACTTCAATGTAGAACAAAATTCAAAAGACAATACTTGTCTTCACAAATATGCAGATAATTAAAAAACAATTAACTGGGAGACACTGTCATAGCCAGTGAGACCAAGTTCTCGCAATCTGGGATCCTTCTGAATTCGGGGAATCATGCATCTCAAATAACTGCATCAAACAACCTATCAAATCCACAAAAACGAGAGAATGTAACCTTCACTGGCTGATGCACTAAAAACTTCAGAAACAGCCAGCTAAAGATAGTTTATTGAGTTTCTGCCTCAAAGTTAAATAAATGTAGATGGTAATCCTGAACCCAGTCTTCTATATGCAATAGTATTCACATTCTGAACTGCTTAGATAGAATCGAGACTTTAATTATGTGTAAGTTAGTGACAAAGATAATCTAACAGCATTTTATTTGTGTTTGGACACAGTCAGTTTCTCTGTTTATCAGTTACAAAGCCAATCCAGTCAGCTAAGTTTCACTAATGATGGCAGAGCAATGCAGGCGCACAGCTCATGTGCTTATATCATCCAATTCTTTGTCTTATTTTTGTGTTGTTCTTCATATTATTATACTACATTGTGGGGAAAAATATTTCAAAGACTAATTTGTCAAATAATCAACTGTTGTTTGAATATCTAGTAAAGGCTGAGCCAACAGGAACTTTTTAGTGTTGATGCCAATACTGATATTGACATACTGGCAGGCATTTCATGCCTTTCTATAGTTACCTGGCTATTTCCTGGCAATCAGAGTAGGGCTCAACCCTAGCATTATTAACACTTGGCACTAATCTACTGTGCTCACTTGAAAACATTGACCACAGACATGATAAACAGACATTTTAGTATTCAGTTCAGTCTTTACCTTGCAAGCATTGTATAAGCAGACATTAATAATTTTAATTTTCTAATTAGATTTAATTTTTATGTTGACTTTTTGTTTTAATTCAGTTCAGTTTCAGTTAGTGTCCAGAGTGAATTTCAGTTTAGGTTTATTGTTTGAAAATGTTTCAGTGTTGGATTTAGTTTTTTTTCTTTACAAAATTAATTAAAAAAATACAAATGTGTTTGACAGATATTTCCTCTGTATTTTAGTTTTATTGTGTCTGTTTTCCAAGTTCACTAAATAGTTTCAATTACTTTATTTTTTATGAAGTCCAGTTTTTATTTTTTACCTTAGTTTACTAAAATGTTTTGTTAATTTCAATTAACTATACTTAAAATAACCTTAAACATTAACCACCACAGCACAGGATGGTTGATTAGCATGATGCACTGGGCAATACAAATGGTATTCTGTGCATTCTGAGCTGCAGCAGTTTTAAAATCTCCAGTTACACCCCTATCAGTAATGTAATGAGAAGTCAGTGCTGGCATTTTGTGTACTGTTCCACAGAGTAGTTGGTATGTATAGACAAGGCCACAGATAATTATTTAAAATGAAAAAAACCTCCTGTCCTATCTGTGTTGCCGATGCTTGAGTCAGAAAATTTAAGATATTTTTGCTGAGGTAAGATATTTTTTATTCATAAAGTAAGAGTGTGGTTTCTTTTCGGTATATAATTTTAGGTGTTGCTCCAAAGTGGATCTGGATGGAAGAAGTTGACTTAACAGTACATTTATATGGGTTGCTTTTATAGTTTGCCTCATTTGCATGACCACTATATTGGTGAAAAACTTTTCTGAATAGTCATTTTTGTGTTTTTCCCTAGTTTACAAAGCAGCAGGCGAGGCCAATATGTGAATGCAGAGCACTGAAGGAAAAACTTTAAAGAGGAAGTAGATCATCACACGGGCTGCCAGAGAAGACAGACTGGAAACTGATGAAAGAGATTTTCAAAACCTCAGCACTGTCGCTCCCATCAGGAAACTGAAGCTACAGACCCCCATATCTCAAATTCACTTAAAGTCACATTTTAAAAGCTGATTTCTTTCTCATGTACCATCGGGCAGCAGCAGCTGGGCTCACTTTCAGTTTGTTGAAATATAAAAATGTTGGAATTGTTTGTGTTTTTCAATCTACCCAACCCAGTTTTCATTAAAGTAGGATTTTGAAATCTTTAATCAATTCTTTTTCTTCAGTCTGCCAGTGCGAGTGCATTTATGGCTGTGTGTGAGTGAAAGCGTGTAAATGTGTTTACAGAGCATAAGGTCCACAGAAACAGGGCCAGGCATCAATCTTCCCTCCTCCCCTGACAACACCTCTGATTTATATGGAGAGGGACCACAGAGTGTACATGTGCACATACCACATACACACAACTGTCAGTGACAAACAGCACCATTTAACACCCTGACACATGAGCTAAGTCCCAATGCCTAAAGCGCTTCGCTGCACTTAAGTCCAGATGCACTAAAAATTCCCAGGACAAAGAGGGTCTGAGGTCCGTTCTGTTTCTGTTACACTGAACTAAGTACTGGAAATCTGGTGAAAGTCAGACTGGAGGACAGCCCAGTCCATTAACCTACATCAGTTTATGGGCAACCCATCTAGGGTTAAGGATTTGTGTTTAACCACATACTAAACAGGCAAATATTCATAAACTAGAAGATTTTACCTTTTAAATAATAGCTCACACAATTTGGCATTTTGTTAAAATCTTTTCTAGTTCTAGCTGGAGAAAAATTCTGTAGAAAAGATACAGGGATACACAGAAGGTTCATGGATATACGAAGGAGGATATGTAGATGTGACACAGGAGGATACCATGTGTGGGTGAGGTGGAGGCAGGGGCCACCCCTAACAGGAGAAGCCGAAAGAAGGTTTAAGAACAACTGGGGACAATTCTATAAAAAGGGGTGAATGTTGACCAAACCTAAAACCATATGGATGTTATGTTAAGACATTAAACATGAACCTGGCTAATCTAGCAAACATGGTTTCAACCAACTAAAAATATGCTCTCAGTCATCTAACAGTGGGTTGGCAACAACAGGTTATATGCAAAGAGCCAAATATTTGCATATAACCTGTTTTTGACTGAATGAAGTATTTTTATATGAGCTGTGAAATGAAGAAAAATCAAATTAAACAAACTTTTCAATGAACATGAACAATGAATATAGACTACTTCATATCGAGTCTCAAAGCAGCAAGCTGTTAAAGCAGTAAATCCGAGCTCACACTCAGTGGTGGTTTATCTGTTCAGAAGTGCAAAAGTGATGCCGTTCTTTTTATCTATAACAACACACCATGGGAGCTCAGTCCTCGAAAACGGTGAACTGCCCTCTTCAGGTAAAGACAAACTCAAGAACCTCAAACTGGAGACCTCAGCCTTCATTTAATCCAATCATTTGAATGATGTGACTCAGTGGACATAGTTTCTGTTCCAATGGTGTAAAGAGTGTATGGATGCCTACATGATGCCACATCTTTCTACAGAAGAGATTTAGGGCAACTGGGAAAAAAATGTGGGCACGTCTTTTTTTTCCCTTCTTTTCCAGAATTCTGAGAAAAATTAAGATTTCTGAGAAAAAAGTCTGACTTTTTTTTCAGAATTCTGACTTTAAGAATTCTGGAGGTGGACCCCTGCCTGGTCGCTTGGATCTCCGACTACCTCACCGACAGGCCACAGTACGTCAGGCTGAAGGACATCACGTCTGACACTGTGGTCAGCAGCACAGGAGCACCACAGGGAACTGTGCTTTCCCCTCTTCTCTTCACCCTGTACACCTCTGACTTCTGCTACAACTCTGAATTATGCCACATTCAGAAGTTTGCAGACGACACAGCCATCATGGGGTGTATCTGGGATGATCAGGAAGAGGAGTACAGAAGTCTGGTGAGGAACTTTGTCGCATGGAGTCACACAAACCACCTGCAACTCAACACCTCAAAGACTAAGGAACTGGTTGTGGACTTTGGGAGGTCCAGAGAAGGTCCACTGCCGGTTCAGGTAGAGGGGGAGGAGGTGGAGGTGGTCAACAAGTACAAGTACCTCGGGCTGTGGGTGGACAACAAACTGGACTGGTCATGCAACACAGAGCACCTGTATAAAAAAGCCCAAAGCCGACTGTACTTCCTCAGGAGGCTGAGGTCTTTTAACATCTGCAGGAAGCTCCTGAGGATGTTTTACCAGTCGGTGGTTGCTGGAGTACTTTTCTATGCTGTGGTGTGCTGGGGGAGCAGCACAGCAAAGAAGGACTCATCCAGGCTGGAGAAACTGATCAGGAAGGCTGGCTCTGTGGTCGGCATGAAGCTGGACACTCTGGTGACAGTGGCAGAGAAAAGGACACTAAAGAAACTGCTGGACATTATGGACAATGCTGGGCATCCTCTGCACACGGCCATAAACAACCAGAAGAGCCTGTTCAGTGACAGGTTGCTTCTCCCCAAGACAAGAACCAACAGACTTAAAAACTCCTTTGTCCCACACGCCATCAGACTGTTTAACTCCTCTCTGGAGGGGAGAGGGAGGGGAAACAGGAGGACAAAGGAGGGGGGAACAACTAAGCTGTAGTGCCTCTTCACCTCACTGTGAAATTACCTTTTGTGCAATACTTTTTGTTAATAGTCAACGGTGCAATAGACTCCATACTTGAAATGTGCAATCCACTTGTATTTTTATTTTTATTTTATTCCTATTTATTCTATTTATCCCCTTTGTATATTTATATCTATATATGTCTTTGTATTTATATATGTGTGTGTGTATATATATATATCTATATATGTCTTTGTATTTATATATGTGTGTGTGTATATATATATATATATATATGTGTATATATATATATGTGTATATATATATATATATATATATATATATGTGTATATATATATATATATATATATATATATATATATATATATATATATATATATATATATATATATATATATATATATATATATATATATATATATATATATATATATGTATATATATGTATATATATATATATATATATATATATATATGTATATATATATATATATATATATAAATAAAATATTCTGTAACTCTATAACTTCTGTCGGTGCTGTGCTTATTTGGAACTGAATTTCCCAGAGGAACCCACCCGAGGGATTAATAAAGTTTTATCTTATCTTATCTTATCTCCTCTTCCGTATCTTTCTGCAAATCACTGAAATAACCAATCAAATATGAGTGTGCTTACTTTTGTAGTTAATTATTATGTTTAACAAATGACTATTGTGATAAAGACTGAAGTCAGTGTCATTGTGAGAAATGTCTAAAAATTTTAAACCTTTTCTTTAGTACAACATTAGCCACTTCTGAAAGAATATTTGTATTTTACGTTAACAGATGACTGTTTCCAGTCTTCATGTCCTCATGGAGGAACTAGGTGTTTGGTGTGTGCTTTTTTTTCTTTCTCTCTTTTTTGTGCACTATATCCAATGTTTCTCCTCTGCACACGTCCAAACCAATACCTGTAGAAGTCATTGGTCCAAACCAGCTCAACCATGTTTCGAACTTTGTCTCCAAAATGTTCAACCTGAGCTGCCTCTCTAAAGGTCTCATTTCCTATCCTGTCTATTCTGGTCACTTGCAGTTAAAGTCTTAGCATCTTCAACTCTGACACCTTCAGCCTCCTCCTCCTGTTAGGAGGAAAAGATGATACCTGCTACATGACATTCATTTTTATCCACACCACCCTGTCTGCATCCTCTTCTTCACCTCTCATGTGCATTGTCCACCTTCACTACCACTGCTTCTTGCACTTAACACTATTACACCTGTCTCCCTGTAATTCACCTACGTGTATTCTGTCTTACTTCTACTGACTTTCATTCCTCTTTTTTCCAGAGTATACCTCCACCTCTTCAGGCTCGCTTCCAGCTGCTCCCTACTTTCAATACCTCATGGTTCACAGAGGTTTATCTGTCAGCATCACCATAACAAACAAGAAAGGACTCAGAGAAGATCCTTAAGATAATCCTACCCTCACTTTGAACCTATCTGTCACTACACCACACCTCACCACTGTGTCGCTGTCCTTGTACATGTCCTGTATCACCTTCAAATGCTTCTCTGTCTTTCCTGACTTCCTCATGCAGTTCCTCTCTTGGCACCCTATCATCTGCGTTCTCCAAATCCTCAAAAGACACAGTGCAACCTCATCAGACCTTCTCTACATCTTCCACAAGCATGAAGTCGTATGTCTTCATCACCTCACTACTTAACCAAGCTTCAACAGTTCTTTCTCATAGCTTTAAGTTATGAGTCATCAAATTTATCCCTCTGTAGTTACTACAGCTCTGAACATCACCCATGTTCTTCATAATCAGTACCAGTACACCTTTTTCTCCATTCCTCAGACATCTTGTCAGTCTCTAGTATTGTGCTAAAGAATATGTTTAGCTAATATGTTTAGATATGACCACAGCTCTATAACTGCACAGGTATGCCATCTGCACCAACCAAGATTTTCCACTCTTCATCCTCATAGCTGCCCTCACTTTCTCCTTACTATTACGCTACACTTCATGATTCAGTAATGGTCCTTCATCTGTCCTCTTTCATTTTCTTTGTCCGCTCCTCAAAGTACTCCTTCCATCCCAACACACTTTCTTCACTGATCATTTGACAATGGGACTTGACTGACCACAGTGGCTATCTTTGTTTCTGAGAATCTGTTTCAGACTGATACCAACATTCATTACAAATAAAATCCAACATAAAGGAATGCTCTCCAGGCTGCAGTGAGATAACAAAGTTTAGTGTTGAAAATAAAAGTTTTGCACATTCATTAACACCGTGTGCTCTTCTGCTTATGAATAGAAACCTGTGAACAGTGCATTAATTATGCCTGAGTTAATTTGATGAACTTAAATGTAGTAAACACATCTTTCCCATCACCTCTCATATGTCTGGATTAATAATTATAAAAGCTCCCCTCTCTCCTGCTTTTACTTTGCTCTCAGAAGAAAAATTATTCTTGCAATACAATTAGTAAACACTTTCCTTCAGCTTAATGAGATGGGGTTGTTTGATTACAGTGAAAAAATCATTCTGACAGGAAGAAAATTGGGTAAATTTCTCTTTTTACATTTGTCTTCTCAGTCATTTTGTCTGTTTTTTGGTAAGTGATTTGTCAACACGGGTCTTAGGATGCTGGGATCTCCCTTCAAGAAGAACAGGAGGCAGAGACACTGCCTCAGTTGAACGGAAGAGTTGCTTGCAGTTGGAAAATAAAGTTTTCTTGTTTGGTATTTGGTTGCCATCAACACAAACAGGAGCTGAAGCAATACTGCCCGGAGACAACTTTAAAGTGCCTGATTACTGGCACTTAAATTTACATAATTTACAAAAATTTGGCACTTGGCAGAGATAGACCCCATTCATTTGAATGCAAAGACATGATACACATACTTAAATTTTTCGATGATATCTCATGCATAAAAAAATCTCCAGCCCAGATTCTGTGATGTGTGAAGTCTTCTCAGAATTAGTAACATCCTATCTCTTAGTGATGCTGATGAGCTCATCCATGAGCAAACAACAAAACATTAAAAGTCCTTAATTTAGTGTTAAATGCAGAACTTAAAGTCCTCCTAACATACAAAGCACTCAACGATCAAACCCTATCATACTTTAACGACCTTATAGTATCACATTAGCATTTTGCACTCAGACTGCATGCTGACTCGAGGTTTTTAAAGTTTCCAGAAACAGAAATGGAAGCAGTGCTTTGAGATATCAGCTTTACTTGCATACATACTTGATGCTCTTGAGTGTTGCTCAGTTTATCTTTACAAAGTGTATTTCAAAGCAGCAACCTCCCACATTTTAACATAAAGCCAACAAAGAATGCCAAAAACAGCAGTTCCACTAGTGACCACTTGGCGCTGACTCTAAAAGTAAGTCAGTCCACAAAGACTCCCATGTTAAAATGACCATCAAGAGAAATCAACATGCTTACAGCAGCTCTTTGAACTCTACAAATATCTTACTCCTTCATAACAACAGCAAGTGATTTTTTTTCACTGAACTGATTTTTCAGTTCACTGAACTGGACTTTCTCAGCCGTGTTTGTGCTGTTTGTGCCCTTTTGGAGCCTCTTTAGTGGAATCATTTGACAAATAATAAGGGTTGCTCTGCAGTTAATTACATTAACAGACTGTCCAAGAAATCTGTACTTTAGTTTTGGTGAGTACATTAATAGAATTTTATTGGCCTGTTCCTCATTAACTCTCATATTTCTTTTTGTGTACCAGTACAGTTTATGAATACTACGCTTGTTTGCATTATTAACAGTCTACTATCTTGTTCAAATATCTATAGTCTATAACTGAGTACTTTCTGCATACTTTTTCAGTTGGGGCGTCTGTTTTTTGGACTTCCCTCCCTGAGCAGCTCAGATTGGCTCCTTCTCGTCTTTTAAATCCCTCTTACAGACAGATTTCTATAAGCTGACCTTTTCCGTGCCTCCACTTTGAGTTTCGTTCTGTTCTTTATCATCGTCTTTTCCAAGTAATCATTTCTATTATTTCATATTTAGTTTTAATTTACCTGTTTTCCATTTTTAATTATCTTCATTCCTCACTTTTAATCTCTTAGTGCTGCTATTACCTCCCTGCCTAATGTTATTTCACCTTCATATTATTAAATGCATTATCATTGTTTTTTCCCTGTCTTGTCTTCGAAGCACCTTATTACTTTGTTTTAAAAGGTGTTATGTAAATAAGTTTATTATTTATTATTCTTTGCTAGTTTCACTGTATAAATACACAGTCACGCTGAAACAAAAACCCAGGAAAATGTTAACATTGATACTTAAAAGTACAAAGGGTGGAAACCAGTGAGTGATATCACAACGGCTACATGCATGTACAGTCTGAGCCTCATCCTGAAAAGCTTATGAAGTGTCTGTCAGTGTAGAGTTTGTGTGTTCAGCTCTATATCTTTGAAGTCTGTGAATCGGGTTTTCAGTTCAACTGAATGTCATGCCACAATTTCAGGAGTATGTAACATTTTACAACTTGTTGCAAAGGCAGACAAATAAAACTTAAATAAACTTGTGAGAGATGAAGATTAATCGTATTCAAAACATGATCTGAAGATCAAATAACACGAGTATAGTTTTGAGATTGAACTCAAAATAAAAAATATCTGCTTAGATGAAAGTTAAAATGACTGTTTACTGGAGATTGAGGATGATTCAGACCTTCAGACATGATTTGCCTTGAAGTCAGACAGTCTGATGAGAAACCACTTTGAAGATGAAAAAAGCCTACCTTGATCGTTGGCCATCTTGTCTGGATGCTCCACTGAAAAAGCAACAGAGAGTGTGAGCTAATTTATAAAATATGAAACAAAGGAATACATTTACAGGTAAAGCAGGAACGGATGTTCAGTCACACACACTCGGACATACCTTTGGCTGTCCTGAAGTGGATGGCCTCGGATAGAGGGCCGACTCCTTTGGCATTTTTGGCTTGAATCCTGAAGTAGTAAACAGTGTCGAGGTTCAGATCCACAACCTGGTGGGTTAGTCGGTCGCCACTAATTGCCTCCATCACCCAGTCGTCTATCGGCATGTTCTTATCCAGAGTGTAATACAGAATGTAACCTGTCAAACGAGTTGTAATTATATGAGTAATAATACGTATTTTTTTTAAAATAGTCATCTTTTTAACCTATTAACATCTACTGGTGAACCACTTGGGTAGTTAGAGTTAGGTTACATTTTAGTTAAATGCTAAAAAAAAACATAGTTTGAGAAGATAGAAAGGTGTTATATAAAATCAAGCCTTTTGCATACGAAACAGTTCTTCTGTTATAATAGGCGGACGTGATCTGAACTGTAACTGGACCCAGGTCGACGGGACTAGAGGAATTTTTTTTTACAAGTGCGTCACTGAAAGGTGATGCAAAATATGAATAATTATAGTGAAAAACCTGAGAACTACGATCTGATACCCAGAATGTTTGGGTACATGCCATTTAGAAGCAAATGTTAAAAACATTTAGGAAAAAACAAAACATTTAGGATGTAAAACAGAAACAAGTAGAGGGTTTAAAAATATGCGATCTGTGTGTCTGAGAGTAAGTCTGTGTTGTGCTGTTATGCCCGCAGGGAGCGTTTGATTCGTCCTCGGGGACGCTGCAGGAACAGCGGAGCTCGTTAAAACAGACGGGTTTACAGCAGAGCTGATCGGCTGATATTGTGTTAGGTGTGTGCGTTTGGATACACAAAGCAGCTGGGTTCATGTAGTCCTGAAGAGTGTGTTGATGTTTTCGATCTACTTTCAGACTAAATGATAAACCTTAAGCTGAAAAAATCATCAGAAACTTAACCCTCTCTTCAACTCTAATCAACAGTATGTGTTATTACAGAAAACTACAGCGGTACACCTGTGTGTTTATGTGCAAAGACTCACCTGTGATTCGCCCATTGGCCTCCATAGGTGGTTGCCAGCTGATCAAAATGGCACGGGGTCGTCCTTCACGGCTTATAACTGTTAAATCTTTGGGGGCGGAGCTAGGAGCTGTCAACAAAACAGAAGCAGTTTGAGAGGTTACAGTGTCTTTGGCTACAGTGGCTACAACACAAATGAAACTGGGCATAGACAATCTGGGAGGCAGTTTTAAATGGAACAGATATCACTTCATGATTTCTTTGTTACACACTCCACATTTCTTACTTACATGTGACAACCAAACCCTGCTCAAATGTAGAGTGTCACAGGAAAGACACGCAGAACCTTTACATGTTGAACTTTTAGGTCCCTGGCTCTCTAGAAGAGCTTTTTGGCAAGAGAAGGCATTTGCAGTTTACTGGTGAGTATATTAAAGTTATTAATGTAGTGTAGTCGGTTCATAGTGTCACATGATGTGAATTTATTCTCTGAATATAATAAAAATACAGTAAATTCATGACAATTTTCACCCCAACCTGTCACAGCAGATGGCTCCCCCTCCCTGAGCCTGGTTCTGACGGAGGTTTCTTCCTGTTAAAGGGAGTTTTTCCCTTCTCACTGTCACCAAGTACTTGGTCTTAAGAGGTCCTGTAACTGGTGGAGTTTTCTCTCTATTATTGTAGGGTCTGTACTTTACAATCTCAAGTCTCTAGAGGTGGCTGTTGTTGTTAAGTGACGCTATATTAATTGAACTGAATTCATTAGTTTGCTGAATAAATGGGTAAATATTAAAACATTTTATTTCCTTTCAGACTTATTTTGTCCATTAGTCCAAAAGCCTATTGAAAAATACAACTGAATTATTGTTGAGAGAATCAATTGGAGTAGAGCAGGGCGATATGAACAAAAATATTATCACGATATACATTTGAAAATTTGCGATAACGATATAACTGACGATACAGTTCACACTAGACAAAATACTTTACAACTCCACAACTTTATTAGTGCATTAAAGTTATATAAAAAGTTAACAGTGTAAATGCAAATTCCTTGCTGACAGTTTAACCAAAAAGCATTTCCAGTGGAAACTGGCCGACATATCCTCAGCATAACCATGTATAACATCCACAAAACTTAAAAAGAGGTTATACACACACAATACGGTAATATTATGTTGAAGCACAGTACGTATCACTCCGCGAGGCTCCTCCTACGATAGCCGCAATGCTCCGACAATCCATCAAACAGCGCGTGTTCGTAGCTTAGCAAAGTCATACTAAAACATTTGACAGATTTT
The DNA here is from genome assembly GCF_051167445.1 of Perissodus microlepis. NCBI lineage: Eukaryota > Metazoa > Chordata > Actinopteri > Cichliformes > Cichlidae > Perissodus > Perissodus microlepis. The sequence goes on along the minus strand of NC_140467.1, from coordinate 30,065,481 downwards.
CGAGCGCCGTGTACGACATAAAATCGTTTCGAGGTCAGTAAACACAGCCAGAATTTATACGTAAGGCACACGGGATTATAAGAGGCACTGTCGATTTTCAGAAAAATCAAAGGATTGATTTTAAGTGTGCCGTATTTAACAAAAAACACGGTAATAACAACGGCCCGCTAGCATGCTCTACCAAAAATAGTGCTTTGTTGTGTATCTGACGGATGAAAGCTAAACCAGTTCCACACCACTGAAGTTGCAGCATATTTACAAACTAATTCTGGTTCATCCGTTTCATTCAATGATCCGCTTTCGCCCTTCTCATTCTCCGCCATGCTTTTTCCACCATGTGCGTATGAAAACAAAGGCACTGCACATGTGCGTTTTACCCATATTCTATCACGACATTTCATTTTCTTATCGTTGCCCAACATTATACCGGTATTACCGTGAACGATATGATATGGCCCAGCCCTATGCAGGAGTTCTTCAAAGAATTTCCCTTTCCTAGCTGTTGTTTAATAATGTAAACTTGTTACTTTGGACATTTGATTGGCACTTTATCTATTTGTATACTTGGTTGTTAAATGGATGGTTGGATCAGACAGTCATGCTGGATCAGACAGACACATACAGACGGCTTTTCCCTTTCACTGTTTAGTCTAAACATTTGCACAACGTCTGTCTGTGTGGGAAGTTCCAGAGTGGACAATAATCTATAATGAGCTCAGTTCAGCTGCTCTTTGGCTTTGTTGTGACTTTCTGCTGTGTTTGAACTTGAGGAAATTGTACAGAAGGTAATTTTCAACACTTTCCTGAACTGCCCTTTTGTGTTGCTTCTGTTGTGAAAATGTCAAGCGCTCGGCCTCACAAGAAAGACTCTGGCTTGTTGTCCTCCTCCAACCATCACCATGGAAACTAAGTGGCAGCCTATCAGATCTGTAGTGTGTGATGGCTGCGGGTGCTTCCTGAGTTACAGATGTGATTAAAGACGAGTTTTTAAGTTTCACACCAGGAAAGGACTCAAAGCTTGCCCCCCAGAGCTGGCTAATGAAACTGCTTGTTAAATCTGACAAGACGAGCTGGAGGAAATTAGAAGTTCCTGCTGAGCCTGTTAGTGATGGTGACAACCTGTACTTATCATAAATATAGAGGAAAACCTTGAGAAAATACATTGTGAACACACCTGCTGGTTAAAGTAGTGGTTCCAGCACTCAAAGCAGATATAATTAAAACTATTTTCAATTTGTAGTCAATGATCCTGAATTGTTGACTATTGAAGATGATCACCATAATAAATGTCACCAAAATAACAATTTTAACTTAGAAACACAACAGGATTTAAATGTGACACCAAGGACTTCCAAATGACAGAGTTACTCTCAGACAATTATTGTCAGTGGGACCTGAAGGTCTTGAGCAGCTACACAGGTTGCTCAAGTGTTGTCACTGATATGATTTGAGTGCTGTTGGGTTGGAGGTGAATGATGCTTTTTTTTAAAAAAACAAACAAATTAAACCATCGAAGAATAAGAATATTAAGAGGATACTTCACAGGCCTTTGCAGGTAACAGATACAGCCTTCTTGTGTGGTTATTCTTTATGTTACATATTAAGGATTTAAAATCAATATTCTCATGAAAGCTTTCTTTAGGTTACAAGCATATTAACTAAAATTGTTAAAGCTAAAACCGAGTTAAAAAATACGCAATAGAAAATAACAGAAAATAATATGAATTTTGGATCATGGCTTTGTGATTGCAAATAGAAAGACCATCATTTTGGCTTTCATGGCATGCAGTTGTGACTCCTCACTCTCATTTAGAAATGAATGTTTAATCTACTGTTTTTATTTCTCAGTGTTTCCTTGCGAACAACTTAGGTTAAAAAGAACTGTCCAAAGACTCAAACTAGGTACAGTTCCCAGCCACAGGGCATCTGTCGGAAGAAGCTGGCCAAAACTAAAAGTGCAAAGAAAGTCAAAGAGGAACTTGAAACCAAACATCAGCCCTCCACCACTGCTGTGCTGCTATTGTTTTTCCCAGATGTAACGATATATGTTATGGCCAAAAATCTGCACTGTGGTCTGTACTGTCCTTTAAAGTCTGATATGTTGTTCCTAGATTTTTTGCAACTTCTCTGAGGACATCATGGTGTGACCTTGACTTTTTAGGGACATCCACACCTGGCAAAATGCTCCATCCCATCAACTGCCAGAACAATTTGACTACCACAACCTGACTGCTCCTTAACCTCTTAATTCTTATAGGTTAGGGACAACGGCGTACTTTGTTGAATTTTCTTTTTAACATGAATGTAGAGTCTCTTCTATTCTAAAATAATATAATCAGCATGAGTAATTTGTGCAAAAATGCTGAAGAAGAACACTAAAAACACACTCTGTATTTTGTTACCCTGTGTTTATACATGTGTAATAATAATAAAGTTGACTTTAATCCTATAATGTTAAAGGAAAAAGCAGCAGATTAACCATAGCAGTGCTTTAGGTAGTGAGGTTATTTATTTATTTGTTCAAAACTATGAGTAATTCTTGTGGGCAGACATACTTTGTGTTTTGTTATGTTTTGTTTTTTATTTTGAAGGATTTGGGTGGTATTTTAGATTATCAGCTCCCAGGGGAGGCTGCAGCACTGAAAGCACTGCAACACATCAAGATTTGTCAAAAGGCTAAATTCTTGTGTGGTACAGCAACCCAGCGAGCTGAGGAACATTATAAACCCTTGCTGGAATATTAGCTCAAAGCCATTTTGACTCTGCAGAGACCTCCATCACAACTAATCAAAAACAAGCTTCAGATTCCCAAAAATAATAGCTCATTAGAGAGAGAGAGGATTATTGTTGTTCTAAGGCAAAACTGTCCAGACCAAAAAATGCAGTCTAAGTAGCATACACCGTATGAAAGCTTAATCACCTATTCATTGCTCCACCAAGCAATCGATCACCCACATACATTTTTTATTGACAAAAATCAAGTTAATTTTGAAAATTAAAACAAAACACACTGAAAAGACAACTTTGCCAGATATCTCAGATTTAACTGAAATGTGAAAGGTAACTGGGTTCAATTCACTGAATAAATGCTTAGAAAAAGATGGTAATTTCTTTATGAACACAGGTTGCAGACTGTGCAGAAGTGCTCGGGAGATGATCCAGTATATAGTAGCATGATGCAAGCTAGGGTCATGCACACTGAGAGGCACAACCAAGTGCCTTTGAGTTCCAGACAGACAAGCAGCTGCTGGCTAACCAACCAGATAGGCTGATGGGCTGACAAGACTGCAGTTGTGACAGATGTGGCAATCCCAGCAGACAGAAAATTCAGGAAGATTCAATAATAGAATCAAATAAAATAAAATCCAACAATATCAGAGGTCACTGTCCAAAATAGTTCAATCCTAGGAACAAGACACTGTGGAGAAGCCTCAAAGTTTCTCATTTTGGTTATGTTCACATCCATCCATTACATTGAACTTTTACTAGTATGGCTGCATGGCATACTGAAATGGATGTAAGAGATGAAATATGAATGAATGAATATGAAACTATGCTTATGGCCTAGGAGAAGGCCAACTAACCCTACCCTTGAGTGGCTTGCTAATGACCCATTAGTTTCAAAGAGGTGGAAAAAAATGCATTTTTAAAGCAAAATCCTCTCAATGCTTTTTATATCATTTATTTCAGGCAACTCCATGTGAGGACCACATACATGAGATGGTGCTAATAACAGTAATGCAATTATGACACAAGGAGCAAGATCTTCAGGTTCATCAAGGTTCATCCCCTGGTGTCCAAGTGTATATAGCTTTTAAATACACCAATACCATTATGTGATACACTCTAATGTACAGAAATATTTCTCATATCTGCTTTCCTATTTTTCATAGTAAGACAGACACGTTATGAGCTGCAGTAAATGCAGTATTTACTTTGTTTTGCTTTTGAAAAAGTGGTCAGTATGTGTATTGTTGTGAAAATATGGTCAGTGTGTGCCTCCAGAGCCAGTGGATCACTGCAGGGACTGAGTGGGCTCAGTCCGTCTGCTCACTCTGAATGTCAATGTATTCCAACAGGCCCCAGGGAACCGGGGCCATAATGCCGTTCACGCTTAATTGGGTGACAAATCCGGCAAACATGATTGTAAACATCCTGAAAGGGATACCTTGACATTTTGATTTCAGTCTGCGGTTGGGTTTCATTGCTGCAGACGAGTTGTTGTGTTGTTGCGGGGGAGAGTGGAGTTTCTAGATGACTGTTCACTGAACCAAAACATCATTTCTATCCATAGTTAAACTTCTTATTAAAAGTAATTGCTGTTCAGGGAGGGGAAGAAAATAGAGTAATGCATCTCATTGTTTGGTGCACCCATGCTTCCTGAAGCTGCCCTTTTCCCTAAATGTTACTTTCAGTAGAAACTGAAGTTTCTGCACAATGAATGAATAAATGTCAGTCAAAGATTCACAATACATTCACGAAAAACAAATAAACAAATGATCCACCTCAAACCAGGATTTTCACAGTTCCCATTCACTGTTTGTGTAATCAGCAGTGCAATCTGGCATTATAGCTATTCATTTAAGGCAATAAGATATACAGTTGGCCGCTTTTCATTTACATTAAGTTGATTCAAATCAAGGACATCCAACAGTGCTCAGAGAAACAAAGCAACCTTTAATTTAAAGTCCCAGAAAATTATTTTCAAAATAATTTTTGATTTAAATCTAGTTCTGCACCCTGTTTCTTGATTTCTTAAAGTGCTTTGTGCCCCATGTATGTGAAAAGCACAATGTAAATAAATCTTCTACAGTAGCTTGAAACAAGTTGTGCAAATAAGGGCTAAAAGACTAATAAAATGCCTTTAGAATAAGTTCCAAGTTTACATAGGTAGTAGATACCTAATGATTGCACAGAAAAAAGGGAAGCTAAAAATATTTACATATTTGCATATTTGCATGCATGAGAAAATATTTGCTGTATAAACTTACTGCCTTTCTCCAATCTCCAGTAAGGTTCAGTTCAAAGTGAGCTCTACCAACCTTTCCCCTCTCATCCCACCAATAAGCAGCTTTCAGAAAGTGAGAAAGCATCTTCACAGAATGCAGATTTCTTGGTGTGGTAAAACTGTGGCCAAACTGTGCTCTGTCTCTATCTGGCACAGCTACAGTTTGTGCACTTGCAGTTGAATGTGAGGCACCTGTTGGTTGTCTGTGATGAGAATCGTTAGCGCTTCCCGGACTGCTATGTGGTTAAAGGGCCTGTTTGGGAGGTCTTGTGTTTGGGAAATAGGTTCAGAAACAGGTTCGGCTTAAAGTTAGAGTCAGACCTACTATCAGTGTTATGTTTATGAGATCCTAACAAAGGGCAGAAGCTGTGAGACTTACCTGCTTCATATGTCGTAGCATGCGCCGTCATACTCCAGGTGCTGGACTTGCGGCCTTTGGTGACCATAACAGCGAACTCGTACATGGTGTTTGGTTTGAGGCCAGTGACCGTGTGGCTGAGGGCCGTAGTGTCTGCAGACTGGACACATGACATTATTTGGAAGCTTAGATGGCTTTATGTTAAACTAAACAATACGAGAATAAAGCTGCTATTAAAAGATAAAATATACAGCAAATACAATCAACGGATAAAATTACAAAAAAATAAATAAATAAATAACATTTCTAACCCTAAACCCTATGCTGTGGGAGTGATCATGGTGGGGCGCCTGGATCAACACTGCCAGGGCCAATTTTTTGTCCTAGTCCAGCCATGAGGTCATTATTATTGAGGAGCTTAAAGGTTTAAGCATAGAAATATAATACAGTTATTTACAACTTTAGACTTTTATTAAAATTTGATAGTGTCTACTTCCCAAACTTTGATGTCTGATGACAGGGAAGAAGAAGCAAAGATGTTGTCACTTTCTCTTTGTCTACTCTTTATTAAGAACAATGGAGCCTGCCCTTGTATAGATTTCCTTTTTACAGTATTATGGGAGCACAGTTCAGATTATTTTTTCTAAGGTCTTTTTCACTCTTACAAGTTCTCAAGAGTTTGGTTTTCCAGGGAAACTCAGTAACCTAAAATCGAACAAGGATTTTTTTTTTTTATCTTGCTTTCAGACCACCATTAATGATACAACCCTTGTGTTTTTACTACTTCACTGGAACAGTGCTGCCTAAAATTTTAGGTTCTTTCTGCCAACTGAGAGATTTTTTTATGTCAATAGAAGCTTCAAAAGTGTAAAAAATTATTAATAAACTTTGGTTTGTAAGACGACTCCATTCTCCAAGAGGGGTGTGCATGATTATTCTTGGTGGTATTGAGCAGCAGCAACAGATGGGGCACTTGTAAAAATGTTAGTGAATGAATGAGATGGAGATGAAAGGTATGAACTTTAATTCCGGTAAGCTGATAAATGAACAGCAGCAGGAGGTGGAGATGCAGTTGTGAGTGCACATCCTGGAAAATACTGATAAGGTATATTTGAAATTAGGGTAAATAATAAATGTGTATACAACATCATTTCAATTTGTGACTACAGCGAGAAGAGAAAAAGTGGCTAAAGATGTAATTGTTTCATTGTTTTTGTAAATTACATGCAAGACTTGAATCGTATGAACTCCAGAGTCACGTCCTAAGCTGGGACAAACAAATCCAAACTCAAGCCCAAGTTAAGAAAAGTCCCATTATTAAAACTGAAATCCTTTCATTTCAAATATCTAACACAGCATCATTTGTCAGGTAAGGCTTTACATAATGAGTAGATGCTAAGGGAAGCAAAATGTCAAGATACTGTGAACTCCATGTTAAACCTCATGTCAAAATCTAAGTTTGGACCAACAAATTAAGTTATAAGACAAATCATGAGTAAAGAGAAGTCCCAGAATTTTGAATAATTAGGCAGGCATTATTTAAGAGGTAATGTAAATCTAGTAAATCTAGATCAATAGATGGTAAGTTAAGCACAATGTTAAGATTGTTGAAATAACCCTAATCCAAGACAAGTAAGTCTTGTCCAATCTGAACTATAAGGATCGACAGGTTCCAAGTGAAGAATACAAAAGTCAGATCCATGCAATCAAGTCTCATGACAAAGTTTTCTGTCAAATCCTCAAAATTATCTCTGATGACCACTGGCTCCTAAGTCAGGTCCTAAAGCCCCAAGTCAAACCCCCAATGGGGGGTATGGGGCAGCTAAGTATGCCCCATACAAATAGCTTTGAGCCTCACCATAACAGCTAAGTAATATACATTTTTTTAAGTTCTAAGTTAAACCCAAGCTTTAAAAAATTATGTAATCTGTTTTGTTTATTTTGCAGGATTAGTTTAAAATACATGTCTTGCTAAAAGCTTATTTTGATTTTTAGTGGAAGCCACTATTTATTTGCACTTCACAGAGACAAGATAATAATCCGTCTGAAATTGAGATACACACAAATCCAAAACAAATTATTTTCTTGGTCCTACTGTTGATTCAACATTACTATGTGATACTAAAGATATTGACAATTAGATCATTTGCTTTTTTTATAGTTTAGGTTTTAGACTTTAATTAATCACTTATTCGCTCCAATCAAAATCAAAGGTTTTATTTCACTTTCAAAATAAAAGTCTGAGGGTAAAAGTCCTCAAATGTAATGTCAACACCCAGAGCATGGACATGAGAGTCTGTGATTTACCTTGTACTTTCCACTGGTGGAGTAGCTTGTCTTCCATTTGACGGAGTAGTAACGAACTTCCGATGACTTCTGGTTCTTGGTCATAGAGTTGTCGGCCCAGGAGACACGGACTGAATCCGAGGACAGAGCCACAGCTTGGACCCCCACTGGGGGGATCATGGGAGTGCTGGTGTCTGGCATGGGAGTGGGGTATTTATCAAAGAGGTGGAAGAGGTCATCCTCAGATGGGTCAATGGGGTCTTTGGGGGGGTTAGCGGTAACCAAGGTGTTTGGGAACATTTAATGAAATCATACAAAGCAATGGAAGTGCAATAATGACGTTTATATATGGGAAACATATTGAAGACAAATATATAATTACATAAATAATAAATAGATAAGATGACATGCAAGTTTGGAAGAGACATGCAGCAGGCAGCCATGTTTGTTGGAGAGGAAAAGGAAGAATGGTGGATGAAGAAGTGAAAAAGAGGAGAAAAGGAGAGAAAAAAAGACAAAGATTAAGGAGACAAAGACAGATTAAAGACGTTATTCTAAACAGCAAGTGGATCCACAGACCCACAAAGGGGTGGGGCCTACAGGACAAACCCATTTTGGTGACCACAGTTACTATAATGGACAGAACCAATGGCCAGTGACACTTATTTTTTTAATTAAAGAAAGTGCGGAAAATCTGGCCTTATTAAAAGTATCTGTGTGAATGAAATCCAGCCATCCTGAGCCTTCTGCATATTTAAACAAATATAAACTCATTGATGTGGATCTGTGGTTCCAGAAAACCAGAGAGCTTACGCTACCTTCAGATGCTTTAAGATATCTTTCAGGAACATAAATTAAACACACTGTGTTTAAAAAATGTACCTGATTTTGATCAAATTTCTCCATTTTGTCAATCACTTATTTGTCATTAAATTACTGGGAATCTCTCCAAAATCAAGGAATCATTTGTGTGTGTGTGTGTGTTTGTCCTTTGCCTATGCGTACAACGAACAATCCCGTCTACATCAAACTTGGTAGGAACCCAGTTAAGTACATTGCTGAGTTTGAAGACATAATGGTCAGTGGTTTTAATGTAATTGCTAAAAAACATTTAATAGCACTTCCAGCTACCCACTTGTGATATGTTTCAGGGAACACTAGTGAATTCTAGTCATGGCATCATCACCACAACTAAACCTACAAGAACACTTCTCACAATATGCTACTCAATTCCTGGTGCTCCGAAGCAATGGACTACCGCAAGATTACATTTCAATTGGATTATTTTTAGCACTTCCATCAGTTAGCTGTGTTCCCCAGACTCAAGACGCTTGTATACTGTACCAGTATACAAAATACATGTGGATGTACTTCATTGAGGGTACACTCAGAGAAGCACATTTTCATTGACTGTATCCTCTTAGTTGTCCTCTTCAGGAAACTGCAGCATTATGTGTGTGTCCGCTTTCACAACAACAAATTTCTTACATGTGAGGCGTTTGGAGGACATTTACGGGGTTACACTCTCGCCGAACAGATACTCTTTCAGTAACTTGTAAATCTAAAGATAAGAAAAGTCAGTAGTGGAGCTGGAGATGCAGGCTGAATACCTCAGTGAATGTGACTTCTGAACCAGAAAAATGGAAGAGCACCTGAAGGCAGCAGGATGTGAAAAAAAGGCGTTAACAGATGCTAACAGAGAGCTGGAACGAGCTGAGGTAAACACAATGAACTAAAGAGTGAATAAAAATAAAAGCAACTCTGCTGGTTTCAGCTCTGTGACCTCTGATCTACAGACAGTCAAACCTACTGAAAGCAGAAACACAGTGATGCAGATCGTTTAAAATACACACAAACACACCCACAGTAGAGTTAAGAGCGCTGTTTACTGGTTCACTGCGAAGCCGCTGACACGAATTTGAACTGAAATTTTATTTTTAGTCTTTTTCATTTAATGAGCAAAACAGCCTGTAGGGCAGCTAAAAATGAGTATTTGTAATGCGGGAAAATCTCTGTGCAGTTTGGTACTGGCCAAAATGCTGATGACTGAGATCAGATATATGGAATATGGAAAAGTTAAAAGATGCCAAAAAAATATAAGAACAACTTTATTGCTTATTTAAATGTTGCTTTACTTTACTGTGAAAATAGAGGACAGTCAGCTCCAGCTGAGAGTGCTTTTCTTATTCTCATTCTATTCACACTTACCTTTAGAAAATAAGACGAGAGAAAGCTGATCTTTGTCTGTCCTTCTGCAGTATTTTTTTTCATGATTCGAACATCTTTTCACCGAGCACACTTACTGTCTGACACCCACACACACAGATTTTAGAAGTGTAACTCGAACAAACCCTTTTGAACTTTACATCTGCTCACACTGCACTGTCTCCTCGGGCTTCAGATTAACAGTCCTCAAATTCCACCTACACTATCTGGACTTCGTGAGGAGTCAAACTGGGCTATAGATTTAAGCTGGCTACCACAAAACTACCTCCATTACTTATACTGACACACTGATCAGTAGTGATTCTACCGAATCCATGTATTTACAACCATATACCCAGCAGTGGTCTGGTTTTAATGCATAAAGTCTTCTCTTGCAGCCACATTTAATGTAACAAGAACAAGAGTGCTTCAAATTATTAATTTAATGAAATTATTAAATCCATGTGATACATAGAAGAATACTTATTATGCTCATTTCCAGACACATATTTGTATATTTCTGGACTCTATTATAGTAGCTGTGCATGAATCATGAAATAAATAACAGACACACACAGAAAAAGAGAGCAAAGTGTCTGCTACTGAAAGAAATAAGCCTTACAGTAAGATAAAAGTAGATCTCTTTGTAGAACAAACAAATCTCGAGCTTACATTTTCATATAACAGTGCAACAGATCGATATTTTTTATGCCACATAGCTACCATAAAAATGTTGTTTTTTAAAGAAAGAGCTGACAGGAAGTAGAGGATTTCTGGTACACAATTGGTATGCATCTGCAAGCCACACCTGCCTCCACCTCTGCTCCTCCTTTTGGTGCTATGTCTGACCTAGTCAATAACAATAACTGCTCTCCAGTCATCCAGCTTTCCACATAGAGCTGTGCCAACATAGAAAGGTCTCCAAAAGGAGCCAAATATAAGGTAAGCTTACTAAATTTGCTTTTACACTAATAACTTTTAAAGTGTGGCTTATGTTTCCAAATACCTTTTAGGGACTGGATTAGTAGATTTGTGATATGTGGATGTCACCAGTATAGAGACCAGCTTCTTTTAGTAAGGGAATACTGTTGACATTGAGAGTATTAAAAAAGTTCAGTTGGAAAATAATTTTTTTTCATATACATGGAAAAAGCTATGAAAATAATATTAAAGTTTTACATTTTGTTACAAAGATTTGATGATAAAATTAAACAAGTTTAAAATATTTAGAAGTAATTCCTGTGACACAGAAACTTCAAACTGTTCTAAACACTTGGTTTGACAGTTTTTGTCATGTCATTGAATAAGGACACCCTAATATGGTCATCTCAGGCAGCCCCACCCACCTGCTGCTAAAAGCCCTACATTCCTAAGAGATAGCCAATCAGAGGCAAGTAGACGAAAAGAGAGGAACAGGACTTTATTTCAGACAAAGGGTGAACTAAGGTGCAGCACCAAAGTCTTTATAAGACAAAGATAGATTATTTTGAACTGTAATTAATGCAGAGCTACTCTGGTAGAGTCCAAGAAATTGAGTTGGAAATATTGCAGAATGAAAAAAAGAACAAAACCCCACTCCCAGTAATATTATTTCAATTTGATGACAAGTCAAATAGCTTTACTGCATCACTATGGTTTACACCACTGGATGGTATCGCAGGTTGAAACTCTCTGTGCGAGTTCATATGAGGGTAGCATCAGTTGTGGGAGCTGACGCGGGCTCATCCTGTTGCATCTGCAGTGTAAACGAGAAAATCAACATTGACATCTGATGTGCAGCTGCAGGCCATGAGAGAGAGAGAGAGAGAGAAATTGATCGAGGAGGTGTTTGGAGCTGCGGGGCGAGCTGCACCAGGCGGTGTCGTGGTTAAACTGGTCGTCCAGCATCACAATAAAGCTCCAGTCAGGACAGAATACTGATGAGGATAAAGGACACGCCTCTTCCTCCACCCCCACTGCACTCTTCTCTCTTTTCTCCTCCTTTCTCTCAAAAGTCCTCTTCTGTATTCTCACATTTCTTCATCCTTTCTAATCCCTCTTACCTTCCCTTACTGCTTTTCCTCCTTCCTTTCTCCTGCTCTAACTTTCTGTTCCTTCTTCACTTCTCTCTTCCCATTACGTTGTCCCTCATGTATTTACTTCTTCCTTCCTCTCCATTCTTTTTTCTCCCACTATCCTCTTATCCATCCCATCATCTCTCTCGCTGTCTCCCTGTCTCTGCGGTCCTCCAGTCGTTGATTAAATGGTAGCATGGCAGTTGGTTAGGGATCAGTTCTGCAGTGTGCAGGCGGCGAGGACGAGGCAGTATATTAACGAGGATCCCGCCGTTAACAAGCCATTTTTTAAAGCTCTCGTAAAAAAAAAAAAAAGAGAGAGAAAGAAAAAGAAGAAGAAGCCTCTCCAGCAGGCTGCTGCCATGACAGGACACACAGACAGTGTGTGTGTGCGGGTGTAGGTGTGTCTGTGTGTCACTGTTGACGACGTTGGCAGAACAGTAATGGGTTTAGTTTCTATCTCAGCCCTCAGGGTCTCGGCTTATCAACTCCTGACTGTCACATTGCAACGCCATGTTATACTGTATATCTGTAAAGAACTCCACCTGTATCTGTGCATCGCTGAAGAGCTCCAGCTTTGTGTATGCATCAGTGCAAAACTCCAGCTACGTATATGTATCTCTACTCTGGATGTTTCTGTGAGATTCCAGAAAACTTCAGATAGGGCTACGAATCTCAGGAATTCTAAGTTTTTGTCTACAAATTTCTAGATTATTCCATTTCTGTCTACAAATCTGCAGGTCTTTAAAACTCAAGATGCATCTTAGGAGTTCTAGATTATAAGATGTGTCTCTGCACATTTCTAAAAAATGCTACATTCCTCCAGAAAACTCTGGAATCTCCCAGATACCAAGGGTTCCAGATGTTTCTATATCCAGAGAACTCATAAAATCTGTAAAATTATTTTTTTGTGTGTTTGAACTCTCTGGTTGACATTAGCATATCCACAAATCTCTAAAGAACCACAGGCATGTCTTCAAATCTGCTGAAAATCATATATGTATGATCCAAAGAACTCCAGATGTTTCTACATGTCTCTAGAAAACTCACGGTGTCTATGCATTACTAACAAAACTCTGGATGTGTCCTCAAACATGTAGAATAACCCTACATGGTTTTGAATCTTTATGAAGCTCAACATGTCTCAGAAAGACTGTAAACATGTTGACAAATCTCAGAAACATCTGCAGTACATGTACCAATGCAACATTTCAGTGTGTCTGTATTTCTATGAAACTCAAGATGTCTACATATCTTGGGACAGTATCCCCATTCAGGATGTCCTATAATCTCTAGAATACAGATATGTATTCTTGTCTAGATAACCAGAGATTCCTTCAGACAACTGGAGACCTGTTGCACTTGTTGAAATTTTTAGCTATATATCTATGGAGAACTCCAAATGTGTCTACAGAAAACCTGATCTTACCTATCTACATGTAAAGATCTTCAGGTACAATCAGTGCAGAACGCCAGTAAGTCTACCAATCTACAGAAAGCCTCTGGAAGTGCTGAAGTGTGTACTACTACTTAGCCAACATATTCATAAATCAACATGTGTTGGTGTATCTCTATAGGAGTCCAGATGTGTTTACATATGCCAAGAGAACCTCCAGATGTACTTACAACTCTCTACGGATCTACAGATGTCCTCCACTCTCTCAGACACTCAGGTGTGTTTAGAAATGTCCAAAAAGCTCCACATGTGGAGATGCATTACTGCAGAACTCCAGACGTTTTCAACAATATCTCTACAGCCGCAGGTGTTTATCAAATATCCATACATCTCCTTATGTGTTTCTCCACAAGACCAAATATGTTTGTGTAATTTAAAAGGTCTCTCGATGTGTTTACAAATACAGAACCCCAGGCGTGTTTACAGATCTCTGCAGAATTGCAGGTGTGCCTATATTGCTATAAAAAATTAACTTTTTATTGTACGTCTGTAGAACTACAGAGAGATAAAGTATTGATCACTGTAAACATGACCATGCCCGATCCTTTGTCTCTTCTTTTGGACTTTTATGCCCTTCTTGGTCATCTATTTTTCTGCCTCCATACTCTTTCCATGGGGTTTCATTAAAGTTGATGAAATGTCTCTCTATCCAGCGACCCTTTCTTCTGTTTTTCTCTGTATGAGATCCACATCTGACCCTTATCTCCCATCCACCGCCTCTCCCTTCCTCTCTTAAAGAAATCTCAATCAAAGACAACAAGTTAAAAATAACCTCGTTGTGAGTTTCGCCACAAAAACATCCAGCACTGAAGGTTAAGAAACTTTGGTGAGCCAAGTTTTCTCCACTGCTGGTTTTTCCTGTGACTATCATCACATCATGAGGGTAGAACCGTTTTATGAGAGTTATAAAGGATTTATGTCAGCTGCAGGCTGCTGGGCGTGCAGAGAAGGGCCAGCTGTTTAATTCATAAGATGAAACTTGGCTCTGAGTTGGATGTGTTTCATTTATCTCACTTCTGCAGCTCATCGTCTGCAGGGACAGCTAATGAGTCTCTCTCTCTTTCACACACTCACACATATAGTAAAGGCATGGGTATAAGCCATCAAACATTATATCAATCAATATATAAACAAATATAACTACAGTACATGTTAAACACACCAAAGGCTGTGGAGTTACATGTTAGCAGAGTCTTCGGCATTAATATTTCAGGACTTCACATCCAGATTGAAGCCTAATTATTAGAAAATGCCTCTTCTAAATCAAAAACATAACTACACTGGTTTCACTAGCATCGGCTCAAACATGCCGGGAAGAGAAATTGCAAACAAAACAGCAAAAAAATTTGATTAAAGACATCTCTGTGTGCTTGCTTTAGCCCCTCCTTCAGTGTTTAAAAGCACAAAGTCAGATATATCAGCTTTTCAAAAAGTTTGATTTTCCCAGTCATGAGTTTGACTTGGATATTGATCAAGGTGCAGCCTCAAGCACTCAAAAATGAGGCCAGTGTGGAAGTGCCAAAACCTTCCACAGTTTCTCTAGTGGCCACTCGAACTGGCTCCAAAAGAGAGCGAAAGCAAACATGTTTACAACCTGCTACAATCTTCATCTTACTCACCTGTTCAAACAGTAACTGGACTTAAACCTCTGCATGATTAGGTGTGTGTCCACTTTGATAGGTGGGCTATTACAGTAAGCAAAATATGATGTAAAAGTGTAAGTGTAACGATGATGATGTCAACGTGTTTACGGAAGCGGTTGTGAGATTCATCGGGAAACTAGCGGATGATACCGTGGAGACAAAGATTATCACAACGTTTCCCAACCAGAAGCAGTGGGTGGATAAAACCATCCGCGACGCTCTGAGATCCCGCACCACTGCCTACAACACGGGACTCACGACGGGGAACATGGACCCGTACAAAGCCGCGTCATATAACGTGCGGAAGGCGGTGAAAGAGGCGAAGCAGCGCTACGGGAGGAAACTAGAGTCACAACTCCAACAGAGTGACTCTAGGAGCCTGTGGCGGGGACTAAGGACAATAACGGATTATAAAGCACCAACAACCGGTATGACGAACGCGGCCGTGACTCTGGCAGACGAGCTGAACACTTTCTATGCTCGCTTCGAGGCTGCAGCTAAGGACTCCAACGATGCTAGTGCTAGCAGCGCTAACGGCTGCAGACAGGAAGATACTGCCAGCACCGGAAACGTGCTCGTCATCTCCGAGCATGAAGTAAGGAGAGCCTTCAAGAGAGTGAACACCAGGAAAGCAGCAGGACCAGACGGCATCCCAGGTCGTATCCTCAGAGACTGCGCATACCAGCTAGCTCCTGTGTTCACTGAGATATTCAACATCTCTTTATCTCAGTCGGTGATCCCCACATGCTTTAAAGAGTCCATCATTGTTCCTGTCCCGAAGAAACCCCACCCTGCTTCTCTCAATGACTATCGCCCTGTAGCCCTCACCTCAGTAGTGATGAAGTGCTTTGAACGCCTGGTCAGAGACTTCATCATTTCTTCACTACCAGACACACTGGACCCACTACAGTTCGCTTACCGTCCAAATCGTTCCACAGACGATGCCATCTCTCATCTCCTCCACACATCACTTACTCACTTGGACACTAGAAGGGGGAATTATGTTAAAATGCTCTTCATAGACTACAGCTCTGCATTTAATACCATAATTCCCTCCACACTCACCACCAAGCTGGAGCACCTGGGACTCAGCTCATCTATGTGTCAGTGGATCTCCAACTTCCTAACTGGCAGACCACAGGCAGTAAGGATGGGCGGACATGTCTCAGCCTCCACCACTCTCAGCACTGGAGCCCCCCAGGGGTGTGTTCTGAGCCCCCTGCTGTACTCTCTGTACACATATGACTGTGTGGCCACTACCAGCTCCACCACCATCATCAAGTTTGCTGACGACACCGTCGTGGTGGGCCTGATCTCTGATAACAACGAGACGGCCTACCTGAAGGAGATTAGGAATCTGGAGAACTGGTGCCAGAGGAACAACCTCCTTCTAAACGTCAGTAAGACAAAGGAGCTGATAGTGGACTTCAGCACTAAGCAGGAGAGGAACTACCAGACCCCCGTCATCAACGAGTGCCCAGTGGAGAGAGTGGACAGCTTCAAATACCTTGGAGTTCACATCACGCAGGACCTGTCATATATATATATATATATATATATATATATATATATATATATATATATATATATATATATATATATATATATATATATATATATATATATATATATATATATATATATATATATATATATATATATTTCTTCATACATTCTTATATAGTTCTATACTGTGTATTGTGTATTTGTTGTACAGTTATTTTATTTTTCAACTTTAATTTATATATTTTTATCTTATTCTTTCCCAGTTAAATGTACCCTTCATTCTAATTTGTGTTGTACAGTTATTTCATTTTTAACTTTAATTTTTATATTTTATTTTATTCCTTCCTAGTTAAATTTACCCTTTTTAATTTTCATATTTATTTCCTATCTTATTCATAGCCTTTTCTTTTTTTCTTTAGGTCACGAGCAGTTGTCTAAGCATTTCACTGCATATTGTACTGTGTATGACTGTGTACGTGACAAATAAAATTTGAATTTGAATTTTGAATTTATTAATCCTACTTGCTCCTACAATGGCTGCTACTGCTACTTCCACTGAAGTTAATAATTTCAGCTACAACTACTAATGCTAAGGCTTAAAATGCCCAAAAAGCTACTAATAATGTTGGACACATATGCTCCATCTAGTGATACAGCTAATACTGCTAATATAAGCCTCATGTTATGCACTGGCATGTTATTATATATTAATCAAATCTGCTGCCTTAGTGCTCTGTAAACACAGATTACTAGGATTGTTATCGGCGCTTGGTGAGTGATCCTACCTGTCAGGGATCGAGTGACGGCGCTCTCGTACAGAGGGACTCCCTCCCCAGCATTATTGAAAGCCTTCAGGGAAATCACATAATGCGAGCTTGGCTCTGAGGAGAAGAAAGACGGAGAGAGAGCGAGTCATTTTAAATGGCATCTGCCACAGTACATTCTCATGTTAAGATGCAACTGATTGCTTGCTGTCTTCTATGTGTTTCAGCAGGGTCTACTTAAAGGAAGAATCATTAAAAGTAAGCGGGGAAAGGTCAAGACTAGTTTGACAGAAGTGACTCAACATGAACACAAGTCTTTAGCTAAATCCTGCTCAGTGACTGTAACTTTTCTCTAGTTTGACAGTAAACACAGAAAGCTGCACTTTTTCAAGAAGATGCAGGACTTGAAATCTGCAAATGTTACAGGATTTTTAAAATGAGGTGTTAGAGGGGGACTGCCATGTTATCAGTTGGTATAACTCAAAAGCACAAGATTCAGTAATGAGGTGATGACACATTTGGGCCTAACCTAGAATACCTTAGACGCGCAGTCAGAAGTGTCCTACTGTTCACATGTGGTTTAAATGGCATAAACTGGCTTTGACTAGTTTAAGCAAAGAGTTTGTGGGACAGACGTGGTCCAAATGCCTCATCTGGTCCATATAAGGCAGGTGTGGCTGAACTAAAGAAGCAACAATCAAGGCCAAGTTGGTCGTGTAGGTCAAACATTCCTTTCTATTTGGGCCACAAAGTCAACGGTGCAGCGGTGCACCTGCAAGCCAATTGGTAACCCACTTTATCAATGTCATGTTTTTTGTGATGATTGATCCCTGACCTGTTTTATTTTGTGGGTTTTGCTTGTCATGCTTGCTCTCCAACGTTCCACATATGCACATGAAAGGCTGGAGAGCTCTTAGTAGAGAGTCCTGCTGCCAAATATAAATTGCTGCTGGCGTAAATATCAATCTCCCAGTGACAACAGTAGCTCTAACTAAATTATGTTTTATTGAGCTGAGTGGCAGAAGTAAAGAAAATCGTCTCACGCATCCTTTGTTGTAAATTTTCAAAGGACTTACAGAATTGTAGGCAGTGGACCAAACCACCATGAGGAATATGAGGGGGATTCAGTTTTTAGAACTTTATTGTTTTGAAGTCATAACTAGCTGTCAGAGCTTCCACTACATATAATTGCATTTTTTAGATTATTTTGTTCTATTTTTCCCACATATTTTCTGCCCACAGTTCCACTGATGTGACAAATAATTTTGGCAGGGTTAGTGGCCAAGTCAAAACCACCTGCTTAGCCACACCCTTGCCGCAGACATCTGTAGTCATCATCATGCAGCGGCTCATCCTGCCACAGCCGGTCACGCGTGATGATGCTGCATGTTCTCACCATGTTGCGCCAAACCTTCGCAGCAGTTAGGCAAACACGGCAGCTCCGCTCCCCAGACGCATGAATTAATGATCGCTATGAATTATAAATACCGTGTACATATGTGCACTCACTCCCACGTGTGTATGCAACACAACGGCCCGATTTTATTTTTTCCATCACTCCTCCATTATGAGACCTGAGATGGGAATTCTCAGCCGCATATAAAATTGCACCCTATTTGTTATTGTCTTCTTTGGCATGCAAATTGGTTGTTGCGCTCACTGGGGAGGATGTTTTCTCTTTTTCGACCTTTCACAATTAGATTTCCACCTCAAGCAGCTTTCTTATTAAATTCTTTTAAATTATTGATCGTAATTAAATGGGGGGATTTCATCTTCATAATGAATTAATGGAAGAGGCAAACGCTGTGTGTCAATATTGGCACGCTGTCAGCAGGAGCAGCTGGATTTATGAAGGATGAACTTATTAAGTAGGTGCTGTTGATAAGCATGCTGGAAATGCCATGACATGATGAATTATTTTGGCGCTGATAAGAGGAAGGACAAGAAATGAAAAAAGGTTCTGACAGTGATGGAAACTATTGGTGATTAATATTCTGCTTATGACTGCAGGTGTTTCTGGCTATGAGGCCTGGTGTTGCATCAGGTGTCCTACAGCTCTGCCAGTTTGCCCTTTAGCCAGACACTAAGTAGATCCAGAATATCCTAAATTCACGGTAAGGCACCTAGCTCCTAAAGGATGAACACTTTGCTGAAATAAGTAAAATTCTGTCCACATTAGTTGTTTTACACAGTCTCAGTATCTAAATATCCAAAACTTTTCACCCAAACTGTGATACTTTGTCCTAATGGGCTTTTTGTGTATGTGTATGTAAAATCACAGTCAAATAAGAGCCTTTACATTAAGACGGTTCCCACTGGATGTGGATAATCTCATACTCTAAGATGTTCTCTTTGGAAGCAAGATTGAATTTTAACAAACTTTGACTTTAGTAAAAGGGTGAATAGCCTATAAAAATGAGCAACTTGTGTCACAAGAGTGCCTCTACAGTAAAAATAAGCCAAGCAGCCTCTCAGGATGAAATAAAAAACAACAACCACCTCCTTTGTGGTTGTTATCTTCTGGCTCGTTTTGATAAACACAGACTCCAATGTTAAAATGTCCAACTTTACAGCAGAAATTAACATGTATACAGCCTTTTACTGATAACAGTTTTGGTCTTTATGGATAATTTCAGCCTTCATAACAACTGCACAGGGATGAAGTTTTATATCACTCATCTATCTGGATACAGGAGTTAGGAACTTAGTGAGTCTGATTGACTCACTAAGTAAATTCTATAATTGTAAAGTCTGCTTGAACAGTTTTGACTGAAAATTGCTGCTTTAGTCGGTTTGAACAACTCTAGGCAGACCAAATGTTGAAAAGAATTTAAGTAGAGCCTTAATTACAGTGGGAGCGGTGAGCTCCCTGTCTAACCAAAAACAGGAGAAAACAGTTGAGTACCCAGCACAGAGAGCTATAGACTGTCCAATCTGCTAGCCCACCCCTTACTAATCTGAGGCAGTGAAATGGACCTCTCAATCACCTCTGCAGTCCTGCTTTGAGGTGCAGACTGCCCAAGATGTTTGTGCTTCTGTTTTGGAGAGTGATATTCACGTATTTATTGGTCAGTAACAATTATACGCTTTATGAATATTCATGATTTATCAGCATATGTCACCGTTTTGTTTCAGTACATTGAGCTGTAATGAAAATGCAGGAAAAATTATGTTGATCCATAAGAAATGGTGACCTGTTTTGGCCTCAAATATTAAACCTGTTCACTGCTTGCAGTAAATCAGACTTTGAAAGCACAGCTCTCAGTTGGAAGGTCTATTTTGTCTCCTTTTGTTGGCACTAGCTGGCGGGTAATGTAGGCTGAATGTGTCCTGGATGAAAATGGTATCCATTTTCTTAGCAAACTATAGGTGAAGTCACTCCAGCCACTTTCATACCTAGGTTTTCAATGGAGTAGTATCTCTGCTTGCTGTCCACTCTGACCGTCTCAGCGTAGGGACTGCCTACTCCATAGCCAATAATGTAACCCCTGACCAGGATGTTAGGGCTGAGCGGTGGAGTCCAGGACATGATGATGCTGTTGGGAAGCGGCCTGACGTGCAGGGAGCTCGGCTGGTCAGGCACCTGACTCTCTGCAAACAAACCAACAATAAAATGTCAGACACAAAGACGATGACAGCACTGTGGTTTGGGGACATCGGTACATCACTGACCTCTACCACCGCCAATAGTCTTAAAGCTAACCCTGTTAGTGCTCACAGAAGCAGGTACTTAGAGCAGCTGTGGGTAACAAATGCTAACCCTGTTACCCCTAAAAAGACCTGACACTTAGTGTTATTCCTCGGGAACAGATTAGATGAGATTAGAGCACTCTCGGTCCTCGGGGGGAGATGCTTCATATCACTTTATTGAGTGATAATCCATCGAAATAAGATTTGTGTCTCCCTCTGTCCCGGCCCGGAAACACAGTTAGCATGGATGTGTTTGTTGTTTTTATCTCTGCAGCATCCTGCTGACCAGAACATCCTGGTGCTGAGCTGGTTATCGTTTTTTAAATTATTCTGCTAAGAGTTATAGGGTCGAAAATCCCCAGAGCTGCTAGCCAGTTTGTTTCTGCTGATTGTTTTTGCTTCTGTCTATAGCCTCGTAATGGCTTTGTAACTCTCGATAACGTAGCTGTAGGCAGATATGAAGACAGTTTTAATGCTTATGAATATACAGTAACCATTATAACTGAGTTATCAGTTTATCTTTAAAGAGTACCTTTTATACTTATGTCCCATCAAAACATACATTCTGGGGCTGAAATGTGTCTCAGATAGTTGATAACCTGAGGGGATGCACCAAGACCCAGTATAAGATAACAGGGGTCATACAAAGCTGTTCTAGTACTTTAGCCCATGAATAAAAATATAGAACAGGAAATGAGGAGAACAGACTAACTTTAAAGCACTAAATCCTCCACTTATGTCTTTTCTGAGGGTGTTATAGAGTAGCTGCTGACAAACAAATTTGTTCAGTACTACATTATGGTTGTTTTGAATGCTAGATAGCTCTGTGACCGTTACATAATTCAGAAGAAAGCAGAGGGAGAAAGAGATGTTTTTTATTTGGACAAATTTAAAAAAAACCTCTCAAATGACATTTTTTATCTACCCTCATATGCAAATGTGCAAATTCTTTACGTTGTTCATGTACTGCTCATTCATTAGTATTTAAGCTTAAATGAAGCAAATCTTTCTGTTTTCAATATGCTTACACATGGACGACTGCTTTTCCTTTTCTTTCCGCTTTATTCCATCTCCTCTCACTTCCCCCTCCTTGAGCTAAACCTTCCATCAATCCACCCGACACCCTTCTTTAACTGGTTAAATATTTATGCGCGTGTTAGGGCAGTGGAGGTATTTACATCCTGTTATACAGATCACCGCTGTCACACACACATGCACACAAAAACACACACACGCTCTATCACTCTCTGTTTTTACCATCCAGGTCATTCTCTGGCGTCTCAGCGGTGTACCAATCGCTGGCCGGGCCTGTCCCATTTGCTGTCATTGCTGCTACCTGGAAACTGTACTGACTGCCCTTCTCTAGACCTGGAAAGAGAAAAAGAGAGAGAAAGCATGTCATTATACCGTCATCGTTTTCCTGTTGTACGGCTGTAAAAACACAGGTTTGCTGCTTATAACTGATTCACAATCAACATGGTGTCACAGTCATAAATGGTCATATATGGACCCAGTGCTACTTCAGGACTGATAATCCTCAAATGGCCACTTGAGGCTCACTGTCATATCGACTGTGTGGTGATTGTTGTTTAAATTGAATAACTGCAATATTTGGATTTTTATAAAAGTTTAAAGTTTGCAATTGAATGTCAGCACAGGTAACTGTAGCAGGGAGCTGTGTACTAGTCTTCACCTACGCTAATTCAAAATGCTGAAAGGCTCCTCTGCACTGCACTTGTGGCCTTGGTGCTTTTTTCCACAACATTTCTAATGGACCTCTCTGACAGACCTTAAGTCTTATATAGGCTTTCTAGCTTAACTGGCCACTACCCAAGTTTATTTTATGATTCGAGAGCTTTTTCATTCATTTGAGCCAACATTTCAATTTACGACTGGACAGTGCCCTCACCATTATTTTTAAAATTCAGTTGCTGCTAACCAGCTAGTTCTGCTCTTTCCTGTGTCGAGTGTTGCTACTGGCAGACTGGCCCGGTTGTAGTCTTGCTTGGGAGATCTTCCAAATATCGGTGTCAGTAATGGTCCTGTTAGTGATGGACTCCCAAGTGGACCATTTACCGTGCTGTTGTTGGCTCACACCATAATTGTGCGCTTTCCCTCCATCCACCTTAGTTACTATAAAGATAGCAAGCTCTTTCCTCTCCTTTCTGGTAGCCTTTGGATCGTCTTTTTGGCACTGTAACCCACCCTAGGCCGACAGTGTTGAATTGTATAAGACCAACAATTTCCTAGTGCTTCAGGCAATTTAAGGCCTTGTCTACCATTTGAGTTGCACTCCACTTGCATTCTGTGTGGGTTTTGAGATTGGCAGCTTAAATAGCCGGGTCTGCCGAGTCTCTCAGCTTCAAAAGGAGCCTTGCCTTCTCATTTTTGTAGCTCACGCTAATTAACTAAAGTGGGAGCTGGTGTTACCGTTACTGCCGCAGAGGGGAGGAATTGAGCAAGGCTACAAAAAAGTACAACAAATAAAAGCTACCAGAAACCAGAGTGATTAAATCTGTGCTGCTGTCAGATTGTATGATTGGACCACTTAAGCCATCTAGCCTGATATCAGAACACTCAGACTGTTGCAGTCTATTAAGGAGCCGAGTTCAGAAGTGTTAAATAACTGTGACAATGATGCCCAGTACACACATGGCCAAGTAAACCTAGCATGTCATGCGTACCACAACTATGCAGACATTTGAGAAGACAGTACTCTGAAGAATATTTAATCATTCTCATTCAAAAAAGGAAACAGATTTTTTTTACCTTGAAATTCCCACTGCTTGTTCCACTATGTGGGATAAGCGGTTAAGAAAGTGCATGGTTGGATTTGGGGCTTAGGTAATACGTGTCATTACATAAATGGAGTAAAATAAAGTTTTAATGTTAGCGTTAAGTATGTTTATTTAATCTGCCGTTCTTTTCACCTCCTCTGAGAAGCTGAGTTTTTTTTTTTTTTTTTATTCAAGAAATAATTTTATTAATTTAAATTTGTCTTTTATTATCAGACAATAAAAAGGAGTGATTACTGCTGACGGCCGGGCTTGCAGCAGGCGGATCAGATTCCAAACACGCACACACACAATAGCAGAGCTGCCACTGGGCAATGAATTCTGATGCGGACAGACAGATGAAGATAACCATCGGTGGAAAATAATGAAAAGGAAGATCAGTTTCATTCAAATTCTGCAAACCTCAAATTGAAATAATAGCTGGTGGCAGTTTGAATGCAGACACACAATCACACACACAGACCCAGACTTGCAGCTGTTTTTCACCAAAGTAAAGAAATAAATTGACAGTTCCACAGACATATTAAAGCACACACACATATCTTTAGGATTTACGTCTTCTTTGTCTCTGTTTGAAGATTTATGCATGCCGACTGTCAGACTCGCATCACGTTCAGTGAAAACAATCTTCTGTGCTTTCATTAAATCATTATATATATAAATATATTATAATATATAAATAAAAGCACAGTCTGGCTGCAGTCTTGCAGATTTGTACAGCGGTTTTTGTGTAGTTTGGGCCAAACAAGCAGAGTCATTGTAAGAACAAAGAGTGCAGCTTTAAAAGATTTATTTGGGAGAGAAAATGAGGGCAAATACTAAAGGATGAGTCTGGTGATATATTGTAGTCTCTGAGAGCTAACAGCCCCCTGATGAGACTGAATTGATCCTACTAACAAGTACTGTGAGCATGAAAAAAGCCAAGATATTTCTCTTTCTTCTGTGCTAAATTTCCCAACAAATGCTCCTGCTTGAGTGATGTTTTATAAAGCCAACAGCAGATACATCTTTAACCATTTCTCTTTTCCAGACTAAATCAAATCACATGCCAGTTTGAAGAGACTTACCAGTGAACAGGTACCAGAAGTTGTTGGGTTCGATGGCTTCCTGGTCTCCACGCCGGCCCGTCTTCCTGTATTTGATCTTGTAAGCTGTGATGATCCCATTCTGGGCACTGCGTGGAGGAGGCTGCCAGGATACTTTGATGCTCTAGAAAAAAAAATAGAAAACAGTAAACAAAGGTGCCAAACATCATCTGACTGGTGATGAGGTTCATAGAGAAAGAGGTGTGGCTCATTAGGGATATGACAGTTTCACTTCGATTCTTATTGTCCTGCAAATGTCTTGCGTGGTTGTCCTGACCCTGGTTAAACCAAAGGTTTCGTCCTGTTAAAAGAGAGTTTCTTCCCACTGTGGACAAATACTTATTCAAAGGTGTTCGTTTGATTTGTTTCTGGTTATTGATGGTTTCTCTCTATTATCGTAGGGTCTTTACCTTACAATATAAAGCACCTTGGTGCTTTATAAATAAAACTGAACTGAATCGAATTGGTTCTCTTTATGGGTCTCTCTATTGTGTCTTGAACTTCTTTGAGGTCATTGTGAGTCTTTTTGAAGCAACTTTGTGCACCTTTGCAGTTGTTTTCCATTGTCATGACCCTGACTCATTAAGAAGGACAAAATATGGAGATCACACAGAAGAAAATTACATAAATCAAACAAGTCCAAACAACTCCACGAGAGCAGGAGGCAAGACAGCGCAAGAGACACTGATTGCTTTGGTGACTGATGCTAAGCGAGCCACTCCCCTAATCCATGTAGCTACAAAAACCTGGCAATGCATCTAGAGTCCTAAGGCCCATCAGAATTTGTTCCAGTTATTTAGGAAGTATAGTTATATATTTTGTAGTATGTATTTTTTCTGTTTCTTTAAAATTCTTCTGCATCCCACTGTATCTTTTTAGATTTCTTTATAATCCCTATTCATCACTTTGTGAGCATGTTGGGCTCATTGGTAGTTGCTGTTTGTCTCTTTTTTCACCTGTTTCTGGACATTTTACAACTCTTTTTGAATGATTTGGGTTAATGTGTAGTCCAAATTATGTGTTTGTAATCATTTTTGAATCGCACTTTCTGTGCCTTTGTTGCTCGCTTCTGGTGTGGTATTTTTGTCTCTATGTGGTTTGATTTACAGCTTTTATGGGCAGTTTGGGTCATTTAATGTAGATTTAAAATCTCTTAATTTTGGGTAATAATTCAGAATCATTTCTAACCACCAACATAAAATTTAGTACAAAAATTATAGACCTATTATCAGAGCAATAATGTGGCTTTCAGTTTAATAGTCCATGTCCGAATTAACTTTTAAAATCTGAATTTAAAAAAGAACATTAAAGACTCGTTTTTTCAGCTTTAACCCTCACCAGCTCACATGGAGTATTAATTATCTAGAGGCATACCAAGGTTGACGTGACAGTATGATCTTTACATTGATATCATGGTTGTGATATGCTCCATGGATTTGGGAATTACAAAGTGCTTTCTACTCTGTATGTATGGGCAAATAAAATATTAAATAATCCCGAGGGTGGAACTTCAACTGCATGCTGTCAAAATATATCACAAACACATAAATACAGCATAATTTCTGGAAGTATTGGTGTTCATCGCAGGAGAGTGTGAAAAGGGTCTGCATGCAAATCTGATCAGCAATCAACAGAGAAGCTCATCTGGCTTCTGTTGTGTTTCTATTTCAATTTGCACGTGTGTGAGTGTGTATCTGTGTGTGTTTGGGTGTGTGTCGCATGAATTTTAATTGCTTTATTTGCATGTTAACAACCCACCTCTGACACACACAAACAGACACACACACGCATGCTCACACACAACAGATGTTTGCCTGGCCCCCAGTGTGCTCTGCTCTGTGAGGCAGCTGCCATCAACCAGCCTGCTGATATACTCAGTGTGACCCAGAATGTGTGTGTGTGTGTGTCAGGTGGGCTGAACATTAATGAATGAAGATTAATGAATTAGAATAGAAAAATCCTCTCTGTGTCTCCGTTGCTTTTTTCTCTCATCATATAAATCTCTTTCAGACGTTCACCTGATACATGTGGGTGTAACTGATAATAACAGAAATCCCAACTTAAACTGATAAACTGGAGGATATTTAGAAATTTAACGGAAGGAGGAAATGATGTGTATTGGATAAAATAATCCCCCGTGGCTTGTTTTTGACATCATTACCCTCAGTCAGAATTATAGGTCATGTGACTTTTAATTAAATTCCCCTACTGTAGAGATCAGACACAGCAAATATACTGCTTAGTAGTTTAGCAAGTTTAGCCTGCGTATAAAGTTATAAAGATAATTTATCCTCAGTACAAATGCGTATGTAAAATATCCCAAATTAAAACATGTTTTTGCTTTGTTCATTTAGTTTATTAAGCATACAAGATGTGATCAAACCTCAGTTATATGCATTGAATATTAAAACTACCACACAATAAGGTGAAAAACTTTAAACTAAGGGATCTAAAACATCTAGAAATCTAAAGATTCTGTACTAACCTCAGACTATATCTTCTTCTAGTTACGTATTTATGTTATTTCTCTTTATTGTTAGACTGGAATTTGTTGATTATGAGCTTGATCATGCAAAACGTGCCTGGCTGAATTTCATGAAACTTCATGAAGAAGTGGAAACATCCCTACACTTTGGTGTGTACTACATTGCAGATATCGTACAACAACAACAAACTCTGGGGAATGGCTGACATGTGTTGCAAAGGAGGTTGTAGATATAGCATGCCTAATATGAGAAGTTTTTATTTAGATGTGTAGAAGAGTATTAACTGAGACACTGGCTGAATTAGGTGGCAATAAAATAATGTGATTAGATGACCACACTACAGAGCCCAGGTGCTTCAATAACACTGCAAAGCTTTAGTGAGTTATGTAACTTTTCCGTTAGGACCCAACAGGCTTGGGCCGTGGTGCTGCACAGGGTTCGTGCATGTTGTTCGTGAAGTCATACCTTAAAGTGCTTTTTAAACATTATTGAATTAAATGTGATTTGTGATGTGACATTTTTAATACATGCTGGACGCTCTGTTTTGAGTTTATATTCATTTTGTAAAACTTGGAGTCTTAATCAGTTTTACCTCAGTGTTGCATCTGACCAGTTAATTATTCTTTCCAGTTTCCAGTATAAGTACTTTTGGTCTTTTTTAAAGACTGTTGTATTGCTTTCCACTCGCCTAAACTGACCAGACACATGTGTGTCACCAGTCCTTGAAGTTAAAGTTTTGAATAATTCTCATAGTGTTGTGCATTTGGGTCTTTGGTTCGTTATCCAGCCAATCTAGAACCAACATCTTTTGCTGTCACCCTTTAAATAAAAAAAGTAACTAAATAGATTGTCATATGCCAACATGTGAACACACATTCACATGTTGTCGTATTAACACATATTTAAAAAGACAGAGCAATGGTGTGTGGATCCCTGCTTCAGCTGCGGTGAAGTCATTGGGCCAACAAGCAGTTTAAATATTCAGCCAGTGTTACTGTGAGGATGGCCGCAGAGGAATTCATTAACATTTAGCTGCACCTGTTCCCTCTGCTGCTCCTCATCCAACTAATTGATTACAGCAGAACTGATTATGAGAGGAAAGAGAGGGAGGAGGGGGAAGAGAGGAGAGGCAGAAGGATGGAGGGGGCTGGGGATAGGGACAAACTGAATATATGTGAGAGTCGGCCAGATTCCTCCATACACACTCTTTCTCGCTCTCTTTCACTCTCTCACTCTCTCTGGTCGGGCATCGCCACGCGCTTCATTAACTAATTAGCCACTTTGACAGGACACAGTTGGATGTGAGGTCTCCATGGAAACAGTTCAGAAGTTAAATTCATGTTGCAACAACTCCCATAGGAACAAAAAGAGGGAAACCGTGAAGGAGGACAATACTGCTAGCATACCGACTCTCCATCCGGAGAGCAGTGCTCCTCTTCCTCCTTAACAGCTCCTTTTGTTCATTTTAGGCTCTTTCACTAAATATACCACTTTCAACGTAACTTTAAATGCAATCAAGTCCTACTGCAGGTACTAAGGCTGATCCCATTGCATAATCTAGGATTTGTCCTCTAAGGAACCAAGGTCAGATTTCACAGTCACTCGGGTGGACAGATGAACTCACATGTGGTACGACACCAGTGACACTGCAGTGAACCTGAACACAGTTTTGCAGTTTTGCTCACCAACCAATGGCAGACACTGTCTGAACTGACATGGACACATCATCTGAAAAGAAAACATATGGATAGAATTTCTGTATCCATAAATTTGAAGCTATTAAATAGGCACATCATAATGTTCCTTGACTCTGCCTGTAAAAATCTAAAACACTCCCTCATGTTCAGTATTATTATCTCATGAACATCTGCACTGCTTTTGGCTGCATGGAAATATCATTTTGACAACTTGCACTTGTGTCTCATTCACACTAGCTGGATCTCCATCAGTGTGTCACCAGAGTGACCTAAGTTCTAGTAAATTGTGGCAATCTCGAACAAAAGAAATCTTTCCTCTGTTCTCCCTCAGTTGCCTTTAAAAGCTACAGTTGAACTTTAAAAATGAAAGTCTTGATGATAAATTAATGGAGCACAAAGGTGAAAAAAGACAAGCACAATCCCAGTCTCACTTCTCAACTGCTCGGCCGTAGTCGGACACCCAGTTCTCATGACATCTAACAAAATGTGGCAGTTTGAAACAGTAGTTCATGTTTTCTTGTTTTATCGATGCACACTGTCATCAGTGTGCTTTTAGACTGAATATTCCCATTCTTCATTATGTATGTGCTGAAAACATGCCTCTAAAACAGCCATCCATCCATCAAGGTGGTAGGAGAATAAACAGGCATGTATCAAACATCCTTTGCCACAGCCATGTTTTCCAGGCACTCCTAAGGGATCCCAAGGCATTTTGAACCATATACGTACAGAATCCTTGTGGCAAGCCGTACATTTGCTCTGTGCTCTGCTTCCAATTTTCATAGCCATAGAATCTCCAAGAATAGACACCCAGGAGGCTTGATCAGTTGCACCAGCCACCTCGTCTGGCTCTTTTCAATGCAAAGGAGGTAGCCTATCTCCAAGACTGACCTCCCTAGAGAGAAAACTCATTCTCGCCATTTGTATTCACAACTTTATTCTTTCTGTCACCAACCAGAGTGCATGACTATAGCTGAGCGAATGTACAACGACTGGTAAATCAAAAACCTTCTTGCTCAGCTCATTCTTCCCCAAAATAGCCTGCTATAACACCAGCATTACTATGGATACTGCATAAAACTGCCAGTTCATCTCACCTTCTCACTTTTCATAAATAAGATCCAGCTATAGTTAAACTCCTTCACTTGGGGTAACAAATATCTCCCACCAAAAAGGACAAAATCTCATGAAATCCTATAAAACTAAGACTCTATTAAAATGTAAAGAGTTTGGCAATATAAATACCAGAATCTGCTGATATATTTGTGCAGTTGTGTGTAGAGTAGAGGGAGGACTTACCATCTTGTGGCACTTCCCAGCAATTTTGTACTACGTGTTCATTATTTAACAGACTCAAGTCTTATAGAAGCAGTGTGTAAAGTTACAAAAAATGTCAAAAATCATAATCATTAGAAAGAACTGCCTCACAAATCAAACCAGCAATGTATACTCAAGCAATTGTACAACCATGTCAACCTTATTATTAAATACATTTTAAGTACTGAGACCCATAAACCTCCATAACACAGTTTCCTGATTTTCTGCTGCCTTTATTTACATATTTGCGCAGTTAAAGAAAGTCTTAAATACAAACCATCTCATGTATTAATGTCAGATGTACATTGGATATATTTGGTAGAAATCATGTCTCTCAACTAAAGTGTGCTGTGTCCATTCATTTATTGAGCTTCATGGCTTAAATGTCACTGAATGAACTAAATGGGATCCATGGAACAATTAAGCTCATATCAGAAGTATTTTCTTTAGAGCTGAATTTGCCTCCAGCTGTATTGAAACACTGGATGATTTCATTCTATTTTATCCTAGTCTGACTGGAGCAGAAAATGTCGGGAACAGAAATCCCTCCTGCAGCTGCTTTATATTCAGAGGTAGATGACATTGTAAAGCAGCAGGGTGAGCGAAGGCACGGCCTCATTCACCGCCTTCAAACAGGCAGAGCGTTTCCGTCTCTTTTAATTTTCCCTCAGAGGACAGCAGGAAAAATACATGGAGGCCCGCAGAAAGCTGATGAAGATAACACTGATAATAATACAGATAATAATCAGACAGCCCTGATAATCACAGTGGGGGCGCACACATCTTGTAGAAATTTAATGAAGATAACCAAAGACATGCCAACCCTGCTCTGGTGTCTCGTACTTCACGTAAATTCTTCTATGTGCAACACAGGCTTCAAAACTTATTAAGTTCCCTGATGAACCAGGAAAGTGTTTAAAACCAGTTGAGACATACTCTTCACACCAGGCAGGATTTTCTGAAAACAGCCATTTACTGCCAAACCCTTGATTCAAGCTGCCCCATCTGGCAATCCAAGTCGAGGGAGTACTCTGCTTAACACTGGGGCTGCTGAGAGTCCAGCTACACTGGGAACTTGGATGAAAATGAAAGTGGATGGATGAGCATCACCACCAAAGAGGAAACACAATAACCACAACACATTTTGAGTAACAGAAAACCAGCAGAACTGCAAAGAGAATAAACCGAAAAAGGTTTTTTTTAAAAAACAAAACAAAATATTTTCATCTACATCATCCATTTAGAGACCTTGCAGGGAATTTTCAACACTCTGTACTCATCTTTATGCTAATCAAGTTTCTTGTTTTGTTTTTTTTTTAAGAAATAGAGGTTTATATAAAATCACACTAATGCAAGTGTGTCCTATATTATCCATCTTCTTTACTGCTTGTGAAACATAGGACCCCCAAAGAGCCTGCCCCACCTGACACAGGGAAACAGGTGAGGTGCACTCTAAAGAGGACACTGGCCCATTATAGAGCCAAGACAAAAAGACTGACAACCAAAAACTGTCACCCACATCAATTTAGAATCATCTGTTAAGCTAACAAGTATGCCTTTGGACTGTAGGAAGAAACACACAAGGTCAGGAAGTACATGCACACTTCAGACATAAAATTCCAAACCAACCAGAACCTTCTTGCTTTGAGACTCTTCCATCTGGTTCCTCTTCCATCAGAGATTCTTCCATCTGGTCACCATCTAACATTTTGTTAGATGGTGACACATTTTGCACATCTTGTCCATTTTGCCCGAGTTTTGACACCTGAGTATACATCAATAGAGACAACTGTTTGATGACAACCATTAAAATAGTTTCCAGATTTTTAGAAAAGTAGTTGCTTAGACAGAGACCACCCTCACTAATGTCTGATATGCACCCAGTCACATGTTCTAGAAAAATATGAAATATGACAGAAACTACTAGATTGAGAAAAAAGCCTCGAGGGTTACTCCTAGTCAGCTTTCAAGGGGTAAAGAGTTTAAAAAGTCTGATGTAAATGTGAGAGGGAATTGTTGTCTGTGTCTCTGTGTTGGCCCTGAGATGGACTGACAACCTGTCCCCTGTCTCTCACTGCTGAGACAGGCTTCAGCCCTCGACAAGCCTGAAATGAACAAGTGGTTAACAAACTTGATGGAAAGATGAAAGATGAAAAGTCAGGTGAGATTCACAGTGGCAAAGTCCCAATTCCTATCCAAACTATTTCAAGTCCTCATGAACTCAACCACTCAGTGGACCCCTTGCTGGCAGCATTTAAAGCTTCGCTTTGGGCTGCTGAGAACCATGACATGACTGATCATCCCTTTTCTGTCTACATCCTGTCAGTGAGGCAGACATAGTGAATGAGGTGAATGAGGAGACGCAAAAAACAAACAAGTGCTAAAATTGTAGTTCAGTCAGGACCACTACAGCTCACAGAAGACCAATATTTCCATCTGCAGTCATTTATACTTGGCAGTATCTGTTGCTGTTGATATCAGCTGATCTTCTGGGATTATAGCTGAGCTTGGCTTCGTCGTCTGCCTAAACTAATGCCGTATTCGATTCTTTCACTTTAGATGATGATCACTTCCTCTTACAAACCTCCTGTATCTTCTCTGGCTCTGTAAACCAGTGCAAGTATTTAGAAACTCCAGTGCTGCTGATTCAGGACATGGTCCATTTAATTTATGGGTACAGTTGGTGTTATTGTATTTGGAGCTGTACTTCGACTGTTTGTGCTGCTGAGCAATTTGTGCGATCGATGTATGAAAAAGCTTTGAAGAACAACAAAATGTTCAAGTGAATCTGGAATTAATTCAGTGGGCTTCTCCTCTCTTTCTATATGCTGAGCTGCAGTGTGAACACTGCATACAGAATAGCTCATCCGCCCTGTGACCTCCACACACACACACACACACACCAGGCGGGTAAACACTCCCTGAATTCAATCTGTGATTGTTTGTTTATGTCCTCTGGGTGAGAGCTGCAATCACACTGACTGTGTGCCAGTGTGTGTGTCTGTAGGTGTGTGTGTGTGCACGCATGTGTTTAAATGCCCTCTGGGTAAAAAGAGCAATCACACGGAGGGCAAAATGTCTATCTGGTCGGCAACAAAACATGCAATGCCATGCTGCACTGTTCTGTGTGTGTGTTCTGAAAACTAACAGCTGTTAGGGTTTATACGAAAAATACACTTGATATATGTGTGTATGTATGAGGAGTTGGTCACTTGCATATTGAGAATATTAATAGAAAGGACCTATCCTGTTTATCCTGTTGGGCTCTGCTAGAGTAGCTCTGCGTGATTCACAGTTTAAAAAATCTAATTTATCTAATACTGGGCGTCTGCGCAGACCCACAATTCATCCTGTATGAAAGAAGCTCTTAAAGCGGCTCCTTTAAAGCTAACTTTCTGCTTGTTGGCTGTCCCTCATGAAAAAGAGTTTTGAACAGCAGGTGGACAGGGCGTTTTTCTTCCTAACATGAAATGTGAACATATCCCCTCCCTATGATATCACACAGATCCAACAGTAAAAAAAAAGTGTGTGGAATTGAGTTTAGAGCGAAAATTATATGTACTTACATTTCTATAGATGTACACTTATCTGTAAAGAGGATATTCATATAAAACAGGTACTGCTCCTCTGTTTTTCACTGGTAAAGATTATTTAAAAGCCTATTTAGTTTTATTCATTTGTCAGTTTTCTTTATCTGGGAGCAGGACGCAGGAGGATTTCACACTGAACTGGACACAGTCTCTCACAGGGCAGGTGACACAGAATGACAGAGACAATCATACACAATCGCATTCACACAGTCGATGCAGAATCACCAAACAACCTAACAACCATGTATTTGGAGTGAGTGGAAACCATCATACACATTCTAAGAAATTGTTCATCCAGCCTGATTCTTTATACCAGGTGTTCCCAGACACCCACTGCCTGACACTCGCCGGTGTTGTTACTCATCTCCAATCGTTGAGTTTTGTGTGGAGTCGTCGTGGTAACAGGATGATTACACCCTCAGAAACAAAGCGAAAAGCATAATCATCAGTTTTCTGTCATTCATCAGGTTCTGTGCGTCCTTCCCTCCAAATCACCATCATTGTAACATCTCCTGAAGCTCTGCATCAGGATAATATCAGACTGCTAAACAGTCCCACTCTGATTGGACCAGGGAGGGTCCTGTGACCTCATAGTTTCACGTCTTCAATTACGTAACCTGAATCCAGTTTATTGTTTTGTTATTCATCACAACTGTCCTACGAGGTTAGGAGGATTCCTAATGAGCAAAACCCAACCTGGTGATGAATGTTGATCAGATTAGATCAATCAGTGCAGGACTCTTGGTCATGGTGGCTCATTACTAACTACATTGTAACACAGATCCACTAGTTTAAACACAACAAGACTGAATAATTATATCTGTCAGTTTTTAGGCTTTTATTATGCAAATGCTTTGTTCTATTTCATGACTGACTTTTAAGTGTATATTTACTGTTGATTTAGTGACTCTTATGTATAATTGACATTTTGTAGCTGTAGAGCACTTTGGCCAACTGAGGTTATTTAAAATGTGCTACAGAAATAAAGTTTGACTGACTTGACAACACTTCTAAATTAATGATGTGAAATTAAAGATCTACAGTCCTACTTGTCTTTGTGTCCACCAAAGAAAAACATGAATATATGTTAAATTGTACAACTGCTTGCTGTTAGTGCTGTTAGTACTTTTTTCTAACGTACAGTTAACAGCAGTTTGTGACTGGAAGAAAGAATCAAAGCTAAACAAGTAAATGATCAGATAAAGGTTTTTCAATAAATCAATAAAACCATAACTAAAATTTGTCTTTTTACCTTCTGGATGATTGATTAAAGTTGTCTTTGTGAATAAAACTTAAATATAAAACAATGGCAATGGGGAAAAAATGTGTGTGAGATTGTATTTGTACAGAAGCTGTGGGGACATATTTCTGTTGACGCAATGAGTGATATCTGAATTTAATAGTGAGGATCTAGTGTACGGGTAGGGTGAGGGTTGAGTTTTGTCACCAGGAAATGAATTTAAGTCAGTGTGTGTCTAAATTCAAAATGGTGGAAAGTTTTAAAATCGGAGCTTCTTTGTAAAGAAAAGGTCACGGTCAGCAGTACTTCACAGATCAAAACGTTCCTGAAATAACTCCAAACTGTATGATGTCACGATGTCAAAAACAAAATTCAATTAAACCGCTGCATCGAAGGCCCCAAAGGATATTTTCCCCTGGCAACAACAGTCAAGAGGTAAGTTTGAGACGAGGTCTGATATGTAAATTATTTTAATTAACTGAGTCATTCTACGTGGTCTTTTGTATTTCAGTTTGAAGGAGAACTTTTATACTTGTTACGGCCAAAAAAGGAACTGCTGTGATTTTCCATTACAGACCTCCTCCAGATTTAAGGTTTAAAAGCAATTTTGAATTGTGCCTGAAACCCAGCTGCTCTGACAAGAGCCAAACGTTGCTAAAGTTGACTAAAAGAAAGGTTAAAAAAACAGAAATAGAGACACCACGAGGAGGCTCTGCCATTCATAATATATAGAGAACTGTGCAAAAGCTTTAAGCACTGTTGTTTCGCTTCTATCACGCAGTGTCATCAGGGAGCCATCTGACTCATAAAGAAGTATCTTTTGAAACAAAGACAACTACAACAGATGGTGTGATCCCAGCAGAGGGATGATCTAAAGAGTCTGGGATTGCATGAAAACACAGAAGGCATTGTTTTCTTCAGTGACACATTGGTACAATAGCTGTCTTTGGGGATGAACTTCATTGAAATAATAATCAATTTTTTCAGATAAACCAATCACAGACATCTAACTGAAACCTAATCTCAGGGTATTAATGTAATAACAACTGTGTGGGTTTCAGTCTTTTCATGCTACATGTGCTGCTGCTAACTTAGTTCCAGCTAGGGCCACCGTTGTGGGGGGATGAAGGTGAAGGTTGGGGTGCTGGCGCCTATCCTAGCTGCCATAGCACAATAGCTGAGGTACACAATGGACATTTTATCAGAATATCACAGGGCTAACACAAGACTGTTCACATTCACACATAGAGCCACTCCACATAAAATCGCCCTATATGGATTAACCAATCAACTCCAATCATCTTTGGACTGTGGGAGTAAGCAGGAGGACCAAGTGCTGCAGATACTAGGAGAACCTGCAGAAAGGCCCCAACCAGCCAGCGGATATGAACGCAGGAACTTTTTTCTATGAGGTTTTGGTGCCAATTATTCCACCACTATGCTGCCATTCATGGATGGCACAGTTAAGAACTTAAATAGAAAAATAAAATGTTCAGGGATTTACTAGAATGAGTATGATTGTCTGTCTTGTATCCATCTCCTTACATTCTTACTTTTGTTACCACCACAAATCTCTTGGTCACTTAGATAAGAAAAGCTTTTTTCCATCATCCATTTCTGAACTACAATTCTAGAATACAAGCTGAATGAAGTCTTTGTGAATTTTTCTCTATTTATTAAAATCTGTATCTGTGGTGAACATGTTTTTTCTCTTTCCCAGAGAACAAAGCTTGATCTTCTGATTCTTTTCACTTTTGTCTGTCTGCTTTAGAAATTTCAGTTAAGCCATTATTTGCTATAAAAAAGACTCTTTTGTTAGGAATAACTATTAAACTTCTGACACTTTTGCTTCTGATATCAGAATTGAACTTAATCAGACATTTGAGGTGTGAGTTTCAGGCACATGAAACAAACAAGCCTTACTCTAATGTGGACAGTCAATCCTTCAAGGTCATTTTCTCAGACATGTCCAGACCACGGGGAGCTGATAGGTTGCTCCCTTGAATTCCTTTTTCAACTACTTAAATCATATGTTCACAACTTTCACCATAACCACAAACTTATGAGATAGAATCAACTGGGATTTCTTGGTTAGGATATCCAGTAGTAATTCAGTGCTGGGTCTCTTGCTAATGCCACAGTCTCACTAGCAAAACCAGCTGTTGGGGATCATGGTATGACAAAAATAAGACTGCAACCACTTGCAGTGAGTTACTATTGTCAAGTCAGTTTTATTGCATTATGTACTGGCATTCATGTACAATCTGATAAATCTATAAAAATGACAAATCTGCTTCCATCTGTTACAAGTCTTCTCCATACACAGAATACTTGCCATATTAAGTATTTATATTCTAGACAGAACCTCACATATCTGAAGCAGAAATTCCTCTAGAAAGAAGAAGAGTCATGTAGTTGCTGAAAGGTGGCAATTTAACTGCAAAATAACACCTTGCTTCTATGTACGAATATACTCAGAAGGCAAACAGCTGAGTCCAGTCATTCATCAGTAGACTGACGTAGACTGAGTGAAACGTGTTCGCAATCTGCCTTTGGTTAGAAATTACACACTAATTTTATGCAAAGCTGTTCGGACACAATGGGCCTCCCTTGCAGCTTTTTGCAATCAGTCTCCAAATCTTTCCTAGTCGTAAGGAGGTTGCAGTGCTATTTACACAATGTGTGACCCAGCCGCAAGACCAAGCAGTTTTTTAGCAGTTCTCAGTTGAGGAGTCCACAGTTTCTAAACCTGAAAGCAGTGCGTCACAATCTTTGCTTACCACCTGGTACCCTTTCTATGTTTGATTCCCTGCAACTTTGTCCACTTCTTGAAAATTGAAAATTAAGCTGAAGGATCACTGG
Organism: Perissodus microlepis; assembly: GCF_051167445.1. Taxonomy (NCBI): domain Eukaryota; kingdom Metazoa; phylum Chordata; class Actinopteri; order Cichliformes; family Cichlidae; genus Perissodus; species Perissodus microlepis. The sequence continues at coordinate 30,027,439 of NC_140467.1, read as the reverse complement.
AGGAGACCCAGCACCGATCATAGAGGCACGGGGACAAAGGAAGTAAGAGGACTTCCAGTGAGAAATTTAAAAGCAGCAGCTGTGCTGAAAACAGTCCAGATGTAATGGGAAAATGATCATGAATGAGATATCAGCCATATTTTAATGTGAGAAAGGTTTGGATTTTTAGCTTATTCTCAGAAGTTTTTGATCACATTTCACATTTCTAACATTAACACAGTTATAGCTGCAGGCTGATTTAGTAGAACAGGTCTCTGATGAGTCAATCAAGTATCACCTGAAGCATTAATACAAAGATATAAATCTGTCCTTTAGTACAAAGATGTAAAGGTTGAAATGGCCATTGATTTGGCTCAGTTTAAATACAGTAAATATTTCTCGTTGACTGTACATGACAGCTTCTTTTGTTTTTAAATGTTCCCGAATCTTAAGATTTTTACTGATTATTTCCAGGTTTTTGTGGAAATACGACAGAGTTAAAATATTTATACAAGAATACATGTGGAGGGAGATTGAGAGGCCTTAGGCATCTCCCTAACGAGGATGTTAACTTTCTTGTTTTGTCAACTGTGTCATGGTCCTGGGCCATGTTGGCCCAGTATTCTTAGTTTTCGTGTGTTTTGTATTTTGTTCCCTATTTACATTTAGTTTAGTTTGCGTTTGGGTCCAATTCCTGCCTGCCACACAGCCGAATCATGACAAACTGTCAAAATTAAGAAGTGAAATTTCATAAAGAACTCTGAAAAACCCAATTTCATCCCCTAAAAAGTTAAATTAACATCTTGTATTGAGCTCAGTTGGACTCCTCACTGCTATTTCCTTTAATTAATATTTAGACAAGTCTCTAAAGTCTCCAGACTAACATTCCTGTGGAGACTCACTAGGAGGTTAAACTGCTTCAGCAGGAACCTTTTTTGACGAAATTGTGAACCAACAGAGCTAAAAGTTTGTAGTATGAGCTGATTCTGACCAAAATCCACTCCTGATCCTCAGTCTGACAGCCATACATATACACAGAGTGACCCTAGATGGACTCTCCAGAGAATTCTGGGTAAAAGCCCCACAGCCTGACATACTGTAAACTCTGTGCTGTGTGTTCAGCCAAGCATTCAACAACACACACTCACACACACTCGCAGTAACGCTCCACTGACTGGAGGAAAGTTGAGGAAATGTCAGATTTGTCTGAAAAGTTGGTTTGACAGCAGAAACTTGACAAGATCGGAAAGATTCACATTTTTTTCCTTCAGCAACACGCTACAGAGAAACTGCCTGAGGCAGAACTCACATACACACAGACACACTCTGGATAGCTGTTTGTGTGTGCATGTTTGTGAGACACACAATTAAGGAGTGATTTGGTCATTGCAGAAGTTTATAATTTATATTTAGTTTTTAAATATTTCACTGTGAAACACATTTCTGTGTCTATGCTTATTTATGATCAACCAAATTCAGCCTAGAGTAGTTAACATGTTTTTGTTGCATCAGAATCATTAAAGCTCACATGTCTTTGATTTGAAGTGGATCTTTTCTGCTCGAGTTTCATTTTTTAACCTTCACCTCTTCTAGCGTGAGCATCTTTGTGTCATTCACTGTTTAAGATAAGATTATTTGGACTTCTCTCGCTCTTTTGGCCAGCTTTCTTCAGGCTGGCATCTCCTCTTTGAGAAGACATATGAACTGCAGGTGGGTGGGACTTTCTGTTTGAGATGACCATATAAGGATATATGTTCTCTGTGACATCATGGGGAGAAAATAATAGAAAAAAAACTGTCTGTAACGGAATCTTCTGGCTCATCGGGTTTATTCGCACTTCCACTGACCTCAATATTTGAAACTTTGGCCATGCCTAACATGAACATCCCTAGTGAGGCAGTATATGTGTGACAGAAAATGAGAATAAGCAGAAAAATTCCTTTTTAAGTCACTGTTATACTTCAACTTTCACATCTTTGAGCCTCCTGTGAAAATGATTTGGGCAGGCAGCCTACGGAATAAAGCAAAGCCTGCAAACCAGTTCAGGCAGTCGACTTGAGCAGGTTCTTCATCTACATATGATACTGTCACTTCAGCAAACATCTAATGCAATCATGCAAATTACTGCTGTCACTCCCCACTCCCTGCAGCGCTGTGCTGTGCTGAGCATAGTGTTCTGATGTTGGGAGTAATGAGGTCAAAGCCAGTATAAGCGCTGTACATTCCCATAGTGAGTGTGAGTTGGCTGATTGCATTAAAAAGTCCACTGCAAAATACACCAATCAGCTGTATTGAAACCACTGACAGGTGAAGCTGCAATCATCTTGTTGCAATCCAGCTTTCTCCTGGGAGACCTATGATCCTGGGAATCACATGGACATTTTTTGACCCACACCACCCATATAAACTACAGACTCAACATCACCTGTGCAGCAGCACACCAGTACAAAGCTCCCCTATTACACTCCAGTAATGGATTGTTTTTATTTTAGCACATGCTAAATTGCTAAAATGGAAAATTACCAGAAAAAAAGATGACACATTCAAATTATTCTTTTAAAATCAGTTATTTTCATGAACAATCACATAGTGTGTGCTGCAATTCAAAGAAACAACCTGTTTCCTTTCCTTCTATAAAAATGCTAACATACACACTCGGCTAACAGGGTGTGTTGTCAAAGTATGTAGCAATCATGAAGCTATAATGTTTAGAAAATAAAGGTTTATTTATTCAAATATTTTAAATGTGTTTGGTATAAACTCACTGATCTTTTAAATAACTTGCATTATTTTTGATGTTGTTATTTTATTCCAGACTTTTAAATCTCAGTGGGGTTTTTTAATATATTGTCTGTTTATATAAGTTTGCTTGATGGTTACATGATCACTGCTAAATGTAAAAAATGTGATAGATAAAGAAATCTTTGATCCTTGATAAAGGTAGCATTGACGCGCTGTGTTATTATCTAGAGAAATCAAACAGCTTTTATAGAAGCTACCATACAGATACTGCAGTCACTTCACTGAGTTTCCTTTCAAAGTTTCAGAGTTTGGCCACAACCCTGATCTCAGTATCATGAAGGATGACAAACTGAGAAAGTGCTGAAATCTACAGAAACAAACTTTGCACTGATGCTTTCTCTCATCTCATTACGCTGAAAAAAAGAAGAAAAATCTGACTTTGAAAGAATATTGGGGGGCCTGAAGATACACACTTCGCTATGTTGACAATATAAATTTGATGTCCTCAGTGATGGTACTGACTGATGATCATCTTACACAACTTTCACCGAATTCATAATGTCTGCTGCATGGAGAACATCTGTTTAGAGGACAATCAGCTTAAGCAGATCTTTTTGATTGCCTTTGATGTGTCTGAAATTTGTAATGTTTACCAGAAAGTCAGCATTTGGTAGCAAAAACATTTTCAACTAACCCCGAGAATCTTACTTGAAATGTGACTTTTCTTTTCTCTTCAGTACCACTGCTGCTTCCACTGATACTGTTAGAACAAGCAATAACAGTAACAGTAATCTCTAATTATCTTGCCCCTATGTAAAATGTTTTTTGTTCTTCTCTTTGTCTAAGTGCAAGTTGAGGTCAGGGTGTGGAGGCAGCGCCACCTGCAGCTCCAGTATGTTTGGCATTCATCTTTCAACAACAGACACCCATATTGCTCTTTGTTATACATGTATCCTAAGGCTTTCAGCCATCAAACACCTCTGACATCGCCAATCAATCAGCCTTGACCTAAGAGCCAATCGTCAGAGAAATATCAATCACATGCAGAAAAATAAGCGGACGGAAACTAAATGAGGTCAACTCTCCACAGACTGTCTGAACTTCCATTTGTATGGACATAAATTATAAGTCGCTCACACAGCCAACGGAAACATTCATGATTTTCTTTTCCACTGCTGCTTTCTGAGTAACATGAAATAACCTGATCACACAAACATCTGATGAAACAGAGTGAAAGAAGGTGGTAAGTTTATTCAAACTTACATCTCCACCACTTCTCTATATTCAAATACCCGACCAAGGTATTAAAAACAGAGAAGAGGCAGGAGAAACTGTGAAAACCTTCACAGGACTACTTAAATGGATCCTGTGGCTGTAACCAAGCTGTTGTGCCTTTGGCTGCTGGGGAAGCAACAACTTTGCACTAATCTGACTTTATCTTCGATATTGATTTGGTTTACCTCAGTGTGCCGGGCTGAACTTAAACCAAACTTTGGAATTGATTTTTGCATCAGAAGTTTCTTCTCAGCTTATCATCATCTCTTCAAAACACATTTGGGTCATTGGGGATTTTGGTGTTATAGTAAAATAATATTTTATTATCACATTTTATAGTGGTTGTACCTGCAGCGTTGTTAAGTTGTTGATTCTATGGTTTTGGGCAAACTTGTCAGATAATATTATTTGTCACTACTTCCAAGTCATAGATGTATCTCTATGTATTGTTAAATATCATGATTGTATCGTCTAATATAAAACCACAACTGACAAAAGATCTTGGGGATAATTTAGAAACAGTGTTACTGCCAAACATTTTCACAAACATACTCAAAAATATACTTTGTTGTGTTAGTGCCATCACACAGGACAATGAACGAAGACTGCAATCTTTTAAAAAGGTGCAAAGTCTGCAGCAGGAAGTCAGAGGGGCAAGAACAGGGAAACCTGGAAGTTTATTGACCGGGGACAGCAGTTCATACTGTGCTTAGGAGCATTTGCTTTTAGGTTTTAGACTTGAATACCAAAATCTAAGAAAGACATTAGGATTTAAATATTCTCCTGTACAACACTGAGTCCAAAAATGAATGTTTATCCAGTTTATTCAAACATTATTATAATATTGTTATAAACACTGTCACAACACCTTAAGTGTAACATATGAAAAATTAACAATTCATTAAACTTTACCTAATTTTTTAAAATGTTTTTTACAGTCTGACAGTAAAATGGTAATATTTTGAAACTGGATAATACCTGGTCTGTATGCCATGTTGGTAGCATATCACACACCCAATGCTAATGGATAATCTGTTGGTAATGGCAGTTCTACTGGATCAAACATTACTAGAAAAGTAACAGCAAAACTAAATAACCATTAATATAATATAATATAATATAATATAATATAATATAATATAATATAATATAATATAATATAATATAATATAATATAATATGGTTTCAGAAGGTTGGCAGTGTATTTTAATAAATTAAAAGTGCACATTGACTCAAGACGTTTATTTAAATTTAATCAAAGCTTCAACCAAAGCTTTGATGATTAAACCACAGACAGCAGTCAGCCCGTGAACTCTAGCTGCTGGTGTAAAACTTGAGTACTTTGTACACCCACCATCCATTCCAGCCACCTCCTGCTGATTTTATGCAGTTCAGGAATTAATTCAGTTTAAACTCATATTTAGTACCACTCAATATGAAACGAGGCAGTGACTACTGTTAAAAATAACATGCTTTCCAAGTTATTTTTCATTTGAGTAATTTTCTTTAAACAGGGCTGATCCTTGCTACATTTTGCTTTTTTCCCCAATGTCTGCTACCAGACACATTTTCTGTTATATTTGAGAAGTATACTTTTAAATAAGAGCTCTTCAAAACCCTACACTGTGGGCTTCTCCTGAGACAAAGTCAAGACAACAGCCTTTCTATGCATTTTCAATGTATCCTGAGGCAGCACAGGATGGCACACTGGCACATACCATAGTTCATATTGTTTCCTCTGACTGTTCTTTCCTAAGACACCGCTGGACTCAAGATTAGAAGTCAGTAGAAACGGCAGTAGAACTGACGTGTTGTCAGACTCACCCTCAGGGATTAATTCATAGTGTCTTCATGGTTCATATGCCCTCTCCTAGCTTTGCTCCTCACCTGACGTACTGCCTTTGGGTTTGAAAACTGTTGATGCTTCCATTCAAAACTGCTGGCTGTAGCTGCTCATCATCAAAATGAATCAACAACATGAAATGCGTCCAGTATGAAACCAAAGTTGATGTTTTACTATCTGTCCAGGTTTGAGGTCTTTAGTGAACCTACAGAGCAGCCATCCTGGAAGCTGTCGGGACATACCTAAGAGGATAATCTTGAATTTGAGATTGACCAAATTGATATAAGACTTTTGATCTTGCAAATTGCAACACGCAAATATTAGAAATTACTTTTAGCCTTAAAGATTAATTTACGGCAAATGGTTGCACCTCCCTCAGCTTGGTGCTTTTGGAGGTTCCTTCCTGTTAAAAGGGAGTTTTTCCTTCCCACTGTCACCAAAGCGCTTGCTCATAAGGGAGTATGTTTGTTGGGGTTTTCTCTGTTTTCTTTGTGTTATTGTGGCAAACCTTCTGGCAATTACATGTATTGGTGTACCATCCTAGAGGAGTTGGACTACCTGTGTGATCTCTGTAGGGTTCATGTATCACCTGGTAACAATAGTGGCACTGACCCTAGCCAAGTCCAAAACAATGCAAAGCTTCTTATTGTTGTTCCTGTACTGAATGTATTGTTAATTTCATTTAAATGAAAGCAGTTGAGACTGATTACCAAACCCTTCTGTTACTTAACTGACCAGATCAATATCTCACAAGTTTTACTGACTTAATACCAAACTCTGGTCACTGTTACTTCACTTATTTGAGCAGTGCACTATATTGCCATTTACATTTGCACACATTTCAGTATATCACTGCAGCTATTTACTATCTTCCAAGAAAAATATCAAGAAATGAAGGCTGATTCAAGACGTTTGCACAGCACTGTAGCTCTCACAGGGTTAAAGAAGTTATAAAAGCTCCTTCCCTTCATGGCTACAACCCTTGAACCAGCTGTCTGATCTGTTGGTGGGCACAGAGGGGGTGTTACTCATTTTTTGTGACATAAAATGTTGATTTCTGTATTGACTATGTGTGAATTAGAGCATGTAAATATTTTTCAACACATAAATCACATGAGCAGCTTGGACAGTCAACAGAGGAAACATAAATGAGTTGGGAAAAATGCGGAAAGACATTTATTTATGCACATTCTAGGATCCCATCAATCAGTAAAATGAGGCCAGATCACTAGAGAGCGACTGCTGACTGATGGCTGTGTCACTGTTTAGATGTGGGTCAGAATAAGCAGCCATCAATCACTTCAAGGGAGACAGAACCTGGAAAGTCAGGCAGTGATGTTAAAGTCTGTAAGCTCAGATCGTAAAAGGTGAAAGAGTCTTTCTGTTCAAGGGGATAACGTTGGATTTTACTGGTAATACCACCGCGAATGGAGCAGATTATGATGTGGATGTTGTTGCAGTGTACGGATGTGAGCAGAGAGAAGAGGGAATAAAAATATGGGTATTTAAACTCACCCTGGACAGGACGACCTCTAAGGTGATGTTTTGTGGAGGAGCGCTGGGTACTGCAGAGACAAATGTAAAGGAAAGGAAAATGTCAGGAAAACAAACAATGCAACATATAAATCAATACGAAAATACAACAATAGCTCTAATTATATTATTTATTAATAAAAGCCGCTATGGAGAAAAAGTGTCTTTCTGGTTGTACAATTCAAACATGACTTTAAACTTTAAAATGTAACATGCTGGTTCAGTCCTGAATATGCAAACAAATCTATGCTCCTGCAAAATGACAACTACACATGTACATGCATGAATAGGAACGCTATTAATATTTAACGTAAAACGTTTAATTTTTAATGCTACTTTTACATTGTTATGGCTGCGATAATGTAAAAGGTCTGAAAATTACACATAACAAACAGAGCTTTAGAAAGTTCGATTTGATTTATTTCTATTTTCTGTTTTGATGGAAGTGACAGGCACGAGGAAAACAGGAAGAACAGAGAGAAGATTCATGAATGTAGTGACGAAGGACAGAGAAGAATACTACAGAGATTGGAAGAAAAAGATAATCTTCTCATGGTTTTGTGGCTATAGTAAGATAGTTCACATACTGAGATCGAACATGACATGACTGCTTAAGTCCTTCTAAACCTTTTATTTGTTAAAAATTTGGTTTATTTCCTAAAAAAAAAAAGAAACCAGAAGAAGAAAATAAGGTGAAGAAGAAAAAGCTAAAAAAAATAACAAAGGCAAAAGTAAAACATACAAATACAAACAAAGGGGGGGGGGGGGGGGGGGGGGAACCAAAGTGAACAGGAAAAATGGGATGATGATGAAAGATGAAGAAAATTACAAAAAAGAAGATACTGGGAAGAAAATGAAAGAGTAAGCATGAAGATCAGAAGATGAAAAAGAATGAAAAATAAGAGCTTTTAAGTTTAGAGAGGAAAAAACTTGGTTTTAGTACATGAAAGCACAATAAAAAGATGAAGAGGAAGATGCAAAGGAAAGAAAAATAATCAAACAAAGAGGAGAAAGCTAAAAAGAGATCAAACAAAGACAAGAAAAAAATGAATGGATGAAATAGGAAGACAAACACAAACTGGAGGAGCTCCACCTCCCGAAGTTTCATGAAATTTGGCTCCAAAGTTTTTGTGTAATCTTGCTAACTGACTCACAGAGAGACCAAAAGCACTGAAAAACACCAGAAAAAATGGAACACAAGAGAGGATGGTGGTGAAGAAGAAGAAGAGATGAATGAATAATAGAAGAGAGAGTTGACAGACTTCTAGAAAAAGCAGCAGATGCGTTTTTGTGTCCAGCAAAAGTGCAACATTCACACTGAGAATCAGGGAGTTTTGGTTTGAGTTAACTGTCCAATCAGATGCCTGATTAACTGTCAGCGGCTTATCTGTTGATTCAGCTGCTCGCTATTTATGTCTGTGTGTGTGTGTGTGTGTCTTCCAACGTGTGTCTATGAATCAGTTTTATTGTAAATTCAATTAGCCCACAAGTCACCGTTATCATCGAGACGCAGCCGGAAGATTCACAATACAGCCGCTCTGCATCTGCAAGTGTGTGTTTGTGTTATTTCAGATCATTTTTATGGTGTGACTGCAGCTGGACACACGCCTCCGTTCTCTCTGCCTCTGTGGAAGTTTATTAATCACAGCGTCCCTCTCTGCACACCCATCAGAAGCTGAATGTTGCATTGATATTAAAGGACTCAGTCTGTGTAGAAAATGTAAAGCACACTGTCCTACCATGCAAAAGCTAGGAATAATAGCAGGAGAGTATAGGGAGCCAGAGTGAAACTAGGACTTCTGAAACCTCATTCAAGACCCCTTCAGAACTATATTTTAGAACCATTTGAAATGGATTTTCAGTAATGAAATTATAATTTAAATGTAGTTAAAATGTGTGACAATCATCAGATGTCAGATTTGTTTGCAGAGTGTGGCTAATATTAGCAGTGCTAGCACCAGCAGCATTTTTTCTTGGAGGGAAATGTCCACACAGCTTATGCAATATCCAACCAAAGTTGGATATTGCATTCTTGCATAAGTCGAGTTCTTACATGCCAGTGAGTCCATTATAATTTAAACAATCATACCCACGAGGGCTAATTACTGGACCTCAAGCTAATAATGTATTCCCTTTCTTCAGGCCAAAAGGTACGTATATACTTAACAGATACTTCACTGAGAAACCTTGCTAGTGCCAGATTAGACCCCCTGATGGCTTCGGACCTGCATTAATTTTTCATGGTACACACATGAAAGCATCACATTGTTGCTGCAGATTTTCTGGCTGCATATCCATGAAGTGAAACTTTGGTCGCACCACACCTCAAAGGTGCTCTATTGGACTGGTGACTGTGAATTCCCGTAATTAAAACCAAATAGAAACTAGTTTGACATTATGCGACCTTTGCTACATGGCATGTTATCAAGCTGATGAGTACACTGTGGTCATAAAGGGATTAACATGATGAACATATTCCCAAACACCATTACACATTCACCAGCAGCCTAAAGTGCTGATACATGGCAGGATAGATTTAGGCTTCCATGTTGTTGGTGCCAAATTCTGATCCCATGCTAGGGTCAGAGTGTCACATCAGACCAGGCAACATTTTTGGACTCTACTATTTATCATTTTTGGTGAATCAGTGTGAACTATAGCGTCATTTTCCTGTTCTTATACAGAAATGGCACCCAGTCTAATCTTGTGTAGTTCTGCTTCGAGGTTTGATGTGTTGTGCGTTTAGAAATGCTCTTGTGTATACCTTAGTTGTAATGAGCGGTTATCTCTGTTACTGTTACCTTCACTTCTGCTCGAAGCAGTCTGGCTATTCTCCTTTGGCCTCTCATACCAACAAGGCGTTTTCACTCAGACAGTCACCACTAACTGAAAATTATTCAGACCATTCTCTCTAAACCCCAGTGATGGCTGTGTAGGAAAATCCCAACAAATCAGCAGTTACTGAAATCCTCAATCCAGCATGTGTGGCACCAACAACAATGTCAGACTCAAAGTCAATTCAATCGCCTTTTCCCCCACCCTCATCCTCAGCTTGAATTCCAGCAGCTGGTCTTGATTTTGTCTACATCTCTAAATGCTTGAGGTTGCTTAAACCCAAAGTTGACATCAACTGATGTACAATAAAAATAATATTAGTTTAAGTGACTAGTCTTTCTGAGGGCAACTAGATGTGGACATCCCTAAACCTATGCTGAGTACTTTGTAATAGTCCAATTTTTCTTATGTCTACCAAGTGAACAATCCACACTGAACAATCCCTTTTCACCCTGAGAACGTCTAGTCTGATGTATTTATCTAGCGAAGTGTCCACTATTTGTAGGCCACAGACTCTTTAATAGTATCTGTGATAACATATTAGGCTCCCAGTGTCACTCACTGACATTTCACTCCCTGTGTCTGTAGTGGGCAATGAAAGGTCAAATTAATCAAATCAGTGATTGTAAAGAATACGTCAAGGCTAAGGCTCTTGGATTTTTATGTGGTAACATTAAAATAAGATGTGAGATATGAGGATTTTGTCAAACAATCAGCGAGTAAAGGTGATTAGCTGGTCACTAAAACTAGTGCATGCAAGTATAAGTTTCTTAACTTGAATCTATTTCTTTTCCTACGTTTTCTCTGAGTATTTTCATGACTTATGAACTTCCTCGTTTCTTCCTCTTTTCTGCGCCACACATGACGAACTTTAATACTGAACCATGTGAAAGAGAAAGTGTGTGTGTGTGTGTGTGTGGCCCCCATTTAATGTGTCAGGCTAAAAGGAGGTTTAAATGAAGCTGCTCCTTCCTCTGCCTACTTAATTAAAGACCCCCGAGTCTCCTAATGAAACTCCTGACAGCAAGAAGGGGGGCTGTCTGTGAGAAGGGCTAAAGACTGTGTTGCTATTGGCTCTTCTCTCGGTGTCTTTCGCTCACACACATATACACAGTGCAAGGTAATAGACACCACCTCGCCCAGCAGTTTTCAGATCTAAGTTGAAGTGCTACTTGAAACTAGGACCAGTTCAAACCAGTCAGACTGCACAAGTCACTCTTTAATATTCTGGACTCCTTGTGGTTAAGGATATTAATAACATATTAATCATGTCTTCAAATGATCTCAAATTGGTTTCTTGAACACGACACTGTACTCAAATGGCATCCCCAATCACCAGATCCCAATCTAATAGAGCACCTCTGAGATGAAGTGAATAAAGAGATTCAAATCTGCTGCAACTGTTTGTCATGTTCATGTCTGAGGAATATTTCTAGCACCCTGTTGAATCTGTGCCATGAAGAATGAAGGAAAAAGGTGGTCCAACCCAGTACTAACAAGCTGTATTTTATAATTTGGATGTTGCTTCAGGGTCTGAAAAGTGAAACTACTGTGTCTTAAAATGAGGTCTGGTTATCTTTCGCTGATATAGTCATCAGAATCGGGATCAGAGTCTAGATTGTTTCAAAAATAGCATGACATTAAAGATGTAGTCACTTTGTGTGAGCTAAATGTGGTGGTTATGGTTATGTGACTAAATATATTCATAACCCATCGAAACAAAATTTAAGACAATTTATTGATCATAAAAATGTACTTTGTGCAAATTTGTATTTCAGACTTTTGAGGACCCAGCTGAATAAAATGCATGTTGCACGGGCGATGTATGGCCTGAGCGGAAGAATTTTCAGCGTGGACTGCCTCAGACTGAGATAAGACATCAACAAAATGAAAACACTCGTTTTATAACAAGTCCCAGCTTGCAAAAAATAAAATAAAAATCCTCTTCAGATTCTTTTAAACTGGATGGGTTAAGTTCACTCTTGAACATCCACCAAAATCAATACTTTCTTCAATAACCACAGTGACAGCTTCCATTGAGATCCTGTCCTTGGTATTTCAGAGAGAGTGGATTTTTAACAGCCTATTGTGGGCAACTTAAAAAAAAAAAGGCCTGTGCTCCAGTGTGTCATTGTTGTGCTGCTGTTAGAAATTAACAGTGGACGTGGCTGGAAGCAATAGAAGCAATAGATCCTGTAAATATAATAAATTAGTTTTTCTTTTTGTTACTGTATGACGCTGACAATTCTTTCAAGAAGTTCTGTATTTATTACTGTACTGTGTTTAATCAGTCTAGCCAAATAGTATATATATACAGCACAACCCAAAGAAGACAGTGAGCTGCTATTTTAACCCTCCAATTTTGTCCACCAATTTTCCAGAGATGTATTAACGGTGAGGGTTAGGTTAGAATCTTTGGTCACCTCTCGTTTCATTATAGTTTGCATTCAAGATGCCAGACTTTCTTGTATTTTCTCAAAGTGTTCTTGCACAACAGTTCAAAAGTTGTTGGTAAAAGTTGGCATATTTCAGCATGCTGTGCACCGCATCCTTACAAAATCTGAGGCAATGAGAAGAGTAAAGAGCAAAGGAAAAGGTTGCAGGCCTTAAAACCTATCTACACCAGATGAACAGGATCTGAAAGTGATGTCCTTAAGAAATAGGAAAAAAAAAATCAGAGATTTATCTGAAATCTGAAAAAGTTTCACTGAATGTTTGGCTGTCAAGAAGCCATTCTTACAACCTGTAAAACACAGTGGAGGCTCTGTCACGGTTTGGGGATGCCTTCCATCCAGTGGTTTTGCAGATCTTATCAAAATGTATTAAATTATGAATGCAGAAAAGTACCATCAGATTTTGAACCCCCATGCAAAACCAGGGTAAAAGTATCTGGTCCATCATATATAGGCCTTCCCAGAGCCCAGATCATTATGAAATAGTTTGGCATATTTTTTTCCAGATAATGGAACAAAAGGCCTGGAGAATTCTGGAGAAGTTTTCCTGAAGACTACTGTGGGAATAGTGGACAAGATGTGCACAGAACTATATCTACTGCTTTATAAAGAAGTTTTACCTCTTTGCGTACCCAAATGGGATTCATACAACACAAGTGCTGTTCACTGGTGAGTGAGTGGATGTTAAGGTTACTATCAAAACTGAGAGATGAAAGAGTGGATAATGGGATACTGAAGACCGGTGGAATTTCAGTGACAGAGAAAAAGCCCCTGTGACTTTCCTTCTGTTATAACATGGTCATGTCATGTTTCATTTCCTGATACATGTGATTTTCCACACTGAATAAATGAGGAAATGTTAAGACACAGCTCACCATCTGATTGGGTGGTGACACTGACGGCATCTGAGGCAGTCCCTGGTCCATAGCGATTGATGCCCAAAACTCGAACTGTGTACTCTGTGAACTTGTTGAGTCCCTCCATCTTGTAGTTTTGTCCATTCACCTCCACACTCTGAACACAAACACAGAGTATTGATTACATTCAACAAACAACCGAATAAGGTCAAATGAACTCCAAAACAATGACTCAGACTATCTAAAGCATCATACTCCATTGGTGATGGAGCTCACCTGCTCCTTGCCCGACGGGCTCTCGGTCCACAGCAGCCTGTAGCCCAGGATGGGGCCGTTCGGAAAGCTGGGTGGCTCCCAGCTAACCTGAACGGAGGTTGGAGAAAGAGCCAACGCTCGGAGAGACTCCACCTTGCTGGGAACTTGGACTGAAGGCACACACAAACACTTCTGTTACCAGTGCTGCTACTTTTAGACATGTGTTACCTTTACTGCAGGGACAGAATGATCTGATTTTCATGAGAGTCAAGAGGATAGCTAGCTATCATTTTACAATAAAGGCCTATTTCACTCCAGTATCACTAAATTTAAGCATAGACAGGTTTAATGTCTTAAGAAGAAAAAAAGAAAATATACTGACCGGAAAATCAGATGCATTTTTAATGATTTGACATTTAGATTTACAATAGCTTAGACAACCCGCAGAGTGAGCCTGCTATAGTAACATCGGGCCTATATAACTTGGACATTATTCAAGGCCAAATGTGGGCCACATCTGGGCCAGACATTCCTTGTTTTCCACCTGAGTGAGATCACGAGAAAGGAGGTGTAAGGAACCAACAACAGCCATGGATCCATCCATGCATCACAGCAAGTCTGGGTCTTTCTACCTATTTTCTCCTTCTGCTATTGGCTAACAGAGAACTCCATAGCTTGATGTTGGTCTTGACAGTCTGCCTCACTGAGCTCAACTGTAGTCTGACCCAAAATATGAAATAATGTGCAAAAAGAAAAAGAAAAAGAAGTTTTATACAGATGACTGAGCGTGTGTGTTTGTGTGTGATGGAGTGTTTGTGTCTTACGATCAGGTTTTGTGGTGATCTTGAGGGGGGCGGAGCTCTCTCCTGGCCCAACATCGTTATAAGCGACAACTCTGAAGCTGTAGCTCTCCTCCGGCTTCAGGTTGGAAACTGTCAGCTCCAGAGACTCCGGCTCTGACACGTTCACTGACCTCTCCCTAACATGGAAAAAAGCACCACGGATTAACTGCTAATTACAGGAAAAACAAGAAAAGAAAGGAAAAAGAACCAACTGTCTTTTCCCGAAAGTAATTGTAATTACATGTAACAACTACATCCTTTTTTTTTTTTTTTTTATTTAGGGTGTTATTTAAATAGACGTAAACTGGGAGGTAATCCCAGTCCATCTCCACTTTGTAACAACACAGATAATCTCCCCTGTAATCAGCTGCAATCTGTGTAATCCCTCACTGTCTGCTGCTAATCCTCAGATTACAGCACCTCTGCAGCCTCGCAGTTCTCAACTAATCGCCAGACCACAGATGAGACGAACCCAGATGCGATGATTAGCATGTTTCCACAGTAACATCAAACATACACACACACACACACACACACACTGGGGCTTCAGTTCACTGCAAGGAAAACATGCTGTTGCATTTTTTATAAAGAATACTGAAAATATTCCTGGAGATAAAACATAAAAGGAAACTTTATGTTGGCAGGATTTTGCTTCCTTTTGATGAAAACAGATAAAACATCCCTGCACTGATGTTCACTGCATGCCAAATCTTGACTTCACCACTGAGAAGCACAAAAGAACTTTGTAACTCATCCTTAATTCAGACAGAAGGGAAATGGGATCTGCTCAGATATGTACTGTAAATAAATTACTGTAGCCGGGGATGGTGTGAAAGGTTTTAAATAAGCAGTAATGAATTCAGTGCAATTACAAGCTCATCATTAGTTCAATGTGCATGTCTGTTCAGCTCATTTCAAGAAGGTTTAACATAACGAAAGACTCTCGCAGTCATAGCTTAGAGTTGTGGGACAAATACAAACTTGACAACTTTATGTCTGTTAACTGTAGATTTGCAACAGGGCTCTGTTAGCCTACCTTAACGTAAGACACCGTAAAGTGTCAGCTTGTTGCTTTTAGAGGGAAATATTTAATGGCAAACAATCCACTTGTAAAGTCATTTTCCAGGCCCAAAATCTTTGCTACTTCCCTAAATTAAAAAACACTGAGGCACAGTTTCAGTTGCTTTTAGCTTTAAGTTTTAGCCGGGATGCAACAATCAGTCAAATTGTCTCTTCCTGAGCTACCCATTTCCAATACTGTTTTACATCATGTTTTCCCCAGTGAAACACTGCAAATGAGTGAGTAAAACCTTCAGAGAATTGTCTTACACCCACCTCTCAAAGTTAAAAGCAGTTTTCCAGCCTCTATTATATGTTTTTTCTTTTCTCTGTGGCAATTTCCATCATATTCCACTCCAGTCTGCAAATTTATAACAGTGACTTTGTGGTGACTTGTAAGTTTTTATTCCACTGGACGTAGCATGGTGTCAACAGCTACATACGGTGACAAGTTGAACTTGACCTATAATGCCAGCCTTCCCCTTTTTCCTTTACAGCAACTGGATAAAACCTGTAGCTAAGAAAACTGTCTATCCTGCAGCTTAGTCTTTTAAATACTAGAGAGGATTTAAATTTGTCTCAATATGTACAAAATGCAGAGCAGTCACAAGTAAAATGTGTCTGTTCTCTAAGAAGTAGTTCTTTATAACTCCTACAAACACCGTGTGTGTGCAGACTTAAAAAAACAGATATAATATGTTCATTTATAAGCATTTCGGCTGTATTTTAAAATTACAGGAAAAGAACACTTAGCTGTTTCTCTTCTCATTACAAAAGCACGGATCAATCAGTTCAAAAGGTGAGAACACATTTCTTCTTTTGTTTGTTGTGCAAGCCTGACACAAACGTGTCTCATTCCCTGCTTGTCACATATAAACTCTGTTAAGAACGGCACTAGACTCACATTTAAATGTGGATTAAACCAATGTGTCAGGTTATTGTTGTTAAACCTAACATGTTAGACAACTACAGGCAGTGTTTAGGGCTTAAATCTAACCAGCAAATGGAAAAGAAAAGAAAAACCACAGACAAACAAATGGTACATAAATCTCAGTCTCCTGGCTGATAATCAGAAATGGGGGTCTCCATTTTAATGGCAGTGGCTGGAGCTGTATGAGTCAACTTCATTTATACACAGACAGACGACAAAAAATAGGACTTCCTGGTAAGTTATAAAAATCTGTTACTGTTACTTGATTTCATTTACTTCTTGTACTGCTGTTGGCTAATATGGGTGGATATAAAGCAGTTCAGCAACAGCAATCATGTGAAAAACTAACCCCTTTCAGCCACCTTTTTGTCTTACAGCGGGGTCCAGGTACTGACTCATAAGGACACCTTATCAGCAGCATCTCCTGTCAGATGCAGAAGCAGTATTCTGTTATTGTAGTTGAATTGGCTTTGTTCATTTCACTTCAGCTTGTATTGTTAAGGGGCATGTGGCAGAGGCAAGATTGAGGCTAATCATGTGTATTACGATGGGATTTTTGACAAAATGAGCAACCTTGATGATGAATGCAATTGGGAGAATGCATGGGGGAAAGCAATAAGCCTCCTAAACCAAACCACCACCTACCTTTAACTTTCCACCACAGCTATAGTTTTGCTATTTGAGTAAAGTGAATTAGACTGAGTGTAACAATTTAACTGGTGTTCTAAAGACATTAAGTTTTTAAGGGTTGTTTTTTAACTGGTTGTTGAGCCTTTACTGCTTTTTGATAAGGATGAACCCAAACCCTAAAGGGTAAAATGGACATATTACTACCTTTAAAGTTTGTCAGAATGTTTTTGTCTTTGCTCACTGACTGTCATTTCTTTTGAGGACAATATAATAAAAAAATCAATTATATATTGATATAATTGATCGGCCAGAGGGGCCGATGGCGCGATATGGCAGCCTCGCTTCTATCAGTCTGCCCCAGGGCAGCTGTGGCTACAACTGTAGCTGCCTCCACCAGTGTGTGAATGCGAGAGTGAATGAATAGTGGAATTGTAAAGCGCTTTGAGCGTCTCAAAAAGCGCTATATGAATGCAATCCATTATTATTAATTATTCAGATTGCTCAGGGTTGTGTTCAGGGTTGTGTTCAGGGCTGTGTTCAGGGTCATCACGTGGTTAACTACACCATATTTGGGTTTTACTTGAGAATTCCATTCTAAAGGTTCATTTACCAAGATCTTCATGTAATTCCACAAACTGCCACTGAGAGAAGATTGTTGCATGTGGCAGGTTCAATGACAAAGCGGCCTGCTCATACTGTGATTAAAACGCATGTAGCATTTGCTGCGCTTATCCTCTTTAAGCTTCCCACAATTGTTCAATAAACAACTTACACCATGTGCAGTATATCAGCCATTCTGAATGAGGACCTTAGGTGATTTTTTGGGGGGGGCAGTTTGTCAAGAGGTTATCAGAATTTATCATCTGCAGACCACAGATGTACACGGTAAATTACATGGCAATCTGACACACTGACAGAGCACCAAATCAAGCGCTATCACCGGCAGCAGCAGTGACACACAAAGGTTAAAGAAAACACAAAAGGTGAGTGGAGTTCTCGGGGTATATAAATCCAAGGGTTTTTTTTCCAAGGCTGCCAAGTAAAAAGGCAGAGCCACAAAGCTGGATGTGGAGGTAACCAGCAGGCTGGATACAGAGTGAACTCTGGCCTTGAAAAGGCCACCGTGTGAGGGCAGTAAGTCGGCTCGAACAGGAATAACCCACGGAGAGAGAAAAAAATAGTTCTTCCTCTGCTTACATCTTTACTGAGTCCTTCTCATCTCGCTGGCCTTTCTTAGTCATTTTTTCCCGCTCTCTAAGGATCTCACCTCTTTCTGTTTTTATCTCTCCCTTTCCTTACCCTCCAGACTTTCTGCTCCACCCTAATCTCATCAGCCTTGGGGTCGCAATATAGCTGCAGTTTAGCAGCAACAATATCGCTCTCAAGTGAGACTAAATTCCACCATGGCACTAAAACCCCACCTGCACTAAACAGGCTTTCTAAATTTATAAATAGCATTATTAATTTACCGCCTATTGTCCCATACTGCTGGCACATTTTCACTCTGAGCATTTGGTTTACTCCTTTAACATTACAAACTGCATTTGCAGCTTCAATGTACCTACAATTACAGCATTCAAAAGCTTCACATTAAACTCTAAATAACACACATCAATGCATGTAATTAGAAAATATACTGCTAATGTTAAAAGAAGATTTTGAAAACATCACCATGCAGCAGGCTAGTTCATTTTGCCAAAATTTCCTTGCAACAACTGAAAATGGTGCTCAGTAGTTTATATGGGCTCCATGTGCTCATATGAATGATTGACAAGGGAGGTCCTAATGAAATGATAGATGGTGTCCTGGGGATCTCCTCTCAGATCGCGACCAAGACACCATTGAGCTCAGACTGCACAGTTTGAGGTGCAACCTGGAGGCATCAAGTGGACTGAAACATAATGTCCCAGAGGTGTTCCATTGGATTTAGGTCAGGTGAGGGTGGGGGGGGCGAGTCGGTGGCATCATTTCTTTCGTCCTCGAGGATCTGCCTGGGTCCTCTTGTCCAATGAGGCCAGATATTGTTGTAAACCAGGAGGAACCCAGGAACCACTACACCAGGTTAGGGTCTGACAATGTGTCCAAGGATTTCATCCTGATACCTGGCTGTCAGGGTGTTGTTGCATGTAGAGCTCTGTCCCTCACAGATATGCCTTCCCAGATCCTCACTGACCCACCACAAAACCAGTCATGCTGAACGATGTTACAGGCAGCATTACATCTTCTCGACTGTTTCTCCAGACCCTTTCATGTCTGTCACATGTGCTCAGGGTGAAACTGCTCTCATCTGTGAAAAGCACACGGTGCCAGTGGTGGATGTGACAATACTGGTATTCTAAATGCCAATCGGGCCTACTAGAGCAGTGTTTCCCAAACGGTGTGCCATGGAAGATTATCTGGTTCCACCTGTTTAGTACTCGGCGTGAGTAACGGGCAGAACAATTACATTCTCTTCCACTAAAGGGCAGTACAATTACTTGCTCTAATTAAATGGGTTGCCAACTGCTAGTAAAAGAGAAGAAGACGAAGAAGAAATTACATAATAGTCATGCTGTGAGACTACGCAGTGTGTAATAGCAATAGATAAATATTTGAAAAGAGAAAGTAGTCAGTCTGACCTGGGTCCCGGAGAAAATTTTGACCCAGATGAAGGCCCTAGCATGAGTAGTGGTCAGAAAAAAACAAAAAAGGTATACTGCGGACAAACTGAGCCAATTCTGCTACACCTGGTGCGTGGGGAAAAATGATCAATATGCTTTTTGTAACACTTTTGTTTGGTGGTGTGCCGTGTGATTTTTCTAATGTGAAATATGTGCTGTGGCTCCAAAAGGTTGGGAAACACTGCACTAGAGGATGTCAGGCCCTCGGGTCACCGTCATGAAGTCAGTTTCTAATTGACTGGTTGGAGACATTCACAGCAGTGGCCTGCTGGAGGTCATTTTGTAGCTCTGGCAGTGCTCGTCCAGTTCCTCCTTGCATAAAAGAGCAGATACTGGTCTGCTGATAGATTAAGGACCTTCTATGGCCCTGTCCAGCTCTCCTGGGGTAACTGTTTATCTCCTTGAATATCCCCCATGCTCTGGAGGCTGTGCTGGGAGGCACAGCCAACCTTCTGTCACTGGCACATATTGATGTGCAATCCTGGAGGAGACTACCAGTGCAACATAGGCTCCAGGTGTCACCTCATGCCCTAGACCATAGCCAAAACAAAATGAGTGAAAAAAAACAGTCATAAAAAACGAAAAGGGAAAAATGTCAGTGGCCTCCACCAGCAAAACCATTCCTACTTTGGGGGTTGAGGCATTGCTATCCCTCTAGTGCACCTGTTGTTAATTTTAATAACACCAAAGCAGCTGTAACTGATTAACAACCCATCCACTATATAACTGACCAGATCAATAATTCAGCAGTTTAACTGACTTGATGCTATACACTGATTAAGTAGTGAGGAATTTTTGATCAGCGTATAAACAACAACAAAAGCTTCCATAGACATAGACATTTACAAAATCCTGTTTCTGTGCCTCAAACTGATCATTTCGCTCGTCACCATGCTGATGTTTTATAAATGAACATAATTTTGCATTAAATAAGACCTGAAGTAAACAGCTGAGACCTTAAACCAGGGGTCCCCAATTCCAGTCCACGAGGGCCGGTGTCCCTGCAGGTTTTAGATGTGTCCCTGATCCATCACAGCTAATTTAAATGGATAAATTACCTCCTTGACATGTCTTGAAGTTCTCCAGAAGCCTGGTAATAAACTAATCATGTGATTCAGGTGTGTTGACCCAGGGTGAGATCTAAAACCTGCAGGGACACCAGCCCTCGTGGACTGTGATTGGGGACCCCTGCCTTAAACCTAATATGAATTGCTTTACTGAAGCATTCATGAAGTTTGAAACAGGCTCATTTTCTCATAGACAAACAGAGGCTAAACAATGTAACTTCTTTTTGCAGCCAGAGGACTCACCCAGTGTTGACCATTAAAAAGAATCCCGTCTTAATGCACTTTTGAACAGGCTTCATTATTCAGACACAGAGACACTATGTATTTGATTTGACGGCAGCTTTGCAAAGTATTGGTAGTGCTGTATACAACTTTATTACAGTAAACAGATGGGCCTTTTCCAAATGTAATTGGAGGAATTTCCTTCCTTATTTTGAGACTATCAGTGAGATAGTGTGGGTATACAGCAAAAAGACCCATTCAGATCAAATGGAAATAGTTGTTCATATGTGGTTTCCATTTCTCTTGGTTATATTCATAATTTTCAGTCACTTCAGTTTCCCCATGCTGTCAAAATCACATCATTCCAAATTGCATTGTCACTACTCTTGTACAATAATCTATCTGCCGGCTTTCTCTAAGTCTAAATCTAAGTTTCCTGTGATATCTCATTCTGCCCTTCCAGCCATCTAATGTGCAGCCCTCCTTGTGAGCCGGGACATCTCATCCAAAGTCTCTATGGGCCATTTGCTGTCTCCGCTCTGCTACCACTACCAACATTGAGACAGAGCAGTTTTCCTACCTTCATTTTGGGATTCTGCACAATAATGTCATTCCTCACTGTAGTCCAGCAGCCAAAAATGTATGTCTAAATGTCACAATACATGCTATTTTCTCCAAATGCTATCTCCTTATTTAAGTGTGGCATTAATCAAAGTTATGGCAT
Organism: Perissodus microlepis; assembly: GCF_051167445.1. NCBI lineage: Eukaryota > Metazoa > Chordata > Actinopteri > Cichliformes > Cichlidae > Perissodus > Perissodus microlepis. The sequence goes on along the minus strand of NC_140467.1, from coordinate 30,005,532 downwards.
TAGCTACTAAACCCAACAATATAAATGACAGTCCTTCATTACATTAAGACATTTTAACAATGCCAATATATATACACATATATATATATTTTTTTTTTTTTTATATACCAAGGGATATCCCAATACCCCTTTTTGTCAGGTCTTGTATTAGTACTTATCTTGGTACAATTAAATACCAGAAATGTGTCAAAGGGATTTACATCTACTGCAACTTGAAGATCAGATTTATATCATCTCAACTCTCAACTCAAACTCTTTCGTATTATTTGTCCATTTTGCTATTTCAACAAGCAGGTTGTAAACGATATAGAGACATCTTTATATGAGCTGATCCACTACTTTGACCCAAGGAGCTTTATATTGTAAGATAAAGACCCACAGTATTAAAGAGAAACCCAAACTATCAAATGACCCCCTGTACTTGGCAACAGTGGGAAGGAAAAACTCCCTTTTAACAGGAAGAAACTTCAAGCAGAACTAGGCTCAGGTATTGGAAGCCATCTGGCGTGACTGGTTGGGGTTGAGGGGAGGGATACAGGGCAAACGACACACTGTGGAAGAGAACCAGAGACTAATAATGACTAACATTAAACAAGTTTCAATACCTGTCAGGTGGGTTAACTGAAGTGAAACCTATAGTAGTTCCTGTCAAAGGCTTTAGGCTACATTTAACTGTGCATCTTATTGGTCTCACAGCATCTATGTATAAGGACGTGTTCTAATTTTATTGCTAATTGAGTCCAAAATAATGGCTATTGCTGGGGAACATTAAGAGAGAAAGGAGTAGGTATCATTGGCATGTAAAATGATGGTAATTATGAGAACCCTAACATATCCTGAAAATAACAGTAATCAGTATGACCTGCTCTGGAAAGAGGTGTGATGACTCGTACGGATGTCTACTCAAAACATCTTTTCATCCTTCTGCCTTCTTTCTTTTTCCATTTTCTTTCTTGATCTGCCCAGATATTTCTCTATTTTGCTGTCAATATATTTCCAGGAAGTCATTACAGCTGACAAAAAAAGTCATCCTCACCCTTCCCCCCAGCCAATTCCCCTTCTTTTGTAATCTTTCATTGTTTTCTCTCTCAGTCTCCCTCCCCTCTCATTTTCTGCAAGTTATTAGCACTGACAAAACCCATCTCGGCATTTTTCTCAAAGTCATTAGAACTGACAAAACCTCTGCCTCTATTCCTTCTGTAAGTCATTAGGACTGACAGAATCTCTCTATCGAATTGTTTCATGACACAAACTTCAGTGGCTCTTTTGTCCAGCCTACCGTTCAGAGGCCCAGAGCTCTGCAGGCCTAGATTGTCTCTGAGGTAACAAAGCTTAAAAGCCTGGATGTGAAAGCCTTCAGCTGGAGCCCTGACTGTCAGAGGTAACCATTTAACACCAGCAGGGGAGTCACCAATGTGTCACCCAGAGCTTTTTCTACTCAGTGCTTTGAGCTGCTGTGTGCACCAGAGCCATGATCTAAGAAATGCACTGTTGTCTTTTACACACTGTTAGTATAAAACTCTGTACCATCAGACTTTTATCCCTTTATAAGCTAACTGCTAAATCAGGATCTTGGTTGCAGATGCCTTTGAGTCAACAACTTGAGTTCGTCTATCTTTTTCAGCCGAGTAAGCAGCAAGTCTCTGTAAAACAATGTCACTGCTGGCCAGTTTGTTCCAGGCAAAAATACCTCATCCACTTCTTATTGGATAATATAGAGACTTTATACAGATATTAATGTGTGTGGGCACATCCTGGTTGCCAGAGGATGTGCCCACGCAGCTCTACCAATCTGCAGATAGTTCATTTGGAGCCACAAGACATGACTTCAGGATTTGTGTGAAATGTCTTGGCAATTACTTTGTAATGACATGGCATCTTACCAAAGATAAGACCAATAACTGAAACTAGCACCACTGACTAACAATAGCCATGTGCTACGTTTCACGATTATTAATATGCAAACTAGGGCTGTGCGATATGACCAAAATCTCATATCCCAATATAAGACATTTATCATCCTGACAACGATATATATCACAAAAATTTTACACTTTCTGTAAATTCTGGGAATCTAGGGAAACTCGAGTTGCGTGAAGTGTTTTCAGCTTGGCGTTGTGTACCTGGAGTCGAGTGCTTTGACCGATGCATGACACTGAATATTTTTAGATATAAGTTTGTAAGTTTGTGCCATTTTCTTTGTCAGTATTTATTACGCGGTGTGCTGCGGGGAAAAGCATGAGTCTAAGGTTTATTTTGAGCACCTGATGTCTCTTTTTTTGCTTCTCATCCATAAACTCTCTCCATACTCTTTTACGTGACTCTTGCGTAGGTGGTAGAAGAGGTTTGCGGTGTTTGAGTCTTAGGTGGGGACGGTTTCCTGCATAATTTTAGTCCATGTCAGACTTTTCATAACCAAACCATCAAGACGATGAAAAAATATTGCAGTAAACAATTTATTTTGCGACACCACGAAACAAACGATAGGGTAATATGAAACGATAGACGTTTTCATATCGTCATCCGATATATATCGCTATATCGAACAGCCCTAACGCAAACTGTCATGACCAGTGATTAGTGGTTATGAGTACTATTCATAGAGAGTTAGAGGTTGCCTGCAATCACAGCATTATATGGTGGTTACAATTTGCACTCTTTTACCCATTATATTACATATATTACAATTTTTGGCGTTGTGCATTTTGGGGTTTGAAAGCCACAGAAATGTTCAGTGTTTTAAAAAAGCGCATCTCAGCTTTTCTGTCACATATGGGGTCACCAAATCTTTTTGCTTATGCAACGATTCTCGTTCTTCAATCCTTTATCACCTTGACCGTTCTTTAGGCGAGGAGATATTTTTCACCATCTTACAATACTGTGATTACATCGTTTCCCCACCTCAACTGAGCATTTATGGCTCTTGTAACTTTGCAAATGAAGATTTTTTTAAACATATATATGCAAATAAAGAATTAAAATGTATACTTTAATGGTTATCCAGTTAATCCATTTTCAAAGAAATAATCAGAAAGGGGTTCATCTCTCATGCTGCTCTTTTTAAAATTCTCCTTTTGTTTAACCCTTGTATGGTGTTCGGGTCTGTGAGACCCGTTTTCAGTTTTTTTCAAAAGAAAAATTAAACAATTAATTATTTTTTCAACCTGAAATTCATTGGCTTTGGCTTATTTTCTGTGAAGAACATAAATCCGAACCAATTTTCAATGACCTCATACTGTACCTCCCCCCACGCATTTACATTACATACAAGGTGTTCGGGTCCACTGGACCCAGGTCTAATAAAAGTGTTGAAAGTGTAGGTCCTGTGTTCCCATACTCTGTCTTCCTCCTTTCTGGTGCTGCTGATAATGTTTTCTTCCCCTCCTGCTCCCGCACAAAGTTGCAACATTGTGAAAATTCAACTACCAACACCGTCTGCTCTTACATTCCCACACATTTTACCCTCTTTCTTGAGGGATCCAAATTTTATTTTCTCATACCCTGTCCCACCTGCAAATTAGGGGCATAATACTATAAATAAGACTTTGCCAGTGTGGTTCTTTATCACAACTGATCAAGATGACAAAAGATTATCTGCTGCGAGGGCCATCCAATTGATTTTGGAAGAGAGAGGGGCTTCGGATGATGATGTTGACAAAAAGGTTTCAGAATATTTCACATTTCTGAAAATTCAGAGTCTGACAGTGACTTTGAAGAAGAGGATGAGGTTGAGCACCATTTAGTAACAAAACGAAGACGAGTACCCCATCTGCAGCCAGCTCCAGGACCAGAACAAGCCCACCAGACAGCAAGTGAAGAAATATGGATGTCAATAACTGGTGAAATTGAATGGTCTTCTTGCCTTCTTGCCCAAGAAATGAGCCACCCTGCAGAGCTGTTACTGTGATAAGCCAGGGCCAACACGGCTGACAGGTACTCATGTGCAGGGCAGCTTTTCATCCCAGATTCCATCCAGAAAATTATTCTGGATTGCAGTAATCTAGAAGGAAGGTGTGTTTTTGGAGAGAGGTGGAAGGAGATGGACCAAATTCATCTAAGAACCCCAAAGGCCTACTTTGGGGTTCTTATCCTTGCAGGAGTTTTCAGGTCCAAAGGGGAATCCACAGAATCCCTGTGGGATGCAGAAACTGGCAAGAACCTTTCCGTGAATCAATGTCTCTGGAAAACTTCCACAAAATTTCCAGGATTATCCGTTTTGATAACCGAGACGACAGACCAGCTCAACGGCAGAGAGACAAGCTAGCTGCCATCAGGACAGTGTGGGATAAGTGTGTGCACCACCTCCCCCTGTTTTACAACCCTGGGCCTAATGTCACCATTGATGAGCAGCTGATCCCATTTAGTTGTGAAACATATTGCTTCACGTGTAAATGTGTTGTGTCTTTCCACTCACTCCACTTGATTATAACTGATTTATTTTTTTTTTATAACATTTTATAAAAAAAAAAATAAAAAAACGAGAAGCACATTAATTCATAAATGTGATCTAACAAAGGTAAAGGGAAAAAATTAACCATGTTTGCTGTTCATATGGCTTGTAATTGGGATGAAATAAACATCTGTTGAGTAATTTAACATAAAATTGTTTGATAGTGTTAATTTGGAAAGCCAAAACTCTAGCGGGTCCACCAGACCCATGAACACTGGCTGAGTAACAAAAATATGAACACCACACAAGGGTTAAATAACAATAAGTAATATATTCTAGGAAAAACTTTGGGATCTGGGTAATTGCGTCAAGGATTTCCACCTTGTTTTTCTTGCTACTATCACCCAAACCCCAAATCCTACGTCGAGTTAGGTGCAGGATCATGTCTGTGTCTATAGAGCTTGTAACTATAAAGCCAAAGTTGGGTGTCTTTCAGCAGGAGGAGCTGAATGAGAGCTTATGGTTGTGTGAGAGATAGGAGATAATACATATTATAATATTAGCTTTGCTTGACAGATGTTTTTTTCACTTTATGATTGAAGGTTTCTCTAATTGGAACAATTAATCAGTTGATTTTTATTGTTTTCTCATAGTGTCTGTATAGCTGTTGATTTTCTTATTTTCCTATGTGAACATTGATTAAATTGCTATTGATTCTCCCTAGCTGCTTCTACCCTATTACAGTCAACACAATTCATTTATATGAGCACTGATAAAAAATGACCAGGCTTAGTTAGGACCAGGTTTAAGTGCTGTTGGCAGCCTTCGTAGACGTTTACTATTACCGTATTTTCCGCACTATAAGGCGCACTTAAAATCCTTTAATTTTCTCCCCCCAAAAAAATCGACAGTGCACCTTATAATCTGGTGCGCCTTATCTATGAATTCTGGCTGTGTTTACTGACCTCGAACCGATTTTATGTGGTACACTGCACTCAAAAATCTGTCAAAAAATGTTTTAGTAGGACTTTGCTAAGCTACGAAGCCGCACCGCTTGATGGATAGTGATGTGCGGATCGATCCTAAAATATCGATTCCTTCGATACGAATCATTTATGTTCTAGAATCGATTCTCACATTAAAATATCGATATTTTAGTAATTTAGGGTAATTTTGTAGTTTATCATTAACAGGAACACGGTGGAAAGAAACTATAACATTCGGATTATCTACATTCAAAGGAACTACATACATTTTACAGTGTTGATTTATCGGATAAAATACAGCAGGGGTGTCCAAATTCAGAGGCTGCTTCCACCTGAGGACCCAGCCTTTGCGGTCTAAAGAAAGCCGGGCAGTACGTCACAGGCTCCCTCGGTGGAGTGAAACTGCCGTCTGCTCCTTGCTATCTAAAATATAACTGGGCGCTGGCGTAAACTCTCAACCGTCTCACACTTCTGTTTAATCAGTTTTCTGTTTGACGTTCAGCTGTGTGAAAACCCCGGAGGAACCCTCCCGAGGGATTAATAAAGTTACATTTAATTTAATCTAATCTAATAACTTTAATCTCAGCCAAACTGATTTACTCGCAAACAAATAAAACACTGAAAAAGCCAAACAATACCATTTTTAAGTTATCAAAGTGTCACGGACCCGCTCTGGAGGACTCGGGGGTCCGTGAGCAGGATGGATTATTATTATTATTATTATATATAGACTGAGAACCTTCACAGACCTATTATTATTATTATTAGTGTTGTTGTTATTTGGGGATGTGTGTTTTTCTGCACTATGCTGTGTTCGGGTTTCTACTCATATGTAGAGGCAGGGTGTGTACATGTGTGGCTGGAGGATGGAGAACAGCCACATGCAGGCCTGATGGGTGTGGCCCTGCAGGAGGACTGGCCACACCTGAAGTTCCTGTCACACACCTGTTAGTGATCAGGGCTCGTCGCGGGAGCTACTTAGGAGAGTGTTGGAGCTCCCACTGGCGCGGGATCATTAAGCTAAGACTCCAAGTCAGTGTGTAGTACTAGGAAGTGCGGATCGTGTGTGCGCGTGGGTTCAGTGTTTAACGGCTGCTTCTGTATTGTCCTGCAGGTGGAACGAGGGACCAGAAGGGCAGCACGCACAGGGTGTGCAGAAACACAACTGCCGGGAGCACAAGCACGGACGTCGGAGGGGAACACACACATGGGAGTCTAGGGAGCAAAGGGGATTTATTGTGCATCTGTTACCTTCACTGTAAATAAAGTGCACTGTTTGCATCGCAGAACCATGCGTTTTGGGTCCTCATTCCCCCACATCCCCACGGTCTGCCAGCCAGGCCGTGACACAAAGTGACTTATATATCATGTTTAACCCGAGTAGCGAAAGACCGCGGGGGTTTGAAGACGATGTGTCGGTCGGCTCAGAGTTTACACAGCTACATTCTCACCTGAAAATATGTTAAAAGTTTTTTTGCGACCCAGAAAGAGAAATAAGAGTAATATTAAAACTAAGTAGCTGCTGTCATTGTTGGAAACTGGAATTGGCTGGGCCGCGCTATGAATTCTGCGATATGGTTTTTCAATTTTGTTGTCCGGGTGGAAAATCGGACAACAAAATTCGGGAGAATGGTGGCTCCGGGAGATTTTCGGGAGGGGCACTGAAATTTGGGATTCTCCCAGAAAAATCAGGAGGGTTGGCATGTATGGTTGTGGCAACATCACTAACCTTGTCAAACAAATCAGAGTAAATCATATCACAGAATATGACGAGCTTATGTTGAGGCGAACTGAAGAGGAGGAGAGGGGCAGGTGCTGCTAGGGCGAGACAGACGACTATCACAGAGTCCTTTAGTGCTGCAGGCACCCAAGGTGTTCAAATAGCGCACAACATCAGTTTTTTCATTTCTATATGATGAACTCTGCATTACTAAGTGATAAGAACAAGTAATCTGATGTCCTGTAATCATTATGACGCTATAATTTGAGATACAATAAATAAAATACCATTTTGTACAAAGTATCGGTATCGGATCAGTATCGTCGATACCACCCTGAATATTACTTGGTATCGGATCGGAAAGGAAATCAGTGGTATCGCACATCACTATTGATGGATTGTCTGAGTGTTATGGCTACCGTAGTCAGGAGCCTCGCGGCTCAGAGTAATCTGGGTCCAAAACTCCGTCCGCATCAGGTCTCAAACGAACACTGTGTAAATTCTTTCATCTTTAATAAAATGATCAGTGTTTCTGCTTTACTAGGTGTAACAATTAAGTTTAACATCCAGGCATCCATGAAAACAGAATTTATAAAATTTAACAGAATTAGAAGTTAGCAGAAAGTTAGCAGGAAGTTAGCTTGCTGGTTTCGCTAGTTACCTAAGCATGATATATCATGTTCTGACTAAGAGACTGCTGGAAAAAAATAAAACGTACAGCTCTGCTATCACTTCCAACATGAATGAAGACAGAAAACTACACAATAGTGACGTTTGTAGGGTTACTGACGTTAGGTTAGGCTAGATGGTATATAATGCTGTGCTAGTGATTGCTAGCGACACAGCTATGTTAGCATACCAAAGCATAACACAGTGAACCTAGAGAATAAACGTTAACTTTTTTCCCAATGTTTTTTTTTGACAAATGCAATCGCATGGAAAATTGCTGTAAACGGACCAAACTTCAGTAGGGGAGAACAACTGAGATAATCCAGCCACAGTATGAGGTTAGTTATTAATGTAAGATAAGATAAACTTTATTAATCCCACACATGGGAAATTTGTTTTGTTACAGCAGAAAGTGGACAGTGCAAAGTTACATAGCTGGAACAACATATACTGTTGTTCCAGTGTTTATAGAACAGCTACCAGAGAATTCAACATTAATGAATCAATGGTACGTAAGTAGAGGAAGCAAGAGGAATGAGTTGAGTAAAGTTTGACTTATCTGGCTGTTTTGTTTCGTTTAACGTTCTTTATTATCCGGTGCGCCTTATGTATGAAAACAGACCCGTTTGTCAACAGTGCGCCTTATAATCCCGTGCGCCTTATGGTCCGAAAAATATGGTAATACAGTCTGTTACTACAATTAGTGGCACAGCACAAGATGTAATTGGTCAGAGATCCAATTAAAACTACATTCTGAGACAAGTGCAATAACTTACCATATCCAAAGTATCCAGAGTTATAAAAAAATACCAACTACAGTTGGTTTAAAGGGGAAAGTAACCCAAAATTATTGAAAATCAGACTTTGAACCTTTTCTCTCAACATTTTCTTCTGTAAATTTGGCCATTTTAACATGGTTGTCTATGGGGATTTACTCACCAAGGCCCTATGACGGCCAACCTCCCATTGGCTTAATTGTTTATCCCCAGGGGGTGGCACTTATGTGACAAACATTTAAACACAACTTTAAAAAGCTGCTTATTTGTTTTTGTTTTTTAATCATTGTTAATCGTTGTTACTGATGGCCTACTGCTGGCACCTGTCAAATTTTTAATAAAATGCAGTTTTTTTCCTGTAATTGTCCACATTACCACTTCCCTCTGGATGAAGTGAAACAATAGGTCCTCCATTTCTACAATTTTGTTGTACATGCACAAGGACACTAAAGGACTATATTATTCTATTCCATAAAGGGGTAAAGATTAAATTTTTTTTTCCAGTGCTTCACTTCAAAGAAGTCCTGCGCATGCATACAGCCAGTTTATCTGTTGTGCTTTTAACTACAACAATAATGCAGATTCACCGACCGTGTCAGAGCAAACAAAGACACATTTTTTAGAAAGAAAGAAATGAAGAAAAAAGAAAATCAGGCTTATCTTACCTATCGATTCCATCCTGGGAGTAATAAACACCGTAGGTTTGAACAGCTCCTCCGGTCTCCTCTGGGGGGCGCCAGCTGAGTCGGACAAATCGGCTGGACACTAGGACAGGGACCAGGTCGCGGGGGGCAGAGGGGAGGGCAACGCCTGGGCTGGGGGACACTGGTGGGGGATCAGAGGAGGAGGAGTAAGTCAAAGGGGTGCCAGAAGGAGCAGGAGAAGGGCGGGGAAGAGGAGGAGGCGTGAAGGAAGGTAGATTCTGAGTGGGCGTGGGCTCTGTTAACAGTTCATCCAGGGAAGGGAGGGGAAAGCAAAGGAAAGGAGAAGCAGGGAAAAGGATGGGGGACGACGGGGGGGAGGTGGAGGGGAGGTGCGGGAGGCGAGCAAAGGAGACAGAGCAAAGAAAAAAAAACAACAAAAAGAGCAAAGGACAGATGAGATGAGCAGATAAGGAACGGAAAAGACGTGGAAGAGACAAAAAGGAAGAAAAGAAGGAAGAAGAGTGGTAAAGAAGATCACAGCCAAGAAGAAAAAGCAGCAGAGCATCTGAAGAGCTTAGTTATCAATCAGATATCAAACAGATATCAGTCATCTGAATGTTAACACTGTTTTAATGCCATGACATTAAAACACACATGGTATATTAATTTTATGTGAAAATGATGCTTTAAAGTTCCTACTCTTCTCACAATGTTCAGTTCAGTTCTCAGAAGATGAAAACAAATCTGAATTCTTATGAATGTGTTTACCCTGTTTTCCAAAATACTCCAAATTACTGCAAAGAAACAAAACACACTGAAAAAAATGTACATTTTTCTGACACGACCTTTACTTACTCAGTACCTACAGTGTTTTTGAGGCTCTTTGTTTCACATACCTAAATGGCCAGGAAGGATACAGCTAATAATGCAGTGGCTATTAACAGCACACTAACCCACCAGCTGAGCAAATCTAGCACCAGGGCTAATACAAAGACTTAAACTCCACCTAATTTTAACCATTTACTAACTGACTAAGCAATTTAAGTATAGGTCTAAAACATGTCTAAATGGTACATAGGCATCATCAAGAGAGACAATAGCTTGAATAGCATTAAAATTCAAATTTTAGCTCTTTTTAAAAAAAAAACAAAACAAAGATTTTTGTACTTTGTAACTCCTAAATGCAGTTGATGATGCTCCCTAACTAAAAAGATACAGTGGGATGCAAAAGTTTGGGCAACCTTGTTAATAGTCATTATTTTCCTGTATAAATCGTTGGATGTTACAATAAAAAACATGTCAGTTAAATATTAGGGATGCAACGATACTCTTATCGATATTGAGCCGTTCGATACAGTGCTTTTGGTTCGGTATGCATACGTATCGAACAATACAAAACTTTTTATTTTATTTTATCAACTTTTCTTCTGACAATGCTGTCTGTGTTGAGCGCTCAGTGGATCTGCGTTCGACTACTCCGCCTAGGCTGCACTGTCGAGTGCAGATCCACTGAGCGCAGCGCAAGCTAGCAAGACAGAAGCTAAGCTCGTTGCAACATGGCAATTTGAACCTCCCCCACCCTCATTCAGATCTGGCGTTTGGAACTATCTTGGTTTTCATGTGAAGTATGACCCTGATGGTAAGCGCGTCATGGACAAAAGTAAAACAGTATGTCGGATGTGTCACACAATGCTCAATTGGTGGGAACTAGTGCGTTAGCACAGTTACCTTGTTAACGTGTTTATGCCGTCCAGCCCCACGCACGGGGCGATCCGCAGTAACTTGTTAACGGAGATTTGCTGCGTTATGGCGTTAATGTCATTTTAACGAGATTAACGCTGACAGCACTAGTGGGAACACAACTAATATGACTGCACATTTATGCCATCATCCTAGTGCAAAGACAAGTGGAAGCAGACAAAAACAACAAGCACGCATGCTACAAACTTTACCCGAGTCATTTAGACAGCCGTTAGCACATGATTCTCCTTATGGGGACCTGATATGTTTAATATGCTGCTGAGAATATAGCCCAGAAGAAGCGTATAGTATAGCTTTTATTTTGGAAAGAGCCATTTCTCTGTAATAAACTCTTTTCCAAAGATGAGTGATTTCTTGATCAGATAGATTTTTTTTAAATTATTTTGTTGTTTCAGCAACATTAAATTTGAAAACTGTACTTTTGAGTTAAATATATATTTATAATTTTAGTTTCATCAGTCCACAGCACCTTATTCCAGAATGAAGCTGGCTTGTCCAAATGTGCTTTAGCATACCTCAAGCGGCTCCGTTTGTGCTGTGGGCGGAAAAAAGGCTTCCTCTGCATCACTCTCACATACAGCATCTCCTTGTGTAAAGTGCGCCGAATGGTTGAACGATGCACAGTGACTCCATCTGCTCCAAGATGATGTTGTAGGTCTTTGGTGCTGGTCTGTGGGTTGACTCCAACTGTTCTCACCATTCGTCGCTTCTGTCTATCCGAGATTTTTCTTGGTCTGCCACTTCGAGCCTTAACCTAACTGAGCCTGTGGTCTTCCATTTTCTCAACATGTTCCTAACTGTGGAAACAGACAGCTTAAATCTCTGAGACAGCTTTCTGTATCCTTCCCGTAAACCATGATGGTGAACAATCTTTGTCTTCAGGTCATTTGAGAGTTTTTTTGAGACCCCCATGTTGCTACTCTTCAGAGTAAATTAAATGAGGAGGGAAACTTACAATTGACCCCCTTAAATACTCTTTCTCATTATTGGATTCACCTGTGTATGTAGGTCAGGGGTCACTGAGCTTACCAAGCCGATTTGAGTTCCAATAATTAGTTCAAAGGTTTTGGAATCAATAAAATGACAACAGTGCCCAAATTTATGCACCTGCCTGATTTTGTTTAAACAATTATTGCACACTTTCTGTAAATCCAATAAACTTCATTTCACTTCTCAAATATCACTGTGTGTGTCTCCTATATGATATATTTAACTGACATTTTTTATTGTAACAACCAACGATTTATACAGGGAAATAATGACTATTAACAAAGTTGCCCAAACTTTTGCATCCCACTGTAATGATGATTTACTCTTGGCCATTAACACTGATTCACGTACCATTACCAAAGAGTTCATGCTGACTGTTCATGTTGAACCTTCTATTACAACTACTGCTTGACTGTAGCAGAAATCTACCTTTCATACTGTATGAATATAATCAAAGCAAAGGTGGGACAGCTGCTAATGCCATGTAGAGGTTTCTTAAGATTCAGTTCATTTTTCAAAGTCTGTACGTCTGTAGCATTTTGACTGGCAGCTGGGTATTTCTTAAACCTCTGAGGTCTATGTCATTGCTAACAAAGACCTCAAGTCTAGCCCTAGGCAATGGAAATTTGTCATTTTTGTTTTTATTAAATCGTTCTTCTCAGTCTTGGCAATCAGGGAACAAAGAAACCAATCATTCAGTCTGACACCCTTCAAAAAGATGCCATGAGTGTTATTTCCACCTGTATTATTAATATCTCCTCCTTATCGATCGTGGCAAATCTTTAAACCACAAATCTACTACACATCCAATCTCGAGAGGTATGGAAATGGAAACCAGTAACTCTTGCTCTGTGTGGTACAAGTATGAAATGCTCAGATCAGTATGAAAATATGTTACCTTGCAGATTATAAGAAAAGTAAATGAAGATGAGAATGAAATCAAGAATGACTGCTCTCCTCTGGATGTGCAGGTTACTCACATTTTACTATCTACTTGTTCAGATTCTTGGTCACTGACAGTATTCAGTATTATCTGAAACTAATTTGAGAGGTTTAAATATTCTGTATTATGTCTAAGTTTTCTTTTTTGAGCAAAAAGTAAAGTTTTTAAAAAATACAAATAAAATGAACGGCATGTTCTGGAACATTCATTTTTAGTCATTTTCTTAAATCTCTTAGACAAGTGCAGTGAAGCAGTTTAATCTCTTCTCTTCAGACTTTCACCTGTCAGCATGAAGACCACTCCATTTGTTCCAGGCTGCCTACCTGTACTTATGATTAACATTCAAATTGACCAACCACAGAATATTGCTGTGCCTCTGCGGATTTATTCAGTCAAATAATTGCTGCTGTTTCTACATGTGACTATCAAGGTTTCAGGCACACTTTCTGAACAGCTCCATCCTCCCTTTCCCAACTCCCTTCATACTTTTAATGTATCTCAGTAAAATCTCCAATGACAGCTGTGATAGGCAATAAAATAAAGGACAATTGCTCTATGTCACAAGGCCAGTTCAATGGATAACAAGGTGACCGCCTGTAAGGTTTAAACTCATGTCATTGAGAGTCCCAAAGTCAATGCCGTAACTTAACAGGAAGTTCAAAGTCTCTATATAATTCTTAGACAAAAATAGCCACCCTGCGCAATAATGATACTTTCAGGCAAACCATTTGGACAGCAACAATTATTTGACATCAAACCTGAGTCCAAGGTTGTGGACACGGTGTTATTTATTAAAAAGCAATTTATCAGGTTGACCTTTAGACCTGCTTATTCATGCAAGGTGAATACCTAGACTCACCGGAGTTGACAGAAAGGTTAGGGTATCTCAGATATGCACAACTGTAATGACCAGTAGAATACAAAAGTTTTCTTGAGGCTTTTTCTTGAGGCTCAAGCTTCCACTTCACTTTTCATCCAAGAAAACAATTTTTAATCTGCAGTGTGTACAGGCTCACCAAAAACTGGGAATACATAGATACAGATGGTAGCCTCAGAATTTGGCGTGAGCAGCATGAAATCATGGGCTTGGGCAGTGCTGGGAAAGTTGTTTGTACACACTTTTGGCCCCTTATTGACAACCAATTATGGTTTGAATTCCAAAGTCCATTTGAGTATTGTTGGTGACCATTTGGGTCCCATAATTTACCATCTTCTAATTATAATGCATCATGTCAAAAAGAAACCTAAAGTCTCAAACTTGTCTCACCAACAGGACATTATTTGTAGATTTCAGTGGCCTCCACTATTCCTCGACTCAAACCCAGTGTCTTGAGAGGCAGTAGAGTAGGATATATGGAGAATTAGTGTGAAGAAAAGATGTTTTTTGATGACCACAACATGGATAAAACTTCCAACTTGTGGAATCCATCACACTATGAAGTCAGGTTGTTTTGTATTCAGTCTTGTATCTATCTGTATCTATAAAAATAATGAAAAGCAAACATATTCAAACGGTGCTCAGAATAGCAATTTTTAAGTGGCTACACCAGAATCTGTGCATGGATAAGTGACTTTACTATATGTTCTGGACCTTTTTCAAGGCATGCTGTAGGTGCTTATACATACACACAAACTATGTATATCCATCAACTATCAACTGTTTTTCCACTCTGCACTAATTTCAGTTAGTTAAATACTGAAAAGAAAATAATATGCGCTCAAAGTATACCATTAGAAATGAAAAGCATATTTTCCTGTCCTACAGTGTCTGCCTCCAAGACAGGAAAAAATTAAACCATGACATACTCCCAGATGTAAAGTACACCTGAGCTGTTCAAATGTGACAAAGCTGCAGAAATAATGTTATGGTCTACAAACTTTTACACTGCTTAAAATGTATGATCTACACATTGGGCTGTGCATCGTTATTAATAGTCTTAAGATGGATTAAAAATGTTTTGGTTGATTGTTAAAATCACTGTGCTGCATCAAAATAACCCACACAGCAAAATCTCCAGTGTTAAATTAACACTAGAGAGTGTCTATATGGGTCCACACCTCTGAGTGTTAAATACAACACTGTTGAGTGTTAAATTAACACTTTTGACAGTGTTATATGTTTAAAAGTAACCTAGTCAGTTTTGAAGATTAACAATGGCTAACACAGTGCTGATTTTGTTAGAAATATTCCAGTGTTAGAAAATCAGCACTGCTCAGTGTTAGTCATTGTTAATCTTCAAAACTGACTAGGTTACTTTTAAACATATAACACTGTCAAAAGTGTTAATTTAACACTCAACAGTGTTGTATTTAACACTCAGAGGTGTGGACCCATATAGACACTCTCTAGTGTTAATTTAACACTGGAGATTTTGCTGTGCAGTTGTGTATTTCTTCTCATTTAACACAGCACTGTGTTATCAAAATAACCCATACTGGATTATTTTTAACCTGCGAGGTCTAAGTTATCATAGCATGACCCTATGTTCTCCCAAGTATAGCCAATCAGGTTACAAAGAAAATAATCAATTAAACTTACATGTATCACAAACAATTATTATTTTTGGTTCAACAAAGTCATTTTGGTTTGCTCCAAACTTAGAGTTGGAGCTAGGGCTGGACTAGAGTTTGGGATCATCACGTGACTTAGACCTCACTGGAGGTAGAGTATGTGTTGTACCTATAATGATTGTGGGTGAATATAGCATATTCAGGTAGGGTCCACCCTCAGACCTGCAACCATTCACAATCACAATCACACCAATGACTAATTTAGGATTACCAATTAATCTAACCCAAACGAGATGGTATGCCTTAAAAATGAGCGGCATGTCTTCCACTGTGATCCCAAGCAAGCATTTAGACAACACGCTAACTCCACAGCGAAAGGCCCAGACTGGATTTAAGTCCAGGACCTCTTGCTCTAATTCAACAGTGCTAACCTGTACAACTATCCCACCCCATATTAAAGCATACCATGTTTTATTAGTTTATTGTTTAATTCTAATTTGGACCATGATTTACAAAATGAACATTATGATCAAGTTTCTGAGACGTGGTTTTGGACTCAAAACAAAATTCACTCACGATCTCCACCAAAAAAGGTTTTAAGTCTAACACTCATTTTAACTCATGAGGTTAAAGAGCCTCAGCTGGTATTAGTAAGCCCTGAAACTACCATTTGAGGCCTAGAACTCATCAGGAAAGAAGTTTAATAGGGTAACAGACCAAAGGAACTAAAGAGCCTCACTTCTAAGGTACATCTATCTTTTCAGTCTATGGTTTAACCACTTAACATCCTCCAAGTGTTTGGCTGTGTGGAATGAGCAGTGGCATTAGAACTGGGTCCATATCTACTCCCTGAACCTTTACCTGTGTGGCAAAAAGAACTGTAAAACCAAAATGCATGTAAGAGGCTTTATTTGAAAAGTTTATGAAACTGCTGGTTCAACATGAGGTGAAAATGTCAGCTTACCCCTATATCTAAGTGGATGTTAAGAGGTTAGCCCAACCTTAATCGTACCGCTAACCCACTTCTAAAAGAGGATTTATGGTCTGTGTGAAACCAAACAACAGTCTCAGTGTCTCCCTGCAGAAACTGTCAGAAACAGTTTACCACTCTTCTGTCATCGGAAGGACATTAAACACATTTGATTTCAGACCAGCTATCTGGGAGTCCATAACCCAGCCATTACTTAACGATAAAACCAAGTCTTAACAATTGAGCAGCCATTTGACTGTCGGTCCTGAAGAGAGGATCATCCAAAATGTTCTACAGATGCCTCTAAAACTCAAATTATTCCTTGCAAAGATAAGCACGCGCACACACACACACACTCACGCACACCTAGACAAACACACACACTCACTCAGATGGATGATGTGTTCATATCACCACTTCAACAATAAAAGTGCAGTGACCTATATACTGTACCTGCGTGTGAAGGGTAATTATGGAAAGATGTCATCTCTCAACAACTCCTAACCGAAAGCTACTCATGTGAAACTAAACTGATACCATCAAATGTCACAACTCCTCTCCTCGCCATTCCTCCGTCATAAGCTGAGAGAAATCCAATTTATCCCCGCGGTCAGAGGTCGCGACTCCCCACAGAGTCTTTAAATGCTTTTGTCCATCCACACTTGTCAATAAAGCTTCACTGACTTTGCAAGCGCACATTTCACACTTTATGGTGCAATGAAATGAAAGAGGGAAGCAAGAGAAAGACAGACAATCAAGGAGAAAATGGAGGAAATGCTGTAGAAAAAAGGGGGAATGAAAACAAGGATAGTGAAATAAAAGAAGAAGAAGAAGTAATACAGATGCAATAATATGAAAATGGGAAAAGAAGATTCAAGATGGTAGAAGGTAGTAAGAAAATACAGAAGATAAAGAAAAGGGAGAGGATGAAAGGAGAAGAAGGGAAGAAGCAAGAAACGGAGAAGGAAAAACAAGACTGAGAGGGAAAGCAAAAGAAAGATCAGAGGGGAAAACGAAGCACAGTGCGAAACGGAGGAGTTTTAACACACCTCCTCTTGACTCTGTGAGATGAGATTTCAGGGTGTGAAGGGCGGATTTGTTCCCACTCGGTGACCCAGCCAAAAAAACTGAGCCGATGCTGAGCAGTAAAGCGTCACTCTCTGCTGAAAATAGACGGGTGGGCTAAATAATAGAGTCACACACCACAGAAGAAGAGCAGGAAAACAATCTGAATAAGTGCTGAAAATTACACTGCAGTCTGTCCTGCGACAGATGATACCTGTGCACGCACACACGCATACACAAACACACACACAAAGAGCCTCTGTCCATTTCCTACAAGCTGCTCTGCATTTATATTGTTTCTGCTGCCTGGATGATCTTTAGGGGAGTTTGTTCTCAGCTCTGAGGATTCTGCACCCAAGATATCAGACCTTTGCGTGTCTGTATTGCATATATGGATTATTTCAAAAGACAATGCACTGGAGTATTATAACTCATACATGCAGCACAGAGGCAAAACAGAGTGTGCTACACTTAAGGTGCTATTCAGAATCCGAGGATTTAGATTTCATCTGCTTCAGCATTTATTGTTTTACCCTGTTACAGGATCCGACAGGTTACCAGCTACCCTTCTAGTGACTTGGTATTCTTCAAAAAGCTTATTTTCTGTCAACAAAACACAACAAACAACCAAAACAGCAATTTAACCACTTAACTGTTCTCTGACTTATGAATTATAAAAATAAAAACTGCGTCTATTTGAACAGCAGAATTTTCATTATTTTCTTCAACAGTTCAAAACCCTAAAATACTCAATTTACAAATAAATATGAGCTTCACAAGGTGCCTTAAAATGAAAATAGACCCTCTCTGATACTCAGTTTGAGTCACAACAGCAGTGCAATGCAGACGTACCAGCGCCCTGCAAGTATAAAAGCTTTGGTCATGTTTGAAGTCTAAAAAAAGTACATCAGGTAAAACTGAGCTTTTTGGTAATTAACTGTTAAACTTAGTGCATCATAAAAACAACGCTCAGTGTACTGTTCGAGGGAACACTGAGGTCACAGCAATATAGGTGGAGTTCGAATCACGTCTGTCTTTTTCCTGTACCTCATTTTCTTAACAGCTTTAACAGATCTGTAAAGCTTATGAAGCACACACCAAAAGGAAGCTGTGTTTAGACACAGTGCTGACCATCAATAAGCAAAGCGACTGCTACCAGTCAGACATGATGTACTCTAATTCTTCCAAGAATGGGTTTTTCCTCCTGTGACTTTGATGCAAACTTGAGCTGCATGATTCCATAATTCCATTAATTACTTTATCAATTTTCTTCCATTTTGCTTCCCTCTTGTTTTTATTCACTATGGAGGTCACACAATGCAGATTTATCTGACTTTTTTTATCTTGTGCTTTTATTTTATTGTTCTTATTCTGCCATTGTTTTACTAAGTGTTTTATCCTATTGTAAAGTGTCCTTGGGTGACTTGAAAGGCGCTCATAAATAAAATTTATTATTATTATTATTATTATTACTTTGACCACAGCGCCTGCAAAAGCTCCCATATTGAATGCAGCGATGACTTTGGGTTATGCTCAGTAACGGCAACAGCTTGTTATTGTGCAGGACAAACTATGGAAAATAACTGTTTTCTGAGAATGACAGAACAGGTGCTGCATCCTGTGTGAAAACTTATTTTTATACAATAATGGATTGGATTTATATAGCGCTTTTCTAGGCACCCAAAGCGCTTTACAATGCCACTATTCATTCACTCTCACATTCACACACTGGTGAAGGCAAGCTACGTTTGTAGCCACAGCTGCCCTGGGGCAGACTGACAGAAGCGAGGCTGCCATATCGCGCCATCGGCCCCTCTGGCCAGCACCAGTAGGCAGTAGGGTAAAGTGTCTTGCCCAAGGACACAACGACCAGGACAGAGAGCCCAGGGATCAAACCGGCGACCTTCCGGTTACAGATGCGCTTCCCAACCCCCTGAGCCACGGTCGCCCCACAAGCACTGTACATTTGATTTTTTTTCCTTCATTTTGAAATAACATTTATTCAGCCTCCTTCAGATTCATCAGGGAAACTCACAACGTGACTCACAACTGATAAAAAGTGCTGTGGTGTTGTGAGTAGGTGAAGAGGTTACAGGAACACAAAACAAAATGGGAAAATTTTTACCAATAGCTCTGATGCACAAGTGTGTACAAGGCCAGCTGCACGCAGGACATGTAACAGATAAGAGACTGTGAAGCCCACATGGAGAGGAAACACTTTTCTATGGAAGGGTCAGCTCTAACCTCCCCTCTGCTTTGACACTCCAAAGGATAAGTGGTTATGGATAATGGATGCAGACAACATAAAACTCACTCGCAGCAAAGCAAAATATGGCTGCTAACATTCTAAAAATCAATTTACCTCATCACTGAAACCCAAACCAATCATCCCAGGGGACTCCTAAGAATAGGCCTATTAATGTGCGCATAAATCATAAAATATATCCATGCATGTCACACACAATTAAATTAAATCAAATTGGGGTGGAGGAGAGGGGGAAGGGGGTGAATCTGACCATTGATCCATACGCTTATATATGTAGGACATCCACTATTACAACCATTAATAGCCTAACAGAGAGGCCCAGACCTCTCTCTCTCCAGCCACCTCCTCCAGCCCCTGCAGGGTGGACACTGAGCCATTCCAAAGAGTCGCCCTCAGGAGGCGTCCTAGTGGGCATCCAGGTCATTTTGGCCTGTATGTGCACCTGTGAGTGCTGACGTTCTCATTAAGATCTTTGAGTTTTCAGTGGGTCACTATCCATTAGACTGTTTATTCCTGTTGAGTGCACCATAAGCCACCTTACCTGGCTACTTCCAGTGTGGAGGCCTCACCAATGACTGAGCTCCTCACCCTAAATCTATCTTCTTATACACACACACACACACACACACACACACACACACACACACACACACACACACACACACACACACACACACACACACACACACACACACACACACATCTAAGTGTCTGCTGAGGTTTAACTTCCAATGTCTTCCAATAGTTTTGGTTTGGAAAGGAGCACAAAGGGAGTGTACTCTGTCATAAATCCATCATTAACAACCAAATGCACAACTTTATGTGTAATGTCTGGTTCCTTGTAAGAGAAACTAAAGGATTTGGTGCTGTTTTATTTCACTTCACACCCATCAACACTGTATTTGCAAAAAAGAGTTTTTTGGGGGTTTTGTTTTTAGTCATTTAGCATATTCACTCCTTTTTATTGAAGACTATCTTGTGAGTGCCCCTTGCTGTGCTATAGAGGTAGCTATTGCAGCATCTGTACAGTGGGATAATGGCTCTCCCAGCTTGGCTCTAAATATACACACACATCTAAAAATGCTGTGAAAATGTATATATGTATAAATATGAAAATGTACTTTTGCTTCTGTCTGTGTTTTTGTTTTGTCAGCATTTTATTCTGGCAATTCAGCTGGCATCATTCCACCCTCCAGTGCCTTATGCATGTTCACAGTTCTTAATCTGTGTTCACAAGAAAAACTGCTTCATTGACCCGCTAAGGCTTCATATTAAAATCTGCAAACCTCTTTAAAGTCAACCTCATAAGCTTCTCAATATTTTCTCATCTGGTTCTCATCTCATCTGTTGCACTGGTTAATGTTCACTACGCAATCTTTGTGAGCTCAGTTCACTCGCTCTCAGAGTGAGCCAAAGCACCCAAGAGGCCCCACCCACCTGTTGTTTATACCTTCTGTTTGCAAAAGGTAGCCAATCAGATAAAAGCTGGGATAAAGGGAGGAGCTAAAATTGCTTTTTTCAAAGGCTAAACCGAGGAGCTGAAACAAAGCCCAGTGTAAATTTAATATGAACTATTTCAGATATGACTCATGCAGAGCTACTCCAATAGAGTCTAAAAATAAAAATACTGTGCAGGAAATTAGCAGGATTGGTGCACACTTCTGATATGTAGAGTCGATGCAAACTGAATCTGTCTCTTTCTCCTTATCATCTCACTTATAAATATTCTCCATAACCCCTGTCTCCTCATCCTCTTATTCTGTATTTTTTAACCTCCAGTTATGCTGAAGAAGATTGCTGAGCTCGCTCTCTCGCTTCAGCTTCATTCTTCTACACATTGCTTCTCTCTCACACACACTCTCAGTCTTCCTTTCCCTCTCTCTGCACTCAATTTCAGGGCTCATTTCAGCCAGCTGCCGTTAAAAACGCCTGTATCACGCACACACACACGCATATACGAACGCACATGCACGCTCCTGTCTGCCCTCTAGCTTCAAATTCCTCTAAAATGGATATTTATTCCTGTAAATCTCCAGCGATGTGGGTGAGTGAGTAAAATCTCCAGCATCTTAAGTACATACAAAAGTATGTGTGCATGTGTGTGTATTTGTGTGTGACCCGACTGACCTGTAGAGGCTGAAAGCTGAATAAAGGAGCATAGACACAAAGAAGTACAGCATTTCCTTTTAGATTTATTTTAAATATATGTTTTCTTCTGCCAATAAATCTCACGTATAGACCCAACTAACAATTAATATACACTACTTCCACATTTTGTGCATTCCGAGTCATGTGCGTCATATTTCTTTGTGCTGAGCCACACTGTTGCACTGAACTGCTCCTTTATTATGATGAACAATCAGACCCACATAGCATACATTATCCTGCTGTGACAAACACTGGCAACAAATGTGGATTAACCCACCGCTGAAAATAGTCCCCAATAAATGCGGCGTTTGGTCCCGTATGCCCCCAAGTGCTTTGGGACTACATGGAGCCATTATTTTTTTGCATATTTGTAAGGTTTCTTATCTTTAGAGGTGTTATATATGACATTTAGACCTACTGGGCATTTTTATATGTAGCACCCGCATGACACACTTCTCTTCCCTCTCTCTCCCTTCTTCCTTCTTTGTGTTGTCTTTAAGGTGAAGTGACACAAAGAAATGGTGCCCAAATATTGTAAGATAAAGAATTTTAACCTTTGTTTACTGAGCAGGTTCTAGTGAAGAGGTAAGTACACACGTTGAACAAGAAGATGTGCATGTTGGATTTTTTTGCTGGTTGTAACATTGAATTGAAACACTTTAGCCATTTAATATTGCATTAATCCAAAGCGTGGCTCCAGCTTGCACAGAACTCAGTGCCAGCCTTCTAAAAGTAACCGAGAGAAGTGACCTGCTTTATCCTCCTCATACTGGCTCCCAGTATCCTTTAGACTAGATGTGAAGATCTTAAAGTTGAATCTCAAGGCTCTTCATGTCCTCTTGCCTCAGGCAGATGTCTATCATTTCCTGGGGTGTTGCTGAAAACTCAAAGTGCATTTGCAGTCAGAGCCCCGAAGCTATTGCACGATGTACCTAATGAAAATCAGGTCAGCAGAGTCGGTGAACTCTGAAATCTTCTTAAATATACTTTTATCCGAGAGCCTTTCTAGGATGTATTAATTGCTTTTCCTTTTTACATTTCTCAGTTTCAATGATTTCCTGTTTGTCCCCATGTTTGTTCATTGGCAGAATGAGTGTTTTGTTGTGCATTTGATGAACCGATAATACAATAGATGTGGTATCAAGCTTTCAGACTTTTTCCTTTCCTGAACTGTAATTAGTATGATTTGCTTTTTACAAGTGGCTGCTGGAGGCTGCTGTGAAATTGATTGCTAAAGCTCCAACAACACAGGATTGGACCGGCTAGCGACCTTGCCTGACCGGCTGGCACAGAGGTACTTGTTGCCTGGTGAAATTAGTCACAAAGACATCTTTACTTTTCAACTTAAAACCTCTTGTTGATTTCTTTGGTAGCTAGCTGGTTTCTGCAGTTATCCATAGTTTTAATGGAAACTGTGCGTCTTTAAAGTAACAGTTGCATTTTTGAAATTTGTTGGTTTCAGGACAAGGTTGCCCTTCCACGTGCGTATTCACAAATTCCACTTTCCATTGCCCTTTTTCAAGTTTTCTTCTGCTTGTTGGTTAGTAAGCTAATGTCTATAATTAATAAAATATACTGTCTGTCTTGCAAACGACAGGAAAATACCTGCTATTGACCAAAGCAACCACAATAAGGTTATAAATGCTGAACCATCTTTGTAACTGATCTAATCGGGCTAATCCCAACTAATGTACAACTTCAAACAAAGACGATTGTTAAAGTGTTCAATGCTAACTAACAAGATGTATGTTTCTTTTAACTGTCTAACAAGTTAGTAAAAAAGCTAAACACACCAAACAACAAAGTGTAATTTAATAGTCAAAGTATTAGGCTAACCTGCACACTGATCAGAATCTCTGAATTTTATTCAGAAGCTAACACTTTGCCACTACTAGCAAGTTTTGCGTGCAGAGCATGAAGCAAATATCCATCTTCTCTGGCTGTTTTATTACAAAATTATCATTAATGATACCGAACGATTCCTTTGCTTTGCCTGAGTCAGTGCGAGGTAAAAAGTGTGTGCAGTTTCTAATTTATTGTGAAAGCTCAGTCTGTACTTTTAAATTTGCTCATGACAGTATGTGTCTCTGTTTTCAATAATGTACCATGAAAGCTAAGTGTGCGTGTGTGTGAGTGTGTGTGAGTGTGTGTGAGTGTGTGTGAGTGTGTGTGAGTGTGTGTGCGTGCGTATGACTTTCCCCTGAAAGTGTGGTGTTCCGTGGGTGTTGTGCTCTGACAGTTACACTCTGTGAAAGCTGTGTGTGTTCGCCTGCCTGTGTAATTTCCAGTAAAAGCTCAGTGTTACTGTGAAGTAATTCCAGGTGCTTTTCTGTCACGCAATGTGGTGTTCTCTGTGTCCGGAGCCCTGATGTTATTACTGTGAAAGCAAGGGAACACAGGTCACATAGCGAACTTTCAGTGCAGAAAAACGCAGATGTGCATGGAGGAAAGCTCAGACCTGATATCCTGCTCAGCCTGTAATAACCTACACTGCAGAGTAATAATCAAAACTCTGGCAGTAGCTCAGCAAAGCAACTGAAAGTTATTTTGACCTTATTAGATCAGATTTTCTTTTAAAACAGACTCATTCCGATGTTCAACAGAGCATTATACAACAAAAGTCCAGACCACCAAACTCTAGACTGCACAACGCTGTGGACATTTACGTCAGGGACAAGAAACAGGGAAATTTAGCAGGTAATAAATTAAGCCTTGGAAATGTTTGCAAACTGTATTGATGACCCCAACCTTTATCTCATAAACATAGGACAGCAACATACTTGAGACTAGGAAAGATTTCTTGTTGCCTGATGGACTGCATTGACTTTTATTGTGTTCGGCATGTAGTAGCATCATCCAACTGGTTGCTCAGAGGTTGAGAGGGCAACACATGCTACTTCTGGGTGACCACTTCTAATTGCAAGCAAATGCATAGGTTGCCTGGTGGGAGTCTGTCACAAAACAGTTGTGGGCCAATAAGGACTGACTGCAATTACTCTCACGAAGCAACACATCGCAATCATTGTGCTCCAGTGAAGGCAACTCATCTGTGTCTCTTTACAATAGGAAACTTGACTCAACCGGTTGCCAGCTGGTTGTACTCAGGCTATACTCTTATATAAATGCAAATTTGCAGAGCGCCTATGTCATTTTGCTTCTAAATTAGCATCATGATTCCTAGATTCCTAGATTTCTGTCTCAGCTTTAAGAGGTTCTGTCTGGACTCTGAATGTAAGTAGTTAATGTGGATTGTTGTGTGTCTAGACATTGATCAATTTGTAATATAAGACAACAGATTATCAAAAATTGATCACAATTAATCACTGTATTATCACAAACAGATTGCACGCAATCTCCAACTTGACCCCATTCAATCCCAATAGCTTCTGACAGCAGACTGATCCTGTCTTATTGCCCTCCTTTTGCCATCTAGACACACCAAAGTCACCTTTAAGATGACAACTGACTGAGAATGGTCACAGAAAGACTAGGCTGAAGCATCTCAGAAGCCAGCAGTAGTCCCAGTAGGTCAATATGAATCCAGCAGTGATCAACTAAAGGACAAGCCCAGAGTTCAAGTTCATGCAGAACTTATGAACACAAATCAAAAAGCGAGAGCACTGCCACAGTGCATAGCAATTTGTATGTGCCTCCTGAAGAGTCGGCATTTCTGTCTCCCAAGATTCAATAAAAGTTAGTATTGCAAATTGAAATCTTATGATTAAATAAAGTGAGTAAAATAATATAACATCCATTAAGTAAAGAATAAAGTCATTAGAGTACAATGCCACCCAGATTACATTTTTTAAATTAACATAATAGGGAAATGCTTACAATGAAACTATGCATAGAACTGTAATTTGTTCAGTACTAAGTTTAATTAGTTTTAATATAATATATACTTGTGATAATTATAGCCCGATAAGCCTTTTTGTGGCTCTGATTAGCTGACTTAATTACTAAATTATGCTTCAGGAAAGTTGTGATCTTGGTAAATATTGAAAAAGACAAAATGTGTTTACGTTTTCAGTCACCTGGTTGGCTCGGGCCTTTCTATGTGGAGTTTGCATGTTTTCCCCTTTGCCTCTAGCTTCCAAAAGTCCAAAGGCATGGATGTTAGGTTAACTGGTAAAAAAAAAAATGAGTGTGCATGTATGTTAGATTAAGCCTTTAAGTGCAGCGATATACACTTAAAATAGGTGAAAAATATAACACGAAAAAGGTAAATGTGTATTTAGTGTAAAAAGAAAAAGCACAATGTAAATGCAGTGGCTTACTGCTATATGCTTATAAGAAAATATCCCCATTATGATCTGTCACTTTTTAAATGGAAGTGTTGTAAGGAATAACTGCTTTTAGCCTTTCACTTCTTTTTTCTGCTCCTTTTTCTAGTTTCTTGTGTGGTTCCTTGTCCATGTTGTTTTCCATATTTCTCTTCTCAGTTACTTCCTGTCTTGTGTTGTAGGTCACTTTCCTTCTATGTCATGTTGTTCTTTTCCTTTTTTTTTTTTTACTTTGTATGTCTTTGTTATTGTTTGCTCAGCCCTGACTGTGTTAACATGTTGCTTCTGTCAGCTGTCCTGTAGTAGTTGCCTGAGTTTTGGTTTTCCTGTTTTCTTTTTGACCAACATCATTGTCCCTAGTTTAGATTGCCTTTTACTGCAGGTAAACAATGGTCGGACTCTGCAACATGACCAAAATTATTAGAACTCTGTGCAAAAAAAAAAAAAAAAAAAGTTTACTTCGAAACTGTTGCTTTAAAGACCGGGACCAGATCTGCAACCACAGTTGATTACCCTTTTTAAAGCAACATCAGTGCATTGAGTGGAAATAATACAGTCAATCCGAGTTGGACCACTTTTGTTTGGAGACAGGTCGCCTCCCACAGGAAACATTTCTGGTTGAGGTTCTGAGTCTCATGTGCTCAAGTTCTACGTGACAAGTTGGTTACTTTTACTACTTGCAATTGACCATCCACTGAAAATACAATGCAGACGATGCATTTTTCCTAGTTGCAACAAGGTTGGCAAGTAATCCTTAAAATAAATCCTCTCATGCTTTGGCCTTACTGTTCTATAATTATTTAGTTAGTTAGTTAGTTAGTTATAAAAATAATAAAATTTCCGTAGAGGAAGAGTAGAGGAAAATAAGCCTAACCCTACCTCTAAGTCTGGTGGATATTAAGAGGTTAACCCAAATGCTTTATAATATTGACACGTCATTGATTTATTCTTTTTTACTTCATGAGAGTAAAATGGGATAGAGCGGATATGAGACTAGTATGACTATTAATTGTATCCATATAGTTTTTTAACCATACAAAATCACTGATCTTTGTTCAGCCATAAACAATCCATTTCATTTCTGCTGACATAGTTAAGACCAATCTTTAAGTTTTTCAAAACAAATACTCTACACTACTTCTGCATTCTTCATCTTTTCTATTGCATGATTTTCAATGAAGGAGAGCTTTCTTATTTAGATTAGATTAGCCTTTATTGTTTCCTTTGTCTATGCCAGGCGATTGGAGACACATCACAAACTATCATAACATTAAAATCAAACATTTTAAGGCATTAAAGTGAATTTGTACCTGTTTAACTTACAATTTGGTACCTTTTTTTGTAACAGAAAGGTTACCAAACTGAGTCGTGATGCCATAACAGATAGTCAATTCAACAGTTGCTCAACAAAATAGTGAAATGGTAATAAATCCACCCCTTGAACCTTAAGCCTTCTTAAAAAATGCAAGCACTGACTGATTCATGAACATATACTCGACACAATGGACCCACTGTAACTGAGATTCAAAGTAAATGCCTAAATACTTTCTTTTATAAATGGTAGTATCTGAGTCTTTGGTTAACAAACTAAGCTCGATCTATCATCAGAGAATTTAATCATGTCGCTGTTTGTATACTAATTTCTATAATTCTTTGTTCGTGATATGAAAAGAAGGAGAAAGCTCACGCAGCCCTGTGGAGCTCCTGTACTTATAACCTGTATGTGTGGAAGAGTATAATTAACATTCAGTTGCTGTTGTCTTTTAATAAAAAAAAGGCCAAGTATCATCTGATTATATAGGGATTTACCTTAATTTGTATCATGGTATTTAACGGTGTATTAGGAAGTATGCTATTAAACGCTGAGCTTAGATCCATAAATAATAGCCATGCAGATGCTAACAGCATCGCTAAATGTTTCTTCTTTTCTACTTTAACTCAAATGAGTTATAGTAATAAAAGCATCATCAGTGCTCCTCCCAGAATTACTGTATATCCAAATTGATAGGGATCAAAAAAAAGCTAAAATACTACCAATTTGTGGTTTTGTTTCTTTTGAGGGTTTTACCCAACTTCAATTCCTCTAAAACATGCCTTTGCATAAACATTTCTTAACATTCAGCTTGCATTTGCAACATACTATGATTATTTTCAAAATGTGGCAGGTATGGAAATGTCTATTTTGTGGGAGAGAGTGAAATGGCATCAAGTTGCTATATATATTATTGTTCTGGATAAGTTCAGACTTTATGGGCTTCTTTCACTTTACAGATGGCATTGTGTTTGATGGTCACAGACAATAATGGTCAAAAAAGTGAAATTCAACAGCTTGTCCCTCAATGATGAATTACATCAAGCCATTGATTTTAAAGATACCAATGCTTTAAACAAAACCACAGATCAGTATTTTTTCCCTTCAAGATGGTAAGTAGTAATTCATTTCTACATGAGTACAGGTGACACTATAGAAGGTTTCATCATCTGGGGAGTATAAAGACTTTCAGGAAATATGAACACAATCTGACATGTAGTTATTTGGATGTTTTCATTAGGAGGATGAAATGATTGAGGAGAGAAACCCATAATGTTTGCTGGCTGGTTTAACAGAGTATAACAAATCTGTAAAACCAGATGTACCCAGCTTTATCTCGATTCCTCTCATGTTCCTGCCTCTCTCTATCTCAGTTTTCCAGCAGATGTGAAGCCGTCACATCTTATCACAGTGTACGTTCTAGTACCTCACGTTTTGAATAATTTGCAACAAAATCACTTTAAACACGACATGAGAAAAAAAAGTGCCGCTAAAGGACTGACAGCACAAGATAAAACTAAACATAGCAGGGAGTCTGAGCCTCTGATTGATGCAATTAAACTTGTAAAATGCATTTGGGGAAAACAGACTGTTTGATATTCTGTGTTTGAGTTAGAGGGAAAAAAGGGGAAAGCATTATGTGTAGCATAATGTAACATCTAGGTCTCACCTGAATCCATTTATTTTTATGCACGCTAATGAGTAAGAGCCACTGTTTTCCAGAAATAACCACAGTCCCGAATGAATAAGCACAAGCAGCAGTTATCTGGGAATAATTCAGCGCCGTGTATAAGCAAAAGTATGCATGAATGAGCAGTCAGCTGCAGATGTCCAGGAATTATTCACTATCCCGAAGAAACAAGAAACTGCAATCGTCCAGCGTAATCTCAAGTCATCCAGGAATTTTAATCAGTCACAACATAAAAACCACTTGGTGCCAAAACTTCATCCTGCCAAGCTACAGACCTGGGCCTTTTGCAGTGGTTTCTGGCACCATGGCATTGGCATTAAATCTTTGGGTCCTATGCAGTATGAGGTGGGGTCTCTGTGGAGCAGGCACCCAACAGAAGCTTAAATTAATCAGGGACCTGGAGCTTATGAGGCCAGGTCCTTTGTCATGTTCCTCAAGCCGTTGTGCTCAGGGTTTTTGTGGTGTATCAGAATGCAGTGTTGTGTGAGGGTAGGACACTGCTGATGGGAGTGAATCCACAGTATAAAATATTTATGCTAAAGTAACAACTATATGAATGCCAGAACCCAAGGTGTCCCAAAAGAGTAAGATCAGCAGTGTTATTCACTATTATAGTTTGCATTTGCTTCATACATCGAAACATTGTCCAAATTGAGATAAAACAATCCTTTGTTTTGTGCATTAAATTACTAGCATTCTGCTAATGAATGTAGAGTGATGACTTTAGGATTTATAAGAGCATGTGCTGCCTTGTCCATTTCCTCTAAAGTTAAGTAGAAAATAAAAGTATAGTTAAACCACGACAAAAACGTCCATAAGAAATGGATGTTCAGAGGTGATGCTATCAGTTCTCTGTTCTCTGCTGCTTCTCGGTTTATGTCTGAAAATCAAAATGTCAGAAAAGCATGAAGCTATTTAGTCCATAAATTGCACAGAAAGGTGTTGTGGATGAAAAATGGTTACCCTGCAGAATTCACATTTTTGCTCTAGTGCTCCACAGGAATCCATTCTGGACTATTTGATGAGGTCCAGACACTGGAGTGTTTCCCTTACTCATCAAGAAACAGAAGCTGTGGTTTTCAGTCCATCAATTACTAAGACAGATCATTTCCAATGACAACTCAACAAACCAAATGAACAGACACAAATTGCAACCTTTCTTGCATTACCCACAAAATGGTAACAAGAATCATGTTTTCCATGAGGAGCCACCCACCTCCCTTTATTAATAAGCCCAAGCTGCAACTCCTCCAAGAATATCAGCAGCTAAAACTAAAACTCAAAAAAACAAAAAAGAGACACCAAAAAATGGGCTAACACAAGCTAACGGTATACTAGCTGTGTTGCATAGTAAACTGTTCATTTAAAGCAAAACACTTCCTGGAGTTCAATTTTCTGCAAACTGAAGGTAACAGACATGCAACTGTGTTTCCATTAAGACACACACACACACACACACGCACACACACACACACACACACACACACACACACACACACACACACACACACACACACACTTCCCCTCTCCTCCTCTTCCTGCTGAGTGATGATGAAGGGGCTGATGGGAAGGTGTTTCATCACAAAGGAGATCAATGTTGGAGATGACAACACACAACCATATAAACACACACTGCCACACACAAACACACTGCATGGCGACACATTTAGGCATAGGTGGTGAGGTACAAACCTGCAACCTCTAACCGATCGATACACACATACACACACATACAGGCGCGCACACACACTCTATGTATGACCTTCCACTCTCAGATCGATAATGGCCGACGTCGCGGAGACATCAGCACTATGAGAGAAGATAAGACAAATATTCTTCCATCTCTAGCTCTCTTCTTTGTGGATTTTTTGTTTGCTTTATGCAGAGCAGTGACCGGGAGGTTTTTATCGGCAGAAAAAGGAGGGATGATCTGATGAGAGATGAGGTGAGTGACCTGGAAAATGATTACTAGGAAAAGGTGGAGGGGGTGGGAAAGCAAATGAAAGCAGTGAAGCAAACCAAACAGACAAAACAAATGAATAAGGTTTGTTCTCTATAATGGGCATTATCTTTATTTACCTCAATTACACAAAGAAAAGCAGACATTTCCTGTCTTCTGTATTACCAGAGTATTTACTTTAGCTTATATTAGTCTAAAAGTAATAAAAGTAAATTAGACCCCTGCAGCAAACACTCATTTGCCTTTCTTGAAATGGTAAGTGGACTGGCAGGTATATATTGCTTTTCTGGTCTTATTGACCACTCAAAGTGCCCTCAAGGGCAATTTGGGGCTCAGTTTCTTGCCCAAGGACACTTCAACCTTCCAACTGGTGGATTACCCACTCTACCTCCCGGGCCGCAGCCAGCTGATAATGATGGCTACCTCTTCCTTCTTGAACCTCTTAACATCCATCTGGATGCCAGAAGTACATGGGGGTAGGGATATTATTGGGTTTTATTTCAGCCACACACAATGTAAGTGCATTTTCAGATACAAATAGGGTTAGATTTGTAAGATTTCAAATTAAGTCTCATGCATTTTGGCATTACAACTCATCTCTTAAAAGCTTTCTGTTTTACTTCTTTCAGGTAAAGATTTTATAAAAACAGACAGACTTTAACCATCTGAAGGCTAATTCACCACTGATAATGACCCAAACACTGCTGTACTAGTACACTTTAGAGAAAGTCAAAATGACCATACATAATTCTGAATAATTAAAACTCATATATTCTGGGTGCCAAAGGCTTGGATTGCGGTTAGGGCTGACATTAGCCCTCACAGATTTAATCAAATCCAAACTTATCGCTAAATGTGACAGCAGTGAGGTGTTGAGTTGTTGTCTTTGTCTTCAAACATTTTGCCTCCTAGATACAACCAAGGGAAAGAGAAAATGTTGAAGCACCTCTATGTTTATATCTGTGCAAATTAGCTTCTCTATAACTGTGAATTATTTTGGTTTTATTGTTAGATGAAGACGTCTAGCATGACATGCACCTTATCAGACACTTTCACCTGGTGCAACCATAATGCTGCTTCTGGTGGAAAATAAGCCACGTTTCTCTTAGAAGGGCTTGCTTGGCACCAGGTTAGTATGACTCCATTTCTCCCAACAGTTGAAGATTTCAAATTGCAGGTTGTTGAAGCCTGGTCCATAAGCCAGGTAGACTACAGGGAGTGCAGAATTATTAGGCAAGTTGTATTTTTGAGGAATAATTTTATTATTGAACAACAACCATGTTCTCAATGAACCCAAAAAACTCATTAATATCAAAGCTGAATGTTTTTGGAAGTAGTTTTTAGTTTTAGCTATTTTAGGGGGATATCTGTGTGTGCAGGTGACTATTACTGTGCATAATTATTAGGCAACTTAACAAAAAACAAATATATACCCATTTCAATTATTTATTTTTACCTATGAAACAAATATAACATCTCCACATTCACAAATATACATTTCTGACATTCAAAAACAAAACAAAAACAAATCAGCGACCAATATAGCCACCTTTCTTTGCAAGGACACTCAAAAGCCTGCCATCCATGGATTCTGTCAGTGTTTTGATCTGTTCACCATCAACATTGCGTGCAGCAGCAACCACAGCCTCCCAGACACTGTTCAGAGAGGTGTACTGTTTTCCCTCCTTGTAAATCTCACATTTGATGATGGACCACAGGTTCTCAATGGGGTTCAGATCAGGTGAACAAGGTGGCCATGTCATTAGTTTTTCTTCTTTTATACCCTTTCTTGCCAGCCACGCTGTGGAGTACTTGGACGCGTGTGATGGAGCATTGTCCTGCATGAAAATCATGTTTTTCTTGAAGGATGCAGACTTCTTCCTGTACCACTGCTTGAAGAAGGTGTCTTCCAGAAACTGGCAGTAGGACTGGGAGTTGAGCTTGACTCCATCCTCAACCCGAAAAGGCCCCACAAACCAGTACTCCACCTCCACCTTGCTGGCGTCTGAGTCGGACTGGAGCTCTCTGCCCTTTACCAATCCAGCCACGGGCCCATCAAGACTCACTCTCATTTCATCAGTCCATAAAACCTTAGAAAAATCAGTCTTGAGATATTTCTTGGCCCAGTCTTGACGTTTCAGCTTGTGTGTCTTGTTCAGTGGTGGTCGTCTTTCAGCCTTTCTTACCTTGGCCATGTCTCTGAGTATTGCACACCTTGTGCTTTTGGGCACTCCAGTGATGTTGCAGCTCTGAAATATGGCCAAACTGGTGGCAAGTGGCATCTTGGCAGCTGCACGCTTGACTTTTCTCAGTTCATGGGCAGTTATTTTGCGCCTTGGTTTTTCCACACGCTTCTTGCGACGCTGTTGACTATTTTGAATGAAACGCTTGATTGTTCGATGATCACGCTTCAGAAGCTTTGCAATTTTGAGACTGCTGCATCCCTCTGCAAGATATCTCACTATTTTTGACTTTTCTGAGCCTGTCAAGTCCTTCTTTTGACCCATTTTGCCAAAGGAAAGGACGTTGCCTAATAATTATGCACACCTGATATACGGTGTTGATGTCATTAGACCACACCCCTTCTCATTACAGAGATGCACATCACCTAATATGCTTAATTGGTAGTAGGCTTTCGAGCCTATACAGCTTGGAGTAAGACAACATGCATGCAGAGGATGGTGTGGACAAAATACTCATTTGCCTAATAATTCTGCACTCCCTGTATTATGACAGTTCTGCTTTGTCCTTTTCTTTCGGCCATACCGGTGCTTTATCACAGTAGT
Organism: Perissodus microlepis; assembly: GCF_051167445.1. NCBI lineage: Eukaryota > Metazoa > Chordata > Actinopteri > Cichliformes > Cichlidae > Perissodus > Perissodus microlepis. The sequence goes on along the minus strand of NC_140467.1, from coordinate 29,971,662 downwards.
AATGTAGGGTTGACACAAAAGCCCAACACACCTTTGAACTTGCCTCAAGACAAAACATTTGGACAGATAGATAGATCATTAATTAATTACTTAATTTATTTATTTATTAGTCTCAAAGTCTTGGCATTCAGGGGATAAAGAAAGTAATCACTCTGACATAACATCTACAACATAATGCTAGAGTTCAGAGCTAGGTTTGGGGTGTTCACGGATGATTTAGACCTCAGAGGGCTAAAGAACAAAGAAAGGGGCATTTGCAAAAGTTTACTTAGTCTGTTTTAGAAATAGCATCCATCCATCATAGTGCGAGAGGCAGGGTACACAGTGGACACCAAGTGTCCATTTTTCTCTGGGTGAAATCTGGATGGCCACCCTTTACAAAAACTTCCATAAATAAACAGTGTACATGAAAGAAAGTTAGCAAGAATGTTAAAGCTCCACAAAGAAAAGATTTTCCACTTAATGTTGTGTTTAATGTGAGATGCATTGTGCAACCATGGTTGTCTTTGTCAGTTGTGGGTCTGTCTGAATGAATCAACATAAAGGTGACTTATGTCTGAATGATGGAATGCAATCACTTTCGCAGAATGATGAAGCCAGCAGTGATACAAATAGCTTTAGTATGAATCACAAAGGCTGTTACGATCCCCCGTCTATCTCTCTGTGTGTCTCTTTCCATATCAAACAGGTATTACTGAGCAGAATTTCATTAAATCTCTAGTCCCCCGGTGCTTTGAAGCCCTTTCTGGGCGTCGCCAGGTCGCCTCTCACTGCTGGCTGTGGATTGGAATGACACTCAGCAGACAGATAGCTGCCGTCTCTCAGGTTGTTTTGTTGTGAAGGTGTTGTTTTTAGAGCTGGAACCAATCCTGCCTGTCACTTAAAAAAAGGGAGGAAATGGAAAAGAAAAGAAGAGAATAAGAAGAATGAGGAAAAGATGGAAGGAAGAAGGACAGAAGGAAAATGACCAAGAGAGGAGGTGGATGAGCAGGTGGAAAAGACGAGGATTCTCAGGAGGAGGAGAGGAGGGTCTATGCATGGGAGTAAGATGACATAAAGATAATCAAGAAGGAGGAGAGGACGGTGATGGAGGGTCAGGAAGAAAATTGTATTTGTAGAATAAAAGTTGCCCAGGAATCAGTAAAGTATTCTGAAAAATAAAAACTTACTCTATGCAGATTTATTATTTGTTTGATTGACGCAATCCAATTATAAACTTAAAAAAAGGACAATGATAGGGTTCCAGTTCATTTAAACACCACTTATTTAGCATTTATAAATAAAAGTATGAATAAGTGCTTTTCCATTGAAAAATACTTTGGAAGCTGTGTACAATGCAGATAAAAGGAACGTAAAACGTAGAAAATGCTTAAACGTTTAAGTATTATATGTTACAACAACAACTACTTTCAACAACAGTATGAATGCATGTAGCAGTTTAAGGTGTAGTTTCAAAATCAAGAATTAAAGAATTTCCGCTCTTTCTTCATTTGTATTATTGAGTTCAGTCTGGACGGTTATCCAGTCCAGACTGGAGGCTGATTCAACACACAGACTTTATACTTTGTGGAATATGAAGATAAGGATTTTCTTCCTATTAAAAAACAAAAAACAGGGCCACGTGCAAAGGTTTGTTTTTTTTTTCAAGACAATCAGTCCAACAGTCATTCCTAGGACAGACAGACACACACACACACACACACACACACACACACACAGACACACACAGGCACTTTTTTCTTCTGCTCTAAGGGGAACACTTAATATGTATCTCTACCTGTCTCTCACACATCATCTCTCATCTGTTCCTAACAGGCTAGAGGATGGAAGAGGAAAGAAAGCTACAGTCACCATAGCAACAGACATCGCCGCCCTATACACACCCTCCTACACACACGAGTTGTAGCGTGGGGGTGGAGTGTTGGCACGTGTGTGTGGGGGGAGAGAGAGAGCAGAGGTGATGGAGTAAAAGCATTTCTCTGTGTGTGTGTAACAAAGTGTGTGTGTGTCTGTGTTGTGTGATGGGTTTGCTAAGGTCACACGTTCAGTGTGGAATACAAATCTGTCATGGCTGACACACTTCCTCCTCTCCCTCTCACTCGCTCTGCCCTTCGCTTGACCCTACCTTTTCTTAATCTCTCCTTTTTCTTCCTCTCTTCCCCTCTCTCCTTCCATCCCTTCCTCCCTCCCTCCCTCTCTTTTTTTCTCTCACACCAGCTGATTGAATTTCATCTCTTATCCCCTCACTTTTTTGAATTCCCATTTCTCCTTCCTCCCCCACTCTTTCCATTCATCTCGATCCTCTCTTTCTACCTCTTCTCCACCAGCCACCTGGATACGATCTGGGATGGCTTTTTCCTCTCTAGCGCGATCTTTCCACTTGCAGAAAAAGCAAAAGGTTACAAAGGGAACCCAGTGATTTTAGCCCACGTTTGCTCAAATATGGCAAAAAAAAAATTGCATATTTAGAAGCCTTTGCAGGCCCTGCTCCACACAGCTGTTACTGAGCCATTTTTGTTTTGAATGACATTTAAAAAGCTGATGTTTCAGGGCCTCTGTTAAAGACAGTTTATGGAAAGTTACTTGAGATTAGATGTAATAGTATTTTTCTAGTGTAGTCTGACTTAACCTGAGTGTATGGCGTATCATCTCAGACCTGACTGAGATATGATTGAAAAGGATTCTTGATCATCTGCACGTAAACAGCTGCCGTTGAAGCTCCAGCTGCTGACAACATCGACAAAAGCAGGCAAATCTTCTGCTTCACATTTCTTGTTTGTTAATCACGTTGCTTGTACTGTGTTCAGCTCCAATCTCACCCTTCCCCTGACCTCAGCCTGACCTTACCCTTACTGTAAACTCACTCTAACATAAACCTAAACAAAAGCAACCCTTCACACTGACCTTAATCTTACACTAATGTAAAAGGGGATTAACAAGTCAACTGCAGGTTTAATCCTGGATAAATCGACGTGATAACACATACCGGACACTTAACCTGCTCTGACAAAGGTTATGTTTGAGTTGTGCAGGTACAAAACCACCAAGAACTGATCAATTACTACTCCAGACAGAGTCACAATGCCTGGGAAATCCCTTGGCTCTCAGTGGGCAGATAGTAGTATGTCTATATTTAAAATTCGCTTTTCTCTGACAAGCGTTAATAAGAAAAAAGATTATTAACAACAAATGTAACTGTTACCATTTCTGTAATGCTCCAAATAATTTTAAAGATTTTTTTTTTGCTTTCTATTTTTTAAATTTGCTCTCAGAAATTTTTTCTTTTTTTTCCCCTTTTTTGCACTTCTCCAAAATACTGGGTTTAGTAGTTTTATGATTTGGGTTGCTGCCTGTTATGTTTTAGAGCTCAGAGGGATAAATATTGGGTAATGTATCTGTAACAGAAGGACCCAACGCACACAGTGTTGCCAGACAGGTGACTGTTTATTCACGCTGTCTCTTCAATCCCTCTGCGGGTGCAGCTTTTCTGCTGCCTTACTTTAGTTCAGCACAGCACAGCTCTCTTGTCAGGCCCTGGTGTCCTACTGAAACAGGGGAGGCATGATTAGATGATGCAGATGTGCTTTGCTGGCCAACCTCCCCTGACACCACACCCTGAACCCACTGCTCCACCCCTCCCTGGCAGCTGAGCTACAAACCACACCTCACCACAGTATTATCCTGGAACTAGTATTTTTTCTATTAAACATCGAGTCGCAGGCCATTGGTTTTTTGCTAAAAGCTGTGTTTCTTTCTATTTGTTCGTAGCTTTTCCAGATGAAAAGCAAATTGTTTTACCAATAAGTTGTTCAGTTTCCAGTAGACCTGTCCATATATGTCATGTTTTACAAATACCTAGGAAATTATGTGAGCTGATAGCCAGCGACAGTGAAGGCAGACAAGGAGAAGATATCCTGCATATGCTGAACTTCACAATAAATATTACTGAAATTAACTTTACCCAAATTCTGACTGTAGCCAACTTGAAAATGATGCCTCTTAATTCCAACCATAACCTTAGCAAAACACAGAGATCCCAAAGAAGAAGACACAATGCCAAGCTGTATCAGGGTTGTTACAGGTGAACAGTCAGAGTATTTTCATCTGAGACTTGATTTATTATCTTTTTTTTTCTCAACAGTTTCTTCTCTTTTTTTTGTAAGTGGCTGAGAAGCAAACAAATCAGCTAACCACTGGTAAAGACCAAGAGGTCAGCTGTTATGTAGCAAATCAGGGCAATCAAACAACTTGGTAAAACAAATAAAGACAGCATGCCAAGCAAAAGCACCTAATGAGAGCGATTTGGTGTCAGGATTTATGGCAAAGAGAAAACAGTCTGAGCAAACATGAAGGTATACGAAATTGAAAAACAGCAGACTACAAGCTAAATGAAAAACAACTGAGTTACTTAAAGAGTAAAAAAAGGCATAGAGCAGGAAAAGATAAAAAGAAGGGAGACAATTAAAGAACAAAAGAAGCAATTAAAAAGAAAAGAAGGGGACCAATTACGTGTTGTGAGGATAGCAGACAGCAGGGACATATGAAATAAAAGGAGCCAATAACAATTGAAAATGAAAGGGAAGTAGGCAAACACGAGGAAACAATGAAAAGTGTGTGCTGTCATCCTGACCTTCAAGTTGTAATAACATACATTTGCGATGCAGAGCAGAGTCTAGTGTTTTACCCACTTCAGAGGACATACTGACATTTTTTTCCCAAAGACTTATCTAAACCTAAATTTTACTTTACGAGATAGATAGATAGATAGATAGATATTTCACAATAAATTACAGAGCGAATTCCAGCAACCTTTTGCTAATGGTTGGGAAATATGCATCTTTCTCTAGTAAATTGGTTGCTGACTGGTGCCTTGGGACTGTTTGACTAAAAGTAAATTTAAATTAAACCTTAAAACTTTTAATGGACTTTTTGTCCCTCTATAAAATGTGGTTCCCAGCAATGCAAATCTGTTAACGTTTTGTGCTCACAATGTTGATAATGTATGAACACACACACACACACACACAGTACTTGCATCTCTTGTACTTATTTTGTGGGAACTCATCTGTTCCCAGAAGGGAGGTAGGGCCCCACCATGTCACATGTTAAAGAGATTTATGGCCCAAAATAAGAATGCACACAGTGACAGAAGCTGCATTCAACTGGAATCTGTGACAAATTTCAATAATTAACGACTAATGAAAGAGCAGATGACTGTGTGTATGTGAAAGAAAATGTTGAAACAGTTTAACATCTTTTCTTTCTTGCCCTGAACTTTATAATACTGGTAAATTTCTGCATGTGGAAACAAAAGAAGGGAGATGTTAAAAAGAGGGGTGAAGGATGGCTGGACTGACATGGAAGATAAACTGTGGATTATGGAAGAATTAAACTGTCCAACAAGAGATTCTGACAGAGAGGAGAGGAAAGGTGAATGGATAGGTGTGAATAATTACAAGAAAATGAGAGAGGACAAAGTAATAAAAGAGACTGGTGGAATGAAGACATGACTGGACTGCAGTTTAGATCCTGATCCAGAGTTTAGATTGCATCCACACCAGGATTTAACTGAGACTGTACTGCAGAGAGGGGTAAGAGAGGACTGAGGAGACTGTAAAACAGAGACCGGGAGATAAGTGTGATATATTTTTTGTCTTTTCTACTCATGTATGAAGCCATTATCATACACACCAAATAAAGAATTCACACCATCAGCCTCTGTCGACCCCTATTTGTCTCTCTCAGATATTCCGACTGATTGCTGGCATATATTAACACAAAAATAAAGTGCACTAAAAAAGCAACAACTAGAGAATAATAGGATTTTATGTCATTTTCTCAAGAAGGACACTTGATATTTTAGATAGAAATGATTGTGGTTGATTTTTAACTACTTTATATATTTTCAAGGTGGCATAAAAACTGCAGCGGCACTTGTGAGAAAAAGTTAGGTTTATGTTCATTATGTTAAGTTTCCCACTAAATTGGTGGTGTTTATGGCAGTTTACCATTAAGCTGCATTGTTGTGCATAATAGGTCACATATGTCATGTATGATTGAGAAACACACTGACACATTGAATTGTCTGTAAGTTTAGTGAAGAAAAGAGTCGATTTTACACAATAAAGGAGCTAGTTGACTGACCAGCAAGTCACAATCAGAAACATTATGAAAGATGGACACGCTAATGTGTCTACCCATTGGTTTGTGAACTTCTATTTTGAAGCTTCAAGAAAAGTGTTTTTGCCATTGCCACCTGGAAGCTACGGGGATCTTTTGCACTGTCTGTTGTCACCATTATCTATTAAATATCTACAGGACAAGCTTGACCCTATAGATGGCTAGCCAGTGCAGTCATATAGCATCATATAGTCAAGGTTGGTATCATACAATTCAATATCATCTGGTGGGAAGCAACCTGTCTCCAAACAGTTATGGTAAGATTGAGACTGACTGCAGTCATTCTCAGATAGACTGGAAAAGGTTTGTAAATAATGAGGACTGCAGGTTGCCAAAATGTTACAATCAATGGACTTTTTGCCACCTGCTCATATTACAGTTATATTCCTATATTAAAGCAAGCTAGGCAAGGGCCTATATCGTGTTGCAGTTAGAGCACCATCCTGGCTAGCACTAGCTAAGATTAGCAAAAAGACGGATATCTTAAGGTTGTTTTTGATGCTCAAACAAAACAAAATTCCTTCCATGAATTGACTTATAAAGTTGCTGGTCACATTCCAGTTTGATGAAATTTCTAAACAACAGCTAGTTAAGTTTCCATATTAGGTAGTAACAAATGTGCTAATGAAAGGGTAAAATATCTTTTACTTAGTTATACTAAGAGTATGGAAAGCTGGCTCTTTATATTAATGCTGTGAAAGAGAAAAAATGAGAGGTTCAAATTGTGTCTTTATTCAGAGAGCATCACCACCTGCATTTATTCTGCATTAATGAAACCACTTAGCTGCACTACATGTGAGTGTGTGTTCTGGAATTTTCCTTGAGTGAACAACATATTTGCGTAAATGCACGCTGAGAGCAATTTTGAGTGTGTGAGAGAACAAAACCATTATTGTGTGTGTATGTGTGTGTGTGTGTGTGTGTGTGTCAGAGAAGAGTCACTCCAAGTATCAAGAGGCCTGGCATCGTCAAGGGTAACAAGGTGGTATGCTGACAATCACACCCGGCCCCATACACACACATACACACACACCCGCCGTGAGTTCTCTTGGGAATGTCTGATTGGCTGCTGTGAGCCTGCTGGGAAGCTTGGTTCCCGTGGCGATAGCAACCAAGTGATAACACCAACCATCTGACCCTGTTAATGTCTGAGTGTGTGTCGCCATCTGTGCTGCTGGCTTAGGGGAGAAGCAACACACCGAACAGTGATTAAAGTCAAGACAAAGAAAGAAAGAACAAAAGAAAGAAAAGAAGACAGAGCAGGTTAGATGAAGGCATACAGGTGACAGCGCAGGTAACAGGTGACGAGAAGTATTCACGTGTTTTGTCTTATGCTATTAATCTCAAAATATTTCAACCTGTTGGAGTCAATATAATATAAATGCTCTCTCCTGCTGAAGCACCTGTTAAAAACAAATATGTTTATTATTTTAAAAATACTAAATATATTTTGACCTACAAAGAAACTGATTTCTTTCCTGTGCAAAGCAGCAATTCACAAAGTAGGAAACAAATATACAATGTGCTGCTATTGGTTGTAATTCCCAATCAAAAGAAAATGAGGGAATGTTAAAACCTACACTGTTAAAAAAATGTAATATAAAAGTATGTTACTGTGTATTTTACAGTTTTGTACTGTTCTTCTAGAATATCATTAAATTTACATATATAGACTGTGATTTTACATGTCAAATGTAAATCAACGTAAAATCACTGTAAATGTAATAAAACATAATTTTCTTGTTTTTTAAATATATTTGTCTGTACATATGCATATGTCCGGCTCGGACACTCTCGGTCGTTGTGTCCTTGGGCAAGACACTTCACCTACCACCTCCTGGTGATGGCCAGAGGAGAATTATAAAGTGGAATTGTAAAGCGCTTTGAGGGTCTCAAAAAGCGCTATATGAATGCAATCCATTATTATTTAAACCAACTGTTAACTGTATATTTCTGTACATTTAAGTATTATTATTCATATTGCCGCATTCATTGACCTTGTTTATAGGTAAGTTCATTGTTTGATCACATTAAAATGTACCTAATTTAATGTTTAAAAGCACTTGAAAAAGGCAACATCCCATGTAAAATTAGGGCAACAAACTGTATTGTCATTACTGAAAATAACCGTATTTTCATGAGAAAGTTATTTTGTGGTATTATTTTGGCGCCCCAGCTGCCGGAATATTACTGTTTTTTTAGGATTTTTTTTTTACGGTGTAGCATTGGTTTTTCTCTGACCAAAGTCAAGAACTGGATGTCCAAACTTAAAGTGAATGAATGTGAAACCAAAAGAATTATAATGAAACACTTTCCCCCAGCACCAGCATACCGTTGATCTTTGATCTAGGCCAGGTTTAATATAAAAATGTAAACAAGTCTGCAGTGTTTTATTTAGCTTATACATATATCTAAAATCTGGTCATTCATGTGTCACTTAGATATAGAAAAATGCCTTTATTTCTTCCAGACTTCACTGCTGTTGTCCATGTGAGCCTTGCCACTGATCAGTTAGTGATCCCAAACACTCGTGTGGTCAGTAATGGTGATCATGTCTTTGCAGTTCAACTTTTTCTACTATACCACCACTGATGTGAAGGTTTTATCTAAGTAGTGACACCATTCATACCACAGCCTCAGTGCTGTTATTAATGGTGACAAGGCTGTAGTGACATCTGTTTGCAGGCAAAAAAGCCACTGCAACAAATATAATAGGACCTCAAGTGTTGTCCAAGCAAGAGCAACACAGGTACTAGAATGTATAAAGATACTCTGAATGCAGTGTTGGGAAGGTTACTTTTAAAATGTATTTCACTACAGAATACAGAATACATGCCCCAAAATGTATTCTGTAACGTATTCCGTTACGTTACTCAATGAGAGTAACGTATTCTGAATACTTTGGATTACTTAATATATTATCATGCATTTTACAACTACATGAATGTACTATTGCTGTGTGATTTATTACTATTACTGAAGGTCTGCGGCTCCGAACCGTAGTAAAGGGACCTCTGGCTAATACGTCGGGTTCCGTGTCGGGCTCGTAGCCGAAAACTAGCTTTACTTTGTCAACTTTGCTAGCGAGAGACAGAGAGACAGAGAGAGGCGTTGAAAGGCTGCTCCAACATAAATTATTGTTTCGGAGGAAAAGACGAACACGGTGTACAGTCGAGTCTTAATAGCTTACTTACAACTGGGCTCGTCAGGCACTCTTCTTGGCTGCAGTGGTTATTATTATATTTACATGCTTCCAGCTCCCGTTTCTGCTCGATGACAGCTCATACTTTTCTACTCTCCTTTTTCTCCCACCTCGCGCTCACAGACACATAACGGGTATGGCAGTCCATTCTCCCTGCAGCACGGACTACACTGCCCATGAGGCTACATTCTTTAGGGCTATGCCTGTAAAATTCTGCCTGTTAGCTTAGCACAACAACAACAACAAAAAGGCGCTCTCTCACCCAGGAAACACACAGTCGCAGAGAGAGCGCGTCACCGCGTAAGCATGGCAACCGTAACGCTGCCGCCTGGAACAACAGAACATAGCTGTCAAACAAAACCCAAACAGTCCTGACCCGTGACAATATGAAACAGGAAAATACCGCCATGTTATCCATTTATTTCAGCAAAGTAACTGTATTCTAAATACCACCTTTTTAAACGGTAACTGTAACGGAATACAGTTACTCATATTTTGTATTTTAAATACGTAACGGCGGTACATGTATTCCGTTACTCCATCAACACTGTCTGAATGCAGCTGTAGGTTGACCAGCAGAAGTGCAGAGGCCAGTATTTATGGACTGGTATCATAGATTAGGTCAAGAAGTTCTACAGTTTCACTACCACGTATGCTCACTGATTCCATCTTGGATTATTCGATTGTAACTGCTCAAACTTTTGCAGTGAGAAGTCTGACTAACTAAAAATTTTGACTGGAAACCTGGGATTTACCACTTCCCACTTCAAATGGATTTCATAATTAGTTTTAACATCCATCCATCCATCCATCCGTTTTCTTCCGCTTATCCGGGGCCAGCAGAGAAGCCCAGACCTCCCTCTCCCCAGCCACCTCCTCCAGCTTGTCTGGGGGAACACCAAGGTATTCACAGGCCAGCCGAGAGATATAATCTCTCCAGCGTGTCCTCGGTCTGCCCAGGGCCTCCCACCGGTGGGACATGCCTGGAAAACCTCACCCAGGAGGGGCCCAGGAGGCATCCTTGTCAGATGCCCGAACCACCTCAACTGACTCCTTTCGATGTGGAGGAGCAGCAGGTCCACTCTGAGCCCCTCCCGAAATTGAGAGCTTTGCTTTTACACTCAGCTCTCTCTTCACCACAACAGACCGGTACAGCGTGCGCATCGCTGCAGCCGCTGCACCGATCCGTCTGTCGATCTCCCACTCCTCCACTTGGGGCAAGAACTCATCCCTGACCCGGAGTGGGCACTCCACTAGTTATAACAGAAAATGATAATTGTAGAAGACACATGGCAGACTCGAACATATTCTTGCACTTTCAAATTTCTTTTGTTTCTGTTGTCGTCACTTACACACCTATCAGCTACCAGCCACACATACACAACAACAACAACTCAGGACCCAGGTCCTTCTTTTTATGCAGGGAGACGTGATTACTGATGGCGCTCCGATGTGTCAGCCTGCCCTGCCGCCTCGCCAAAAACCACGCCCACCACACTAATCTGTGAAAGTACTGTTAGCATAAGACGTCTAACCTCTAACAGCTAATTACAAAAAGGGGAGAAGTGGCGCTCTCTCCTGCTTGGTTCTCTTCCACAGTGTGCCTTTTGTCCTGTCACCCTCCCTCCTAACCGGTCATGTCAGATGGCTCCTCCTCAGAGAGCCTGGTCCTGCCGGAGGCTTCTTCCTGTTAAAAGGGAGTTTTAACTTCCCACTTTAACCAAGTATTATTGAAGCTCCTCGGAGCAACTACTGTTGTGATGTTGTGCAAAATAAAAAAAATAAAATTGGAATGTAGAATAGCTGTTTCAGTAAAGTCTGCTCTATTCCATATATATATATATATATTACAGACCCTTATATATATACACATATACATATATATATATATACATATATACATATACACACACACATATATATATATATATATATATATATATATATATATATATATATATATATATATATATATATATATACATATATGTAATAACAAACTGATCTACAATACGGCAGCAGTGATCAGTGAGATGCTTGGCTACAAGCTGAACAGCCACAAGGGGCAGTACCCTCCATGGAGAAGGAGGCTAGAGAGCAAGATCAAAGCAGCACGGAGGGAGGTTAGCCAACTAACGGAGTTGCAGAAAGGTGCGGCAAAGAAGGTGCATAAGAAATATAGCAAACTGTCCATACCTGAGGCCTTGGAAACTGCCAAGCAAAGACTCACAGCCTTGGCCAGCCGCTTGAGGAGGTACACCAAAGAGATAGAAGGCAGGAGAATAAACCAGCTGTTCTCCACAGAACCAGCAAAGGTGTACTCTCAGTGGCAAGGGAACAATAAGAGAACAGCACCACCAAGGCTGGAGACGGAGCAATACTGGAAGAGCATATGGGAGAAGGACGCAACCCATAACGGCAACGCTCAGTGGCTAGTGGATCTGAGGGCAGACCATAGCGACCTCCTGAACAGGGACCAGTAACCATCACAGTGGCAGATATCCAAGAAAGGGTCTCCAGTATGAAGAGTTGGACAGCACCAGGGCCCGACATGGTTCACGCCTACTGGCTGAAGAAGCTGACTGCACTCCACGAGCGTCTGGCAGCACAAATGAACCAGCTGCTAGTTAACGAGAGACACCCGGAATGGCTAACCGAAGGTCGAACGGTCCTGATCCCCAAGGACCCCAAGAAGGGACCGGTCCCATCCAACTACCGACCAATAACCTGCCTCAGTACTACATGGAAGCTCCTGTCAGGCATCATATCGGCTAAGATGAACAGGCACATGGGTCAATACATGAGTGGGGCACAGAAAGGGATTGGCAAGAATACCAGAGGTGCAAAACACCAGCTACTGGTAGACAGAACAGTCAGCCGAGACTGCAAGACCAGACTGACCAACCTGTGCACTGCCTGGATTGATTACAAGAAGGCCTATGACTCAATGCCCCACAGCTGGATCCTGGAATGCTTAGAATTGTACAAGATCAACAGGACCCTAAGAGCCTTCATCAGGAACTCAATGGGGATGTGGCGTACAACACTAGAGGCCAACTCCAAGCCCATAGCACAAGTCACTATCAAGTGCGGGATCTACCAAGGAGATGCTCTGTCCCCACTGCTGTTCTGCATAGGCCTGAACCCCCTCAGTGAGATCATTAACAAGACTGGCTACGGATACCGACTACGGAACGGAGCAGTTGTCAGCCACCTCCTGTACGTGGATGACATCAAGCTGTATGCCAAGAGTGAACGAGACATCGATTCACTGATCCACACTACCAGGCTATACAGCAATGACATTGGAATGTCGTTCGGACTGGAGAAATGTAGTCGAATGGTAACGAAGAGAGGGAAGGTAGTCAGAACTGAGGGGATTGAACTACCAGAAGGCAACATTGCAGACATAGAGGACAGTTACAAGTACCTGGGGATCCCGCAGGCGAATGGGAACCATGAAGAGGCCGCTAGAAAGGCTGCAACCACCAAGTACCTGCAGAGGGTCAGGCAAGTCCTGAGGAGTCAGCTGAACGGTAAGAACAAGATCCGGGCCATCAACACCTACGCCCTGCCTGTGATCAGGTACCCTGCTGGGGTAATAGGCTGGCCAAAGGAGGAGATAGAAGCCACTGACATAAAGACAAGAAAGCTCCTTACCATGCATGGAGGGTTTCACCCCAAGTCCAGCACCCTGAGGCTGTACGCTAAGCGGAAGGAAGGGGGCCGGGGACTGGTGAGTGTCAGCACCACAGTCCAGGATGAGACAACGAACATCCAAGAATACATTGGGAAGATGGCCCCAACTGACCGAGTGCTCAGTGAATACCTCAGGCAGCAGAAACCCAAGAAAGAGGAGGGAGACGAGGAACCATCATGGAAGGACAGGCCCCTGCACGGTATGTACCACCGGCAGATAGAGGAGGTGGCTGACATCCAGAAATCCTACCAGTAGCTGGACAAAGCTGGACTGAAAGACAGAACAGAGGCACTAATCATGGCAGCACAAGAACAAGCTCTGAGTACAAGATCCATAGAGGCTGGGGTCTATCACACCAGGCAAGACCCCAGGTGCAGGCTGTGTAAAGATGCTCCAGAGACAATCCAGCACATAACAGCAGGGTGCAAGATGCTAGCAGGCAAGGCATACATGGAACGCCATAACCAAGTGGCCGGCATAGTGTACAGGAACATCTGTGCCGAGTATAACCTGGAAGTCCCGAGGTCAAAATGGGAGATGCCCCCAAGGGTGGTGGAGAATGACCGAGCTAAGATCCTCTGGGACTTCCAGATACAGACGGACAAAATGGTGGTGGCTAACCAACCGGACATAGTGGTGGTAGACAAACAGAAGAAGACGGCCGTAGTGATCGATGTAGCGGTTCCGAATGACAGCAATATCAGGAAGAAGGAACACGAGAAGCTGGAGAAATACCAAGGGCTCAGAGAAGAGCTCGAGAGGATGTGGAGGGTGAAGGTGACGGTGGTCCCCGTGGTAATCGGAGCACTAGGTGCGGTGACTCCCAAGCTAGGCGAGTGGCTCCAGCAGATCCCGGGTACAACATCGGAGATCTCTGTCCAGAAGAGCGCAGTCCTAGGAACAGCTAAGATACTGCGCAGGACCCTCAAGCTCCCAGGCCTCTGGTAGAGGACCCGAGCTTGAAGGATAAACCGCCCGTAGGGGCGAGATGGGTTTTTTTTTTTTTTTTTTAAGGGTCTATCTATATATTATAGAGAGTACACCTTGGCTGGTTCTGTGGAGAACAGCTGGTTTATTCTCCTGCCTTCTATCTCTCTGGTGTACCTCCTCAAGCGGTTGGCCAAGGCTGTGAGTCGTTGCTTGGCAGTTTCCAAGGCCTCATGTATGGACAGCTTCCTGTACTTCTTAGGCACCTTCCTCATCGTGCCTTTCTGCAACTCTGATAGTTGGCTAACCTCCCTCCGTGCTACCTTGATCTTAGCCTCTAGCCTCCTTCTCCATGGAGGGTACTGCCCCTTGTGGCTGTTCAACTTGTAGCCAAGCATCTCACTGATCACTGCTGCCGTATTGTAGATCAGCTTGTTAGTGTCGGTAATCGTGGCTGTAGGTATCGTCCGTAGTGCTGCATTAACATCATCTAGCAGACCTTCTGAGGGTACTTCACGTAATCTTGGTAACCGGCTACGGAGGGTCCAGGTTTCAAGCTTGGCCATGATCCTATCTTTCAGGTCAGTTCCTCTCGCACTCAACGATCCTTCTCCTATCGCACTTGGTACCCAATCTCGGGTGGGGGTGATGATATCTCCCTCCTGACCTGGCGTCCTGGCTCCCCCTTGCCGTAGCATTTTTTATGTTGTACCTCGTCAATCTCTAGCTGTGAGAGCAGTCCCTTCTTTCGAATGTTGGAACACTGAACTACTAGTTGTTTTGCTGTCATTGTGGATGTTGGGTATCGAAGAATCCATAGGTCCCTCATCCTATTCATGTAACCCCTTCCGCCAGGGTTACTTGCGTAGTAGCATTCCAACAACGCCCTGTTTTTGTCTCTTGCCCACCGATGCCTTCTTCTTCCAGTAGCCCACTTCTCGTCAGGGTGCCCTGGTTCCTAAACACCTGACGCGGACCTTGTTGATCCGGGCGACGTCCAAGCCGGTATGCCTTCATATTTATCTGTCTCGCTCAGCTGCTATATATATATATATATATATATATATATATATATATATATATATATATATATATATACATATATGTACACACATATATGTGTGTGTGTGTGTGTGCTGATGTTCATGTTATAATAGGCTATATATATTTTTGTAATCAGGGTTCTTTTTAAAAATATTTTCTTGCTGTCATTTCACAATAAAGCCTGGCGATGCTGACTTGCTTCACTGCAAGGCTTTTAATATAAAACAGATGAAGAAAGCCTGGAGTTCGTGTTGACAACAAAAAGCAGCTGTGGTGAGTTAAGTTTAAATGATAACAGAAGACACGCAGCCCATTTCCAATTAAAGCCCGGTTGTCTGTGCAGTAAATAAAGCTGTGCGCTCCTCTGTGACTTGGAGACTAAAAATGCAATCTAAAAATAAAAAAAGATGATTATTTGCTGCTGGCAGCACATTTGTTCCACTCACATCACATGACTTCAGCTGAAGACTGCAGGCTGCAGACTGTGACCAGTAGCCTGCATCAGCTGTTTACACGAGCGCACATATCCGAGCTCCTGTAACAATTATCTCGCAACGAGCTTAGCTTCTCTAAAACATCTAGGTTTCAAATAAACAGATACTACACAGTCCAGGATCACAACCAGGATAATTCAGAGTGGTTATAGCCATACACATACACAAACGCACACATCCACACGTGCACACAGCTGCTGGTCCATTTAGATGCAAAATGATTCTATTGTGCTGACTCAGGTGTTCTGCAGAGTGGCTGAGCTGTTCACATCTCCCTATAACTGTGCATGTGTGTGAGTCTGTGGGTGTGTCAGATGGTAGCTTATGTCGCTCCACATGACTAACTGGATTTCAACACCAACACAAACAACAACACAACAAATAATGGCTTTGCCAAAATGGGCCAGCTCCTGCTGTTCTCTCAGCTGTGACTGTGATGTGATTACTGACAAAACCAAATGTAAGAACAGGCCACATCCACCGGGGACAGGGCCAAAGGATCGTTGCTTGATTTTAGGGCTCGAGCAGACCGCCCTGAAAGGGCCAGCCCTCTGTATGGTAAATAAAGTCTAATAAATGTGTATCCAGCATCAGTTAGGGTGGGGCAGCTAAAAAATGAAAGGTGGAAAACTTGGGATGATCCAGTGGTTTGAGCGGTTTACCAGTAGGCTGCTGATTTGGGTCAGGTGGTCTTTGATATAGATTTTGTTTTGTGTTTTCAGTGTTTTCACACCTGCTGCATTTAATCTATTTAAATTGAACTCTGGTTCTTTCTGAACTGAGTATTTTCACTCCTATTTCAGCCTATTTATAGAAGAAATGACTGGGTTTGAATCAGAGTGAACACAGAAACTGTTCCAATGGTCATCAAACCACATCTGTATTGATATACACCAAGATGTCATGCAGCCCTAAAAGGATTTGTGTCTCCTCCCGAGAATGAATCAGGAGTCTTTCACTTGTCTAAACCTCTATAATACGAACAGTGGAGAAAGTTTAAAAGACTGACTTGAACTGAAACATGAGCTCCTCAGGAAAGGCCCATTTTCCCATAGACTTCCATAGGACCATTGGAACCTCTCCAATGGCTTCACTTTTCAGAGCTAGAAAGTATGTTCATATTTTATACTGTCTTTATGTAGGGGTGGGCAATTAATTTTCCCAATGGGATACATGAGAACCTGGAACTGTTGTTAAGCTTATGAAGAGATACAATTAATATCGAGTAGAATCGAGTTCAGTTTATTGTTGCGCCTCTCCAAAACAGTTCCAGTTTCTCATGTGGCCTCCTGAGAAAATTAATTGTCCATCTCTGGTCTGTAGCTATAACCAATCTCCTCTGGGAAGCAAGATGAAAATAATTATTGGCTAGAGTTAATATCCAATAAACAAAATGTAATGTCTTTAGACTGCTCATTCAAGGCTGCCCTTCTATAAACTAACACAAGAATATTACAGATACAATTTAACATTACAATGTGCATCTAATTAAACTGTTAATACACATTAGCACTCTCACTCTCAACACCCTACAGCCATTCAGAAAAAAAACAAAATCAACAAATTTAACAGCAAACACAGCAAACACATGCTAATTACCTACTGTTACATTAAATGTGTAGACAAAGAAAGAAATAGGAGGAGCATCACTGTATGCATTACCAACACAAAAGCAGCTAAAAGAGCTACAACAAGCCCTGATTTAATAGCTGCACACGCTCTACCTGTATCCAGCTTCTTTATACACCCTAACAGAACAGATACATCTTTGTAGGGTACCTCTGATCACACTGAGAGGGTCTGTATTAATGTATAATGGACTGAACCCAGAGCTTAAACGGACCTAGCTCACACATTTAAAAAACCTGATATACATGGATGAACATGACTGATGTCGTGCAGGGTGTTTAAGTCATCTTGTTCTTTTTAGCAAAGTTAGCATAATTCATAGAGCTAAAATAAATCCATCAATAGGAAATATTTAACGTGGAAAAAATGTACCCATAAAGCAGACTGCAGCGAAACCGTTGGGCTTCAGAATATGAATTTCAGAATATTTGTCATTGCAAAATTACTGTAAGTCAACAAAAAGATTATTAATGCTTATTTACATATAAATATATATATTAATATTACTTTAACCAGGACTTCTGGTCAGGACTTTAGACCATTCCTCTGTAAACCCTAATAATGTTATAATTTATAATTATTGCTTCCCTCACATATAATTACAACTTAAATAACTCTAATCAGCGACATCTGCCAGTTAATTAGATAGACCACCACCACACGGGGACAGAAATATGAACAAAAGTTTGAAACTGAAGAGGTAATGATAGAAATGAGGATGGCAGGTGATGACAGCTGGATGTTTAGGTTGTAACCAGCAGAGGGATATGACATGTGTAAGCTGTGTGTGTGTGTGTGTGTGTGTGCGTGTGTGTGTGTGTGTGTGTGTGTGTGCCTACCTGGCTCTCGGAGCAGCAGCTGAGCCATCGCCTGAGAGCTGCCAGCAGAGTTCTCCGCGATGCACTGATAAAATCCTTCATCTGATTTCACCAAGCCCAAAATCTGCAGGTTACTGCCGTCCTAAGACACAAGAAAGACAACAACATGTCAGAAAATTAAGAGTCTGGCTAAGAGCTTTGTACAAGTGAAAAATATGTCAGTTACACCAAATCAAAAAGTGTGCATGAACAAAAATGTCTGCAGCAGAATATGTTGGATGACCCAGATTATTGGATTATTCAATTACAAGAGTCCATATTCTAGCTCTCTCTCTAATGCTCTCTCTAATTCTCAAATTCATTGATTTCACAGTTCCCTGCGGTTCTGTTATAACTGCATAATTTTTCACATTAAAAACATATACGGGAAAAAATGGTGTGTCTGTGCTGCTTTATTTATTTGTGTTTTTTTTAAAGATTCTGTTTATGTTTATTAAAATGCTTCTTTACTGGAAAATGGAATCACATGCATGAAGGCAAGGTGAAGACAAACCCAGCATCGGAATAAAGTGACTTTGAGTGTGGTGTGGTTGTTAGTGCCAGGTGGGCTGGTCTGAGTATTTTAGAAACTGCTGATCTGCTGGGATTCTTTCACACGCCCGTCTCTAGGGTTTATGGCATAGTCTGAAAAAGAGAAAATATCCAGCGAGCTGCAGATCTCTGGGCAAAAATGCCTTGCTGACTGAAGTCAGAGCACCACAGCAAAACCCATCATCTGAAGGTTGCTTCCAGCAGGCCAACACACCATGTCAGAATGCTCAAATCATTTCAAACTGGTTTCTTGATCATGACAGTGAGTTCTGTACTCAAACGATCTCCACAGTCACCAGATCTCAATCCAATACAGGAAGTGGTGGCATGAGAAACTTGCTTCATGGATGTGCAGTTGACAAATCTGCAGGAACTAGGTGATGCTGTCATGCTAATATGGACCAAAACCTCTGTTTCTAGCACCTTGGTAAATCTAAGAGACCAAAAATTTAAGCTTTTCTTAAGGCAAAAAACAGTACTGACAATATGTACCTAGTAAACTTGGAATACATGTGTATTACAGTTACAGTCTGTTTGCCCTTTTTTCAGATGGGTATTTTACACACACAGTAACTACTGTAGGCTGGAAGCTATTGAATTAATACTGGTGAAAAGATAAAAGAGTTATAACGTGCAGTAACAGGTGACGCGTGTAAGGCTATGGTCTAAAATGTGAAACACAGGCTACTTTTTAACACTTTTTTATTTGCTACAGAACTCCATATGTGGTATTTCATAGCTGAGGTGGCCTTAGTTTACCTCTGTAGGTGTGTCCACATTTTTCACAAGGACTGTATGTGTATACTTTTCTGAGTGACTCACCACTATCTGGAAGTAGTCACTCGGGATGACTTCCTCCCCGTTCTTCATCCAGCGGACGGTCGGCGGCGGGTTTCCTGTCACAGCACACTCCAGCTCGATGTCGGTTGACTCATAGGCGTACGTGTTGGTCGGGTAGTTGAGGAACTGAGGAGGCACTGCAGAAACATAGAGTGAAAACAGCACATATAAACACCTCTTCCTGCATGCTGGAGCATCTCTGCATCAATGCTACTGCTGCTCAGTCCGAGTGTTCACACACCTTTACTTAGTTGCCTTTTGGGATTATGTTTCACATTAACAAGTTTCTATAACAGCCTCAGTTAATTACTGACTAATTAACAGAAATATAACCTGAGCCATCAGCTTATTAGTAAAGCCCTAAATGTGTTTGATCTCATTAGCCTCAGTGGATCATCACACATTCATCTGCTCACAGACAGCTGCTGATTAACTTAACATTTTCAGGTGTTATTTGGAGGATGGCTGCAATTCTTGAGGCTTAGCTAAGTGAACACAGCAGCAGATTAATCTGGTAAATTCTTAGTTTCAAATCAAACAACAGAAAACATAGCAACTAGTTAACATAGTGAAGGAGTCAGAAACAAACATTACGTGTTTCAGTACTTCCAACAAACAGACGCGAGCATTACTACATGAATCAATATTGCGTTGAGAAAATCAATTAGAACTTTTCCTGCATTAATGTGACATTAGCATGACCCTGGGGTCAGGTTAGCTGGAATTCTTTCCTGGGTTTTTTGTGGTTTTCCTTCTCCAAAACAAAGACCAAAAGCTATTATAACAAGAAATATGGCTATAGGAATCAGACAGAGTACCCGAAGCTAGCAAAAACACAGTAAACAGTCTATAGAGGCGCTAAACTCATATACTGAGAGACTGGGAGTCACTGCCAATCGTTTAACACCACAACTTAACCCTTTTAATCGTATCAGTGGTCTGGATTCTGTGGGAGAGGTTCAAGCCATTAAGATGCAAAGTGACTGAAGCAGCTGACAGACCGAGCAGCGTTCAGGTATGAGGTCATAGCGAACTGTCTTCAGCTCACTCGATTGTAAACAGGTTTGAAGGCAGGCGAAGCGGCTGCCATGTTCCAGCTCTGTTGTCGTCTTTGAACACGCGTCAGTAGCTCATGACTGAGAACGGAGATGTGAGACAGAAGCCATTTTGAGCCTCAGCAGAGAGGAGGAAGCCTGAAGGGCCTCGTGTAGCACCGAGCGCCACGCTGACGCTGTCAGTGCTGCGAGACTACAAACACTGCGTGTCAGCAAACACACACACGGGAATGTCCTGTAACTGTCACCAGACTCACAGATATACATGATGCCACAGTATGTAAGAGCTGTTAAATGTAAAAACACAAAGAATATGGTGAAGAGCCAAGAGAGACAAAAAGACAGAAGCATGCCTTGGAAACCAGGAGACAAAAAGTAATCATTCTAACTGGCATGCCATCAAAAACATTTTTTTTTTTTTTTTTTTGCAAAAAGTCATTTTTGCTTTGTTCCCAAGCTTAGACTTGTGGTTAGAAATATAGTTTTGCTGAATTAAACCTAAAAGGTTATAAGGTAAGCAGCTGGCTGGTGCATCCTTTGTTGGCACACATTTTATTTTAAAGTAAACATGTTTATTTCTGCTGTAAGTTTGGACATTTTAACATGGGAGTCTATGGATATTGACTCACTTCTGGAAGCGGCCTCAAGTGGCCATTAGTGGAACTGCAACTTGAATAAAAAAAGAATAAAAAAATAAAATTGTGAGAAGAAGAGTTGGAAATCAAGAAAAAGAAAATAAAAGGTGAGAATGAATAGAGGGAAGTAAAAAAAAAGACTAAAGGTTGAATGAACAAAGCAAGAGAACAGAAAAGGAAGAAAGTTAGCAGAGGTAGAGCTCTGTATGTGCCTCCGATAGACACATCATTATCTGGAGGTGTAACTTTATCACTGCAGTAATGCTCTAATTAAGAGGTAACGATTTCCTTTAAAGTGTGAGCGGCTGCCTCTTCACCACACCGACAAACTACACACTCAGGTACATACGACACAGATCACAACACGGCTTCCAAGAATTAGTCTAAGTAACTAAACACAGGAGACACAGGAGAACACGTCTAAAGCAATCAGCTTCCTCTTCAGTTCAGTGCTGAGGTCACAGTTCAAGTGGGTTTAGCAGCTCCAGAGAAACTTTGTATTACAGCGAGTGATAGAACACACAACTTTTTATTTGCAAATACAAAGTTAATTGAGTTTTTAAGACCACAATATCCTGCTTACTCCATCTTAAGGATAACAAGTTTGCTCTGGTTTTGTCAGCTGTGCCTGTCAGAGCTTGTGTCTAATTACCCAGTACTATTGTTTAACCTGGGTCTGAATGAATTTCAGAGGTATGAATTGTTTCAGCTGCACTAGTTAAGTCATAACATGTCACTTCATGAGAATGTTTAGCCAATTAGAGAGAATTCTTCATTAGACAGTCTTGATTAACATTTTGTCTGACAAAGTGAAAAAATAACAGTTAATGTAAGACCCAGAGTTATTCGTTTATGATCAGTTTTCTAATATTTTGTTTGTTTTTTTTGCATTTACGTTCTTTAAAAAAATCAGTTTAGTTTCAGTTGGTTTGTTGAGTTGTTTTATTGCTCAAAATCATTTAGTTTGTGATATTGTTGAGAAGTTCAATATCAAAATACAACAGTACAAATACATTTTAACACACAGACAAACTCAAGATATTAACTATATTTTTTATTTCAGTTAGTTTTGCAGGGTGCACCCTGCCTCTCGCTCTCGCCTTTGTTTTTTTTTTTTACTTTTACTTTTTAATGACAGCATTGGTTAGATCTCAGCAATCATCATTGCGGGATATTTATGCCTGTGTAGTGTTATGTGCTTGGGTACCATAATATTCACCTGCAAACAGTTAATATTTGTACATGTAAAACAAACAAACAAACAAAACACTCCACACTGGATATTATTTTTAAGTTCACATTCCCCAGTGGAGATCAGAAAACAATTCAAATATTCAGCAACATAGAAAGTGAAATGTGTAAACAGTATTTTATGGCTAATGCCTTACCCGGTGTTGTGATTTGACCTTCAGAATAAGTCGATCTTCACTTTCCCCTCTACCCCCAACTAGTTATGGCAGATGGCTGCCCCCTCCCCTGTCCATAAATGGCTCCTCATAACGAGTATAAAAGATAGGTGTAGCCAACACAACATCGCTGGTTGGTTGGTGAAGTCTTATTTTGAGGCTTTTAGCTGAACATGGTGATTGACAAGTCATTAGCCAATGAACATACCCTGGATAATCTTTCTTTCTGAATTTAATAATGACCATAATTTACAAAATGGCCTTCATGTTTAATTCATTTTGACCTGAAACTAGTGGTTGAGCCCTTAATAATCAGAAGTGTTTACTGAGGTCACAGAGAGAGCAAACTGAAGGCTGTTTTCCAGAAGCTACATCTATTCCTTACAATGTCTATGACTCCGTCAGAAATCTATTCTTATTAAATTATTCCTACCCACCACATCTGAATTTTTGCTTATGGTGAATGTCAGGTCGTTGGGTTTTCAGTAAAATAATGTAGGGTCTTTTCCTTACGATATAAGACATTTGTTTAGAGATATATCTTGTTTAATACTCTTCCAACCAACGCATGTCCTGTGTCTGCAATTTACCTGCTATGACATTGTATACTTTAGTTATATTTACTAAGCAACATATATATAAAAGTTTCAGTCAAAACTAAAATATTTGTAAAAATATTAATATAACTAAGAACTAAAACATACAGAAGTGCTCACAAATCCAGAGTCCATAAAGGCTAAAAATACAAGACCAGCATTGTTATAGTCTATTAGGTAAAATGCAGTTTGTGTCTCTGTCTTGTATTGTGTTGTGTTGTTAGTATCAATCGATCAGCACAGCTGAGTCTCCAGAGTGTTTCCCATCATTACCTTACCTCCCACATGACATGCAAACAGCATCAGCTCTGGTTAGCCAATTATTTTTTTAAATGGTGTAAAAAAAATCCCAGATGGGCACATCCATTTGATTGGATAAACAAAGCTAGGACACGTGGAACTATTCAAAGTTTTGAAAACTGACTTCACTCTGGAAGACTTCTTTCAAAATTAGCCTTAAATCCATTTTATTCTGAAGGTTGACTCTATAGTTTTGTAAGAGGAAGTGAAGAACAAGTAGTGGAAATGATCGAGTCAGTGGGATTAAGGAGGTCCTTGAAGTATTCCTTCCAACGCCTGACAATTTTCTCAGTCGAAGTCAGCAGCGCTCCGCCAGCAATATACACAGTGCAGGTAAAACACCGCTTACCCCTCCTGAGACGCCTGACGGTTTGCCAGAATCTCTTCGAGGCAGTCCGAAAGTCTTTTTCCATGGCCTCTCCAAACTCCTCCCACACCCGAGTTTTTGCTTCAGCCACTGCCCGAGCCGCATTCCGCTTGGCCTGTCAATACCTGTCGGCTGCCTCCGGAGTCCCACAGGCTAACCAAGCCCGATAGGACTCCTTCTTCAGCCTGGTGGCTCCACCATTTGGTTCGGGGATTACCACCACGGCAGGCACCAACCACCTTGCGGCCGCAGCTCAATGCAGCAGCTTCGGCAATGGAGATGCTGAACATGGTCCATTCGGACTCAATGTCCCCAGTCTCCCTTGAAATGCTGTTGAAGCTCTGGGTGTGCGTTGAAGATCTCGCGGACTCCGGCCTCTGCTAGACGTTGCCAGCACACCCTCACTACGTGTTTAGGTACACCGGGTCTGTCCAGCATCCTCCCCCGCCACCTGATCCAACTCACCACCAGGTGGTGATCAGTTGACAGCGCAGCCCCTCTCTTTACCCGAGTGTCCAGAACATATGGTCGCAGGTCTGGTGATACGATAACAAAATTGATTATCGACCTGCGGCCTAGAGCTTCCTGGTGCCACGTGCACTTATGGACACTCTTATGTTTGAATAAGGTGTTCGTTATGGCCAAACTGTGATTTGCACAGAAGTCCAATAATAAAACACCGCTCGGGTTCAGATCAGGGAGGCCGTTCCTCCCAATCACGCCCCTCCAAGTCTCGCTGTTGTTACCCACGTGAGCATTGAAGTCTCCCAGTGGGACAACAGAGTCTCCAGGTGGAGAACCTTCCAGCACCCCACCCAGGGACTCTAAGAAGGCTGGGTATTCTGAACTGCCACTCGGCGCATAAGTGCAGATGGCAGTCAGGACCCATTCCCCGACCCTAAGGCGCAGGGAACAAACCCTCTCATCCACCGGGAAGAACCCCAACATACCGGCAGCAAGCCGAGGGGATATTAGAATACCCACCCCAGCCCGCCGCCTCTCACCAGGGGCAACTCCAGACTGAGACAGAGTCCAGCCCCTCTCCAGGAGACTGGTTCCAGAGCTCAAGCCATGCGTAGAGGTGAGCCCGACTATATCTAGCCGGTACCTCTCAACCTCATGCAGTAACTCAGGCTCCTTCCCCACCAGAGAGGTGACATTCCATGTCCCAATTGCCAGTCTTGGTAGCCGGGGATCAGTCCGCCAGGGCCTCCGCTCCTGGCCACCGCCCAGCACACAATGCACCCCACCCCTACGGCGCCTCCTGTGGGTGGTGGGCCTGCGGGAGGATGGGCCCATGTCCCCTTTTCGGGCTGTTCCCGGCTGGGCCCCATGGACTAAGGCCTGGCCACCAGATGTTCGCCCTCGGGCACCCTCCCCTGGCCTGGCTCCAGGGCGAGGCCCCGGTAACCCTATCCCGGGAAGGGTAAACTGTTCCCTCGATGTTTTCCTCATAAGGGTCTTCTGAATTGCTCTTTGTCTGGTCCCTCACCAGGACCAATTTGCCATGGGAGACCCATGGCTATGTTGTCTGCGGGCAAAAGCCCGCAGACAACCCTGGGATCCCTGGGGCACACAAACCCCTCCACCATGATAAGGTAGCGATTCACGGAGAGGCAATTAAATATAAATATGAAAAAATATGAAAACAAAAAGAAGATGCACATTCTCTGTCATATGGGGCTGCATGAATAAAGTTTCTGAATCCTTTATCATCCGCAACTGAAAATAGTTGTGGATGATTACTATAGCTTTCTAATGTGACGTTGTTGTCCCTGGCTCTCTTTCTCTGTCTCTTTCCCTCCGGCTCTGTTCCTGTGCTACAGCGAATGTAACTACGGCCCCTCCCCCCTCTTCCCAGCGCAAAGCACAAGGCTCGCGTGCGGAGTGAAGCGAAAAAAAAGTGCGAGAGAGGGTGAGAGAAAGGAAAAAAAACCCATGGCTCGCGTCATTCACTTCAAAGAGTTGGCTCTAAGAGCCGTTTCATTCGCGACCGACACATCACTAACTCAGAATATGCAACAGGATTCCCACCTTTTACATGCAATCCCATTTTGTAAATACCGACAGTCCTTTTTTTAAATGCAAACACCAAATGTGGTAAATTTGTCCCTAAAATAGCAGGATGCAAACTTCAGTTTAACCTTCAGGCTGTTTTCGCCAGAAGCTACTTGTGTTTCTGCCAATGAGGCCGAAACACAGCTACTTTTGTTTGCTCCCTCATTGTGGAGGGATCCACATTTTTAATTTGGCACAGTATTTTTTTTTCTCCCTGGGGATGAGTTTGTGTCTTCTCCTGTGCTCAAAGTGGAGATCTCCTGTGTATAAGGCAAATGTCTTAACAACTACACCGTGAAGGCACACTCTTTAGATAATGATATTTTCCGTTCAGGGTTGTAGGATAACAGCATGTTCTTCTATTTTTGACCCCTTGAGAACACCATACGTTACATGTACAAAATATAGGGGGACACGTAAGATTGTACCTGACAAGCTCAATGATTCTCAGGTGTGTTTTCATGTGTTTGGTGTCTGCTTGTAGTGTCTTCGTTCAGAAAAGACAAAAAAATATATAAAAAGTTTTCCTTAAACAAACTAAGAAAAAAAAGAATCGACTAAAGAATAAATGTTGTCCGTTTCTTCCTCTTCAGCAATCTCCCTCGTTACAGTCGAAGCTCACTGGCTGATTACCCAGCAGCCTTTGTTCTGTTTGGGGAAGTCCCTGAGCGTCCATCGATTGTTTAGATGCTGCAAGTTTAGCACTGATTATCTGGTCATCTAAGGAGAGGTTTATACAAAAGTGTGTGTGCACTTCCTGGCACCTATTTTTCCTTTTTTTTTCATTCTTTTAATAATGCAAACAACAGCAGGCAGGGCGGTGTATTAATGTGATTTCCTGCTGGAGGAGCGGTCATTCATATGGTAATGGAATGCATCAACAACTAGCTGACCCTCTCCCACCCCAGCCAGACACAACAAGTCTGACTCCACCTCGTCTGGGTAAACATGGATTA
Organism: Perissodus microlepis; assembly: GCF_051167445.1. Taxonomy (NCBI): domain Eukaryota; kingdom Metazoa; phylum Chordata; class Actinopteri; order Cichliformes; family Cichlidae; genus Perissodus; species Perissodus microlepis. The sequence continues at coordinate 29,944,864 of NC_140467.1, read as the reverse complement.
TCATTTCCCATCATATCATAGAGAAAAGTTAATGCAAAGCCACAAAACAAAGAGAATCTGAAACAATACAACTGTTATGTGCTGTTGTGATCTTTTTATCATCTGCCTCATACACAGCATCAGCGATGCTGTCCCTCCATAGCTGCACCTGATAACTTCCACTCAGCATTCAAATGGAAATCGGCACCATCATTCATTTCAGTGAACATCTGCTGTGTGTGTGTGTGCTATCATCATGATAGCATCCAGTGAAGGGCACTCACACGCACACACACACACACACACACACAGTTGAATTCTGAGCAGACACTCGTTAGCAGGCTCTTTCAATCTGCACTTAACTACCAATTATTAGTCATTAAGTTTATCCATGGAGGCTCAAACACCCCCCCACACACCTTATCATCCACTCTGCGCCCATGATGCCTCAAAGAGTTAATGGGCTGTAAAGCCACTATCATTGAAGAGTGAAGGGCTAACATGGCTGCTGCTGGATGCTGAGCCCATTTTGCATATCATTTTCATCCACCACTGCTGACCTTAATTTTAAGTGATGTAAATGTATTGTCCATAATGTGGGGACATTTAAAGGGAAACTGCAGCAATTTAGTGAAAGACTTCTGTAAAGTTGGGGTGACAGATAAAAAAATACTGACACATCAGCCTCTGCAGTAGTAGTTTCTAGTGACAGACCGTACAGGAATGCTAGACACAGCCACCATGATGTTACCCACTGGTTAGCGAAGTCCCACTGTAAAACTTCAAGCCTTCACCTTTAGAGAGTTTTGCAGCTGTGAGTGTGGGGTGGATGTGACTGTGAAACTGAGGAACATGGCACTCATACTGGCTAATGACGAGTCCTTAAGCTTTATTTATGTTCTGTGTTGAATCTATGTACAGGGAACATGGCCTACATCAGGGGCCATGAATTGAATTTTAGCTAAAAATATTTACTCAGTAATTTTATAGTCCATTGATTAGAACAGACAACCTAAGCGGAGTTGCATGCTAGGAAATGTATTACTTGTACTTCCTAATGTTGCACCATTTTATTTGTGCAAATTGCCTGTAACACTGTTAAATTATACAACAATTTTTTTGCAGCAGGTCTGTCATAGATTCAACACAACGATTTTCTAAATTATGTGTAGCAAACCAACGGAAAGAAATTGTGCTCAAAGGTGGAAAGACAGGGTATCACCAGGACTTTGGATTTGAGCAGATCAAGGCCCAAATGGGCCCTGATGGGTGAGTTGGTTGTGTTTGTATATTGAGAATATGCACCCATACTATTATATATATATATATATATATATATATATATATATATATATATATATTCTTAAACATTCTTAAACACATTATTATGTGTGTGTGTGTGTGTGTGTGTGTGTGTGTGTGATGTATAGAGAGAAGCTAGTCCATTGGAAATAAATGTTGAACGATGATATCTGTAAATGACTTTGCCTGTTATATAGCGATCAATCCAGTCAGTCTGTGAGGACTTGAGGTTAATGGGCTCTTTGGTGTTACACTCATAGATACTACAGCACCTATGTTATGTTATGTTACTTTAGTGAGGCTGAATCTCTTTCGGGCTTCTGTCAGCCTAACTGAAGAAAACTGAGTGAGTGTAACCCTTGTGTTGTCCTTGGGCCAAAAATGGTCCCTAGGTGAATGGCAAACAAGTATATAGGAATCCCGAGCATAAATTTAGATGTGTGTTCCCTGGACCTCTGGCTGTAGTTGCTGTCCATGGTGCTGATCATATAATATTAATAATATATTATTTTCAGCCTTACACACTGTTCTCTCAAAAATCTCAAAAAGAAATCTTGTTGTATAGAAGTCATCAGAAACGAGCCCTACTTCTCTCTTGATTTGTGATTTATGCGGAGACTAAGTTGATGCACCATATGAGCAGCATTGGTTTCCCCGTCAGAATCATGCTTCACTCATAATGTCTGATATAAAAGAATTAAGGCTGCAAAGATTTTATTGTGTAACTTAAATAGAATTAAATGACTCATTAGGTGCCAAATAAAGAATACAAGGTGACTAGTTTAATGAATCAAAGGGTTTTCTTCTAGTACTTTCTCATTCACTGCCTGTGTATTCCCTATAACCCTTATTCCTTTCCACCACTGAGGTCCTCGTGACAGGGCCAAGTAATATCTGATCTGAATTTAAAAACAACCTGCTGCTGCTGCCAAAAGTGACATATTCACTTAAAGGAGCAAATCTGGTGGAGTCTTAGAGGAAATTTTTCTCTAACAGGTTGATTAATATCGGTCTCAGTGAATTTACCATTTTGATTATGTAGGAGTAAAAATGTCAGTTTCTATTTGCATTTCAAACCAGATTCTGTCCTTGGGATGGGAACACAAAGATTTACTGCATTTTAAAATCTCCCAAGTGTTATTTAAACAGCTCAAGGTTATTCAGTTTGACCTCACAGCTGTGGAGCCACTTTGGCTGAATTTGGGTGTGATTTTAAGCAGAAATGTAAAAAAATAAAAATAAAATTGGCTTCTGGAAAATTACCCCATTCTGTGTAACTGTAAGCACATGTAATAATTTGAAGAGCAGTGCCATATGTCTATGTATTAGCACAATATTGGATTATTCCTAATGGCACATTGATCCATGTCCATCAGGGAATTGGATTTGTAGATAGATGATGTTTTCAGGTTCTTTCTTACCAATGCTTTACCAGTTTTTTAACTCTAAACCTGTGTCAGCTTTGACAATTACATTCATACTCTTCTGCACCACCCAAGCAAATGTGCTCTGTCTCTGAGGGTGGCAAACGTGATGCCAACAGGTATGGATGTTGTGTTTGTCAAAGCTGAGAAAAGGAGAAAACTCATCAAGAGCATCTTTTTGTCTCTGTGTGCCACTGAAAACAAACAATTTTCAATCAAAATGAGGCACTTTAGGCTTCCATGTCTCAGCAGGGCCAGATTCATTACAACTCCAGCACAAGACTTCTCATTACAGAGACTCTAACCGTTCACACCGAGAGCTGCTGAATCTTCTGTCTGCGCATTCTTAAACAAGTGCTCATTTTTGACAGAATTACTGAGCGAGCACAAAGCAAAGAGGAAAGGTAATCAGTTTGCAAATCAAGATGCACGGCCTGGCATGAATCAATGTGTGAGAGCAGGGCGAGTTCAAAGAGCAGCGAGGGAAACACTTAAACTGGTGTCCATCCACGAGAGCACGCTACAGATACAGTTTCCCATTTATTAGAGGAAACTTCAGTATACTCAGAGGTACACACTCTCTCTGCATACTTTCACCAGTATGCTTAGTGGAAATGTAATGTGCACTCCCACAGGACACTCTATAAAGTAACAGACTACTCTTTAATGGCTGTAACCTTGTAATGCATTGAGTTACTTTCAACTGTTGAACATCCAGGTCACCACTAATCTAGGTACTGTTAGGGGTGGGTTTTGTTTAAGGCACATGCAAATTACATTTTTCATGAAAATTGCTCAGGGTAAGGCTTAAAATTGGTATCATCACTGGACACAAGCTCGATCTTAGAGGGTTACAGGGTTACATACAGGCAAAAACGGGGTTACCTGATCTTAGCCCTAAACGTGTCATCAGTGACTTGGTGGATGTAAAGAGGTTACATGTAACAATAATCAGAATTCATTGTTTACTCTGTTCACCTCTTTAAAACTATTATTATTGTACAGAAATGTGGTCTAAGCAGCTTGAAAGAAAGTGACTGGACTTCATTAGATAAATGCTTTTGAAAATTTTCTAGTTTCAAAGCAGATTTTTTTTTAATCACGTGACACACTTTTATGAGGCCATTTGCAGGATTTGGACTTGTTTTAAGACTACCATCATTCCCTTAGCACAGACATTAGACACCGCTGTCTTACCAGAGACTTTCAAACAAGCCAACAAACCTCCTACATCTGGTTGTTTTTTCCCAGAATTCTCTGGGATGTTAAATTGTGACACCATGTTAGCATTAGACTATTTCTGGCTGTTCATCATACAGATGAAGCCATTAGACTTTTCTGTCACAGAACTGTTTCCTGACAGTTTTTTTAAACGATTTTTTTTAAGTTGCAGGGCTCCACACAAGTGATAGATTTCCCCTTCTTTATTACCCTCTTCACAATCAGTCAGGGCCTTTAATGTGTCGTGTTTTCATAATCTCAGGATCTACCGTGTACGTGTCTTTGAAATCATGTCTCTGACTGAGAGGGTTGTACAATTTAAAGCACTTTGAGACGACTGTTGCTGTTAGGACATTGGTGCTATATAAATAAAACTGAAATGAAACTTTTATTTTTAAATCACTAATATAATAAATTAGCATTTGTTTCATAACTCCCTTGTTGTCTTTTATATGTTCAAGAAATAATGTGTGGCTGTCACAAACCTGAATTTGATCAGCACATTATCTGAGAACTACTGGTATAACGTTGTGAGGTAAAAATGTAAAACACTTTAAAAAAAACTTAGAAAAGATAAAAAAGATAAAAAGATAAAAACTACGTTACATTTATTGGGTTCAGAGATCTCATCGTTCTCATTTTACTAAATCACATTAACTATATTCATGTACACTAAAGTATTCAGTTTTACATTACTCAAGGTTAATGTCACGGCCAGGCGGATCAGCTGCACGCTGATCAGCTCTCTCTCTCTCTCTCTCTCTCTCTCTCTCTCTCTCGCCGGGGCGGAACTCATTGTGGGTTCACGCCCTCGGCCCACGCCCTCAACAGATGAGACACCTGGGTCTCATTAAGACGATCAGCATTTAAACCAGGAGGCGACTGCTGTTCATTGCTGGATCGTTGTCTACGACGCGTTAGTAAAGTCAAGCTACAGCAAGTCTAGTTAAGAGTATTTTCCTTTGTGTGTCGTACTTAACCCTGTCTCCCTGTCTACAGAGCTTCCTGGATTTTTCCCCGTGTGATTCCCGTGTGGCAGTGTCGGAGTGTGAGCCTGTGATCGTGTGTGTGGATGATCTGAAGAACGCGTGCTTTCCCCCTGGACTTCCCTGGAGACCCCTTCTTCCCTCACTCAGCTGTATATAGCACCCCCCGCACCTTCTTGTATATACACCTGGTGAATTATAAATAAATCCTTCTTGTGAGCATCAGAACCCGAGTCCTGCGCTTGAGTCCTCCTCCAAACCGTAACAGTGAAACTGAAAAGCCTTTAGAGATGTTTTAATGGGTAACTGGGGGAGCAAAGACTCACTATTTAAATAGTGCATCTTTGATCAAAACACAACAGAAATTTCCTTTATGGACTGAATGACAATGAAATGATTTCTGAACACAAAAGTAAAAAACAGAGAGAAGAGAAGGTCAAATATCCAGGGAACAGACAAAAAAATTAACAATGTTCACTTTACAAATCAAACTGGAAGAAGTGGGAACTCTGTGACTCAGATTGGATTGGTTTGGGTGTTTTAAACTGGTGATCTGCATTTTCACCACAGAAAAGTTTCTCAGAATCCACAACACATCCGCCCTTAAAGCCAGATGGCACTACAACAGCAGATGACCACTCTGGGTTCCACTCTGGGTGTCCTGTCAGCCAAGAACACAACTCTGAGACTTCAGTGGGCACAGGCTCACCAGAACTAGACAGTTTAAGATTGAAAAAATGTGGTCTGGTCTGCAGATGGCCAGTCCAAAATTTGGCATTTGCAGCATGAATACATGGATTCAACCTGCCCTGTGTCAACAGTCCAGGCTGCTGCTGTTGGTGTAGTAAATTGTGTAGGGAATGTCGTCTTTCCAATCAATTATGTTTATCACACCATAACTGAGTATATCTGCTGACCACGTGTGTCCAAAATAAATTGTGTCACAAAGCAAAAATCCTCTAAAGTTGGTTTCATAAACATGGAAACTGGTGTAGTGGACTTCAGTGACTTTCACAGTTACCAGATCCTGAATCCTGTAAGACCTTGAGGCTGTTCAAGAGCAGTGTGCTAGCATAAATGTCATAGGATCTCAGAAGAACGTGTCCAACATCTTGTTGCCATTTATGGTTTTGCATGTGGATAGTTGACACTAGATAAACTGAATCTGGCACTACGGTAGTCCCCTTTTTATTGCTTTTGTAGAAGAGTAGAAGAGTGACCTCTTATAAATTAGAGGATACAGTGGCAATTATAAGTCGGCTAATGCTAGCTAGCTTGGTTAGCAAGCTGCATTCATAAAGTACACATATCTGGTAATTAGTGCTACATAACATTCAGTTTTCATGGTAAATGGCCTGTATTTGTATAGCGCTTTACTAGTCCCTAAGGACCCCAAAGCGCTTTACACATCCAGTCACACACTGGTGATGGTAAGCTACATTGTAGCCACAGCCACCCTGGGGCGCACTGACAGAGGCGAGGCTGCCGGACTCTGGCACCACCGGGCCCTCTGACCACCACCAGTAGGCAACGGGTGAAGTGTCTTGCCCAAGGACACAACGACTGAGACTGTCCAAGCCGGGGCTCAAACCGGCAACCTTCCGATTAGAAGGCGAACTCCCTACTCTTGATCCACGATCGCCACTGTACTAGACTTTTTCGATGGTCTCTTAGTACAAAACCCATTGTCTTGTCTTCTAATTTACCATATGAGGTGAATCGTCCAGGTTTTCAATGCGCCCCGCATGTTAGGTCAATGCTTTCTGTTCAATCTGATGGTAGCTGTTTTCTAATGAAGACCTAATAAAATGTTAAATTACCATGGAAATGAGCATGACTGCACAACAAGTCATTTTTTAATACACAAAATCAGTTAAAATACTGCATAAGGCTCAAACAATACAAAACTGTCTAGTAGTCAAGTTCAGTGCCAAACAGACTATGCTGATATCCATTCAAGGCCCTAACAATGGAAACTTTAATACAACTTAAGACGGTGAATTAATTTAAAAAAAAAATTAAATATCGCCCTCTTTTCAATTGTTATCAAGAGGAAATGCAGCAAAGTGGATTTATGTTATATTCATGCTTTTTGCTATAAGGTCAAGCGTTTTAACAGTGAAGTCCAGGGTTATTGACTCACTGTGGTGCCGATCTGTATGGGTCATTAGAGAAATTCCAGTTTTTGGCACGAACGTATTGCCTCCCTTGATGTTACTACAATTTTGAGCACTCAAATCCTTCTCAGACTGATTGTTCTCTGCTGATTGTTCTTTGCTGTCTGAACACAGAAGTGAAAGACAGCTGAGCTTACATGGGATTTCTTCCTCAGATGCAGCTCACAGCAGGAAGACTGACTTCCAGCTGGTTGCCATGGCAGCAGTTTAACAGGCAACAGCGGTGGTCATCATGACGGGATGACACAGTGGATATTTATAAAGTCTAATTAGCTCAGTGTGGCTCTCGCCGTCCAACAGCCCTGACCTAAATCCTGTCAGATCAGTGAAGTCATGTTCCATGCTGAGAGATGCAGCCGGGTCGAAACCTCCGAGGCCGACATCACCTGCCCTTCCCTGCCGGAGCTGTCCGTCCGGACGAACAGGTGAAGCCAGCGTGAAGGTAATCACCTCAGACAAACAAGCAGGAGGGAGGACACTGACAAACTGTGACACTGTAGTAAGGAAAAACCAGACCAGACTGAGAGAGAGCAGTGCAAGGTTAAAGGTCAAACAAGCCGCTGTGTGTAGAAACTATCTGCAGCGTAGAGAATGAGTGTCTAGGCATCATATCGTCTTAAAGGACAGACTAGAAGGACAGACTGTGCTAAAAGTAAAGAATCAGAATAACCTTCAGTTCTTAAATCACCTCAAAGCAGTAGAATTTTATATAACAAAAACCAACAGACACACAGATGGCAGGAATAAAGACGGCAAACAAGAACGAAATAGGCACTGATCCGACTGGTGAAAAGGAACTGGGAATCTCCCAACATTCATCACAAACATCCAAACAATCTGCAGCATTAACAGATGGTAAAAACGAACAGATGTCTCCAACTGATCACCTCCTGCATTTTACTTTCATTTGTCTTATGGACGAGCTGAAGAAGATATTCCTCCACAAGAGTGACATTTTATAATCAGCTCTGAAATTTCAGCTCAAAGAGAGCCTGATGGGTATAAAACATGAGGCAGGTTAGTTCCCTTCGGGGTCAGCCCTAGGGAAAAGTCACACAAAGTCCTTTTTCTTTCCCCCACTGCGACTTGATTGAGTTCAAATCCTGGATTACAAAGCTTAAGAGACAAAGGACGGGTCAGGATGATTTGATTTGTTGGCCTCTGCGGACGCATTAAAAACCTGCGATCAGGCAGAAAGAAATGAGCAGCGGCAGTGGCGGTGCGCTGGACAGACTGAGAAGGATTACATGGCCTGAACATACGTGACCAAAGAGCCAGCAGTGCTTTAATCTGTAGAATAATGGATATGGAGGGGAAAGGAGGGGTTATAAAAGAATTAGAGACAGAAGAGAATGATATGTATTGGAATTTTATAGAACTGCTCGGAAAAATCTACAGCAGACATAAATAATGTACACTGGATATGATGGCATTTATGGTGGCTGGTGGTTAGTCTTCAGAAACTTCCTTGTCTGTTCAGGATGAAGTCAAACCCCCAAAAAGTACCAAACACCTCCTGCAGACTTTTGTAATTCCCACACATTCTCATAAGCTTGATTACGTGTCCAGGGTCTTGGAGACAATGCACCTTTGAATTTAAGATATTTTATATGTTTTGCTGTATTTAAAATGCTGTAAGATTTCATAATGTTACTAATGAAGTAAGTAGGGTAAGACTGTTTGACTTTTCTCCAAAGAAACCCCAAAGTGTGTCTTGGACTCCTTCCGCTGTACATATTGTGCGACAGATGTAGAACATAAGACAATAACAGGTTGGTGGAAAGTTTGTGTCCTGGCCCACGGTCAAGATTTTCTGTCTAACCCCATCATTACCAAATAATGTTGTTTTGTCAAACCTTCTGGCATGTGAGTAACCTGCAAGGTGTCTTTCATCACAAGGTCCAGAAAACCAGTTCATAGTATCAATGAGACCAGGGCATTTACTCTCAACTTAGAGGTCAATGTTGCAAACATGCACATTTTTATCCAAACCAAAGTGTTTCAAAGGTCCAAAAAGAAGGTAGCTGATAAACCTGGGTCAGCAGACAATATAGATGTAGTCTGTACAATAAATCAAGAAAAGACATACTGTGAGATGTAAGGTCTGACACCACGGGATGAGAACACCATGTGCTCATTTTAGGCTCATTCACGGTGTTTTGTAATACGATCTGTTTGTCAATTATCACGAGCTCTTAAAGGAAATTGTAAGATGCTAATCCATGTTTTCCCAACCTTATACCTCTCACAAAAGTTTAGCTGAATTTCCTCCTCTAAAAGGTCTCACTTGATTTTCTTGTGTTTGTAGGCAGAATTACTCCAAAAGTCATACACTGAATTACATGAAAATGTTACCAGAGATGAGGCTTTTGGAGTTCATCTGGATCAAAAAATGTTTGGAAGGATTATTTATCAGTTGGAGACATAGAAAGAACTGGAGATATGTTCTGACTATTCCCTAATTAATCAAATCAAATATGGTCTAGAAAAGAAACGCAAAGAAACAAAATGTACCACTGAAACAAAAGCATCAACTGAAGGAAGAAAGCATTGAGGCAAGTAAGAAAATAAGTAAAAAGGCAAGTAAAAAATGTAGCTTCTAGGTCTCTACCTATGTCCTGGATACGAAACCTTTAGTATGACCATACGTTATCCGTGTAGATGCTGACACACTTTTCAACTTAACCCTTGGATGCACAACCTACCAATACCTACACTCAAAAATGACCCCAAATAGAAACAATGCATTTTGCTATAAACTCGGTTGTTATTCTTCAAAATCTTTAAAACGAAGAGTTGTTATATTTTCATATTTGAGGTATTCCTCATAAAACATGTTTGTGACATGAGGCCCTTTGCATATTTATTTATTTTTTCATTAATTTTAAGAAATTGCAGTTTTTGTATCACTTGTATCACTTTTGTATGCTTACTCTGCATATACTGCAGAAGCTGGGTCTTCCCTCTGAAAGGCACAAGTTGTTCATCCACTGTAACACAATCACTAGGGATGAATTTCTGCCTGCAGTTGACCAGGAACAGGCCCCATATGTAGCAGAAAGCTGCCATGTGGTTTGTTTTCAGTCAGTAGGCTCTGGTCCTCTTGTCATCAAAGTGCAAGAAACGGCGAATATCTTTAAATCTTTGAATTGACATAGTGGCCTTGTACAATGGGTTATGCAGAGGACTCCCAAAAAACACACCGACTGGTACATCCCAGTTTTTCTCACTTCCTGCATGAGAGGTCAATCAAATGAAGGCCAGGAGCTAATGTTTGATTACATTTTTCCACTCTTTTCCCCTGTCTATGGCTATGTGCCTCCATGTTTGTGCATGTCAGCACCTCTTCTATTATATTATCAGACATGAACATCTTCCATGCATCTATTGGGGAGACAGTACTAAACCCAGGTGCAAGTCCTGGCCGACTAATTCAGAATATTGTGGCTAGAGCAGTAAGATGGGCTCATTCTGTTAGACTTAATATCCATTTCCTCTTCAGAGGACTCTTCTGTATCTGACTGGCCTTGTTCAGTGGGGGGGACAATAGTCTGTGTCCTCTATATCTTAGATGTCAGATTTTGAGTCAGTGCCTCTGATGGGCTCTTCATCCCATCCATCCGGGATCATTTATAGGGCAAGGTCCACAGGGATCCTAGCTGGCCTCATAGCAGCCATGTTACTTTAAATATTTAAAAAAAAATCAGAAAGGACAATGTTTGAAATGCACAGGAAACTATAAACAGGGCTGCACATAAATGGTCCTCAGGTGCGCATTTGCTGTCAAAATAAAAGATGCATACCAGATAAGAAGTTGGAACGCTCGTTTGCGTACATAAGATGTTCTGGAGGAGGACAGATATTTGTTCAGAACTCTTAAAGATGTCGAAGAAGCAAGCTCCGTAAGCAATTACTTTGGTGTTCCTCCACCGCAAAAGAAGCGTGTATTCTCTGAATTTCCGGGAATACTTTTATTTTGACAGCGAATGCACACTTGCGGACCACTTATGTGCAGCACTGACTATAAATCATGTATGTTACTGTGTAAAAAGTAATTCTTGATCCATCAGAAGTGTAAGTGGGACAGTCAGAGTTGCTAAGAATTAACGTTTCATAGAAGATTCCATAGGAACTGCTTGGGGTCATTTTTAACCCCACTTATGGAAGAGTGGGGTAGTGATACAAAAACTGCATTTTTTTTTAAATTAATGAAAAAATAAATAAAAATGCAAATGGCCTCATGTTACAAACATATTTTATGAGGAATACCTGGAATATGAATATATTACAACTTTTCATTTTAAAGATTTTGAAGAAAAACAACCCATGGGGTCATTTTTGACCCCACGTGTGCATCTAAGGGTTAAAGACTTTAAGTTAAACTTTAACCTCACTTACTTACTGTTTTGTTTATTGCCTATTAGTTTGTTTCAAGCGTTATTCATCCCTCGGCTCCCTCCAACTCCCCATGATACTTCAAATTAAATTGAAGCTATTTTTATGCTAAAAACACTTTCCAGGACACTGTGCTTTCATCCAGCATGCCACAAAGAGACAACTCTAAAATATCTGAGAGCCAGGGGCAGTTCTGGCAGTTTGTCCGTTCTGACAGTGTTCTGGTCTTGGCTGCACTGGCAGACATATTGACACGCTTAAATCCTCCCTCTGTATTAGTGAAGACTTCCCTCTCTACAGGAGCCCCGTGACCCCGCCCCCTCTATCGCTCCGCTCTTTCTTTCATGTCTTTCATGTCTTCCAGTCTCTTTAGGCAAGCGGCGGCGGGGCCGGCCGGCGGCTCAGTGGGGGAGTTTGGCAGCTTGTTAAATGTTTTCTAAAACACCCACAGTAATTCACAGAGCCGGTAATTAATCAGGAGAGGAACCCCGCAGGCCACAACCAGGAGGGTGTGTGTGTGTGTTAGTGTGTGTTTGCTATCCTTCTTCTTTTTTTTTAACAGAGAGACTTAATGATTCTACAGCAAAGAGAGACAATCACCGCAGACCACAGAGACTAAACCAATCGCAGTTTTGCTGCTGTGAATTAGTTTTTGTGTGTGCGTGTGCAGTTAGTGGTTTAGCCATGTTTGTGTGCCCGTGTGCATGTGACTGCAGTGAATCTGTAGCTGCATTAACAGTGTTTCAATTTACACCACAACGCTCTCCTTTTAAATGCAAGCACGTGACGCTTCAGTCGCACCTTCAGGAATCACTCACTTCTGCTCGCAGCAACGATTGCCTGAACGGTCCAGCTATTTTAGGCAACTTGTGTTTCATAATTTAACTGATTTTTATTGCCAATACCACAGACTGTTGCTCGTAACAGCCTATGGAGTATCTTCTATGAGAAGAACATCAGTTGAATTTTCCTCTGGGTCAACAGTTAGCAACGCAGCTAACGTTGTGGCTCAGTCACACTAAAGGTAGAACAGCAACCTCCATGTGACTAGAAAAAAAATTGGTCAAAGACTGATGACTGCAGTTAATTTTTTTGCTGTCTGAGACCAAATAGAAGTAGTTGTGACCAACTGGACACGCAGAGGTTGAGGGTGTTAATCCTCAAACTCTAGGTGGATCTTTTCATTACAAGATGATGTACAGATTTCTAGGTGGGAGGCAACCTGTCTCCAAACAATCACAGTCTGACTCGGACCGACTGTAGTCACTATCAGATTGGTTTGCAAATAATTGCAATTCAATTTAATTCAGTTTACAGCAGTTGCCTCGAGGCACGTTGTAAATGCGGACAGATTGCCAGCAAGCTGCAATCATTTAATGTCAGCCTGCGTTGATGAGCTCAGCTCGTGTCTTTGAAGTAGCGGTCTGACTCAAATGAATGCCAGCTGATTGTATACTGGTTATATTCCTCTAAAAAAAGGTACACAAAGTCATTCTGGGTCATTGTGCTCCCCTGCAGCAACTATATCACTATTTGTGGAGGAATTTCTGAATTTGTTTCACATTTACAAGATTTTAGTTTTGACTCGAAATGTAAGCACTTCATGCTAATTTCTGTTTAATCGGATTTTCTTTGTATGAAGATTTGTAAGAAATGGCAACAGATTAGTGGGTTTTGCCAATTTATCATAGTTAAATAATGACAACGAATTAATGAATGGTATCAAGATAACAATTATATGCAATAGCAGACTGTTAGCACACTAACTGCTTTGAAGACATCAAACAGGCCCCCGTGGTGGTCCTCCTTGGGTCCTTGTATTCTGGGGCCTGGATCTCCTCCATACCTGCTTCATGCCCTGGGGGGCGGGGCTATGGCTCCCCACACTCCCTAGCAGATCGTTACATGGAGAAACCTTTTGAATACAAGCGTGCTGATCCACACAGGTGTACACACCGGTGTTCACAGAGACAAACGACACCTTTCTTGGCTGCTACCTCAAAGCACATTGTGCGCTCTCGATGTTGCATACTGCACAATAACATGTAATATTTAGTGTCTACTGTTATCTACTGTTAGCTAGTTTATTGCGATGGAGTTGTATTTATTATGTTGCTCTTTTTTGTTTGTTTTCTCTTCTATTTTTTTCTTATCTCCATACAGGTGATCCTATGGAAGCCCGTTTCTGCCACTAAATAAAAACAAAACAGCTAGTATCCATAACTCGAAATTTCGAGTTACTTTTCTCAAAATTTCGAGTTACTTTTCTCAAAATTTCGAGTTAGCTCTGCCAATCAAAAATATACGTGAATGAGGTCGCTTTCTTGTTACCCGGAAGCATATGGCACAGAGGACCGCGCACTCAAAAACGGATCCCAACAAATTGGTGCTTTTGCGAGTACGTTTGCTGATAGTAACACCATGTGATTCAGCTAATAACACAGGGATTTCATCATTTGTGAAGCCAGGCTGAAAACACTCAGCAATCTGTGCATTCACGACTGGATGTAATACCGGTAGCTTAGCTGTAGCATTTGTAGCTGAGGGCTTCAGCTTCCGGGTAACAAGGAAATGACGTCATTCACGTAGATTACTGATTGGCAGCGCTAACTCGAAATTTCGAGTTGCTTTTCTCAAAATTTTGAGTTAATAAATCGAAATTTCGAGTTAATATGTCGAAATTTCGAGAAAGTAACTCGAAATTTCGAGAAAATAACTCGGAATTTTGAGAAAATAACTCGAAATTTTGAGTTATGGATCCTATTTTTTTTTTTTTTAGTGGCGGAAACGGGCTTCCATATGATCCAGGTGTTTTGTTTGTTTTTCTTTTTTTTTCTTCCCCCTTTCTCACCGTCTCTTCTCCCCTCTATTTTTCTTTCTCTCCCTCTCTTTCTTTCATTCTTTCTCCCTGTCTGTAACAACCGAAAATCAAATAAAATAAATACATAATTATAATAAAGGTCAATCAAATGGACCAATATGGCAAGGCCATGATGATCCAATCGGTAAAGTAAAGCCGCTTGGCATCTTTCTTGGCCTTCAGACAACAATTCTGATGACTAAAGATCCAAACAGGACAGGCATAAAAAAAAAAAAAAAAAAGAAAACAGGCAACCAAGCAAGAGAAGAAAAGAAAAAAAAAGAAAAAAAAGAAGAAAACATCAAACAGGAACAATTTCGAAGGCAACAAGATTGCTTGAAGTTCACTGTGCACAGCTGGTTATGCTGGAGGATCATATATTTTGTCTGTGTTAGCAAGTAAGCTAATGTTATCCCGCTGATTTAGTGAAGCCTGACTCATCAAACAAGGCAGCATTCAACAGTCACCATAAGAACAGCATTCGATTCTTGGAGGGATCGTTTGATTATTTTTAGTCAAATCTAACGCAAAGCTAATATCTGCTATTTTCTTCAGTCTTATTGAGTTCATTCTGTTTTGCAGATTTACTGAAAATGAGTTCATATTTCAAAAAAAGATTATGTCATAAATACTATAACAGCACTGGAATCCCATATATAATATTAAAATAATACAACAATACCCTGCAATTAAAAACAACCAGTAAAAGCTATGAAAGCAAGAAGAACCTCTCATCTTTACAATAACAAAATAAACATTTCTCCTCTGACCTGTAAGATGCTTTTGTCTTGTTTTTTTTCTATTAGCATCCTCCTGAAATATTAGCCGGCTGTGCTGACAGCAGCACCGTGAATATGACTGATAGCTGCAGCGCTGGCTTTGTTTCTCACAGCTTTCATTAAGCTGCTAACAGGAAGTGGCTAATGAGCCGGGCTGCACTCATTATTATGGAAAACAACACACACATATTCGTTATCCTAATCATCTAATCATGGTCACTGCCCTGTGGAGTCAGAACACACACATCTCCATACTTCACCTAGCTGTGGATATTCATCAGCATCTAACTGCCTCCATTTAGCAAAAAAACAAAGTGTAATGGGGCATATTAGCACAACATATTTCTTAGTTTAATGCCAATGTAGGGGAGACACTGGGGAAGTGAGTCGCTCACATGTCCGGGAAACTTTGTCATTAAAATGTAGGGTTTTTATGGCTTCTTATATTTGTGGAAGTGGTCAGTGGAAGCACCAATAAACACTCTTGAACTGTTTACTTTGTCCTCAGAGGACTTTTGAACTCAGTAAAATGTTTTAGAGGCCATAAACAGCGAGATTTCATTTCCAAATCCTTAACGCTAATGAGCTGATAAAAAAAAGTATATGCAGCATTTATGGCACCATGCAAAAAATTTAAATGCAGGTTATGAAGAGACTGAATATGTGTATAAAAATAAAAACAAACGCTAAATATGACGCCACCCCAGTTTCTTTTTGAAGCACATTTTTCTCTTTACTTATACTTTCCTGCCACTTTATAAGAGTTCAAGGCAAATTAGGATCTCCTGAAGACATTTCACATTAAAAGCCTCCAACAAGAGCGAGATAACATTCCTGCTCAGCTGCTTGAAGACCTTTAATGTGAAGCATTTATGAAATTTGATTATAATCATTTCCATATTTCTGTGAGTCACGAGGACCTCAGAACACCTACGGCATGATCCATTTTGATTTGAGGCATTAAAAGGGCCTTCAATGACCACAAAAACCTGCTTCTTATACACACATTGAAGTTTCTGCAGTGGTTTAGCTTAGCTATGCTTCTAACATCAACTTAGCATCTTGCTAAAGATACCCTCACCTAGAATGGTCAGTGGTGCTAAACAGTGGAGAAAAAGAAAGCAAAATTGTAATAAGTTGAAGTTAAAAAGGTGGCGTTTGAGTATGACTCTGGCATGCACATACACTCACAGAGCACTGTCTTAGGTAGACCTGTTCAGTTGTTCCTCTTGGTCCAATGAAGAACGTTTGGGATTTGGTGAAATGGAAGATTGTCATTATGGATGCCTGTGTGATGATGACATTTCGTATCGAAATCTCAGAGGAATGTTTCCAGCGCCTTGTTTAATCTGTGCCACAAAGAGGAGGTCCAACCTAGTACTAGCAAGGTGTAGCTAATAAAGTGACCGGTGTGTATATGTATCTTCATGTTATTTTGTCCATAAATATGCAGAGAAAGTGTGTAAATGGAGCGTGTAGGTAAACTGCTCACGTTATCAAATATATTTAATTTGCAGATGAAGCAAACGGAGATAAAAGGCAGACACAGGAGGGATGAATGAATAAATTGAGAGTGGATTTACAGATAGCTCGAGGCTCATCATGATAAGAGAAACTTCAGTTTAATACCATGTCACCTTCAGCTCTGAAATAAGGAATCAAAAAAACATTTAAAGAGGGGAAATGATGGAGAGATGGATTAAAATGCACAAAGTGTAGAAAGGCTTCAGCATCAACCTCCATGTGTTTATCAGAAATGCACCAGCTTTACTCCACTTTTAAAAGTTGAATTCTTTTTCCTTATTCTCCCCCTTCTTCTTACATCTGCTTAATCCTTTGTTTTTTCCCCCTGTAATGACTTGCATGTGGTTACTGACACTGCTTTGCAGAAAGAAAAGCTGCCAATATAGAGAGAAGACAAAAAGTTCACTCTGGAGAAAGGTTCAGCTCAATTATTTGTTCAATGATGTGATAATTGTTGTCCTGAGAAGATTGTCCTGAGCCCATTATGCGTAGAGCAATTGTAGTTCTCATTTAAAGTTATTAAAATGGTTGCTTTGACTTTCAGTATTTTTTATGTGTCTGTTTATAATTGTTCTTTGTAATAATAGCCGTAGGCTCCATCATTGTGCTAACATCATCATTAATTGAGTTACTGCAATGGGGCTTCTGCTCACTGACATTATGATGGGGACAAGGATTTTAATTCTATTTCAAAACTCCCCAAGTGATGCTTATTCACAGAGCCCCAGGCTGTTTGGCCTTACAGGTGTGGAGCCGTTACCGACTGATTTATATTCATTTATTTTATTATTTTCCAGGTAGAAAACTCAAAAGCACATCTGAGTGCCTACAGGGTTAAAAAAAGTATTTTTCTTTATTATCTGAGCTTAACAAGTGACAGAGGTCTAGATCAAACGTCTCTAGTGTGACAGTCATGTGCTTTATATGCCCCCCATCAATCCCACCCACCTCCTGCAGGCTCTGGTACAGTTCATGTCATGCTTTTTCTTTTAGCATTTATCCTTTGTTATTCACCTACTTGAGTTATCACCTCATTTACAGTGTTTCCATGTATCCCTTTTTTTGTTTTAAGTTGCTGTTCTTCTGTTTCATCATCTTATGTTGGATTTATTGCTGATTATCCAGCTATTTTCTAGTGTGCATGCAAGTAACTTTGATTAAAGTTTGCTTTTGATTTCAAATCTGTCTGAATTGGATTTCTTCATTTGGCGGCCTTAGCTGAACATTTTCTTTCATTCAACACTAGCCCACTCAGACATTTAATTGCACAGAGATTAGAGTGCAGTTAAATAAATTTTCAAGAAAGCACCGTAGCTGTACAAAGGACTCCATGGTAAAGGACGGGCAGATGGCAGCCACTATTGTGACTTAAAGGGAGTCTAATATGTTTTTAATGATTTTACTGTTGCAATACAAAACATGTTAAAATGTTAGTGGATGTACAAGTACAAGCTTTCAATGCCCAGCTTCACAGTTTTCTATACTCCTGGCTCTGTATAGCAGAGGTTATTGCGTATACACTTATCTTGGTCTTACATCCATGAGTTGCACGCAAGCCCCACCCACTTGTTTTACACTTGTGTGTTGTGTGGCAATTGATCAGGAAAAAAAAAACTTGGTGGGGGGGCTAAAACAGTTCAGAACATGATTTTTTGTCCAACTCCCATCATCCTCATCCAGTTGTGGCAGATAGCTGCCGCTCCCTGAGCCCGGTGCTGTGTGTTCCTGTTAAAAGGTTTTTCTTTCCTACTGTCACAATGTGCTTGCTCACAGATAGTTGGCTGATTGCTGGGGGTTTCTTTCTTTTATTATAAGGTCTTTACCCTAAAATATACACCAATTTGAGGCAACTGTGATTCCGTGCTATATAAATAGAATTCAGTTTAATCGAATTAAATAGAACTAAAAGACAAATAAGCATTATTTTAAACTGCATTATACACAGCTGTTCTAGTAAAATCCAAAAATAAAATAAAGCTGGAGCTGAAATGAGCAGAACAGTGCGCTTTAAGCATTTATTTTTTGAGCAATTATTGTTTGTTAAATGCTTCTCTTTTTGAAGAATCAGGGGACGTCTCTTCTCAACCCACAATTATCCCTTTTCAACCTTTGCCTTTAGAGATTTATGTAAAAAAATGTTTGTTTTCAGGAATAGCACAAGTGGATCAATATATATTAGTGACTGCACATTAGCTATTAGAGAATAAAAGAGCAGAGCCTTCCGTTCACTGCCAGCTCATCCAGCTTATTGCTATTTCACATCTATAAGAGGAAAGACACGTGCACACTTTTTTTCACCCATTTCTCTGTAACTCTGAGCTGCATAAGCAGAAGAAAACAAAGATTCAAGAGCTTTTTTAAAAAGGGTTCTCTCCTTTACATATGAAGGCTTATAGAAATCCTCCTGAAATTCTCTGTCAACACAAACCAACACAGTCTCTGGGACCATTGTGTGTTACGGTACATTTCAGGAACAAATACACACACTTTGGAAATGTATGACTCGTGTTTACATGTCACAACATGCCACTTTATGATCAGATTTGAGTCGTGACACACTGAAGACGCAGACTCTTCTCCTGTTTATTGTAAACATCATGTGATGTTTGCCGGCGGTGGCCGTTGAGAGTGGAGTGTAAACAGAATATGAATGCGGTGCAAGCACAGAGAAAGACTCAGAGGGGACACCGAGACAAAGACATGAAAGGACAGAGACGAGCAGAGAGGCCCAGCTGGAAGGAGACTGAAAATACCCGAAGGTTAATTTGCAGATTTTCTCCTGAGTCCAACAAACAACAGCTGCTTCTGTTTGATTTCAGCTTTCTCTGCTGTAGAAAAATAAGACTAGCTTGTGTTTCATTAGAGGTGCTATCACGGATTCTAATTGTACGGAAAAATCTTGTGGTACTGACAGCATTAAAAGAAACACCTGTTCATCAGCTAGTCTGAAGAAGACCTAATGTCTTCATGTGGCAAGAAAACTTTTCTGTCTGTCACTTCCTAACTTTAGTTCTGTGTGAAAAAAAACCCAAAGCCCTGCCATTTAACTAAATGAGAATGCCAATTAAGTTGTGCAAAAAGAATATACGGTCATCTGGGATAAAGTTTCTGCAACTTGAATCCACTTAAATAATATTTCACATTTATCCTTTCCTCAAACTACAGAAAGCAGAAAAGACTGATGTAGCTGTTAAGTCTGAAAAGTGAAGACAATATAAATGGGCCTTAAACCTGCATTCTTGACCAGCAGGGGGCGACTTCTCTGGTTGCAAAGAATTGCTTGTTGTATAGTAGTCTATAGGGAAAATAGCTCTGAGTTCTCTTACCTTGGTCCAGGTGAGCACTTTAAAACAGGACTGAAAGCTAATTTAAGTAAGCCGCACATGCAAATCCCCCCGAACACTTCCTCTGCCTGAGGCACTGACTTCTCGCTGACTCCTCACAAACACGAGTGGTGCAAAAACAAATTGCTGTAAGAGTCATGTTTAACTGCTCGTGACACAAATGAGTTCACTGTTACTGGCACTGACAGCTTTTTTTATTTATTTATTTTTGAATGTGTGTTTATGTGGGGGAAAAAGTATTTTCGGCCCAGTGGGCGTCATTTGACCACTGACCTAATTCTGGCTCTGGTCACCGCACGACAAATTTCACCCTGCAGTCCAGCGCTGTTCCTGAGGTGATGCTGAGAGACTTCATGCACGATAAACTTCCCTACAGATTGTGCTGACTTTAAAGCACAGCAGCAGCCTGATGGGATTCAACTACAAATATAGATTGCTTTCAGTCTTGTACGAAGCCTGGGGGAAGTTTAGCTTTCGCAAAGCTTGATGTGAATATATCCGTATAATTTTAGGGTAAGCCTACATCTGTGAAGCAAACAACAAAGTTTTGAAAGATGCCACAAAGACATTTTACTGTAATTAGAGGAAAATAACAATTTAGAACATTATTTATCCCAAATTGTATAAAAGTTTTATCTTGGGAAATAGTTTTGTGATCCTAAGACCTTAACACAAACAATTAGTTTCTGGTTTTGTGACAGAATTACACACAAATCAGGGCACAATTAATGATGAGAACATTTTGTTTTAGACTTGAACTAGAAGTTTGTTTTCTGATCTGGAATACAGGAAGGTTTCTGCTTGGTTTCAAATTGACACTACCAGCTCTAAAGAACCAGCTTCTCTCCTGAAACAGATGGTCTGGAGCCTTGATTATAACATTAGGAGTGATTCTGGCAACTGAAAGACCTTTTATTTAAATATTTAGCAGAGGTGTAATTCTCAAAATCCACACTTCAGAGTGGATACCTCAATTTTTCTTTCCACAGTCTATAGTTTTTGTTTTGTTTTGTTAGTGGGGATTGATATTAATAATGAGGGGAAACCAATTTTTACCACAGGCGTGACTCCTCAGTTAGATCATGGATTAAAAATTAACTCAGTTTATTTGTAGCTCTCGCTTTACCTGAATGACCTGTGCACATTGTAGCTATCAGCAGACTTGTATGCTTTTAACATGACATTTACAGCTCCGCGTAGTTAACCGATATAAGTGCGTGGCTAATTTGTACATCATCACGTAAGAACATTATTAACAGGCTTTTTCTGCTAAATGCTGCTTACTCTCCACACAGAGAGTGTTTTATCTGTATATTTCACCAGAAAGCTTTTCTAGCATACCGGTAGTTAGGTCAGCTATTTCTCTGTCAGTGAAGAGTCATTATTCAGAACCCTTCTGTTACATATTTTCAGTTTCATCTGTTTTTACAACTAATTTAATCTTGTTGAACCTGAACTTTTTCAGGGGATATCTGAATACACGATGAATTTAAAAATAAATAAAATAAAAACTACAGAAGTCTCTAGACATTCAAATGGTGATTTTCATATTTACCAATATTTACCAATATCAGTTTATCATTTAGCCTTTTAAATATTTTGTCTGTAAACTTTGGGGGGAACGGTTTGCCACAGCTGCTGAGTTCTAGGATGTTCATAATTACCTCTACACAATCGCTTCACAGTAAAAATTGCTAGCACTGATATGAAATGAATAAGATTTCAGGAAAAAAGAAATTTTGAAAATAATTGCTTCAAACCAAACAATCAACAGAATCCTTGAGCACCTTCAGTTTGAATGTACGAGCTGCTGAGGAGCAGTCAGACAATAAATACAAATATATTTTATTTATGAAAACCTCCTGAAGCAAACAGGCAGCTCAGAAAAACAACAACAACACTGCATTTGATTCTGGAGGTTATCTGTCAATGTAGGAATGCCAACTGTTTTCGCCCTATTCTGTTTGCTTATTCATTTTTATTTATTTTTTTAATTTCCACAGAGGTGGAACAACTCTTGTTATTTTTTTGTCCTTTTTCCCCTAAGGAGCATTGGTAAGTGACACAGTTTTGCTTTTTAATTTTACACAGAAACCTTTGTGTGTTCTTGTTTTTCTATCCAAGTTAGGACATAAGTTGATATTTGACCAAGTAAGGACTGTCATGCGCCTGGTGGGAAAGGGTCATATAATAATTGTATTTCCTCACCTAGTACACTGAGCTCAGCGTATGCAGTGATGTTGTGGTTCTTGTTGGAGGCTGTACAGCTGTAACTGCCAGAGTCGTCGTCAGTGACGCTTCTGATGATCAAGTTGCTGCCCGCCAGTAGAGAGTACTTCTTGTTCCTAAAAGGGAGGAAAGAGTTTTTGCATTTCATTATTGCTTCTTTGTTACTTGCATAGAGGAACGATCAGCCTAGCTTTGATACCTAAATAATAAGTTATTTCTATATATACTTGTTGCCCATGCAACTGATCTACACAACTATCTGACCCATTGCTGCAGCTCAGTGCATTTAGGCATGTAGATATGGTCAAGACAATGTGATAAAGTACAAACAGAGCATTGGAAATGGGAAGGAAGGGGATTTAAGTGACTTTGAACTTGGCATGGTTCATTATGCCAGACAGCCTGGTCTGAATATTTCAAAAACCAATAATCTACTGGGATTTTCCAACACAACCATCTCTACAGTTTACAGAGAATGGTCCATAAAAGCAAAAATACATATTGAGTAACAATTCTTTAAAAATTATTTGTTAAGGTTGGAGGTCAGAGAAGACTGGCCACACACTTTCTGCCATGAGTCAGTGTGTGGCTGGCAAACTGTGGACCCAATTGCAGAACACAGGACTGAACATAAAACAGTTTTATTGCTGGATTTTAAGGAGGGAAATACAAAAATACCAAAACTCTCACACAAATCAAAAACTTGCTAGTTTCCAATACTGATAATACAGATCACACGCAAGGAGAAGTATGACAACAACATGACTATGAACAAAAGAAGATGGAAGACTTAGGTAAGGTAAGAACAGAATGGAAACACCTGGAAAACACAGGTGAACAGAATCTACAAACAAACTAAGGGAAGGAAAGCAAAACAAAATACACATGGGACATGAGACAAAATTAGACAGGGAACATAAGCTCATAGACAGAGACCCAGACTCAAAACATGCAAACTCTATGTAGCAAAAGCATAAACACAGAGACATGACTGAGAGAGGACACAAGAGTCACCTGATAAAACTAACAGGACCAGACAACCACAGAGACAGCGAGAAAGAGAAACATGATGGGGACCACAAACGATGATAACCAAACATTAAAAAACTAAGATATAAATCATTTATATCCTTTTCATCACATCCAAGTTCTTAAATAATCAGGCTCCATCCTATCTTTAAGATTTCATACTACCTATAAAACCCCAACAGACTGCGGGCTTGTTTGTGGTTCCTATAGTATTTAAAAATACAATGAGAGGCAGATCCTTCAGCTTTCATGTTTCTCTTCTGTGGAACAAGCTTCCTGTTTGGATTTGGGGAAAAGTCACCCTCTCTACTTTTAAGATGACTCTGGGATTCAGGTGACTCTGAATCCTCCCTTAGTTATGCGGCAATAGCTCTAAACTACTGGTGACATCTTCACTCACCTTTTTCATTCACTATATGTTCTCCATACACCTCACCTGGAGCCACAACATCATCACCCTAATAAAGAAGGCCCAGCAGTACCTAACCTGCCCGAGAAGCTGTGTCATGGTTTTTGAGTTTGTTTGGACTTTTCTTATCCTCTGGAATAAAGAGATGGTTATGTTCAGTTTTTAAGAGCCTCTGAGTTTTAGTTACTTGTGTTCTAGCTTTTGGTTATTGCTTGCTTTCATGCCTGTTCCCTTTTTCGTGTCCAGTCTGTGTTTTGTCTCTTCTGTCTGTCGTGTGCTTCCATGTCTGATTATTCGCTGTCCTAATGTAGAGCTCATGTCTGTCTCAGTGTGCATGTCACTTCCTGTTTTATTTTGACAGTTCCTCATCCCATGTGTGTTTGTTCAGTTTTGCTTCCCCTCTTTCATTAGTTGGATTTGTTGCAGCTGTGTCTCCACCCGTTTCCCATCCTCTCATCTGTATTTACGTCCTCATTGTTCCTCTGTTCCATTTTTGTTTCGCCTCATGTCTGTGTTAGTCTGCAGTTTCTGTGATTGTGCATTTTGGTTTTCTGAAGCTCCAGCAAAATAAGCTGTTCGAGTTCAGTTTCCATCTCCATCTGCAAACTGCCATCCACACATGAATGCATGGCAAGCTGCTCCAGGCCTTCTACCTCTGCTCAGTGGACAGTAAGCTCTCCTACTGCCTGGGTGTTTGGTACGCAGGTACACTACTGAGAAAAGGAAGGCTGTGCAGAGGGTAATTAATACTGCCAAAAAAATCATTGACTGCCATCCCTGGATGCCATTGCCAGATCCTCCTGTCTCAGAAAAATCAAGGCCATCACAGGTGACCAATTGCACCCCCCCCACCTGTTTGACCCAATGCACAAACAAACCCCACCAAGCCATGAGCCATAGTCTGAGCAACCCTCATCACTCAGACCACTTGCACACAGACTCTACTCAGACCAAACCCTTTGCAATACTTTCAAGCACTTTGCGACGTGTCCCCTAATGTGCCTTTTACATTGTGTGCCTTCTTCCTGTTTTGTATATATTCCTCTTGCTTGTATGTACTCTCCTTGTCTGTTATTTATTCTTGCTGTCTTAATATTTATATTTATTCCTGCACCGTTTGTGTGGAACACCCAAATTTTTGTTGTACAATGACAATAAAAGCCTATTCTATTGTCTATACACCACTCTGCATTTAATGATTAGTCATCATTAATCTCTGGCTCACTTCCAAAGCATGTCTTGGTCCTGTCTTCCTCCCCCCACCCAAACCGGTCGTGGTAGATGGCCTGAGTGTGGTTATTCTGGAGGTTTCTTCCTTTTAAAAGCTTTTCCTCCCCATTGTCACCAAAGTGCTTCTCATATGGGTTCCTATAATTGTGCTGAGTAAGAGCTAGGCATGCCACTACAAACTAGACACAGACCAAAGGTAAACCAAAACAGAGACAAGGACTGACTACACACAGAGATGAGACAAAGAGTGGGTGAAAATGAGAGGGGACAAACAGTGTTAAAGAAGAATTAGGGAATATGAATATAAATAAAACCTTCTTATTAAGTCTTATTCTGAATCTTGTTCTTACTGTTATCTCTTCCAATTTGTTTGGTGAAATTTCTAGGAGCCAAGTTGGGCAAGTAGGGTCAGTGAAGACTGCCCCACAGGTTGTTTACAAAAGGTTGTTTCAGGTTATTTATTTTTACATAAAGAGTCCAAAACTTTAGTTTTACTACAGCATGTCTATTGGTCATACTAAAAAAAGGTAATTCAGTGTATTAGTGACTCACTAATATGTTGTAATAACTCTTTTCCGCAAAAGAATGAAAAAATATAATGCTATGAATGCGCATAATCATTCAAACATTTACCACCAGGGCATAGCAATCACTGGGCCATACTGGGATCAGTGTGGGTAAAATCAGATGTGTGCTGTTGGTGGTTTAAACATGGATTAACACAGTAAAGCAGACAGACCAGCTCTGAATCAGTTCCTCTCCTCTCCTCCACTGGATGCTCGGAGTCGGGTAACCAGAGGCTGAACACTCAAGCACCGCATCTGATCCCAGCAGAGCTGTTACTCGGGTCGGGCTCTGAAGGAACTGGAGGTTCCTGCTGACCCCAGGTTCTGAAAGAGAAAAGAAAAGGAGAAAAGGAGAGGGTAAAGGTCAAACATAGTCTAATACATTCTAAAACACACACAATTTGGCCACGTGTCATTTTATAAGGATGCCGTGTGAAAACAACAGCAATCATCTGCTTGTTAACCAGTCAGCCAAAAGAGCATTTTTAGCATTCATTGTGTTCTATTTTTTCACAAAGGTAGTGAAGGAGGATTCTGCACAAAACTGGGTAAATAATTTCCTTACAGTAATTTTGTGCATGGATGGATCATGGGTGGTTGTGTTGAACCAGAAAAGGGTGAATTATTGGCTTCCATAAGTGGGCAGGAAATAAAATAATCTATCCCCTATCTTCTGCTTTTCTTTTCAGAGTCACAGGGTGGGGGGGCTGGAGCCTATCACAGCTGTCTTAGAGTGAGAGGCAGGGTAGATCCTTGACAGGTTGCCAGTCTGCCGTACACCTATGGGCAATTTAGAGTTTCCAATTAACCTATCTCCACTAACTGCATGTCTTTGGATTGTGGGATGAAGCCGGAGTACCCAGAGAGAACCCACGCAAACACGGGGAGAACATGCGAATTCCACACAGAAAGACCCCGGCCTGATGGTGGAATTGAACTCAGGACCTTCTTGCTGCAAGGCAACAGTGCTAACCAACATGCTGCCCTGGCAATGAAACAAATGCCCTCATTTTCATTGTATTAGCATGTAAACCATTGGAGCTTTTTAAACTATGATAGATGCAATATTTAGAAAGTCCTTCATGTTTATAAGATTGCTGATTGATGTGACTGCTGTCCTTGGTCCTGCAAGATTAGCTGGTTCTGAGGACAGATGTGAACAGCTAATCAGTAATCATTTACATGCCAATGAGTAACCAGCGTATTGAGAAAAATGTGTCAGTAAAGGTAAGCTATAAGAAGCATAAGCTAAAGTCAAAGGTTCTGCTTTTGTTTCTTTCTTTGCTCTTGGGAGGAGTTCCTTGGATGACATCTCAGTTGAGGACCTGACACTAATTAGAAAGCAACTATTGGATTTCTCCAAGGTTGAATATGGTAAATGGTCTGTATTTGTATAGCGCTTTACTTGGTCCTAAGGACCCCAAAGCGCTTTACACTATACACAATCATCCACCCATTCACACACTGGTGATAGCAAGCTACAGTGTAGCCACAGCCACCCTGGGGCGCACTGACAGAGGCGAGGCTGCCGGACACTGGCGCCACCAGGCCCTCTGACCACCACCAGTAGGCAACAGGTGAAGTGTCTTGCCCAAGGACACAACGACCGAGACTGTCGAAGCCGGGGCTCGAACCGGCAACCTTCCGATTACAAGACGAACGCCCAACTCTTGATCCACGATCGCCCTAGCATCTGTATGGAGAGGTACA
Organism: Perissodus microlepis; assembly: GCF_051167445.1. Classification (NCBI taxonomy): domain Eukaryota; kingdom Metazoa; phylum Chordata; class Actinopteri; order Cichliformes; family Cichlidae; genus Perissodus; species Perissodus microlepis. The sequence continues at coordinate 29,917,700 of NC_140467.1, read as the reverse complement.
AAAAACAAGCTTAAATAAAAAGCTCTTTTCGGTTGTATTCCTACCTGTAAACACAACACAAGAAAAAGGAAAATGGTTCTTGGTTGGAAATATAAAAGGTTTCAGTTAGGCTGGTGCAATAAAAGACATCTGAATCATCTGAATTTTTATGTTTTGTTTTTTTTTCTTGCTTTCCAGGGTGATAAGTCCCTGCAAGGGATTCCTTAAAACATACAAGGTCTCCTAAAATCTTTTAGTTTATGCTATGAGACTAGGCTTAATTAAAAAAAAAAAAAAAAAAGCTTGTAAATAACTGTCAGGTGTCATGGTCCGGGTGAGTACGGGGTTTTTCTACTCCGCTGGGCTCCACCTTCAGGCAGAGACTCCACTCAGCTTCCACACCTGGTTCCAATCAAGTCACCAGCATATAAGACCAGCATTCACAACAGACCTCTGCCAGATCTTCTGCTAACTCACGTTAGTGCTAGGCCACCAAGCCCTTGTGAGAGCCCTTAACTACTGCTTTTCTCCTCACCGTGTTTTCTTCGTCATAGGACCCACCTGGCAGTCGCACTTCCCAAGCTAAACTACTCACATCTCCGCCTGGACGCTGGTTCTGTCATCTGGTTGCTTCCTTTCCATCATTGGACTACACCTGCCTGCCTCCCTGCCAAGTCCCTCACTCCAAGTATATTCTGGATCCTTTCTGGACACTCCTCACCTGGAACCCCTTGGACACCCCCTCCTCGCATGACACTTTAACCTGCAACGCGTAAGCCCTACCCACCATAGTCTAATCCTTCAGCTGTGATTCACTAGACTGCCACTGACTACTTGTCTCCTCTCATTATAGTGACTGCGTACCTCCATCCAAGCCGCTGCCCCTTTTTCCATTCCCAGGATCCATCTGTGAAATCTAGCACCTAGTTATAGCACTCAGTTTCATGTTCATAGTTTTCAGTTCAGTTCAGTTCATTTTATTTCAAACATGTGCCTTCACAATCATTACAAAATATCATTCCATTATTTGTTTGAAAAGGAGTAGGCAGAAGTATTTACTTATTTGTCCCTACCCCCTCTCATTCATTTAATTATTTTTTTTTGTCTTAAATTAAACAAACAACATATGAAACAAAAGTAAAGCAAAACAAAACAAAACATACATAAATCAAAAACAAGAAATTAGCAAGCCCCACCACAGTATAGTTTCTTTCATATGAAAAATACAGAATGTGTATATTTGCAGATATTTGGTCTCACAGTCCTCAGTTCATAGCTTCCACAGTTCATAGCATTCTCCGTTCATAGCATTCATAGTTTCCTGCTTTGTAAGTTAACTAGGCACTGTAAATAAAGCACTGTGTTCACGCCCATTTTGCCTCCCTCTGTGTCTGCATTTGAGTCCACACCCACAGCCTGGCCCTCTCGGCCCTAACAGTCAGGTAAGCATCTGTATGCAGAAAGTCTGTACAAGATCATTTAGTTTAGTGGAAAAAATCAACAATTTAGATGAAAAAGATTGAATGCATCATGAGAAATCATCTCTCCTTTATCACCTAATTCTACTTCCACATTGACATTTCTCTATTTGAAGCCTAACCTTGATGAGCTCATGCAGTTTTCCACCAAGCTGATTTGAAACCCAGATGCATCTCCAAGAAAACCGTGTGAATGTGTTCCTTTGATGGACAAACCAGAAGAAGTCGCGTTGTGTTTCATCCACTGGCAAAGGCGTTTAGTGGTCTGATATCCAACACAAGCTTTCATCTAAGAAAACCTAAGGGCCTGAAGGAACACACACGTATACACACACACACACACACACACACACACACGACATCTATACTGGGTCAGGCTTGTGTTCATCCTCGGGCACCCCCTCAGGGTGAAAGAAAATCTGACTCAGAGTGACTAGACCCAGAACCAGACTATTTCCTTTAGCAGACAGGAAGTTACATCATTATCATAATCACCATCATCCGCCAGTGGCACTGACACACACCAATATGCACCTCTAACGTGAAATATCTTGTAATCATCTTTTACTCCTTATCTTTGAATAGGCATGAAGTTATTTCACATCTGCTGCTCGTCGTGAAATAAGAAAGAGTCGAGCCGTTTTCCCCTGAAAGTGAATTAAGGCGATCAGAGCATGAATATTCTAAGATTCACAAGTTTTTCAAACTTGTGTGACCCTTTGCAGATTACAGCTCATTCTAGCTTGACTTTATAAACTATACCATATCTACAGCTTAAATTAATTTAATAATTAAGACCCTTCCTTTGGTACATTTTGCTTGTAGGTCAGATCTCTTACTTCCAGAACTGCCTTAAAGTCTAAATAAGGTGCCCTGGAAACATTCGTCAGAGATGGTTGATGGTGCTCACCTGGCACCAAGTACCACCATATTTTCAAATTCACTAAAATCAGCCTTTCTTTTCTCATTGCCCTCAATACCCAACCAGCCTGTTAAAAAGGCTGTTTTTCCTTCCAAGTATCACCAAGAGCAGGGATGTCACTTTGACCTTAAGAGCGCCAAACCAGTGGAACTGCCCTTTATGTCAATGTATAGAAGTTAAATTACACATTTAATGTCAAAATTAAAAAAAATACTTCTGTAGTAAATCTGTACATTTGTCAGCATGACTCTTCAATAGTAAGAAATGTATAAAAAGACAGAAAACATGCCGTCAGCTCGTTGTGCAGACTCTCCTGTCCCGTTCTAAAACTGAAAACTTTTGTTTAGTAGTGGAATATGTTAATATGAATCCCACATTTCTATTGTAGTTAGTAAAAAACAGGAACTTTGTGTAATTTAATTGTTCACCTGTTTCTTATTTACTTTAGTGTAGCATGAACAGCCATGAGGGAGGTCTTTATGAGTCGGAAATGGTGTAAAACTTATGAAAATACAGTTTTACATACAGAATTACATAATTTATACACTGTGTGCTTCTTTAGAGTAATACAGGGTATTTACCTTACAATATAAAGCACCTTGAGGTGACTGACCTGACCTGTACTGAACCCAGATTCAGCTGATACAAAAACTGCCTCAATAACAGTTTAAGTAACACAACAAACTGCCCGTTTGTCGACCCGTTTACATATTTACATATTTAATTCAGCAAGAGTTCCCTGTACTAGGATCCCATCTGTGAGGTTCAAAAGTATACACATGGATAATAAATAAGATGTAAAGCTGTGCAACTTCATGATTTTGAAAAAGAAAAAAAAAAGAAAACAAAAGAATCGGAAATGTAAAACAAGCATCATCAGCAGAAAACCGTGCGCGGTGAACACGAGCAAAGAAAAGAAGAAGCAGCGGGAGAAACGTCCACGCAGCAGATTTTCTTTTTGTGTGTGCTGGTCGCAGAGGCGAGTAAAGAGCGAGGGATCACAGAGATAATCACTGAGCAGAAGCGTTGATCCTTTAATATTTTCACAGGCACGTCGCCCAAGGAGGCTGTCAGCAAATCAGATGAAACACTGACACACCTCGCATCACAACGAGGAGGACACGCGCGCAGTCACGAGCTATTCGCTGCATGCAGACAAAGACACACAACACCTTTGAGGAACGACGACAAATATATTCAGCGCTGTTCTCTGAAATGTTGAAACAAAGATAAACTGTCCCTTTAATGCGTTTTCGAAGCTAATTATTAGATAAGTCATCCTTTTCCCAGACCTTCAGCTCAGTTCACTGCACAAACACGCTCAGAGTTATTATTTGTACCCAACAGGCCAAGAGGCATGTTCTCACATTATGTTATTACCATGTTCTCTTCTTTAGTTTTCATGCTGCACCAAACTAACAAAGGTAATAAATCACAGACTTAAGAGTTGCTCTTTTAAATGCTAGAAAAGTAAATCTAATATATATAATCCTTTTATTTTTATGTGTTTATTTGCATTTAAGGTGGACTTTTAATTCACAAACCAGAAAAATCTGGGACTGTGTGGATTTTCCCAGTTTGGTGTAGTCGGTAGCTTTCGGTACTCCTACCCACTTGTGATTCTGCACTGAGTTATAACGAAGGTTTCAGCCTTCACCACATCACCAACCAACCACTTAAGTGTATGGTTAGGATTAGGGTGTTTTAGCCAAGAACAAAATATGCATAGTTTCAGAAACTAGAAAATCTCATCTTTAAAGTGATAAATATGAACACAGCCTGACCCTAAACAGGTACGTTTTTAGGGTCAGTAAATGTGGTAAGAGATCAAAATCAAGGCACTTCTTTGTTCACTGTTTCCGAACAAATCCCATTTCCAAGGTAAGTGGATTAATCCCGGTCCTGTCTGGATTCTGATAGGATTTAACCTGCTGAATTTTTTTTGTTCATCAGGACTTCCAAGGCTTAATTTTTAAGCTTTAGTGTATCTCACAGCAGGATGTAAGAGGACATTTTTGGCTCGCTGCGATCCTGCCTTCTGTTCTTCTGTCCTTTCGTAACTCAGGTTCATCTGAAGGTAAAATGAAGCACCAGCAGTTTGAGTTTAGCAAATTAAGGTAGGCTTCCTGTAAGAAATTTCCATACTTGAATTTCCAAGTGTTTTCTTGCTGCAGTGGAGTCTGAGAGACAGAGTTTCAAAACGACTCTCAGAAACTGATTTTTTTGTCCTGTGTCACGGAAAAAATTGAAAAGCTGGCCTGGCTCAACGGAAGGATCCATAGTATCATGTTTTGTCTTTATGTAATGTTTTAATATTAGAGGTACTGCACTTTACTGTAAGTTATGTTATGTGGAATTTTCTGAATGTATTCTGTGGACAGTGGTAATTAGAAAATGTTGCTCGTCTACACTTGTTGTTGTTGTTGTTGTTTCTTAAAAGTGATGCAAATTGCTGTTGCGTTCTGTATTATTGTTTTGACCCCTTTGCAAAGGCAAATTAAAACCTCACGAAGACGACATGTTTATGTGTAGATCATTTGTTTTAAATTTCTATAACACCACAGAGGTACAGTCTGAATGGATGCACCCCATAAGGCTAACTGCATATTAAGCCACAAGGTAATTATGTGTAACTATTTAATCTTTCATGGCTTGCATATGTTCCTCAGCGGTAAAAAAGGCATATTTATGCTGTTTCTTATATCAGCGCAGAGCTGCAGAGAATAGTGCTTCCATGTCACAGATTTGGGATTTAAATCTTACTGGTTGGCTTTCTCCAGGTTCCTCCCATGTGGCACCTGTCATTTAGGTTAATTGATTAAATTAACCTAAATGACAGGTTAAAAGATTTTAATTAGGTTAAAAGATTCTAAATTGACTGTAGGCGCAGATGTGAGTCTGATAAAACCTTTGAGTGGTCAGTGAGACTAGACAGCAAATGAAACTTTTAAGAGCTCTGTGCTGTGTTAAGGTGCAAAATTGTAGCAAGGCTTTCAAAGCTGGTAGAAACGACACGGGCACAAATCCTTGCCATCAAGGATATGATCGCAGTATCTTAGAGGGTACCTCTCCAGCAGAAGATGTTTTAATTTGAAAAATATATTGTGGGCTTTGTCCACCTACTATAATATATTAGAATCATGTTGGAAGGGGTTCATACAATGTGTTCTCATCCCAAGGTGGCAAATACCTGAATTCTGAAAGTTTCTTGTTTTGTTTAAATATGATAACAAAAGTTTGTTGTTTTACTTTTTTTACTTTATCTATGAGGACGTTTAACTGGTCTCAGAATTACCGTTAGGTCATGGCATTGACTTCAAAGGGAATCTCACTGTATCACTGAGATACCTGCAGTTTTTCTTTAGAACAGGTTGGCAGAGAGAGGGACAATTAAATAATCCTGGCTTTGAAACTCTGTGGCACATTGCACCCCTGTAGCACAACAGTTTCTTATTTTTATTCTTTGATCGACAATACATGCTAAGCTAGGCTAATTAGCTGCTGACTGTAAATTTACTGTTCATCAGTGGGGGATACCAAGATGACAGGCTGGCATGTTGTGTATAGTTCAAAGGTTAAAAATGTGCCAAAGGAAAGTGACCAAGAAAATACAACTGGAACTGACTACAAAATCAAACATATATCCATGTGTCTAGAGACAGAGGGCGCAAAACAGAAAGGAAAGGTAAAAATTAAAAATGTGTTCCAAAGAGGTCACAACCTGTTTATGAGAGTTGTGACCTCTTCTCTTACCTTCTCAATTTATTTGGTTGATTTGGAGTGCTGATTCGATTTAGTTCAATAAAAACATGTAAAAAGGCCAACGTGAATCTTACCAAGCTCTAAGCCAAAAGAGGTCCACTGACAACTTCAATCCATACCTTCTAACACACCATGTTTTTATGGGTGTTTGCAATGTAATTTGCCTCCATATTCCATGCAAACATACAGTAACATTTCTGAAATAAGTTACTTTACTTTGATGAGGTAACCAAACCAGTTATATTAGACTCATAACTCAGACGCCCTCTACAGGAAAGGGCAGAGCAGGCTGTACCTGCTGCGGAGACTCAGGTCGTTTGGAGTGGAGGGCCCACTCCTGAAGACCTTCTATGACTCTGTGGTGGCTTCTGCTATCTTTTATGGTGTGGTCTGCTGGGGCGGCAGCATCTCTGCCGGGGACAGGAAGAGACTGAACAGGCTGATCCGAAGGGCCAGCTCTGTTCTAGGATGCCCTCTGGACCCAGTGGAGGTGGTGAGTGACAGGAGAATGGTGGCTAAGCTGTCATCACTGTTGGACAACATCTCCCACCCCATGCAGCAGACTGTGACAGCACTGAGCAGCTCCTTCTATTCTGTACAGTTGTGTACTGTATTTATTCTTATTGTATCCTAATTTTTGCCTCATAACTTTTGCACTGTCCACTTCCTGCTGTGACAAAACAAATTTCCCACGTGTGGGACTAATAAAGGTTATCTTATCTTATCTTATCTTATCACATCATTTTATCTTAATGCTCCATCCAGACTTGTAGAGCTGAGCCCTAAGCAGAAATGCAGTCAACGGCCACACACACAGCGAGGCATCATTCAGAGAAATCAGAAGTGATAATCCCTTACCTTTCACGTCAGATTTTCTCTGATGGCTCCATTTGATAAAAACTTTACAAAGGCAAAGTTAATCAAATCTTCATGGATTAGAATGATTAAAGTTTAATCATGTGACCCATTAAAACGTCATATACATCAAAGAGAAAAGAGGATAAAAAAACATGAAAGGATTAAAGGGAAAACCTTGTCAAAGCCAGTGGCTTTGCAACACAGTGGGGAAACACTGTATGTCACCCTTAACCAAAACTTTAGTAGACTAAAACCATCAAACTTTATACATCAAAGGTAACAAGTCCAATTTTTTTTTCATTTTGTTTCTGTTGACACCAAAATCAGGTCAAGATTTTCGCTTCATAAAAGTACAAGTCTTATCAAATATTTCACAACATGTGGAAATGGAAGGAAAACCGCTTCACTAAAGGCTAAAAAAGCCAGATTTCGTTCAGCTTACATGTTGCAACAGTTTTCTGTTTTCTGCTCTTTCACCACTCAAACTGAATGTGTGAACCGACTGAGTGTCCATTTATCTGGCAACAGATTCGACTCAGGTAGCTGAGTCTGTGTCAAGTATCTGTGAGAATCGCACATTACAGCCACATCTCTGCAGGATGCTGCAGAGCAGATACACCGCCTTCGAAAATAAAAATGCTCCGCCAGGCTTACAACAACAGTCGGTTAAATGCAGTTAAATGCAATCGGGAAATATGTATGCCATACAAAACCTGCACTAATTTATATTTTGGAATTTTGCTATTATTATCGTTATTGTTAGTACTATTATTATTATTATTATTATTATTATTATTATTATTATTATTATTATTGTTGTTGTTGTTGTTGTTGGTATTGTTACTACTAATAATAATAATAACGTTACAACATTTATTGTTGAAACTTGAACATTGTTTTCTTTTACTTAACCCAGATAAATGTATACTCATTCAACTTGGTAGTAAAAATTATTAAAAAATGTCAAATTAAAGGTAATTTTTAGTTTTACTCCCTGGTTAATAATTGTTTTTTACAACATTATTTTGATGGTTGTATTAAGTTTTAAATGATTTTAATAGTGGGTTCAAAAACTGTTTAAGAAAGTAGGTACCATGAGTGGCAACATTTCTAGTTCTTGTTCAGTCACCAAAATTGAGTTCTTTTAAGGAAAGATTGTGCTTAAAATGCAAAATGCTACCCCAGGAGTATACCTGTGACACTGCATCTCTGAAGCTGTTTTTCCATTCTCTGCACGTCTTTCAGTCAGAAGCAGAGTATTTAGTCCGCATGGGGTCTTTTATTTTGAAATTTAAATAATTGTCTATGCCATTCTTGTATCTGACTTCCTGGTTTCTTTATCTGCTCCATGCAGCTTGATGGGTTTGCATTAAGAGATGGATACAGCACTATCTGTGTTGCAAGGAACCACTTCTGGGACACTTCTGAAATCCACATCTTGCGGGATCTCATGGATCAGAAAACATGATATTCCTAAAGCAAGAGCGGTGAAAAGTCTCACTCCTGCTGTAACACATGTATCCTGGGATGATGATAAAGGACCTTGTGGAGCCAACTTCAGCAAAACACCAGCATTTGATGTCCTGGTAATGAGGATGGGCTCAGTTGATTGTAATGAAGATTTTATTACCAAACTACTATATAATTCGTAATCAAATGATCACATTTGGCATTTTTCCTTCCTTTTAACTTCATTTCAGTTATATTTTATTTGTTTTGTACTTATAAGTTTTGTCTGTTCTGACAAAGCTATTGTAAGTTTTTATTCATATTTGTGTAATTCTTAAAAGTAAGTTGAGTTGTGAATGTGGCTTTCTGTGTCACTGTGTGCGGTGATGAAAGAGCAGTTTAGCTGAGAGTCAATACATGTACTTTGAAATGCAAAGTACATGTGATTATCCCTCTGAAGGTCGACGCTTCGGCTGCACGGAGCCCCCGCTGGGAACGAATGCGGGAACACTTCACCAGTTCGACTCAAAGTGGTGTTTAACCGCGGAGAGCGTGAGCTAACACGAGCTGTAATCTGAGTGATGAAGTGGACGGCGTATGGACTCATATAATTGGATGATGTGGAGTGTACGGACCATCAGCGGCTGACAGACTCCCTGCAGACCGCGGAGAAGCTGCTCCCTCTCAGCCCGGAGACGTGTTATTAAATTCACATATATTCATTACATCACATTTCATTTTAAAATGAGACATCCAGGACTGGGAGGAAATGAACAAGAATTACTACCTGACAGAGTGATGACTGTAGGAAAAGTATAACTCACCGCTAAGTAAAAACTGCTGGTGCAGCACCTAACCATAAAAAGACTGGAAATCTAAACCAGTCCACTTAACTGTGATAATACAAACATTTGAAATATGCATCATGTATTATACATGTTTACAATCAACACATTATGCCAAAATATTGCAACGCAACAAGATAAATGAAATCAACTTAGTCTCAAAAGTTCTTTAAGCCAATGAACAGTTATCAGTGAGCCAGTAGTTCAATAGATCTAAAATCATGTGTTTGGAGGGCATCATTGTTCCATCAGTTACCTGGGAGCACACGGAGCTCTGCGTCCGTCCCCGTCCTGGTGCTGCTGGGGTTATCAGCCAGACAGCGGTATGTAGCCGAGTCCGGTGGCTGGACTCGGCTGACCTGCAGCGAACCTGATGGCAGCACAGCGAGACGGGAGTCAGGTTCAAAGGTCAGTGGCAAGTCCTCTCGGTTCTTCTGCCAGCGGATGACAGGTGTTGGGTCACCTGAAACCTCGCAGCGGAGCAGGGCAGTATCGCCGAGGTACGATGAGACGGACTCAGTGGGGACGACCACTTTGAGTGGACCTGTTGGGAAATGAGTTTTATGAGTAAGAAAAGTATTGACAACAAGTCATTTAGTGTAAATATATACACACAATGGATTTTGTTGAAAACTGTGTGTGAGAGTATTCAGTTTTCTCTGCATGGAATTATCTGTCAGGCCCAGAAGAAAACAAACTGAAAATTAAAGATAGAGAAAATAAACAGCAGCTTCAGGTTTTGTACACTTCAAATCAGAACTGTGTAAGCAAATACTACAAGGGGAAAAGCTGCCCTGAACTGTGTACACTGCAATAAATCACTTTGTTCTTTCGTATAATGCATCTAACTTCCATCATCTTGGATTTTAGTTTTTGCTGCTTCAGTGACCTTGGACTACTGACGATGAACCAGTACTCTGGTTAGATTGCCTATCCAGCTCCTAGCAGCTCTCCAGATCAGTAGAAGAGCTACTCCACCAGCTGCAATCAAACATGGTGGTCTTCAGACATTCAACTGCTGGACCAGAGAGGATCTCCACAGAAATAACTAACAAGCAAGCCAGCCAGAAAGCACAAGACACAAAGCACCACTAACTGGCTAGAATACAGAGACCACAAATAAATCGATGAGGATGTCATAGTCACACAGGAAAAAGAAATACAAATGCTTAAATGAGTTATTAAATATGCCTAAAAACTATCAATTGCAAACAGTGCAGTCCAATACTTTTAATGCTGTCTTTGTGGGAGAGAATATAAATAGCAAGCCGCTCTAGGTCATTTGGCACCGAGTCAGCATAACGAAATTAAAAAGCAGTTGCAGCAACCCAGGTCACCTTTATGGATTATGCTGCAGTGCAAAGTTTCATCCTATGGTACATGCTTAAGTTCAGATAATCTAGAAGTATAGGGATGGCCACTGTTGCAGTTGTACTTTGATTATTAAGAATGTGCAGTGTGGTTTCAAGAGTATGATTGGAAACAGTGTAAAGATAGCAAAGAACCACTGTGGCTGGAAGTAGAGATTAAGTAGTTAACTTCCAATGAGTGACCGTCACTCCAGCACCACCACTGCATGTCATTAACGTTGTTCTTCCTGTTCAACAGGAGTTCGTCCTTCCCACTATTGCCTGCGTCTGTGTCTCTAGTTTTGTACTTTGCTTTCAATATAAAGCATCCTGAGCTCCTGGTTGTCGTTAATTAGTGTTCTATAAAGTTCAATCAAACTGAATCAAGCAGGTCTTGTTTGGTCAGTTTGTTGTTTTTAATCACCTACATGGTCAAAGTAACCAGATGAAAAGCCTGTGTAGTCTAAATGCGACATGAAAACATTACCGTTAATACCCACAGCTTCTGCGTGAGAAACAAAAGACACAAGCAGCAGAGGTGAAGAAGAAGGGAGCTGACAGCAAAGGTTTCTCAGGTCAACAGGGAGAAAATAATAAAGACAAAGATGGAGCAGAAGAAGCAGCGAAACTCAGCGGGTGAAAATGTGAAAAACTCCAGAGAGAGTTATACTGGGACCAGCGGGAGGACAGATGAAAGTCAGACAAGAGACGGAGAGACAGGGACAGCGCGGCCAACCAATGTAGGGCCTGCTGTGTTCAGGACCCACACAGTTTCCCGTCTGATCAGATTCCCTTCAACAACAAACAGCCTGTAGCAACAGAAACACAGGAACGTTCTGACTGCCGGCCTCGCTCGGCTCTTGCAGGGCATTTTATTATCTGAAGCTCTAGTGCAGTTGTGTTTTAATTTCAACATGGCTGCAGGGAGCTCTGAGTAGATTAAGAAGAAGGTGCAGGAATGTCAGGAATTCAATAAAGAGCAGTGTTGTTTTCCTCTCTATTGTCTCTGAGAATGTAAAGCAGATTAATTGATTAAATGAGAATCTGAGCTTTTTGACATACAGTTCATTCAGGTCTTCGCGTGGGCTGTTTTTTTTCTCCTCCTCAAAGACACAGCTGTGAATATTGTATTCCTGACATATTCCACTTTATTCATCCACTTTAGTACTTGTGTGCAACATCTCTGCTGGTTCCATGTCAACAAGTCTCCAAGGGAAGTCAGTATTCGAGGCAAAAGGTAGGAAATATTGTGATTATGATAAGATTAGACACCTACATAAATCTCAGAGGGGAAGAGGTTTGGTCATCCATGCACTGTGACAAAATAAACAAGCAAGGCAGGTCACAACAACCACCTGCTGCCTGAGCAGAGGTGTACATCCACCTGGATTTATAGTGTCTTTATGATGTAAACTCTGATATATTTAAGCTATATTTACACCACAAAGCCGTTTACAAAACCCTCACTAAGAGCGGACTAATATCCAGCATTCAAATTAGCTCTATTTTTCTGTTTCATAAATTAAGTAGGAAAATTTGTCTTTATTCATCCCGTCGATGTTGGGACCAGTGGAGCAGCTGTGCTTGGTTACCAGTACAGGTGTGAGCTAGTACACTGGTCAAGGGTGACATGAATTTTAAGCTAACATTGGTCCAGGAAGTAAACCATGCAAGAACGGGAGAATATACAAGTAGAAGGATGATCAGCGTTTGACCTCTTTAGAAAATCACTTCAATTGGTAACACAGTACAAACAGAAAACGGCTGCTACATCATGATAGAGTCCGTTTTCCACGTGTGTGCACACATGTGTACACCTGTAATACGTGCAGGTTTTGGTTAGAGAGACAATCAAGGTTGGTGTGGACCCCAGAGGATAAAAAGAACTACCAACACAAGCTGCAGTCCAAAATGGTAGAGCTGGAATACCTCTGAGGAAACCCACGGAGATGCAGCTGAATAACAAGCACCATGGCAATAGGGACACAGCAGGTGAGCTAGCTTGTAGGGGAAGAGAAGAAAGCAAGTGCCTGGGCTTGTTATTAGCAGCAACTGAAATGTCAAAATAAGAGCAAGTGGACTGCTGAGTAATAAATTAGTGGCTCAGGATGTCATTCTCTCAGATGGGTATTATCTGCATCCAAATATATCTGGGCCTGTCTGAGTAAATTCACTACTGATATTTAGATTTGTATATGTTGTTTTTGTTATTTACTCTTAATTCTTTTAGTTTGTGATCACACAAAATGTATAAAACTAATGAAATTAGCATAGCAGTGTCTCTAAAATCAGTTTTAAATGTATCGTTTGACAGCTGACAAGGCCTAGTTCAAGGCCTTGATTTTTAGGTCAGTTTTCTGGCATCCCAACTGCTGAGCTTCCAACACGTTCAACCATTTACCGTCCTTAATTTCTCAAAATGTGATGTCTTGTAGGTGCATTTTAACAAGTTTAAAATAACATTTTGGAGAAAGAACACCTGCTTCATGTAGAAAAAGTTTGATAGACAAGCAATGTTTATTTTCTTGAGTTTTGAGCAAGTTTCTAAATCCCAGGAGTCCTACATTTCTGTCAGCATACAAACACTCTGAAATATTTTCATCTGGAAAAGAGAGAAAACGCAGTTTGGGGTCTGATTTACTTGTGGTTTGTGTTTTTGTTTCATGCTGGTTTGAATCGGTTTATGCTTCCTCCATTTTACCTCGACGCACAAACAGCCGGGAAACCTGAACTCGGAAACAAACGTCAGCTTTCTTCTCTTTCTTTTCTGAGACATTAGAGAAGCTCCAGTTTGACTCTCGCATCGTCAGACGAGCCGCCGCTGGATACAGGGTTTCACAGCGGCGGGGACTTGAGCGGCTGTGACATCACGCATATCGGAGACGACGGTAACACTGATATGAATTTGGAGTGTGCATCTTACATAAGTTCTGCTGCTGTCTTCTCCTATATGGATCACTATGCTGCCTGCAGCTGGAAGAAATGGCACACACACACAGATTTTTGTTTTTGTTACTTGCTAGGACTCATTCCTGGAGGCCTAACCAATCCTGCTACCTGTCTAACCCACAAACATTAAAGCAACATATAAGATGGAAAACAGTGCTTTCTATTGTACTGTGTGGTCAAAGGTTAATGCTGAGCATTTAAAAAAACTGAGCCCTCATCAGGTGACTTTTGCATTTTTATTCATTTGAGCTTATTTAGCCACGACTACAATAGAATAATGTACAAGTAGGACTCGTGTGAACAGTATGAAGATTTAAGCTGACAGCAAGCCTTTGGCTTTTTTCATTGCCAGGACATATGAATATAATTTCACAAAATAAATACTGCTGTCAATCTAATTCTAGACGTAAAACACAATGATGCTGTGTACATAAAGCACAATAAAAATGAGATTCAAGGATTCATTTACAGAGTAAAATTCAGCCTACTCCACAGCCTGTGTGGACATCTGGACTGATTAGAATAGGAGTGTTTTCTGTTCCACCAGACACTCATGAGACGACCGTGGCTGAAAAGATGTCTGTCCAGACAGAGCTTCATATTTAATCAGCTGTTGTGCCGGCTGACTGCAGTTTACGCTGGCTGGAGAATCAGTCATCCATTTTAAACCTAATAGGCAAAATTATGATTTGGGACATGTTTTGCTGCATAGCTGGTATATTCATGAACAAGGCCAACAAGTGGAGGTTTCTAAGATGTATGCAGCTGTGTAAACTTTAAGGTCTGTTATGCGTGAGGCATTTAACTCCACTCATTAAACATGTGGCCCAGGGGGACAACACTGGCCTGTCAGATCAGCATGACTGGATGGGTTTGAAAGGACTGAAAATGGAAGAGAAGTTAATACTAACTCCAAATTTACCAATAAGATTTTCTCCTACCTTGTAACTGACTGATGCAAATGACCTCTTCTGTTCAAATAAAGATGTGTGAATTGATTTGTCATGTATAATCATGGTTAATTAGCCGACAAATATAAATGTAATCAACTAAAATTTACAGGATGATGAGTACACTGAACATATTTTTTTGCTTTTGAAGTTTACTATTATAAATCTATGAGTAAGTCTCCATGCTTAATTGTTAATACTTGATTTCTCTAATTCAATGGAAAAGTGCAAAAACTTAAAGGATCATTAAAGTTCAGGTCATGTCACTCATCCTCCTTCAGTACTTCGCACTCTAAAAACATATTAGATTAACGTGCTCTTCTTAAGTTCACATTAATGAATGTTCTTAAGGCAGCTGTTTTAAATTTTATATTGTTCAACCCTTTTCTTGGCATTTTCTAGAAACTGAAATCCGATGAGCAGATTTTTTTGTTATTCCATGAAACATTGTGTCTGTTTTCATTGGATGGGATCTGAGAACATCCTGTTTAAATTTAATAAAACTGAGCCTCATTTATCAAAAGTGAGGCTCATCAAAGGAGATCTTCAGTCAGAGATGAAATTCTGATCACAAAGAATGAAAAACAAAAGAAAATGAAGGAAAGCAGCAGGATGGAAATTCTGAGAGGACGAGAAATAGATCAGTCCGTCGAGACTGAGGAATGATGGGGAGGACAGAACATGGAGGAGAACAGAAACACTTAAAAGAAAAGAATAAACTTTGAACTCAGCATTAAAGTACTTAAACTTCCTGTCTTTGGAAATAAACCACTGACATACACAAACACACAGTGTTAAATAAACATTTTAAAATATATATATGTACTAACAAATACATTTTTATGGTGGTGGCTGCTGTCTCCTGCTGTTTTCATCCTCATTACACAAATAGATCAAAATGACTCAGACTAATAATAACATGCAAATCACAGCAAACAGGCGAGGGCAGCGGAGGGATTTTGTGGGACGTTCCTGCTTCAAGTCTTCGCCTTGGGAACGATTATTATTTGCTTCTGTGGGTTGAACCTCGCTCCTCCTCACCAACATTAATTGGGACTTGCACAAATCCTCTAAGAGTTGATGGCTAATTGGGAATGGGCATGCTGGAGGCGGTTTCATCTTTACGCTTCCACCACTGTGTGGTCTGAGAAATCATTTTAAACCTATAATCACCATTGCCCCTGCCACCAGACTGAAGAAAAAAACAAACATATCACTCCTATTTTAGGTTCTCTTCCCTGGTTGCCCTTTAATTTTACAGTGTATTTTAAACAGCGCTTTTTATTGATTCTCAACATCTGTTAAGATGATTAAGTTAGGGCAACTTATTTATTTTGAGTATACTCAGAGTAAAATGTGACCGGACACAAGGAATAAAGTGAGCAGTTGACATTAGTAAGTGCATATACTTACAAGGTGACCTTTTAACCTCAAGCATACACTAAGTAGTATACACTAAGCACAATCTGTGTACAGGTTTAAATTATTCATAAATAAGGTAAATAATGCATTTTGTCTGTTTAGGTTTTGACTTTAAATTCTTGTGGAAACAATAATAAACTGATTCATGAGGGTTTATGAGCTTCATGAAAGCAGATTTGAAAGGGCTTATGGTGCAGTCACAATAAGTATTAACTATTCTCCTTTAATGTCACTAATACCTGAATTATTAAACAAACAGCAGTAGGTTAGATAATTGAAAAGTGAAAGCCAAAAGTAAGAAATACATTACACCATGCTCTATAACAATATGGCGGGCTTGACTGGTTTTGCAATCAAATGAATTCAATTATCATTCTTTTCTTTAAACACTATTAAACTACACTTCAAATGTTTGTTTAGGGTCTTATAGACCCTGAATGCAACAGATATCTCAATGGTAAAATGTACCTTTTCTGTAGATAAATGAAATTTAAATTTAAACTCTCTTCATAAACGGGTACTCCTCATTATGATCTGATGTCTCTCTTTTCCCAGTGTTTCCACTTCATTTTACTTGGTATTCACTTTGTGTAGGATGTCTCTTTTTTTCTTCTTTTCTTATTCTACCACCCTTCAGCAATAGATTCACTTTCTTTGTTCTCTCTTTTCATTTTCAATGAGTGTTCAGCGTTTCTTCTCTGTTCAGTCTTATATGCTTTCTCTCACTCTTCCTCTGAGAGTTCAGTGTTTCTAATTAATTCCCAGTTTACAGTCATCTCTGAACACACACACGCGCACACAGCCAGACTGCTAATTGAATTTTAAGCCTCTGCCTTTCATTAGCATTTTGCCATGTAATGCATTGTGTGCTTGCTTGAGTGTTGCCCATGCATGTCTATGTGTGCATTTGTGTGAATGACATGGAGGTAGGGCTGATTCATATTTTAATGTAATGCTTGAATGTGGGTTAATTGACTTTGATTGGAACATGTGTGTTTAATGATTCAGGTCAGGTTTGGATAAGAGTTTAAAATTCACAGTGAGTTCTTTCGGTGATGAAGTGTCTGAGGTGTGCTGCATGTCCCGCAGTGCTGGACATGCAGCTGGAACCATTTTACCATTGCACTGGTATCAGGAAGCTCATATAACCAGTGGATTCTGGGCCAGTACCGAGCCGAGGCAGTGCTCAGCACTGTATTTTGGTGCATCAATTTAGGCTTGACCATATCAGCTCCACTTATTCTTTCCTCACTCACATGCCAAACAGACCATGAAATGAGCAAGTTGTCCTATTTTTCCCTCCTTATTTCATCTTGACTCAGACTTGTCTCAGCCTCCTGGAGGGGTTTGACTACACTCAGAGTCATCTTGATTTAGTAGGCGTTTTGGCATCGACTTATCTCATCCTTATGTCTTGACAATGCTGCAATATCCAGGGCAGAAAACTTTAGTCAGCAGAGACATGCTGACCACTTAAGGTTGTCTTCAAAAGTAAGTTGATCCCCATAGGGGTTTATGTTAAAAGCAAAGAAACAACAACAAACAACAACAACAAAAAAGACATTTTGGGCTCCATGGATAATTTAACTGCTCTGTGAGTTCATTTAGAATCTCAATCTGTTACATTTTAGATATATGGGTGTAGCCACTTCAAAGTTTCCCAAAAGAATTTTTTTTTTTTGCCTTCTTTCGCTTTCTCTGTTATGCACTTTTAACACACTGACACAAATAGAAAGAAAGACAAAATGTCAGTGATTCATAAATATAACGATTATTTTTTGACTTAAAAATTGCAAAACCACTTAAAAATACTACTACTGCCAGTATGTATCAATAAACTGCCTAACCACCAGTGTGGCAATGAATAACCTCCAAAAGTAAAAGTAACAATGAGCTACTACACGATTATAAATGTCTGAAACCTTGTGCAGCTGCTCTCCTTTTTAAATATGATCCAAATTGTTTAGATCTGCGATATAAATGTTAAACTTCACAAGCTACTGAATGTTATTTTTTCTGAATTGTTTTTGACTGCATTAATCTTTACCTGTAGAGATGTCACGCACGGGTCACTTTCTGGCGTGTTGTTGTGTGACAGAATATTTGATTAGCTGCATTTGTCTTTAATCCCATCACACTTTCAATAAGCTGTCATACAACATAGTGCACACAGAACAGGCTGCGCAGACTGATGGTCATGGTGATGCACTAAAGCCTCAGAGCTGCTTTCTATTAATGTCTTCCATAAACTGTATTGATCTTAAGCCTCGCTCCACTTACTAAATTACATTACAGGTGAATTACTTTGGTGTTATTAAGTAAATATGAACAGTAAAATAAATGGAAACGGCAATATTATGGGAGCATGTGTGTGTATGTGTGTTGTGCTGCTATAACTTTCAAGGAGAGGTGAAGGTGTTGTGGCCATGTTAATCTAAATGAGGGGAATCTCCTCTCCGATACTCTTTATTCATTCAATCATCTCCTTCTATATCATTCTTCTTCTGCTCATTATTTCTTTCTTTCACTCTTGCCATTTGTTCAGTTTTTTTATGCTTACATTTTCTCTTCTGTTGTATAGAAATTGTATGTTATGTAAATACACATGTGGACAACATGCAAATATTTACTGGTTACAAAGCCCAGGTTTCAGACATATCTGTATCTGTCAGTTGAAGGAAAGGTTTTTCAACAATGTTGCTCTATTCTTATTTTCAAGTCCAGTGATTTCGTATTCAGTGCATGCTGGATCGCTTCTATTCTTTTTGTATCCAAGCAAAATACACAAACAAACGATGTGTTCTTACAATGCATGATGGTTGATATCAGTGGAACAAACAAAACAAAATCAGCAACCAAAAATCATGAGGCTACACACAAGAACCCGAACTTAGAACTCCAACAAATACCAGCTGGTGTGATTATGGTTGACAGTCAAAGACAAAGTCAAAAACAATCTGTGCTTTGATCTTTAATAAAACTCTGAGTCTATTTATAGCATCCAAATCCCATTTCATTTGTCTACGAAAAACAATTGAATGACTCTCCTTTTTTCTATTTTTGCGCGACATACTAGAAAACCAGTCACACAACAAAAAGAAGATTGAAAACGACCCCTGAGGGGCACCATGGCTTCTAACAGCACGAATGTGCTGTTTATTTATTTGTTGTATATTTTAATATTAGCAGGTTCAGAGGACAGGGCTAAAGTTATTAAACTTCAAATGAATAGATTCAAATATAAAGTATATCAATATATGTTTAAAGATAAACTAACTCACACACCAAGCATAAGAAAAACCTCCAAGTTTTGTGAGCTACAATTACTAACAGCTAAAGCTCAAAGCACAGAGGTCTAGAAATCATCTGGCAAGCATGAATTTGGAGGGAATAATGTGTATTTCCCAATCGGTTGGTGAATGGTTGCTGGAAGTTGATGCTATTTGCTGTGAAATCGACTGTTAAAGCCCCAGTCAAGCAGACCCATGGACCAGTCAGTGGCCTCTGGAAAAAATGTGTATTTATATAAAATCACATAAAATCTTTGAGTGTGTGTTTTTTTTTAACTAAACACACACTGTTGTAATTGACCTCAGGTCAGCAGCCAGCTTGTTCCAACAAACTAGACCACAGTGAGAGAACCCTGAGCACACATCTAATTCTGGGAACACACAAAAAAAAACACAGGTCGGCACCTGGTGACCTGAAAGGTCTGATTGGGTTATAGAGACCGACCAGTCGGAGATGTACTGAAGGGTCAAAGCATTGTGAGCTTGCATTGCTTTTCTAAAAGGACTGAACTGGGAGCCAGTGAAGGGACTTCAGTACTGGGGTGTCATGTTCACATTTCCGTGTGAGTTTCAGGACAGTGGTTGCTGCATTGTGATGGAGTTGAAGTTGTTGTACCAATGATTTGCATTATACTGCGAATAAAGTTTTACAATAGTCTAACCTACTTGATATAAATGCATGGTGAGGCACAGCTTTTATTTCAAAGCCCTTTTTTTGAAGAGTGTTTGCAGACAAAGTATGGGTGATTAAAGCAATTTGCTAAATACTCAGCCAATCACAATTTCAGCTAACAACATCTAGAGTCTTCATCCGCCAACTGTGGATCAAAAGTTTCCAGAGCATTTGGCCCTCACAAAGCAAAGGTTTAGCTCACAAAACTATATCGAAGAAGCTAAACTATCTGGAACTGAGTGAAAATGGTTTATCTACTGAACTTGTTATGATTGTAGACATGAGAAAGAAAATGATTTCCTGGTTTCCTGAAAATTACAGGATCTTCAAACTGAGAAACCAACTACTTTTAAGTGTGAGCTATGAAATCACATTTTTGCATTTTGAGTTCATGAGTCTGTTTGAATGAATAGATACTTGTTCAGCTCTAAAACCAAGTAGTCTCTTACCTGCCACAGTCACTCTTGCTGTCCGGCTCACAATGCTTCCCAGTCCATCCAGCGTGGCGAGGCACTGATATTCTCCCTCATCGGGCCGATGGTGCCGCGAGTGCATCACATTCTGCACCAGCAGCGAGCCGTTACTCAGCTGTCGCCGTCGCTCATCGACCACCGCGCTAAGCAGCACTCCATCTTTACGCCATGTGATGGTGGGGGGTCCTGCCACGGCATCTGACTGTGCCTGGCAGTCTAGCTGCAGCACACTGCCTCGTACTGTCACCATGTCCTGAGGCTCCTGGGTGAAAATGAAGTCCACAAAACCTCCAAGACCAGACGAGGAGGAAGAAGATGAGGAGGCATCTGAGGCTGCAGGAAAAAGCAAAGGAGACGAAAAGGAGTTAGAGGGAAGCAAGACACCAACAGGACAAATAAACTCATCTACATCAAGTACAGATGTGCTTTAACATACATTTGCAAATCACTATTTAATTATTTATGCTTATAAATAATAAAAATATAAATGAATCTCATATTATGCTTATTTTAAATCATAAAAAATGCAAAGCACAAAATTGCTAAAAGATCCTCAGAGGGGATAGTGTTCAGTGTGTACTGTTCTCTTTCTATACAAATACATCCAGGGCACATTTCTGGAAGACAACACTTATGATGCCCGTATTCACCGGTTAAACTGGACAATCACAAAAGCAGACAGACAACCAACATAAACATTGTAGAAATAATTCATTTAATAAATAAACTCCTCAGGAATCAGCAATTTGTATACCGTAGCACAGGTCAAAACATCTACCACTGATTGAAACCCAGTAACTGCCCACACAGTGTGACAGTAAATGCATTATATATACATATATAGTATAACTGAAGTTAAAGGTGCATCTTGTTGCTTCTTTTTGTAGCTTTATGTAACCAATAATGCCTTACTCAGGGCTTTGTTCTATTTTCTAAAGCAGATCAATCAGGACTAGAATTCTAATACATTTTCTAATGCTTTATCCTCTTTTTGCTTCACGTTTTTATCCATATTTGTCATTAGCTCTGCCAGACATGTCTCTTCAGAGAAGAGAGTGTGGCTCTGAGCATTAACCCCCAACCTGTAGAGCTTCACTCAGTAGGATAACTCATCACTGCTATCAAAGCCACAGGAACCTGCTGTATTCTTTGTTTTTAGGTTTATAGACTTTCTTTAATCTGCTGAAAGGCGAGCAGTGGCGGCATCTCCTCCCTTCTTTGATGTTGAGTCTGCTTAAACGTCTTTCATCGTGATCAGAGAGGCAGTTTGTTCAGTCAAAGCCGCCGTTCAACGTCTCCGCATTTCCTGGAAAACCTGAATGGAGGCTTTAGAACGACCTGGAGTCACAACGTCACAGCGCAGAGTCGACTTTGAAGAGCAGCAGATGTTCTTTTTTTGTGTTTTTCATTTCAGTTGCTCCTATAGGAAAACTAATCAGAGCAAAAACTTCTGTATAAAAGTTAATCCCAGTTGGGCCTGTTCCAATTGGGACCGGAGAAATAAAACGAACAACACTTCATAAAAAAGTCTTTATCTCTAAGAACTGGGATTTGCTTTCAGCAAAGCAACATCCTTTTCTCGGATAACAATATAGTGCTGAGTGTGTTTTCATTGCAAATTATCAGGTTTCTCCTTACCTCACTATAACAAGAGCCGTGAAATGACTTATCTTGTGGATTGGCACTTTATCAATAAAACTGAACTCAACAAAAAAGGCAAAAACAGAACCAGAATGAATCTGAAACACGTGCAAGGTTGATGCCAACAAACATCACAGTCAGTGAATAAAACGATTTCATTGAAACATTTGTCAACCAACAACAGATTCCCAATATATATATTTATAGATGCATGTGCAGTACAATTCAAATTAACCAAAGGTACTTTATTCTAATGTACTTAACACTGGCTCTTCAAAAAAAAAAAAAATGGTGAGAATCAAGTTAATTGTTCTTAATTTAGGCTCGTTAGCTGCTACAAAGCTGTTACTCACAACAATTTCCCACCTTCATCTCTCCAAACAACAGACCTGGCAGATACCCTGCAAACCCATCTGTCATATTGAGGCTAAGAGAGCGTGGCTAAGGGTGCTTAAAGTCTTTTTAAGGGCCTTTTTATTAACAAACAAAAGGCCTTAAAAGTATTAAAGTGTGTCATACTGAGAGACAATAACATTAACAGCACACATACAGTACAGAAAAGAATCTTGTAGAAGAGCAACATCACAGGTATCACAGGTAACTCCGCCTGCAGCCAATCCCCCACCCATACCTGAGGATCCTTCACTCCTTCCAAAACATCCTAGTTTCCTTCCCCACCCATCATCCCTAGTTTATCTCAATCTTGCTCCTTCTCCCTTTCTTATTTCTTCTTTCGCGCTCTCTTTTCCTTCATGGTTTCCTTCTTATTGATTCTCCTTCAGCAGTCGTCCCCTCTCTCTCTATCAGTAACTCACTATCTTGACAGCTCTATCTGTATTCACTTCCACCACACACACACACACACACACACACACACACACACGCTCAGAGCCAGTCACTTCATCAGCTTGTCCTTGTCCTCGTTGTCCTGCAGTTTGATGCTATCAGTCTCTGCTCAGCCTTCGTCTCTACTCTCTTCTTCTTTCTTTGTTGCCTCTCAGTCACTTTATCTTCATATTTCATCTGTAACATGAAGCCGGTCTTCACTTTATTATTTGACCACAAACTCTTCCAGACATATTTTTTTATGAACTTTTAGGATTTTTTTCTGTTAAAAGAAAGTCATATATTTTTCTTACAGTGTTAGTACACCGAGAAAATCTTGTCTTCATAACACAGAATATGTATGAATTCAACATAAAATTAATATATACAAATTAATATATATTAAATATATATTATAAATGTATGGGGAATAGACAAAATTTGACAAAAATCTCAACAAGTTAATAAAAAAAGTGAAACTGAAGAAATTCTGGTTTTACTGATTTGCTGACAGGCGGCAATTATTATAATCAGTAAATGAGTCATTTAAAAGATTTCTGAGAATGACAGTTCTCCACTTCCAGCTTTTCAAATTTGATAATTTTCACATTTTAATGTTTATAGTCAATAAATGTAATGTCTTTCAATTTTGGACTTTTGTTGGGCAAAATAAGACGAAATTGTGAATGTGAGTACAGAGAATGTTACCAGCATTTTGGTGCCAATTTCAAGATTCAATAGAAAACATAATGAATAACTGTTTGTGTCAACTTGACAAAATATGAAAACCTTCCACTTGCATCTGATTTCTCTCCTCACTGATTTTATTTCCTGACACTTGAAATATGTCAGAAGCAAAGACTCTGAAAAAACAAGTAAAATAAAAGGACTGTAGAGAGGGTGATAACGAGCAGTCTTGACAGCAATTTAAAATCAGATAAATGCATTCTGAGTCTAGCTTCTAAGTATATATTGATTACACAAGTTAAGAGCTTTTCTAAGAACAATACTTGTGCATTTCTACACAGATTATCCAAACACTGAACATACATGCTGTCAAAGTCCTTTAGACAGGCAGAGATATGAGACCTCGCTCCCTGCTTCCACTGGAGCAAGTTGGCCAGACTGAAATGTGTTTTATCTCTTTGTGATTGATGAATATTTATCATTTACTGTTATTTACTGTTTTGTGTTTTAACCCCTTTCCTGTCATTTAGTTTTTTTTGTCTGTCGTTGTGGTCAGTCTATCTCTTGACACTAGTTTGGTATCTTTTTGTGGTGAACGTGAATCTTTTGTTCTTTCCTTTTGCTGTGAATTTTTACTGATTTGTCACCTTTTGTTTGATTTCTTGCTCATTTTTGTGAATTTCCACTTGTTTGTGGTCATATGGTTGTTTTTGATCCCATTGGTTTTTTCTTACAGTCTCGTAAGCAAGTGTGTTTGTTGACATGTGTTTGATTTCTTCTTTCTTCCTCAGGTTGTGGATTTTCAATCTTCTTCACGATTTTCACTCGTCATTTTGTGTCTTTGTGGTTGTTGTTTTTTTTAGCATTTCTTGCATTTGATTCTTTTTCCCTGGTGTGGATTGTTACCTTGGTAATTGTGGCTGTTCTTCTGAATCTACAATTCCTTCTGGTCATTTTGCATCTCTTTGTAGCTGCTTGAGGTCTCACTTCTGTGTCTCTGTTTTGGAGATTTTGTAATTTTTTTCCTGCCTCGGTGTTTTTTGGGTCTCTTTGTGATTGATGTGCGTCTCTTTGTATTGGATTAGTTTTCCGTTTGTGGACTTTTGGCTTCTGTTTTTTTGGTCCCTTTGTTCCTTTTTGATGTAATTTCACGTTTCTTTGTAGTTGCTTGATGTGTCTCTATGAAAACTGATGACAGTCACTCTACAGTAAACAGGGGCTCAGACTCAGAGACATCCTATCTTCCTTTATCCCTGCATGCCTGTATATATTCAATCAAGAAAGCAGCATTTCACCCAGATCATACTAGTGAAGTAGAACTGATGATGATGATAGAAACTTGATAGAAACAGCTGAGATGCTGTGTGTTTGTTCAGTTTAATCCTGATAAAAAGCTAAACTGAAAAATGAGCAACATGCAATATGAAATATTACTAAATCGTGTAGGCTTTGGTTATGCATTCAATTTTAGATGTTTAAAATCCTTCAAGTCTTCAGTAACTAACGCTAAGACCTGTTAATCTCGTGGCATTCACACTATTTTTTGTACTTATATGCCTTTGTGTTCAAAAGCATATAAAGGTCAATCATTCAGACCATATAGAATCACACTGATCCTGATCCATAGCAGTCTCCGCTGATTACAAGATCCTAAAACATGTTGACCTGAATGCTGGAGCAGCTAATTAACACGCTGCAGTATAATAAATATTCAACACTTAACAGAACAGTACAAGACAAAACAAAACACTTCAGACCTGGTCCAGATCACAAATTTGTTAGCAAGGAGAGAAAAGCCATCTAAAGACCTCTATGGAAGACACGCCACTAGTCAGTTTTGTCACAGAGGTAAAGAAGTGGAAGGATATAGAGCCATCCAGGAGTTTAAATGATAAGATGAGAGTCGGTGACAGCAAAGTGGACAACAGCCAAGACCATCTGAACACACACGCACGCATTCTCACAGTGGCTGACACTGTGGGTTAGTGTCTGGAAAAAAAAAACAAAAAACGACTGCATTACGACTCTGGACAACGTCCAGATACTGTGTGTGTGTTTGAAGTCTCTGCCAGCTGCTGCCTGCCAGCAGAGAATCAGCTTGACTGAAAGAAGGCAGCAGGAAGGAAGAGGAAGGAAAAAGATGCCCAAAAAAGGAAACCCATCTCTGTCACAATCAAACCATGAACCATCAGACAGCAGCAACATATCAGGAAATAAACCAATGATGTGTTGCTAAATGAAAAAAAAACAGCATTTCAACCATGTAAAGTTTGAAAAGTTGACAAAAGAAAAATAATAGAGGAAATTAGTCACTTCAAAAGATTTTAAAAGTCAAATGTTTGCAGAATTTTAATATTTTGACAGTAAGTTTTAACTCAACTCAAATCTTTTAACAACTTGGTTTTATGCAAACAACGGCCTTGCTTAATATAAATCAGTGCATTTATTGTCATTTGTTGCAGGTGTTAAGCCTTATTAAGTATATTGAATTATTTGTACTCTTTGCCCGCATACTGAGCGGTAAAGTTGTTCATACTTATTTAAAAGTTTGATTTTTTTCAGTACAGCAACGGAGAGTGCAAAGAGACATACTGCTAATGTTTTTTAAATTCAAATTCTTTTCTGTTGTGCTGTGATCATTATTTCAGTTATATTGTGTTTAGGTTTAGAGTTGCATTGTGATGCAGTTTTCAGACTGACTGAGAGCCATGCGAGGGTGTAGATATTATAATATAACATAGGTCATAGTGAGTAAGGACTAGTCAACGTTTGGTGTTGTTCAGATGGTGAGAGAGACTGTTTATATGTCTGTGTGGTATATGGGGCACAGCGATGTAACCAAAAACAGAGCTCTGTCTGTTGTACATATACTGTACATTGTGTACACTAAGTTTCTATAAGAATTCCTGCACTTATTTGGCATCCATTTGCCAATTTATAAATGAGCATTGGGTATGAGCCCTTAATCTTTGAATTCAGGCGTTTTCAGTCACATTGCGGTGTGTGTTTGCCGGTACCCGTACCCATGTTGCCTGCCTTTACAAACATTTATAAGGGTATGGATCAGTCCAAAGACCTTGCATAACTCGAGCATTTAATAGGATGCCACAGGTGCAACAAGTCACTTCATGAAATTTCTTCCCCTCTAGATATTCCATGACCATATAAGTGGGATTATTACAAAGTGGAGTTGTTGAGGAACCACAGCAATTTAGCCACATAGTGAAAGACCACATAAAGTTACAGAGCAGGGTCACGGAGTACTGAGGTGTATAGTATGTAAAAGTTAGCAATGCTCTGCTGACTCAACTACAGGCAGTAACATCAGCACAAAAGCCTCCTCCTGTAGGTGTAATGTGGAGGTGACCCAGTACTTTTGCCCAAAACTTTATGTAACCTGTAAGTACCAGACTATCAAGATCTCAGATCATCAAAAAATCCCAAACGGTCTGCTCATCACCTTTACAAAGGAGTTCCAGTATAAAACAGATCAGATTTAATATGTTGGTGTTACTTAAAATTCATTGCCTCAAAAAGTAAATAAAAAGAAGTAAAAAAGCCATTCTCATGAACTTGAAAAAAATAGAGAGAATTAATGAACACTAATTAATGAAACGTTTTTAACCCTCATGCATGAATTATGACAATATCAGTCATGATTTTTTTCTTACATTTTTTTATTCATCTTTAGGCATGAAAAAAGATTTTTGAACTTCATTTTTTTTAAGCATGTACTTTTCAAAGAGTTTTTTACATGTCTACTTAGGTGGACAACATATGTTTTGAGTGGGTGGCACGGTATCGAGTGACACATCAGTGTCCAATGTAGTGGTTTATGTGCAAGTATACCATCAACACTGACACAAACACGAGAAAGGGTTAAGGTTGATATCAAATATTGAATCAAAATCTGTTGAAAAAATTTTAAAAAGCTTGTTTAAAATTAAATAAAACAAGACTAGAATACCAAGAGTGTTTTTATCAATAAAATTGGATGTAATTGAATGTCATTAATTTAACTGCGTTGAAATGAAAGACAAATAACACAAGAAAGAAGGAGAAAAAGAAGAAACCTGGATGTATGCACTATTTTCTGGAGCAAATGTTTGTGATTGCTGAAAGCTGAAAATTTCTGCTTGTTAGGCTTGAAAAAGTTGTAGAACCTCTAAGAATGAACTCCAGGAAAAGAAGTGCTAAGTTAGCAGGAAGCAGTGAAAAGTGAAGCAGAAAAGGAAAGTTTGATAGAGTTAAATGGAGGTCTGACCCCTTACACACTGACTCAAAGCTCACGCTGTCACCCAGTAAGCATCATCACACAAGCTGACTCATCTCAAAGTGACCTAACTGAAACCTGACAGAAGCAGCACACAGCCACTTCCTTCATATCTTCTTGACACCCAGAGCTACACCAGACTTTGGCACCACTTCCTGTCTGATCAGCAACTTACTGATTGTTTTTTTCTTTTACGTACCTTTGACTGGAAACAAGTTTTTTGTTGTCTCTGTGCACATTAACAATAATCGCCATGATTAGTGTCAGTGCAATTACCTTAAAATCTCAAAAGTGAAACAAAAATCATTGTTGGGACAATGGACATGTCAATCACTAAAAACACTAGAGCTGGCTTAACCCAAACATCAAGTCGTAAGTTGTTACTGACAACAACACTGGCAAATTTACCAAGCAACAATTCCCATTTTAGTCAAACAGGCTGTTATTCGTGTAACTCAATGTCTCGCACAATTTGCCTCAAAATTTCAATCCATTCATCTGTTTTCCTAAATACTTTTCCAAGCATTTAAGAAGGCAAGGTTGGAGCTTCATTCAGATAACACAGAGTGAGAGGCAGGGTGCCTCTAAGATCATTTAAAGAAAAATAAAAGTATTCTTTGAGGACATTTTGAAGAGCGGTATTTTTATGTGCAGTCACTCAATAATAATACAGAATCAGTAGCTGCTCTGTGATGTAAAGTCTCTGCTGTGTCCTTCACCATTCAGTGCTGAGAGTCTGATGATGAGAAAAGGAAAAAAGAGAAAGAAAGGCAGACAGACGAGTTAGATGCGAGTCATCCTGAAGTAATAGATTAGCATATCAATATCAACTTCCAATCACTAATATTAAATATTAACTCAATAAAAACTGCTGGACAATAAGAACTGAACGACAGCTTAATTTATCTTATTGTTTCACCACAAAAAAGTGGGCTGGTCAACAGCATGAAATACTGGCTCCACCCCGACCCCCGTCTCGGAGTCCTCACTACAACACTGTGCACCCCCCAAAATTAGCAATGCATGTAGGCACACAGTTTGTTAAGGTCCCATCTGCAGTGAGCTCTGACACCAGCTGGACAGCAGTGTGTGCATGTTTAGCATTAAGCCTTTATTAACAAGCCTCACCTGCTGTCCACCCTCCGTGTCTCATTGAGTTAAAACTCCCATGATCCCTCTATCTCCCAGCTGAGCTCACCACACGCACCAACCAATCCATAGTCAACGGGCAGCAGAAGGAAATCACTTTAATTAAACATCTTTTTTCTTGCTTGTTAAGAGATCATAAAAAGAAGTGCTCAAAGAAACTACAACAGCAACAATAGGAGTCATTGACTGGAATACTTTATTTTGAAATAGTTCAGCATTACTTGAATTCAGCTGCTCTGTCACACTAGACACGCAATAAAAACAGGATGGCTTAAAATTTTGATCAAGAGGCGGTTGCACAAGTGAACCAGTGGGAGGCAACCTGTGTCGAAACAATCACAGTTTAAGTCAGACTCACTGCAATCACTCTCAGACAGATTGGTGAAGGTTTGCAAATAATAGTACTCTAACATGTTACAAACACTCTAAGTCAGTCTGTGCTGATGAGCGCAACTCGTCTGGGATGCATCTGTTTGTCATAGTGGATTTGACTTAAATGGTTGTACTTTGATTATATTCCACTGCTGCCAAATACTTATCACATTGTACAGTTAAAATGTCATCCTAAAGCAAATGTGTCACTATTTGTGGCGGTATCCGGTTGCCTGTAGCTCATGAGGTAGGCCAGGTTATCTACCAACTGGATGGTTGGGGGTTCAATCCCTGGCTGCATCAGTCTGCATATCAAATATCTTCGAGCAAGATACTAACCCCATGTTGTTCTGTTATCCATCCACTGGAGTGTGAATGTTAGGTTGATAGAACACATGTCATAGAAAAAAGTGCTGGAGTGAATGAGACACATCTTAGGTAGGGCTATATAAGATCCAGTCCATGTAAGTAGTGAATTATTTTTTAATGGGAATTTCTGTGTATGTACTGTAAATATCAACAACAGTACATGACAACAAGTTTGTAAGACAGTAAGACTTTTGTGATCATCACTAAGTCATTACTGTTAATTGCTATATTATCACATAATTGCCAACTTGACCCCATTCAATTGCAGACTGATCTACTATATTATATATTATTGAATATATAATGAGAACCTTCACAGACATTATATATTATTATTATTATTATTATTATTATTTGTATTATTATTATTAATTTGTTTATCTTGATCTACCAAATTATGTTTGAAGATGGCAACCGACTGTGAGTGGTCAAAAACGTGGTCTCTATATTTAGCTGTGTAACTGTAGCATAAAAGAGGCCTACTTTACTTCTCCTTCTTTCCTGTAATATAACTCCAGTTTCCATGGTGAATGTTCACATAAAACATGGCCAAAGTTTCAAATGATAAGCTCAGAGCATGTACAAGTAATCCATGTGAGCCAAAAGCTCCAAACACTCAGACTACTCAGGGCTCTTTGTGGGATCACAGAGAGGATCACAGAATCCCTGCCCAGGTGTTGTTTCACCTTGTGTTTTATAAGGGGCAGCCAATCGGAAGACAGCTGACTTAAAATGGGAGCTAAAATAGCTTCTTTCATCCAGAGGATGAACTGAGGGCCTGCACCAAGGCTCAGTCTAACATAAATAAGGATTATTTGCAACTGTGAATTATGCAACTACTAAGCCAATAATATGAATACAGAGCTAACAATGAGCTTTTATGCATTAATCCCTGTGTTTTTTAGAGAAGTCGGTAGGGGAAAACATCAAGGTGATCAATAATATCAGCTTTTACAAGGGTGTCTTTCAGAAGCTCCACTGACACTATACCGAAAATACCAATAAAATACGAAGGACATTACACCCAGTAACACTGGGTAACACCCAGTGTGTCACCTGGGTGACAGGCAAAGATACCACAAGATTCAAAAAACAAAACATGCAATCATTGCTGATTTATCACAGTTATATATATGTGTACAAAGTTAATTTTATATGGTCCATGTTTTTTATGTTTTATTTGACAAAAGTCTAAAAATAGAGCCGAAAAAGGGAAAAAAGGAAAGGAAATGCGAAAGCTTTAATATTTTTCCAAAGTGTTTAAACATCTGCTGTCGTTAATTTAATTTACACTCTGAAAAGAAACAGACTGCAATTGATTGTGCTGACAGAAAGACACACACTCACAGTAATTAGCAGGAAACACAGCAGGCTGAATGGGACCAGGCTAATTAAGACCAATTGGTGTTAATATCAGAGCGGGTGAAGTGTGCGTGTGTGCACAACATATTCAGATTAACAGAAAGTGATTTTTACTGAATGTGTGAAGCTCTGCGAAGAGGTGTGAGGCAGCATTTTTTTAATCTTCTCGTGATATGTGTCAGCGAGATGCTTGTATTTGCTGAAATGTTTCATCTCAGACATATTAAAAGTGGTATCGAATAAAAAACGAAAAAACAAATAGCAATCAGAGCTCTGAAATACTGAAATACTTGGAAAATTGCTTTGGTTTAGTTGAACTAAAAGTGAAACCTTAAATAAATACAATCACAACAGATGTTATAAGACACGCTATTCTAAACAGCAGTGGAATAAAGACAGAGACAGAGACACGTACGTGGCAAAATGATTGCTTGTATTCAGTGATGGAGAAAAAACATATTAAACATTTTTTGAAGGTTAAGACTTCAAAAAGTAAAGAGGAAAAACTGAAGTTGTTGCACTTTCATGTCAACTACATACTTAGAGTCTACTAAGCATTTCTACTTAGACAAGTAGAAATGCTTGTGTAAGGCGGGGTGACTTTTGAAACTGTGAGAATTGCAAGGGCAGAACTATCTGATTTTATTTTAATGCTTTTCATCAGTTTTACGACCTTCTCACTAACAAAGCCATCATCCCTGGCCTGTCGTACTACACCGAAGGAAGAAAGTAAAGGATAAGGTATAACATTAAAGAAAAAACATAGTGGCAACACCAGTGCTACCCATCAACCTTCTAGTAGATACACATATGGTGTCAATTTCAAAATCCTATGTCACTGCGTTCTCAAGTTATCAAATTCAAAAGAGTTTCAGAAAACCTGGCCTGTGACCTCTGACCTTGAGGTCAAGGACACTGGGATCCACACTCATCCAAAGTTAGTAGATTCACCAATGGTGACTTCCTTCTTAAATCATTCACAAGAATTTCAGAAAACTTGACGTTTGACCTTGACTTTTGTTGTTAACAACAACATCCACATTAAGACACTTTCCATAATAAAATAAAGCCCCTACCTTACTAGAGAGAAAACCCCAACAGCCTGATTATCCACTATGAGCAGCACTTGGCAACAGTAGAAATGAAGAACTGAATAGCCAACTGCCATGATGCCATGCCATTCCTCAGAGCAACAATATGCTTGTCTTTTTTATTTGTTATTGGGTCATAGTTTTAATGGTCCCACTTATGAAATCAAATTGTGTTGTATGCGTCCCACAAAGTAACATGAGCTTGTCATCCCTGCTTAGACGATTGTACATAGTTAGATGTAAGAGCAATATTTAGTTCTCAGGAGCC
Organism: Perissodus microlepis; assembly: GCF_051167445.1. NCBI lineage: Eukaryota > Metazoa > Chordata > Actinopteri > Cichliformes > Cichlidae > Perissodus > Perissodus microlepis. The sequence goes on along the minus strand of NC_140467.1, from coordinate 29,885,264 downwards.
TGACAAGTTGTTGTCAGTAATATATTATCCATAAAGCAGTCATCTGAATAAGCCGCCTGGGTGCTAATAGTAGACTCCAACAACAGTAACAGTAAGTAACAACAATCGAAAATTTGACATGTGAGTGAAAAAAACTCTAATGTCAAAAATGAGCAGCTTTTTTTTTTTAGCTTTCTAAAAACAATATTAAAAATAAACATTTCAAAGCGGTTCTTCATTTCATCAGGTTTGTTTGAAGGTCTGAATAGAACGAGAGAGCAATTTATATTGCAGACGACATAGATTACGTCAAAACTGATTCAGAAAAAAAGAAAATGGTATCTGTCAAAAAAATGGCAGAACAACGTGAACAAATACTGAAAAAAGGAAACAAAATGAAAGGAAACACACCTACACACACACACAGACACACTCGTACAGTGAATATGATCATGTTTGTCTCATGGGATGCAGTGTCACTGCTGTCTGTGGATGCATTTTGACAAGGACCAAATGGAAAACACACACACCCTTGTGTGTGTGTGTGTGTGTGTGTGTGTGTGTGTGAGTGTGCGTGTGTGTGTGTGTGTGTGTTTGCAGGTTAAAACACCAATAAGTGTTTGGTCTGCACATTGTTAACGGGGACCTTTACTGCTGTCAGACACAATTACCAACCGGTCAACAGGAGGCCAATTATACAGACACTCGCACACACACACACACACACACACACGCACACACACACACACACACACACAGACATGCACACACAAAATACAATGACAATAACAGGGTAGCTTAGTGTCAAAGTGGCAAGAAGGGAGTAGCTGTCATAACACACACAAACACACACACACAAATTCATAAATGACAATTTAAAAATAGCTTTTTGTCCCAGTACAAAGAGAATAAATGTCATACATGTCACTGACACCCACTGATACACAGGACAATGACACGTCAGGTCCACTTTGTCCCCACTCCCACTGACGTATTTGTACTTAATTAACTGTCATTTTAACAATCAGATTAATCACCATCAGATTAACTATTAATGAGTTTATGAATTCACTATAGGAGTTTTGTCTAGATGGGGTCATCACTTTTAGTGGGAGATTAAATTAAAATTCATGGTTTTTCTTGAGTTGTGTTTCGATTGGAGGTAAAAGGTCAAAATATTGATTAGATCTAAAATGAAGGTGGAAGGTGAGGTTAAATAAGGTTAAAGTCATCTGGACAGGCTCACAGTTTGATCTAAAGTTTGGTTTTAATGGACATTAATGGACATTAAAACATGTGGTAAATTTTAAAATACATTGCTGAATATAAAGTTTTACATAACAAGCTTACACTGTTCACAGCTGCTCACTCTTTTGCCCTCCAGATGCCCAGCACAGGTATATGAGATAGTCAAACACATTCCCGAGCATGACTGGGGTCAATACTGCCACTGCTGTTATTATGCTACCTATCAGTCAAACTCACAAATCCCCTCTTTACAGCAGTAGCTTTTCCATTGTTACTGGTAAGCAGCTGCAAAATTTAACTGCATAATTAAACTGTACAGTTAAAGCTAACCAGGAAACCCAAAGAAACCTCTGCTAATGTTCACAGGAAGCAGCTCCAGAGTGAGTCAATCTCCACAGATATGTTAAAATGTTCTTAGCATAATGGTAATCATAATAGTACAATGGGGGGAAGGGACAGTGAGATGGAGAGAAGACCTGAAAGTGCAAATGGGTGTATTGACGTTCAGAAGTTCAGAAGCGTACTGCAGAGCAAGATTATGGATTACCTTAAAGACGAGGAGTAGAATCTTGAAATCAATACAGTTATTTAACTGGAAGCCATTGTAGGTATTGAAGGACAGGTATATTGTGACTAATGGAATAATTTCTGGTGATCATGCTACCAACTAAAATGTGGACCAGTTGAAGTGTATGTATGGACTGAAAAGAAAATAATTATAGTAATTGATGCAAGATGTAAGCAAGGTCTGGAAAGGATGGCAGTAATATTGTGTGTGAAACATGGACAAAGGTGATTAATGTTACGAAGATGAAAGCATGAGGACCTAGGGATGTTATTGATGTGCACTTGAAAAGAAAGCATGATGTCCAGGATGACACCCAGACTCTAAACATGAGAGGAGCAAAAAGCTGTTATATTTAGACAAAGTGGATTTGGTGCCAATGAGGAGAACATTGATTTTTATCTCTGTTCAATTTGAGAATGTTACAAGAAAATCAGGATTTGATTTCCTGGAGACAAACACAGAGGGTGATGGGTGCGAGTGTGGTGATAGGTTTGGTGGACACAGAGTTGGGCGTCATCAGCATACCGATGGAAACTAATATTAAGAATGTTATGAGATATAGTGTCAAAGGCTGTGCTCAGATCTAAGAGGATGAGAATGGTTAAGAGTCACTGTCAATTATCAAAAGGAGGTCGTTACTGATTTTTTTCCAGGGCTGTTTCTGTACTATGAAGGGCAAATAAACCAAGCTTAAATTGTTTATACTGGTTATTGCCAGACAACTGAGCATGAACCTGTGAACCAACTATTTCCTCAAGGATTTTAGATAGAAAGGGTAGGTTGGATGAAATTATTGGAATTGCTGGAATCTCCTACAGGTTACTTGTGCACACGAGTTATTGCAGCTGACTTGAGAAATGAGGAAACAATACTAGAGATAAGGAAGGAAGGAACAATAGTATTTATTATGGTGGACAGAGAGAGTAGAAAGCTTTTATTAAGTTAGTAGGAAAAGGGTCTAATTGACAGGCAGATAGCTTGGATTTCTGAAGAAGGCCAGAGAGAGGTTTCAACCTTTCAAGTGTACCACAGGACTGAGGGAAGTGGCGAAGACAAACTGTAGGAGGTGTTAGTGCTTAGCTGCCAGTGAATCTTGTCAGCGTTGGTAATGTTAATGTAAAATGTAAAACCTGAGCCAAACAAGCAGTTTTAAATCCTTTTTAATAGGCCAAATCCAGAAAGTATTTCAGTGGGATGAATGCACCAAATCCTGCTCTGTTGGAAAATAACCCTAAAAAAAGGCTACTAATCACTCATAATCATTACAAGCTGATCAATAAGCTGAGGTGTCATGTGATCACAGAGAGAGGAAGAGTATTCAGAGACCAATCTGGTTTGCTCACAGCAGGATAGCATCAGGGATGAAATCTTTAGTGTGAAGCGAAAACGGTGTCGAAGCAGTTTTAGTCGTCTTTGATCACAGATTCACATCCTGAAAACGCAGAGAGTCGGGAAATAAAACATAGGAGCCGAAAGCTCTGGGATGAAAAGAAAGATCAGGATGAAAAGAAATATCAGAGAAGGAGAGAAGTGTGAACGTGTTTGGGGTTTTTATTCGAAAGCCATTAATTCATTTTTCCTCCTCAGACTTAAGTTTGCATTTTAATCTTCTCTCCTTTCCCCCAATTTGTCTTTATCCTGGTTTTTGTTTAAATAAATGTTGTTTCTATGCACTTTAAATGTCAAGTAATAATAATGTTTATCTAAAATGTTCTTGATGATATAAATAAAGAAACGCAAATATCTGCTTTTCTTTAGGAAATCTTTAACACTAATTAAAAGTTTTGGTAAGTAAGTAATTTCATCAATTCAAACTGCTGATGTGGGTTTTTAAAACACACAGAATCTCTCACAGGTTGAGTTTCTGTAACAGATCCGTCCCTGTGCAAACTGAACAGGAAGAAACTGAAATTGGTTCCATGCTGAGAAAATGTCTCTCAGCTGGAAACCATTTTCAGAGGTGGAAGGTCAGCAGTGTGTGGCTCAGTCAGACGATCCAGCAATCTGTCTCCAAATGAATGCTGCCACAAACCTCTACAGTAGTGGAAAAGGTCAGTGCTACATGATCACAAGGCCTAGTACTAGAATTTACTAGAAAACCTTGAGCTTCAACAACTACAAGGCCTGTTGCTCTCATATTGAAAAAAATATTGTTGAATTTTACTCAGTGTTAATATCCAAAACGGGTGACAGTAAAATCAATATAAATTGTTTAACTGTGTCATATGACTGTTATATAAGATTCGTATTCATGTATCAGGACATGCTAGATTGAAAGCCAAAAAAACTATGGAGTCTAGGGCCTGGAATAATTACCAACCTGAAACTAGAAGGAGAAGAGGTCTTTGAGAATTCATAGGCATGATTTTCAAATGTTTAGAGTGAGTATAACCACTCAGCCTTGAGTTACAACAAGAAGTACATCTGGCTTTATATCAGGAACAATGAACATGCTTATAGGCACAACCAACAAAAAATGGCACAACTAGAAAAAGAATGATAGTACAATAATTGGAGCTAGAATAGCTACAACATGTACAGGGTGGGCCATTTATATGGATACACTGTAATAAAATGGGAATGGTTGGTGATATTAAAGTCCTGTTTGTGGCACATTAGTATATGTGAGGGGGCAAACTCCTCAAGATGGGTGGTGACCATGGTGGCCATTTAGAAGTCGGCCATCTTGGATACAACTTTTGTTTTTTCAATAGGGAGAGGGCCATGTGACACATCAAACTTATTGGTAATGTCACAAGAAAAACAATGGTGTGTTTGGTTTCAACGTAACTTTATTCTTTCACGAGTTATTTACAAGTTTCTCTTTGTTCACAGCCATTGACATGTCGAAGAGGTTAACACGTGAGGAGCGGATCGAAATTGTGTTGATATCTGGTGAACGGAGTAACCAGGTCATTGCAGCAGATTTCAATGCAAGACACCCTACGAGACCACCCATCTCCCATGCTACAGTTAGCAAACTGCTTGCTAAGTTTCGTGAAACTGGTTCAGAGTTGGATTTGCCAAAATGTGGACGCAAGAAAACTGTCACTAATGAAGAAACATCAGTGGCTGTCCTAGCTTCATTCAGCAAGAGCCCACAGCGTAGCACTTGCCGCATGTCACTGGAGAGTGGCATTAGTCGAACATCCCTTCTGCGGATATTAGCTACTCACAAATGGCACCCTTACAAACTCCAGCTACTGCAGCATCTCAGCATCTCTCTGGATGACCCAGATCGGCGCACAAAATTTGCAGACTGGGCAAAACAAACATTGGAACAGGACTCTCAGTTCACGCAGAAGATTTTGTTCAGTGATGAGGCAAACTTTTATGTGAATGGTGAAGTTAACAAACAAAACCACCGCTATTGGTCTGACACTAACCCACATTGGATGGATCCCTCCAAGACTGTTGGAACAACAAAAGTGATGGTTTGGTGTGGTATATGGGGTACAACGATAGTGGGTCCATTCTTCATCAATGGAAACCTCAAGGCCACTGGATATTTGAAATTGCTACATGATGATGTGTTTCCCTCTTTGTGCGCTGAAGCTGGCACGTTCCCTGAGTTTTTCCAGCAAGATGGTGCACCACCACATTATGGGTGCCAGGTCCGAGCATTCCTAGATGAACAGTTTCCTGGAAAGTTGATTGGTCGTCATGGGCCAGTTGAATGGTCCCCAAGGTCTCCCAATCTGACCCCCTTAGACTTTCATCTTTGGGGTCATCTGAAGGCAATTGTCTATGGTGTGAAGATACGAGATGTGCAGCACCTGAAACTATGGATACTGGATGCCTGTGCTGGCATTTCTCCTGCGGTGTTGCTATCAGTGTGTGAAGAGTGGGAGAAGAGGGTTGCATTGACAATCCAACACAATGGGCAGCACATTGAACACATTTTATAAGTGGTCAGAAACTTGTAAATAACTCATGAAAGAATAAAGTTACGTTGAAACCAAGCACACCATTGTTTTTCTTGTGACATTACCAATAAGTTTGATGTGTCACATGGCCCTCTTCCTATTGAAAATACAATAGTTGTATCCAAGATGGCCGACTTCTAAATGGCCACCATGGTCACCACCCATCTTGAGGAGTTTGCCCCCTCACATATACTAATGTGCCACAAACAGGACTTTAATATCACCAACCATTCCCATGTTATTGTGGTGTATCCACATAAATGGCCCACCCTGTAGAATAACTAAGGGCAACAATTACTGTAAGAGTAAAACATGAACAGGTCTTAAAGCAAATAAACAGCTACAGGGTTTAGCCAGCTTCAATGCTACACGTTCAAGAACGAAAAAAACAATAATAACTGCCAGTGAATGGAAGAAAATCAATCTAGAATTACTTGTTGGCTAGAAGTACAGCAATTAAAGCAAGAACAGGTACAGCCTTTAAATAACAATCCAAGAAGAAAAAAAGAAAAAGACAGAACAATGAAAACACAAATAGAACAGCAACTTATAAGATGAGAGGGCCTAGATTTAAAATACAAAAGACCTGGAGCTACAGCAGATACGTTCTAAGGATAAAGAAGTAGAACAATAGCAAGTCAGAACCAAGCTAAACTTAAAACTCTTCATGTACAACTCTTAAGCATAGAGGTAGAACAATGGTGCAGCCCACAGCTGAAATTGTGTTAGGACCTTGACATTTTCCAAGACAGAACTCTCAATGCTTAAAGTAAGGAAAAACATGACCATGAGACATAAAAAGCAACATGTCTTCTTCTAGACATAGTAAAGGGCTGGAAGAACCAACAAAAACAGTAAGAGCTATAGAGAGAGCATACAACAACAGCTAGGGCAAGAACAACTATGATGTTATGAACAACCAAGGCAACTAGTGAGTAGTCTAGGGGGTAGACAAGGCTTCGGGCAAGAACGAATAAAAAGCCTAGACTAAGAGAGATAGAGATACTATATTTGAAGGTAAATGCCACATAATGCAATGTTAGGTCTGCATTAGGAGGTAAAGTTAGGGAGGATTAAAGTCTTTCACTGTTTACAGATGTTTTCAGTGCAATTTTATTTTGTATGGGTAGTCCAGCTACTTGACTAGCATTAGGAACATTTTATACTTTGCCTTAAAATTCAACTTGCTCTGTTCCAGTTCTAGTAGGAAACAAGGGCACGTTTTATCTTCAACTATTCACATAGCTGCAATAGCTCACTTAACCTAAAAATGTAACTATAGATTGTTATGACAGTTTGCACAAAGGACCCATCCGTCTGTTCTCTGGGGGAGGACAGTCTCTGTCTAGAGTTCCAGTGGCAATGGCCTGTGACTGTTATATTAAAGCCTATGAACCAGGGCACTCTTGTGGAGTTATGCCTACGGTGACACACATAACCTTTTCCATTTCCAGCTATGTTTGAGCTGTATAAACAAAAAAAAGTCATCTCCTTCTTTCTTTAGATGTTTCATATTTTTCTCTACAATCACTGTTAAATCAAAGAAGAAAACTACGATAATGAAAGAAGCACTAGTAAAGAGCAAGGAGGAAGAAACAGAGAGCAGGCACGACTTGAAATCCTTGAACGAGATTTACTACAACAAACATAGCAAGAACTAAAAATGCTGATGCTAGCTACAAAGTTGAGAGTTAGAATTAAAAAGCCTTGAGAACAATGTTTGGGACATGGGGTGGAACACCTGGTAACTGAAGGGCTACAGTTCAAATGGCTGACTACAAGGTATAAAGTCAGAAAGAACAACAATGAGAACATTAAGAGCAATAAGAGGCCCTGGGGTTCTCAGGCTGAGGATGGTAATGATCACTCGCCAACATATGGCATTTTGGTGTGATATCTTTGTAAGTGTCAAGCTTCTACAACATTTTGCCGAACGTGTCATATGTTTTCCAGCTCGTTATACTTTCCTCCCATTGCACATATCATTTCTGGCTCTTCTCCTTATCAAGTCCTTACCAGTCTTCCTTTCTTCCTTCCCCTCTTTTATTCTTTGCTTCATCGCCTAATATTTTTTATCCCTTCTATCATTCTCTCCACTTTTCTTCCCGTTCAGTGTGCAGCTATAACCCTGATTACCTCACTGCATCAGCCTTCAGCATCGCAAGGCCAGGGTGGATCAATATTATTGATCACATTTCTGAGTCCCCTTCTAACTGGTGTTGTGTATGTGTGCAGTTGTATGTATGCATGAATTTACATGTGTGTATATCCTAAATGTTTGTTTGGATATCGATTTCCTGCTGCTCACTGTTTGCACGCATTGACCCGTTTGGATTTAATGAGAATAAAGTAAAATGTTGAGATTTGACCTTATTTACACACATGCACACACACACACACACACACACACACACACACACAATAAATGAGTGCTGTTGCCTGGCCTTCTTGCATAAAGGATTTATGTAAATTCATCATTCTCTGGTGGTAAAAAGACAGTTTACGAGGACAACTGTCGTCACGGTCCATCCAACCCTGGAAGAGGAGTGACGTTCACACTGCGGTGAGTGTTTACACACTAAAAATAAAAGTCCATGAAGCACTTCACACTCAGCATATTAAAAGAGGCTGTCAATCATCATGGCATCCAAGGTTCCTGCAGCGTAGATAATGTCAGATGACATGCTTTGGGTTGACATGAAATCCTCTAATTTCCTGCTGCAAACATTTCTATCCCGTGAATTTACTTTGACAAATATGTTCTGGAACAAATGTAACTGCACGCTAGATGAAGCCATACGTCAACATTTCTTCCAATCTGCAAAATGTGTCATTTTTTATTTTGTTCCAAACAAAAGCAGGTTCAGGCTAGCCTGTTGGATAGACTCTGTTAGAATATTTATGACTCTTACAGAGAGTCCGTGTTTATGTTAAGGGAGTTTTAACGGTGCTTTTGATTTAAAATGAAAGGGTCAACTGATTCATCTCATAAGGGCTAAAAATATGAAAATCTTGGGAATAGGTTGTACCCCATCTATATACTCATGGACTGCTGTTAGCAGGTATTTAGCATTGCCAAACATTTGTGTATGTGAATTCCTGTAAAGGTGTACTTAAGTCCAGACTTTGATTTTGAAGGGACTTGGTAAAAAATAATTCATTAATTAATTTTTAAAAAGCTGAGTTTTATGATTTTCTACATTTTATATATGTTTGCCAAAGGATATTTTCACAGGGACAAATGAGTTGTAATTCAGAATGACTTCCAAATGCTGCCATAAGGAGAATAGCCCTAAATAAATGGGCCCCGCCTTAGGGTTAGGGGTTAGCCCAAAAGTGTATGTTTCATGGAAGCTTTTTCCAATTTTAATGATGATAGACATTGATAGACATTTGATAATATCACCTTCAAACACCATTTCTTTTACACACACGGGGGTTTCTGCTGTGGTTTAACTAAACTTCTAACATGTAGTTATTGTTTGGAAATGGGCACCATCATAGGTGTCATAAATCCTTAACAGAACAATCTGCTTAACAGAATCCTAGTTTTTTTTATTGGCAATATTGGCTTTCAAGTAAGCAAAACAGACTCAATAAGTGTTGTTTTATTTCAGCCTGGACCGATAATCAACCTTGCGAAAACTAAGTAAAATGTTGATTTTCTCTAGAAACAGATGTGAAGGACTATTTTAGCCATTTAGCTCCATTAAGTTGTATTCATTAAAGATTATCTTGCAGGGCCCTCTGTTGCACTGCAGGGATGATTTGTACAGTTCCTATAGCAGGAAGTTCAATGCTTTAAATTTGGTTCTTGTTAGTAACATGTATGTATGACAGCGCGGTTACATTAAGATCACCTGAAATATATAACAACATACAATATACACCTGCACACGGAGTAAATAGACTTAAAGGCTTCAGTTCAGGGTCTAACTTGAAAGGCACATTAAAAGTGTTGCTTGCTGGGTAAATGAGTGCATGTGTGTTTGTCTCCCTGCTGATGTTCGGGTTTCTGTTGCTGTATGTTTAATGATGTGAGGTGTAAACTCAGCAGAAATCTGAGCTGCAGAAAAAAACTCTGCAGATTTGTGCAGCTTGCTAACAGCTGTGTTGGATGTCAGTATGTTTTTATATCAGACCAACTGCTGAGAAACAGTCAGGAAATCATATCATTCCTCTTTGTGTGCGAGATCACTGTAGGTGCCTGTACTGAAGGGGTTTTCTTCTCTTTGTGTTAGTGTCGAGACCGAGGTGAAAGCTTGGCTCAGCCTGAAGGCTCTGGGGTTTTATCCTTTTTTTAACATTTAAATGCTTTGACAGTGAAGCATTCCCATACAACCTGTGAAAGAACTGATTCCGTATTTTAGTAAGAAGCTTCTCCGTTTTATAGCCTGTTAATGTTTCATGTCCTTTCAGCAGCTCTTTCTGCTGTGTGTGAACACCAGCTTCTACAGTCTTTATTCTGTTAAAATAGTTTTTCCTTAAAACCATTCTCACTTTAAACCTCACAGGTTTAACCATAGTTAAATAAAAACTTGAAATAGTTCTGTGATGAGCCATCATTTTTTAATAACCTTCTACATCTCCCCATCTTACACCAATTCTTTGGGCTGGACGACATAATCTCTCCTGGTTGTGCCCCAGGGTCTCCTCCTGGTTGAACAGCCGTGCAAGTCTGATGCCAGCATCGTCTTAACCGGCTGCTTTGAATGTGGAGAAGCAATAGCACAATAATGAATGAAACCACTTCATATATGCCACAGCTCATGATGAAAGTTGAGATTAGGAAGTGAATCTACCACTCCACTCATCCTTCTGTGAGACTGAACGTTGAAGTCATCCACTTAATACAGGAAATAAGGTGTTCCCTCTTTTTCCAGATGACACAGAAGAAGACCACATCATCTGCAAAGATGCAATCCTGAAGGATCCCAGGGCCACTAGTGAGCACTCTCCGCCTCTTGCCAAAAGTTTGAGGTTCTGTCTGTTATAGTTATGAACAGAACATCTGTGATATTAGACGACATGAATCATTAAATAGGAAAATTAAAATACAAATTTGACGGAAAGTCAACGGTTCCTCCATAATTATCTGTCGTCTTAATAAATTCAGTATTATGTGCATTTCCACAGCACTGATCAGATTAGTAATAATATTTTAGTTGCAACTCTCAAAGTGAAATGCTATTTTCTACAAATTCCATACCATCGTAAAGGTCAAAGAAACAACTCTTCTTGCACACATATATGTCACATTAAAGCCGCAATCTCAAAGGATAGTAGGAGACTAAAGAGGGGAAAATGACTCTTCAGTTCTTGTCCTAGAATCCAATACTACCAGAATTTTCAATAAAAATATGTCAAAAGGCCTTAAAATACTCATTAGAGAATGAACACAATTTGGAGGACAATTTAATATATAAAAAACAAACAAACAGACACACTCTATGCATCATAAGTAGTACCTCTATAGTACTCGACAGATAAGACATAATCAAAATAATTTCAATTCCCTTTTGAAAAAGAAAACTAGCAGGGGGATTGTGAAGGTCTCGCTCGAAAACAACAAAGAAAAGAAGTGATAAACTTATAAAGCACCAAGAAATGATCAAAGAAATTAAGTAACACATAAATGCTGAATATCTGGATTGCAATCTTAAAACAAGGTCAACATCAATAAATTTGCAGGTTTGCTTTTACACTTTTTACAATGTAAAAACACGAAAAAGTCTAACAAGGAATATAAATATTAAAAAAAACATAAATTTGTAGCAAGGTGCTTCTTTCTAAGTCATGTGTCACACTCAAGGCCAGAAATCACTTTAAATTCCCAATAAATTTGAGCTCACCTATTTATAGCTGTGGACTGCACAGTGAAACAGAATCCATGCGCACACCACACAGACACGAATGCACTGCCGCTTCAAGTTAAAGACCTCACTAACACAAAATGACACAAAAGAGGAAGGTTGATGCTGAAATCAGACAACTTCAAGACAAGTGGAAAACTGAGTGTTTCTTCAGTGGGTGGAAAGGAAGGCTCTTATATCTGATTGTCAAAAGATGATTTCTGTTTTTAAGAATGTGATTTGACTCGGCATTTTGAATCTACACATCAGCAGAGGTATGGAGAGATGGACAAAGAGCAAAGGCATAAAGTTCCTGAGCTGAAAAGAGACATGCAACTGCTAAAGGTGATGAAGCTGTAAAGTTTTATCAAAATAGACAGAGATTTAGACAGAGATCCTCTGAAAAACAAACAAAGTTTGCCACGTGCCAGAAGACTAAGATGTTCAGGTAAAGGTAATCCACATGACCAATAAGTTTTCCCTCTGAATTTTAACAAGCATGCAAAGATCTGATATTGAAATATGTACAAGAATAAAATGAAAGACTCATTATTTTGCTTTGACATCGGGATGTATTTTATTTCATGAAATGGCCCATTCTGCCAGTACCTGCCATTTTCATGCTTGTGAAAAGCTTGTTATGTGTTACCTGAAGCCTATATGAGGATTTGCAAATCTCTAAGTGCTCAACGTGAGATTTTTTTTTTTGCTTTATAGTGAGCCAGTTGTTTTTAGTTCAAGGAAGATCTGGCCAGATCATCGCTTGGATATTTCTATTACAAAGCCACACTGTTGTAATACCTCCAGTATGCAGTTTAGCACTGTCTTAATGAAGTATGCAAGTACTTCACTAAAGAAGACATTATCTGGATGGGCCCACATACTGATCTAAAACCTATGATTGCCTTTCTTGTGCCTTTCTAGACAACAGCCACTAATTCCATTAAAAAGAAAAATCTTTATAAATACATATATATATAACCTCCACACACTGTCTCTGTTACCATTATTTTTTATTAAATGATAACTTTAAGGTCCAAGCGACCTTTGCCAGGCGAAAAAGAAACAACTGGTATCTTTTTTGTACCTACCTTATGTTGAAAACCAAATTTCTATTTTGTCTGTGAATAAAGAATGAGTTTATGAGATCTGCAAATCATCACACTGTCTTTATGTACATTTTACACAGCGGAATTAGGTTTGTACTCTTTGTGGAGTTGTTTAGGGCTTTATCTTGAGCAAACTGGATGAGAGAAACCGATCTGGAACATGCATTTCATAATAAATTTAAAATATCAATAAACTGTACATGCCCAGATCTTGACGTGATTCTGATTTCCCGGTATGGGCCTTAGTGAAATTGATATTCGCCTCCATGGTCTAAACCATCTCAGTACAAAATTTTAAAAAGGCTTTTAACAATCCAACATCTGCAGAAGGGTTTCCTTTCACTAATGGTAGCTTGACAGTTATTGAAAAAAATGTGAATCTTTGGCCAGCGAAAAAAACGTAATTTATCATTTCTATGCCAAATCTAATGACCTCACATTTTTGAATCTACCAACAGGGGGCCACACACCCACATTCTGTCTATCTTTTGGCGCTCTTCATTTTCTATCTTTCACTTTTCTTCTTTCAGTCTCCACATCTCAGGGGAAACCTCTCCTGTCACGCTCCTGATCTGAAAGTATAAACACTGAGACCCCTCTGATCCTGAGTGTGTGACAGGATGGGGGTTGTGCAGACAGATCGACTGACATCTTATCACATTTTCTGTCAAAGCTTGACAAATACTTTCACACTATGTGTGTGTGTGTGTGTGTGTGTGTGTGTGTGTGTGTGTGTGTGTGTGTGTGTGTGTGGAAGAAAGAGGGCGTGTATTTATGTGTTTTATTTTAAAACCTTTTGAATCAAACCAGGTTCATAGAAGGAGACTCTTTGCTAACATTTCTACACATGTTGAAAGCGTGATGTTTTCACTTATTCCTCTAAGCCAGGCTGCAAATGCACAGCATAAATATTTCAGGAACAATATTAAAACAAACTGTGTGTAACTGCTTTACAACACGAAAGCAGTAACCTAGAGCAAATACCGCAAACCTAAAAGTCAGGTTAACCTGAAACACACATTCATTATTAATATAGACACTTATACTATATATCAACAAGCCAAAACATTCTGACTGCTCACAGAATAACGCCACATTTCAAGGTGTGGGAGATAAGGCAGGACTCCTTGTACGTCTACTGGACTAGATGTCCAGGGACATACTAAAAAACAGAATGCAAGGAAAATGAGATAAACAACCCAAACAGGCTTTTATGAGGCTTTTATAGTCATATTAGTCAACTTGGTCAGAAATAGAAAGTATGGTTCCCCTGAATATTAGCATCATGCCTTTTTTTTTCACAAGTGATGCAGGTGACATTTTTGTAGGGTTGTCTTGCTCAGCAATGTTTAGTGTCCAAAATGGAATAAACCAAAAAAACAGCAACACTCAAACAAGGTGTTTGAGAACCAAAGCGCAACCTACAGGACCTAAAAGGATCTGTTAAGAACATCTTGAGAAAACGGTATACAAAAGCAATGGCATCTGTAGAAACCTTCAGAGGTCTCGTGGCAGGCATACTCCAACAGATAGTGTCATGGTGTATCACTGATATAAATGACTGAATGTGTCACATATCTGTTTGATCAAGTTTAAGGGCCAAAAAAGGAAGATGATAGATGTACTATTTTGTCATGTTTCAACAGTGACATGCAGTAAAGTTTTCGTTTATGACAACAAATGAACAGCAGCCTTTCTTTGCCATGGTTACAATATGTGTTTCAGGTTGTGATACAGTCATGGTTAAAGATAAATACATAAACAGCAGTCCTATGAGGCTATGGAGCAGTGATTGGTAAAATAAACAGAGAGCAGTAGACTCCTGGGTTAAGTCCAGTGTTGTGTTTACCCACCGCTCCACCCTGACAACCTCACTATACTGTGAAACCACTGAATCCCATTAGTACAGATACCGTATTTTCTATTGTTCTGAGGTGTCCTTTGCCATCTTTACCATGATGCAGTGAGTTAAGGGAATAGTTGAACGAGTCTCTCAGTCACCACTCATCGCATGAAAGTTATAAAAAAAAAAGTTGATTTTGAAAAATATTAGCCTCAAATGAAATAATTTTGGTTAGTCTTAGTCTGAGTCTGAGTGACTATAATTGTGACTGTGACTATAATTAATCCATCTACATTGATAGGTTTAGGTTAGTCCTAAACCTGTCTGTTGGGTCTGTGTTTCCACAGGCCCCGCTAGTTTAGAGACTTATTCCTCATGAAGAACAAAAAACAAGACAGAACATCTTCAACCAGTCTTTTACTCGCTAGCGAGGGAGAGGTTGGTCAGAACCAGGCGGTGGAGCATAATGCTCATCACCTGTCTCTAGCCCAAATCCTTCAAAGAGCAGCTCTCCTCGTTGCCTTTTTACTGACATGACAGTTACAATACACATCACAGCACAAGGACCTCCCACCGTAAAACCCCCCAATGGGTCTAAGACAAGGCACTATGTGTGTGTATGTGTGTGCAAGAACTTGTGTGTGTGTGTGTGTGTGTGTGTGTGTGTGTGTGTGTGTGTGTCAGTGTCATGGGGGTGCGTTTGTGTGACCTCCTGCTCACCAAAAGGCTCATAAAAGCAGGAAGCTTACAACACAAGAATTTTTCAGATAGGATGTATCTACATTAAAATCCACGTCAGCCTCCCCCAGCACCAAATTGGCTGGAGAGGTGGTCAGGATCAAAGGAATCTCTTTGATCCTACTGCTTGAACTAAGACTTTACAAATTTAAGAAACACAATGACAACATTCAACAATTTTACTTAACACCGTCAATGTGTAAAAAAATTTGATACAATGCTACAATGGATGTCCCGCCACCAGGCTACAATGGTGGCGGGACATCCTGTGTGTTGATCACAAGCAGCACCTGACAGAGCGTCGGTGTTTAACCCCGTAGAATTGTATCACCTCCTTTTCCCTCCATTCATAATTACTGTGTCCAATGAGGAGTCCAGTCTCAGTGTAAAAATGGATTGTACGAAGCTGGTTATGTAAACATATGAAATTGTTTGTACAGCATCCACCCACAGTACAGGTAAATACATGGTATAATATGCATTTAAAAAAAACGAGGTTGTGGTTGCCTTGAGTACTATTTAATGTTTTAATACTTTAAGAGCCTGTCCTTCTGTTTTCTTGTGCTTATTAATTTTGTTTTGGTTAATAAAAGTGTAACCTTGCTGTTCTTTTTTTATATTTATGCATGTAATTTAGGCAATCACTAAACCCTTCTGGGCATTTTTTCCATTTCCTTGCACATTCATTTTAGCCTCTGTTGTTGTTTGTATATATTTGATTGCACCTGTGAGAAATAAGCAAATTTAAGGTTCAGGTGCATTAAAGGGTCATTTCCCGTTTTACATATTCATTTATGAGTCACGTAGAGCACGGTATAGCATGTGAAAATGTGTTTTACCAGATAGAGGCTTTGACCCTGCCATATGGAACAGTAAAAGCGAGCCTGAAGATTAAACTTTCTGCGTTAATGGCTGCATTTATACAGCACTTTACAATTTGCCTCCCAGTGTGATGCACACACCCACTATCCTGAAGGCATATGTTTCAGAGTATATCTGCCCACACCCGGCCCGACCGTGATGAATCAGAGCTGAGCATGTCAGATAAAGAATGGGGACATAAGCTTCTCATATAGACACATTCATAAAACATACAAAATGCTGGCTAACGGCAGTTTCATCTGTTGATTTCTCATCCACTTATCACAAATAACTAACCTTGACTCAATTATGCATCGCAGACATTTTTTTATTCCCTATGTTTAAGGCTTAATTAAGAGTACCACTTATGCTGGTGTTTCTTATAAGTGCTGCAGAAGCTGCAGTCACTGTAAAAAGGAATACGCTGGTTCAGCCTAAGAGCATCTGTAACTTTGTAACGTGGTGTTATTAGAATAAAATTATGTGGAGGCAGCAAGGTTACTTTTAGGAAGAGTTCGTCCTACTTCCAATGTGACACTGCAAAAGTAATGTGACATTCTACTGAAAACCTTGCAAAGGGATACAAAAAACACAACTGGCTTTTTTTAATCATCACTCTTTTGATAAAAAACATGAGTAATTTACAAATTCAAGATAGCCATCGTAAAAATGGCCACTATGTTCTTTGAATCATTAGTTGGTCCCATTAGACAATACTACGAACGTGACAAACAATCTGTTTCCGTTTCTATGCATGACTTGAGCCACATCAACCGTCTGTTGACTAAAAATTGTAAAAAGTGCAACTATTACACTTGTCACCTGGAGACTGCCCATGGTGATGAAGTGCAATAAGTTTAATAAGGGTATCACAAGTACTGTCTATATGTTTCAAAACATGCATAAAAAGGGATATAATGACAAGCTGGGAAAAAAAGTAATTTTGTTGGCTAGACTTATATCCATATCCTTAAGCACTTTTATAAACCTACGTATCCAACATTAAACTCGATGTAGTACCTAATTACACTAAACTTGACTCAAGAAGTTAATGTAAAATATGATGTATTGTAATTTTGAGACCATTATCTTTGGCTGCTTCTGTTAGGGTTCACCAAAGTTTCTTACCCTGTGCCTGGCACCCTCTTTCATTGCGATTATCTACTGTTTTATGTTTCACTTGTCACATTTTATGTAACATATGAGAAAAAGACAGGTTCTTGACGAGCTTAGCGTTAGCATGCTGTCTTTGCAGATGCATGCAAAGAGCCAAAGTTGTGTTAGGAACTTGTTTGTTTCTGTCTTGGATGCAGTTTGTACTTTACCATCCCACAAGAACTGAAATCACCTGACTGTAGTGTAGGTGCAAATACAATAGATAAGGAGGACTGATAAGCAAGCAATTCTAGTTAATTGAACAAGAGAACCGATTTCCAATTCCTATCCCTAATCATAGAAATCAGGGTAATCCTTTGAAACTGAGACTCTGTTGTACAACTGTTGTTTCCCATATCTTTGTCATTGATAGTGAAATGTTTTTTAATAAACTGCACACAGTTTTCATGCTTGTCTCCATCAACTGTTGCATTGTAAATATTGAAATGTTTTGTTCCCAGACCGTTTGACATAAAATTGATTAGTATTTATCACAGAACATTTAAACTGCCACTTTAACAACTGAGCAGCATTATTGCAGCCATTGTTTTTTTTTTTTTGTCATTTTAATGAAAGGATAGTTTTTTCTCCCTCATTATTAATATTAGGGTATTCTCCTTTCTGGATCTTTGTGCAGTGAGCTCAATCAGCTGATGTTTATTCTTTATAATAAGAACGTTGATTTGACTGAAAGTGAGGACTTTTGTTGCCCGACAGACGCTGAAGACTCATCAAAGCTCAGACACATCTGCTGCTGTGAGGACACCGCAACCCTGTCACCGCACACAGCACGCCTCTTTGTGTGCATGTGTGTGTCTGTGTATGTGTGTGACATCCGTGACCAATCAAGACAGAAGCCACAGGCTTTCCAACTGCCGTCCCTCGAGACGAAGCAGCGACCGGCCAACATGAGACACACACACACACACACACACACACACACACACACACACACACACACACATACGGTGTAAGGGTGACAGATTGCTAGTTTATGGGTGTTAACAGACAGAGGGAGCCTCTTTCTTCACCATCATCAGTCATCACCCTCAGACCTCCTCCTCCTCCTCCTCCCACACACACACACACACACACACACACACACACACACACACACACACACACACAATAGCCCTGCATGTGTGAGTTGTGTATTAAAGCAGGAAACAAACAGGGAGCGTCTGGCGACTGGGGGTCAACAGTGTGACCCCCGGAACAAAGGCTGGGTGTGTACGTGTAGGTGTAAAAAGAAATTTAACAGGGTGCAATTTAAGGTCAAAGGTCAATAGCATGTTGACCTGGCATGCAGATCGAGGCCACCAAAGAAATGGGGGATAACGCAGGCATTGCTAATGAGGGAATCAAACACGTTGATTACCCACAATCAGCCTTTTATCCAACATGTTCTCTCACATGGTCAAGAGCCCCTTCACTCACACCACAGAAGCTCCTTGACATTCAAAAAGGACCAATCACAGCACAGGCCTTTGGTGCAATTTCATAGAGAGCCGTGATGAAAGTAGGACCTCTGCGTTCAAAGAGCTCAGAGACGTCAGACACAGGTGTTGGCAGTTTATAGTCAGCAGACATAACAACAAGTTCAGAAGGTGACATTAGAAGTGTTTGTTATGGAGGCACAAGTTTATCCACTTACAGCAAAACCCCGATGTTCTGTAGTGTCATAGACCCTGGGCTTTTGTGTTAATATATGGTTTTCTGTGTTCCCAAATTTCTAAAACCAGGAAGACAGGTGCTACGAGCAAGAGGAAATATAAAAAGACAGGAGAATTAATAGCATTAATTTTTACAAGGTTTTTAACTCTGACATTTAAAGGTTGAAGCTTTCTGGTTTCTATTTGTAGTATGCTTCGAAACCTCTGTCTATTATGTCGCAGCAGCTTTAGTTGCACACTGGCAAAGAGTCCATGTGAAGAGAAAAAGAGGGATTTTGATTATTTGAATTTGACTGGCCCATCAAACAGGAAGTCTTGAGAAGGATTCTGAAGTGTTACCTGCTGTGGAAATGTCCACTGGTACCAGTTGAACCTTCCCAGTATTAGTTGTTGGCCCTGGAAATAACATGTAGGGCTACAGCTAATGATTATGATGATTTTTAAAAATTAAATAATATTAAAAAATAACATTAAAAATCACCTTTGGATTAGTATTAATGTAATGACTAATCAGTTATTCTTACCATCATATTATTATTGCTAACTCAGAGACAATTTACTCAATACAAATTTTGAAAAGGTCTCATTATTGCTTCAGTATGGAATTCATTCATCTAATCATCCTTATCCAATCTCTACATCACAGCTACATCATTACATTACTCACATAATAATAGAGCCTATTAGTCAGATGTCTGATGAGAAAACTACTGGACACAATTATAACTGATTGCGGTGACACAGATTAATTTATTCACTTTACATCAGCACAACCATTTGAAGGCAAATAACTGAAACTGAAATACTCGAACAGCTGCCTGTCCTGTAGTCATTTTCTCACTCGTCATTAACGTAACAAGAGAAGAACTGCAGGAGAATAATGTACATGGTGTTAGGATGCCTGGGTTTTGAGTTTATTATATTATTCATCATTTCTAGTCTTTGGTTTCTTTGTTAGAGTTATGTCTTATGGTTTATGTCTGTGTGTTCTCTAGTTGCTCTGTCTCCCCTGTCAGCTGTATCCCCTTGTCAAGTTCGCGTCTCTGTGTTATGTTTCCTGTTTTACTTTGAAAGTCCGTGTCTCATGTAAATGCGTCTAGTTTTGCTTCCTTTGTCTCGTTAGGCCTGATTTGCCCCAGCTGTGTTTCCCTCCTGTTACCCATTCCCTGATTGCTCCCTCTGTGTATTTAAGCCCTGTGTTTCTCTGTGTCCATGTCGTGATCTATTCTTATCTACCCTCAGCTTGCTGTGTGTTCTGTCCGGTTGCCAGTTCAGGTTATTGTTGTTTTCAGTTTAGTATTTGTATTCCCAGTTTTGCTACTTCTCTGTTTGCCATCTAGCAATAAATCTGAGTTTGAGTTACTTTCTGCCTACGAGTGTCTGCACATTGGGTCCTCCTACTACCACTCCTGCCTGCACACAGCCTTCACATGATACATGGAAATCAAATTCCACTCACTGATCGCCCATTTTTTGGGGGAATAAAATGTAAACAATACAAATCTACACCACCAAAGCTGACAAAGCACTTCACTGTCCTCCAAGTGCTTATTCAAAACCATTAAACTGGTTTGTTAAGCAAATTCAAATTTGCAGTGCATACAGAAAACCACATCATTGGATCGCTTTTGATATTTACTTTAACACTTTGAAAAAATGTTGCCCAGGGGTTTTTTGCTTTGTTTTTTAGTATTAGAGGAGATTTAGGATTTGAATTTTACTTGTCCCTTTTGCGATGCAACTTGTCATCATCACTGCCCTCCAGTTGTCACCAAATGTTTCCTTAAAACTGATTTCTTTAAATTTCAGCTCCATATTTTTATTCTTGGATTTCACTAAAGAAACTTTGCATGATTCAGAGGTCAGAATAAGCCTTCTTTATCTAATATTTGGCCTTAGTGCAGTATTCCTACTACATCTTTTAGCTCCTTCCCACTTTCTTTTATTTTGACAGGAGGTTGGTGGGGCTTCTGTGTCTGAAATAACCATATTGGGGATACCCAATCTCTATGCCATCATACAGAAAGAAAAAAGAATATAAGAAAATGTCTGTGTATCTGCTGTATATTTTATTTTGTTCAAACACTGCTTGGAAGTGCACTGTATTGGGCCCATACAATCAGCAAGTGAATGGAAAACACATACAGAGACTTCTTCAATGATTGAGATCAAATCTAGGATTAAGAATGGGTTCGGAAAGCATTTAGGTTTTAGCAATCTAATACCTGTGCTCCTCAAGAACAATGAAGAATGAAACAGCGCTGCTCTGATGGCAAAAAACACAATCATGATTATTTTTTGTCAGAGATCATTATGGTGATTTTTTAAATCCTATTTTCCATTAGCTCAAATATCATCAAGAACAACATACAGTCCATGTTGGCCTGCACCTTTCACTGTAGGATCTCTGTTGGCACAGATGGAGCTAACAAAAAGGTCCAAGTTGTAACGGACGCAAGTATAACCCTGCACAGTTGCCATGGAGAGAGCAATGGGGAGTTGAAGAACAGCCAAGTGACTTCTCTGCCGGATTCCACCATACCTGAGGGTTAATGACACCTCATAGTTTCACGATTGGAAACATTATTACAAGTTGTTGTTGAGTCTTTCCGCCATCTTGGCTCTACCTGAACCAAATCGTGATTAAGTTCAGGTGCACTGTAGCAAAAACTGAATCCAAAAAACTAATAATTTTATCTCAATAATTTTGTTTTCCTTACAGGGAATGCAGAATTATTAGGCAAATGAGTATTTTGTCCACATCATCCTCTTCATGCATGTTGTCTTACTCCAAGCTGTATATGCTTGAAAGCCTACTACCAATTAAGCATATTAGGTGATGTGCATCTCTGTAATGAGAAGGGGTGTGGTCTAATGACATCAACACCCTATATCAGGTGTGCATAATTATTAGGCAACGTCCTTTCCTTTGGCAAAATGGGTCAAAAGAAGGACTTGACAGGCTCAGAAAAGTCAAAAATAGTGAGATATCTTGCAGAGGGATGCAGCAGTCTCAAAATTGCAAAGCTTCTGAAGCGTGATCATCGAACAATCAGGCATTTCATTCAAAATAGTCAACAGGGTCGCAAGAAGCGTGTGGAAAAACCAAGGCGCCAAATAACTGCCCATGAACTGAGAAAAGTCAAGCGTGCAGTTGCCAAGATGCCACTTGCCACCAGTTTGGCCATATTTCAGAGCTGCAACATCACTGGAGTGCCCAAAAGCACAAGGTGTGCAATACTCAGAGACATGGCCAAGGTAAGAAAGGCTGAAAGACGACCACCACTGAACAAGACACACAAGCTGAAACGTCAAGACTGGGCCAAGAAATATCTCAAGACTGATTTTTCTAAGGTTTTATGGACTGATGAAATGAGAGTGAGTCTTGATGGGCCAGATGGATGGGCCCGTGGCTGGATTGGTAAAGGGCAGAGAGCTCCAGTCCGACTCAGACGCCAGCAAGGTGGAGGTGGAGTACTGGTTTGGGCTGGTATCATCAAAGATGAGCTTGTGGGGCCTTTTCGGGTTGAGGATGGAGTCAAGCTCAACTCCCAGTCCTACTGCCAGTTTCTGGAAGACACCAATGCTCCATCACACGCGTCCAAGTACTCCACAGCGTGGCTGGCAAGAAAGGGTATAAAAGAAGAAAAACTAATGACATGGCCACCTTGTTCACCTGATTTGAACCCCATTGAGAACCTGTGGTCCATCATCAAATGTGAGATTTACAAGGAGGGAAAACAGTACACCTCTCTGAACAGTGTCTGGGAGGATGTGGTTGCTGCTGCACGCAATGTTGATGGTGAACAGATCAAAACACTGACAGAATCCATGGATGGCAGGCTTTTGAGTGTCCTTGCAAAGAAAGGTGGCTATATTGGTCGCTGATTTGTTTTTTGTTTTGTTTTTGAATGTCAGAAATGTATATTTGTGAATGTGGAGATGTTATATTGGTTTCACTGGTAAAAATAAATAATTGAAATGGGTATATATTTGTTTTTTGTTAAGTTGCCTAATAATTATGCACAGTAATAGTCACCTGCACACACAGATATCCCCCTAAAATAGCTAAAACTAAAAACAAACTAAAAACTACTTCCAAAAACATTCAGCTTTGATATTAATGAGTTTTTTGGGTTCATTGAGAACATGGTTGTTGTTCAATAATAAAATAATTCCTCAAAAATACAACTTGCCTAATAATTCTGCACTCCCTGTATAAAGAATGCTAAAATTTAGGATTTCAGCAAAAATCCTAAATTAAATTAAAATCTGAATTATCATCCACCACTACAGCAAACTACTGATCCGGCCAACTATCTGCTGTCACCTCAGATACTGCAGAAAGGCTTGATTGTGGATAATAAAGCCAAACAACATGTATCATCTTCCAGGTTGTTGACTCTATTGGAATTTCTCCAATGAATCCTGTTTTAGAGTAAACGGCAAACACCCTGAACTTGACTATAAGTAGGAACATGCTGTTAACTGTCTGTAAACAGCTGACGATGTTCCACAAAAATAAATCCACAGTGAGGTTTTCAGATACTTTCAGACTCTACAACACAGGCAGACAAACACAAATACAGGCACGCAGAGAGTCAACCAAAAGCCCACTCAACAAACATCCAGAGGCATTCGGTTTATATTTAGTGTACATGTTTAGTCACCGGTGGGTATGCATGTGTGAGTAGGGGGTTGGTGGCTGTCAATCAGTGTCAGCGGAGCATGAAGATGGAGGAGGGGCGTTGCCTTGGGGAGCGATGAAGAGATCCCCACTTTTCCTCGTTCGTTCTCTTGTTTCCTCAAATCTTTCCTTTCACTGCCTCTATTTTTCTTTCTTGTCTTTCCTTCCTTGTACTGTTATTGATTTAATTTAAAATGAAAAATCTTTTAAATTACTTTTTATATGGATCTATTCCAATGCATTGATTCTAATTGATTTCCTATATTGTTACTGCATTTTAATATTTATTTAAATGTGATTTTATTAAAGAATTTAAATTCTAATCTTTATAAACACAGTGAAAAAAAGTACATTTTTTGGCAAAAAAAAATTAATGCATCAAGCTTGTTAATATATGGATCTGAATAACTTTACTACCCGTCTGAGCTAATCAATGTGTTAAAAAATAAAATAAAACAAATTTTTCTGAATTAATTTATTCTGCTTTAACTCAGAGCAGTTTACTTTAATCCGTCTATGCTTTCCTTTCCTCTTCCCCTGCCTGCAGACTGAATATTAATACACACACTCTCACACACACACCCTGCAGCATACGTTTAGGGGTCAACACACCAGTGCTGGCTATAGACCTGCAGGGGATTATGGGTAGACTGCACAGTAGCTGTCAGCAATGTGAAGACCTCACTATCAAACAATCTCTCTGGAGTTTTATGTTTGTGAGATCGTCCTTCAAGCTTTATCCTGTTCCTGTAATGTGTGTGTGTGTGTGTGTGTGTGTGTGTATATAAAGACCACTGCTCTCTTATTTGCTGACCATCCAACTCTGGGGGCACAGAGAAATCAAATTTGTATTCCATCAATTTTTTTGCAAAGCATTGTAACAAAATTATATGTTTTATCATTTTAATAAATGCATCTCCAAATTGTATATTTAATTTGTTTCCCAGCAGCATCTGCGTCAGTAAACCAGAGACATTTTCATGATTGCCTTTGTGCACCAAAGAACCCTTAAAAATGTTAGTTGTGGTTACTAGTAGTCTTCACTTCTTTATTACTTTATCCGAAAGGTTTTTCCAGCAATTTATCTGAACCAAAAGTCACATGTGTGGTCAAAGCTTACACCTGACTGAGGATCCAACCACATGACTCACCTCGTGGATTGCTTGTGTTGGCAGCAAACAGTGGCAGCAATGGTTTCAGAATGTCCTTCCACTTTTTGGAAACAGTTAAGACATGATTGACAGTGTTCAATCATGAAACACCAATATACACCAAGTCTGACCTTCAATCCTTTTTCTGCCACCTGTCTGAATCAGCGTCACAGAGCCAACGATCTAACCAAAAAGCCTGCACCTCTCTCTTTCCAGCCACCTCCTCCACCTAATCTGGAGAATACTGAGGTGTTCCCAAGCCAGCTGAGAGACATAATTACTCCTGTGTGAATGAGTCTGGCAGTTGGACATGCCCAAACATCTCACCTAGGAGGTGTCCCGGTGTTCCTAGGCAAAGGCTGAACCACCTCAACTGGCTCTTTCCTAATCTGATCCCCATCACAATGACCAAACTCCCCACCTTATCTCTGAGAGGTGACCCCAGAAACCTTACACAGACAACACCAACCAACGATGAGTCTGTCACATTGATTCTACTGAATCTGGTCTAAAAACCAACAACGACACCTCTAAAAATAAACAACACAAAATGAGACCAAAGCAATACATCTCCTGTTTACCTTCCACAGGTAAGGATTTGTTTTAAATACAAAAATGCCTCAGTTGTAGTACATGGACCTCCAGAATGACACCATCACCAGTGTTGTGGGTACAATGACCCTGTGGTTAACCTCTTAGTCACACCGCACCTTTTTACATGAAAAGAACTGAGGCTGAAAAACCTTTTGTTCGTTGTGCTCGTATTGTGAAGTGATTCAGCAAGTATGTTCCCCTACTGTCTACAGAAAAGGTAATCACTACCACTTTTCAGTGCTCTGATTGTACAAAGCTGTAATGTTGGTACTTTAAAATAGTTCACACCATTTAAAACGTAAGGATTTGTGAAGAATGGGCAAATGTTCAAAAAACAGTGGCAAATTTTCACTTGGGCTGTATTCAGGTCAGCAAGCATGAAGGTTAGAAAATTATTGTGGTTGTGTCAAAGGAAATCTATTCCTGTGGATAGACTTTATAGTAGGGCTGGGCGATATATCAAAAATTTATCGTTACCGAAATTTATGACTCTCATCGACG
Source organism: Perissodus microlepis (assembly GCF_051167445.1). Taxonomy (NCBI): domain Eukaryota; kingdom Metazoa; phylum Chordata; class Actinopteri; order Cichliformes; family Cichlidae; genus Perissodus; species Perissodus microlepis. The sequence goes on along the minus strand of NC_140467.1, from coordinate 29,859,379 downwards.
TAAATTTGGTATTTAAAAAAAAAAAGAAAAGGCATGTGCAGGTTGGCGATGTTCATGTCCCTTTAAGACGCTGTGCTACGTTACAGACTTGACGGGGTGGAGTCACATGACTCTACTACCTGTAACAAGACGAGACACGGGTGAACAAATGGAGGACGATTTAAATGTTGAAGCAGCAGCGACGGAGGTAGAGCTGGTGGAGGAGGAAGAGGAGACGCTTGTTAACAAAAAAAATGCATCATCAATCGTTTGGCAACATTTTGGATTCAACAAGGATGATATTGATCAAAAAATTGTTAAATGTAAACTCTGCAAAAAGACTGTTGCGTCAAGTCAAGGTAACACAACCAACCTCTTCCACCACCTGCAGCACAACCATGTGATTCAATTCGAAGACATAAAAAAAGCTCAAAGCGAGAAGAGATTAGGAGGACCAGCAAAAACGTCTTCCTCCAAACAGCACTATTTAATGTTTTTGTTTAAGAGTTTATAGTTTTCACTAGTCACATGGCAGTGCTTAGTATTTATTATAGTTTTTTCTGTGTTCAATTGACATTTGTGTTTGTGACATTATGTGTTTACAAGTTATAGTACCTCAAGGCCTTAGCAGAGACAGGCCTTTGTCCATGATGGCATTACATTTGCACAATCATTGTTTACTTTGTGAATAGCCAATGTGAAACATATTTATTATTAAACTATTTTGTTTACAAGGGATACACATTTTTTAGAGCGCATGGTTACATATTGTATCCTACACTTTTTATTTTGTTCAGTTAATAAATCTTAACCACTAAAAGTACTTACTACTATTGTCTTCATTTATTTTCAGTGACATTTTACAGTCCTTTAAAGTGGTAATAATATAATTGCAATGAATAGGTCTAGGGGGAATAATATTATCAAAATAACTGGAGGAACTATGCTGCCTGCTACAGCCCCATCAAATGGAAAAAAAAAAAAGTTTGTTTTTTTTGGCACTTGGGGTGGTTATTGTCCATTTATCATTATCGAGGTTAACTGCTCAATTTATCGTGATATTGATTTTAGGCCATATCGCCCAGCCCTACTTTATAGACATGCATCTCAAAACCACCCGACATCATCCTTTGCTCCATGCAAACAAAAACCTTTTTGTTTCAGCTGATATTGGCTGTTGTTTTGTGGGTACATAAAACATGAGTTCTGAAGTGTATATATTTTTCATTTAACCTTTATTTATACAGGTAGTCCCATTGAGACCCAAGATCTCATTTGGAAGAGAGACCTGTTCCAGACAAACATATTAAAGCTGCATATTAAAACATATTCAAACTAAATAATTATTTTGTCTAATGTACACAGACATAAAACTGCTGTTCAAAAAAACAAAGGGCACTGCAGACTGAATCCAACTAGAGTCTAAAATGGAAATAATTTGACACAGCAGGAGCAGAAAAAGGAGAACCAGGGAAAAACTTAGCGTACAAAGGGGACAGACAGCCAAAGGAACAGAGACACAAGCAGAGGCAAGGCTAACTATATAGTGAAGGCTGATTGGTAATGAAACACAGCTGGTAACGGTCGGGGAATTGCAAAAATGCTGAGGCAAAGATGGGAAGTAGAGCAGCAGGATGCATACAAGGAAATGAAATTGCCAACATGCAAGTGAAGTGAAATCGAGGACACCAACACAGAAACGAACCAGGAGAAAACATGGAAACTGAAGACGTGGTGAGAAGGCAAACACTAAGAAACAGAAGGGAAGTGGCCTTACAACATCAAACTGACAAGCTGGAATGAAAACTCACTCCCACCAGAAAACTATTTCAGCTCACTTTCACCAGACAAAAACACCCAACGCCTTACTATCTTTTAATTGTTTTTGGGTCACAGGATGTCCTGATCAGAAGTTTAAAGAAAAGATGCAATCTGAATTCATTGCATTGGAAAAGCCACACCAGTTTCTGCCTAAACAGAACTATTTCTCATCGTTACCACAGAAAAAGCTTCCAGGATAAAGAGGATTTTCATGGTATTAGTGTGTCGGGGGGAACTTTCCCATTTAGACTGGTCTGATAACATGTTTCTTATCTATTCTCTGGTATTGGACAATGGGGATGGGGTTGTATTGTAATCAGGGTCATCTTACATTCAGACCAATACGGTACATGGAGCTGTATAGCAGGCAGGCATTTACAACCAGTCAAGATGAAGCCACCAAGTTTGGAGCCTGGATGAGCTTATGGATGCTGAAAAAGTGAAGAAGAGAAACTTATAAGTTCACCGCTCAGCAACAAAAGAGCTCAGCATCTCCAAAGACTGCAGTTAACATGCTACAGTCCATATATCTGCTTTGACTCACACACCAGCATGTTGACTATAACCGGCTCTGCATAAACATACAGAGTGTAGCAAAAGAAAAATCATGCATCTGCAGGATCCCCATTTATACTGTTAACTACAAAGAAAACAAAAGTGGCATGGCCAATACCACGAATTAATCACCCTGTATTGTGTTCCAAAGCCTGCAGCCTGTGAGGTGTGTCCATAGGAATGTGAGACAAACACCATGTAAAATCTGTTGTCTGCAGGGAGTCTGCAGAATGTTAAAGGTCTCCAGAGACTCCAGTGATAAGGTACTGATGATGCCTCAGTGTAATGATAATGCTCTTGATGATAATAATGATGAAGGAATGTGACCTCTACAAAAAGGTACTCAGTTCAGCTAAAATACAAATAATGTGAATTAAATGGCAGTGAATTGGTGAGTGACTTGGTTAATGGAAGAAGAGAAAGACGTTTGATTGCCATGCGTTTAGTCAATCAGAATCAGAGGAAGGGAAAAGACATTTTCATGTTTGAAGGAACACTTTTCAGCAGATAAATGGAAATGACTTTGACTTATTCAAGGGTGCGTTTTAAAAGTGTACACTTTGTATTTCCCCCAGTTGGACCACTCTGTGTAACAAAAGACATAACTTCATACTGAGGCATCTCGCTCCTTTCTCTCAGTTAATAACATAATTTTAATTGTGTTTTAGGCACCAATTACCAGACAAGCATGGCAGTGACACTAATATGACATTAATAAGGTTTTTAATTAACTATCACAGCTAAACCGGGCCATTCGGCTGCGCTGAAGGATTGTAGGGCTTTCGCCACGCATTCTGCCACTGCTCCATGACATGTTCATTAACCCTGTCCTACCTCTTCTGAGGACAAATGGTGTTTGCTCCTGACCAGGGAGCTTTGCTACAGTTGACAGTAAAAACCAGCAACAGTGGAGCTAATGTTAATAAGTCTATGTTCTGAATGCATAATACATTTAATATTACCTGAAGGTCACCAAGTCTGACCATTTAAAATGCCACAAGTTCTAATTTTACTCCACCCCCCACCCTTCACCACTCTCCTGCAGATATTGCATTTTATTGACTTTAGAACTTTAAAGAAAGTTTGCTATGGCTATCAAAGGCTGTGGATTTCTTTTTCTTACCTTGTATCTGTGGCATCAAAGGCAAGACATTCAAACAGTGGATACAAGTCAAAAGATCCAATAAGAGCTTATTAATAAAAAAATTTTAAGATATTAAAATCGAATAAAGCAATGCAGTCTGCTATCAGAGCACATTCCTGATGTCAGCATGTAAAACTATTAGCCCGTCCAGTCTGGAGCTTCTTCCAATGTTGCTTGGATCATGTCCAAAGCCACAGCAGATACATTAAGATGTGGACAGTGCAAATGGCTTAGATGTGGCAGTAACACCAACGGCCGTGAAATTTATGGTAAGACTGATAAGTACAAACTGCTGATCATCATGAATTTTTCATAAACAGTTCAGTCATGACTGCTGTAGTTAAAAGATTTCTATTTTATGGCTTGGTTCTCTTCTGGGACTTTTCCCACAATGTGCTTATATGAAATGACTAAAAGGGGCACAGCCAGAGGCTTGGAAAGAAGAAGCAAGACCCCCTATACAGAGCAAAGCAAACTCCAGTCAGTGCCTTAGGTATATTTCATGAAAAGAGGAGCTGAAGAGGAGGAGGGTTGCAAAGCAGCTTGCAGCAACTGCAGGCAGGCTAAAGCAGCTTAAACAGCATGGCATGGCCAATGTGTGCTGGCACTGATATCAGCTGATCCAGCAGGACTATAGCTGAGCTTGACGTTGTGAACTGCTTTACTTTATCCATCTCCCCAGCGCTTATTTAAAGAGTTTCCAGCTATAGTAAAAGTTCAACATGAAGCTCTTTGGTTAGGTAACTAGGTTTATCAATTAACAGTTGACATAACAGACTGTAGCTTTATTTGTTGTGGCTTGGTTTAGTTGCAGAGGTGTTGGTAGATTGGTGACTCTTTGTCTCCATCATGGTGATGCTGATGGAGGTGTTGCCTAACATTATCAACAATCCTACTTGGATAAGCAGTTAACAAAATGGATGGATGGATGGATCCACCTTCTCCTCATCTCACGTTCAAATGTAAAATCCATCCATCCATCCATTTTCTTCCACTTGTTGTTGTTTCAGTGCTACATTGAGTATTAATCTTCCCAGTTATTATAATACAGGATGATCTAGACTTCAGATATTCTAAAAAATTATTACGAAACAAACATTTTTCCCTAATTTACATGAAATGTCCTCATTCTTATACTGTGTTACAGTTAGTTTTGTGAATGCAGATTTCTTCTTAATACATTTTTCTTTTTACATCAAGTACCTAAAAATGATTTCCCACACCTTTAGGCTTAGTTTTTTAACATACAAAGTTCCATTGTAAAGTTCAAATGCAACCTCTATGTGTTTTATTACTTTTTTCTTATTCTTAAATTTATGTATGTTTGCCTCTTTTTTTTCTCTAAAAGAAAACACATGAAAAGATTTTACATCATTTACCAAGCAAACCAAAGGTTTGTCACAATGGATTTTCTGCTCTGAGATTCTTCATTCATTCTTTCTTTTTCTTTGTGTTTATTTATGTATGTGTGATGGATTATATTAACAAAGTCTGTGTGTCACCACATTTGTCCTGTGTTTCTGTGTATTCATGTTTTAAACAGAAAATAAGCACCGTAATTGTGTGTGCATGCACGCGTGTGTGTGTGTGTGTGTGGGTTTGAGCTGTATTTAGGTCAGAAGCTGCCAGGAAATCTGTGTTTTCTGGTCCTGCAAAGCAAAGCCGTCTGGTTCCTGTGTGTTCAGGTCGTACTCGTTTGTCGGCCCACCAAGAAACAGGCTCATTAGGCTAATTAGTGAGATTAATGTGGAGGTGACCTGCATGACAGAGGGGCTCCGGGGCCGAACAGATGGGACAGTAACACCACCAACCTGTCATTGCTGAGCAGAGTCAACAGTTCAGCACCGAACACTAAACAAGACCAACACTGACACAGAGGCTTCGGCTCCACTTTGAGCTCATCGGTGAGTGAAACTGAAACTGCACAGTACATTAGACAGAGAACCAGAACAGCAATGTGATGAAATTCAGAGTGAAACACTGCTGACTTTAACTTAAGAGAAACCTGCTAACAGACCAAATAGCATAACGACAAACAGACCCTCCATGCAATATGGCTACATCTGCAGTTTCCAATGTGGAGTTTAACACTCCCTGTGGCAAAGGAATGTTGAACTTGACTCAGAAGCAGTGAGGATGGAAAGAAGTAGACGTCATGGGATAAAATGACTTGCTGTACAAACTTAAAATTCTTGAAAAAATATTTTTTAAAGAAAACTAGCTCCCACTAATTGCAAAAACATACTTTGTGTTATAAATTCTCTTTAAAAGGGATGAAGTGTAAGCCATTTTTACAACATTTATTAAAACTCGTTAAATAAAGACTCTGAATTCTGAAAGCATTCAAATCTTTTGTTTGGTACTTTGCTGAAGGCCCTTTGGCTAGAATAGAATAGAAGGGCAGTAAGACACTTATCCTGAAGCATCTAAAGTGTTGTGTTTACTGTCGAATTGAAAGGTAAGGCCGTTTTTACTCTAGTCTTACTATGGTGAAATTCATAACAAGCTTTCTTTACACTCCATTCTTCCTTCCAAAACTTGTGTTGGCAGAAGTCTGAAGTTTTTTTGGACTTTGACCATATATAGACGAGTTTGTAACCTTCTACAGTACTGTACATCCAGGCAGTGCTTCAAGTTTATTACAGGTGGAATCCAGTCAGAGTCTAAACACATCTAAAGGTTTGTTAAAGAAGCTCATGAGCACAATTTTTTCCTACCCCTATTTGTTTTTTTTTATGTAGGGAGATTCAAACTGAAGCATGATAAAAAAAAAAAAAGGCAACACTTTTTAATTAATTTCCTCTGCAATCTCCCTGAGGAAGCCAACCACTGCTGGTAAAGACATTTTTATCTCTGTGCTACCTAAAAAAAACAAAATCGTCCCCCACTGAACCTTCCAAAATAAAACACTGATGCCTACAGCACATCTGCATCACACTGTGCTGTGAAATTCCCAACCCTAGGATGCTGGAAACTGGATCATATCAGGGGGTAAATGGTTAAAAATGTAAACATGCTGCTAATTTATGCATATAGGAAAGTGACATGAGCGATTCAGCAGCCCTGCCACAGTAGCGCTACAGCGCAGGCGTTCCTGTTTCTGAGCCCTGGGGAAGAAAACTCTCACGCATACAAACGCCATTCGTTTCTAATGATAGATGTTGGAACGACATGACAAGGACACGGTGATTCAGAGGGGGAAACAAAAGTGCAAATAACTCAATGATGTTTGTTTGTTACTGAGAGGAGGAGGCATGGTGTACATAGCTCACTGAGTCCCGTAATTAGAGCCGCATCCCATCAAAGTCATCCCTCAGTGAGAAAAGTGCTCAAGGTCGTTTCTGTGGATATTGTGAATCTTTTACTTTAATACTTCTCACTACAATTTATTTACCCGTGTGTGTGTGTGTGTGTGTGTGTGTGTGTGTGTATATATATATATATATATATATATATATATATACATTTTTTTTTTTTACTCAGAAGTTCCTGTCATGTAATTTTGGTTCCTTAACAACTTCCATAAAGCAAGTTAAGCTGAAGAGGTCAGTCTTTTACCTTTCACCTCCAGCTACCAGCTTTCTCATGTGAGCTGTTAATTAGATTTGTTATAATATTAAAACATAAAACGGACATTACTATGAAAGTATAGATGAAATTCAACCTCTTTCCCAAATAGTAAAACGACAAAAAAAAATTGGGGGGTCTGGTAATGATGTAAAAGAAACTTCACACTGTTTCTACTAAACTGCTGATGATTTGCAGTCATCATCACAAAGTCTCTTCCTGTTCTTTTGAGTTAAAGTAAATAAAAATAAATACAAAATGAATAAAATAACAATTAAAAAAGACTCCAGAGTGTTGATGCTACTAAAGAAGTAAAGATTTGTTAGAAGATGGGCAGACTTGGAAGCATGAAAAGGAAACGATGATGTGTCTTTTGTGACTTTGTGATACCAAAAATTTCAGTAATGGTAACAACCAAACAGTTGTGGTGAGCAGATATCAGACACCCTCGGCTTCCGCCCCTGACCCCACCCGATCCACATACCACTGGACCCATTAGGCCCTTAAGGTGGTGGGCCTTATGGGATACCAGGCACAGGTAGAGGGCAGGTTCTACCTGTGCCTGGTATCTGTTGTGGTATATTTTTATTGTTTTAATAGGTGACCAAAAGTCACACCAACCCTGACCCTTTGCCCCATTTCCTTGGGAGTCTCTTTCCCAAACAACACAGCACTCAGGCATGCAAAAATCTCCACAAAAATATAGCTGCAATTCATAAATGGCTCTGACAAAGATGCTCCCTAGGTGACGTATTTCAGGCATGTCCAGTCAGGGGCAGACCCGAGGCATGCTGGAGAGACGTAAACATCGTGCTGGATAGAGGGTGTTTCACTCTTTTATTGAAGGCTGTCATCTCTTCGGTGAGTTTTTGCTTGTGGGATGGTACCTAAATCCAACCAGTTCTGGAAACTAAACCTTTTTGGTGGAAACACATGAGCACAGGGCCTCAAATGAGTTCTTTCACGTTTGATACTTCACACTGATTCAAACTCCTCCTCTGAAGAGTAACACTTGCAGCCTTTCACTTAAAGTACAAAAATCAGATGTGAACTTGTGTTATTGTTCTTGAACGTATCTCAGCAGGTTCAGAGGGGTATGTATTATTAAGCCTTGCTGGGTCTGACTTTGCAGCTCCCTACAAACTTGCCTCAGAATAAGAATGCCAACAAAAATCACTGTCACATCACTGATCAGACACCAGCTTCCTTCAAAACACTGCTGAGATCTAAATATGTGAACCACTTCCTCCTGGTCCACTTGTCAACTTCAATTTTGTTAAATTATTATTTTTTTAAATCCCTCGTGGCCTTGTTCAGTCTCTGCAGCACATGTTCTGCCTGTCTTCATGGATTGTATTTTTTGATAGGCTTAAGTGAAAACCTTGCAGCAGCAGCAGGTTCATCAACTCTCAGTTTGACTCCACCTGTCTCAGCGTCCAATAACATGTCAGAAGGGCACCGGCAGGTTGTTAATGACGAGGTCTGGCTGATTCAGGAGGATGACGGTTGACTGCTTTTAGCATTAATATCTTTTATGACGTGTATGCGGCCTTCAGGCTGACACACAAGGCTTTCAAATACTAGACTGCAGACATGCTTTCCACTCGTAGGTGATACATCTGACAGCCAGAGCATCTGTTGCAGGACTCCAGCAAGATAGTTCTCTGATGTCTAAGTTATGATAGGCGGCAACCCTAAACCCTAATCCCAACCCTAGTTAATCCCCCAGTATTTAAATTTCACTATTGAATTGATCTCCCAAGTTGTGACAATTCAGAAAAAAGGTAAAATAAACATTCTTACGGAAAGCATAAAAAATTACTCACATTTATTTTCAAAAAGGAAGTCAATTCTTGTTTTCACCTATGACCTTAGACCTCTGCAGAAGGAATATGCATCAACAGATGGTCCCTAAATGACCTAAACCTTTTCCTTGCACATATTTTCCATTGTGACAAGACATGCAAATAAAATGAGGATCCTGCTAAAGACAAAGCTGTCAGAAATGACAGCCAACATGGATCAACAGCTGGCTGCATGGATCTCTGCTGCTGGGCAGATGATTATTTAAAGCAGCCGAGTGTCACAGAAAGTGTGATTTTTGCGAGCCAACCGCGAGGAGTTGAGGGTGTGAGCATTCAGATCAATTTGATCTGCAAATAAATCCCCCGTTTTTTAAAAAAAAAGCAGTGAAGAAGGAGAAGAAGAAGAAAAAGAAGGAGAAGATGTGATCTGACAGGATTTCAAGAGCAGCGGGATGTTAAATCCGGACAGAAGTTCCTGCTTCAGGGACAAACAAAACATCTGACCAACTTCCCATCAGTTGTGCTGAATGAAAGCACACATCTTTCCACTTGGCATCAGTGCATACCAGAACGGCTCACAAAACTATGAAGTGACTTCTTAACCCACTGCTATGCTGACTCTACACTCATTTTATTATCTCAGGTATTAATGGATCTAGAGGTAGGACCAGCTCAGCTTCCAGCAGGTCCTTGGTGTCGTTTCACTTTAGTATTCTATCAAAATCTACTCGAACTCGAAATGTATTCTACTTGAAACCAGTTCAACAACTGAATAATCTTTGGTTTTATTTAAGGGATCTTCTAATGGCATTAAGGAGGATTCACTGGGAGCTTTTATGGATAGGCGGGACTTCATGTGGATCTATGAGTGTTTGAAAGCTTAAAAGGTGAGTACAAACCAGTTATAAAAATGTGGTATTAATGTGTGTATTGATTGTATTGATATATGTACGTGATATAAAATAGTCTAAAAATGGCTCATTGAGTGTAAGGGCGTAGTTGTCTTGGCAGATTTACAGGACGTCTAACTAATATATTTACACATAAAGCTAGACTTTTTCAGTGAACTGTTAAAATGCTAAAGAGGGAAAGATTGTCCTGTGGGGGAAAACTCACTGATTTGCTTTAAACCAAGTCATATCTGCTCTAATTATTACTGGTGAGGGATGGCAAATACCTCACCTTTGGACTGGATTAAAGCTCACTGACTGGGTCAGGGGAAATCAACTAGCCCCCAAAGATGAGTAAATCTCTTCCAGATGGGTCTTAAGATAACAGTTTTACAAATCTTTTCATCGTATAAATATCTATTCCCCATCCCAAATTTCAGCCTCTCAACAGGAGCAATCTGATATACATATTCACTATAATGAATCCAAATATGCAATTTTCAATGCTACTTCTATTACATAGTAAATTTACACTACTTAGAGACACAAAGGGAAGCAAATCCTTGAACAAATATCCTTCTCTAATACACACGTAGCTATGTTGGTGCTTGAGTGGCAAATTAAAGTGCAACTCTGCGCAGCGTCAAACAATCATGCCAATTATCCCAGCAGGTATTCTATGAGAAAAAATAAGTGAGGGAACATAAAGCTTTCCCCTGAAGTTTTGCTGCCTTGTAGCTGCTTCCCCTGAAAACCAGCTTCTCTGCCTGCTCGAGTCACTTGTTAGATGATGACACCGCCACCAGAGATGATGATGATAACACAGAGAAGAAATTGCACAAAGATGGTGCAACTGCATGGTGGAGAAAACTGTTCGAACATAAAAATATTCCTTTAGTTTAACTCTACACTCCTATTTGATTTTTTTCAGAAAGTAAAAAGAAGATAAATCAAACTCTCAGGTCTTTGGGTTAATGTTCTGTTCTTCTAGAGTAAAAAAATCCCTTTAAAAGATCCACACCAACACTGTATCCTCCCAGCAAGAGAGCTGTGTGTGGATATCTTGTTCCTCTGAGCCACAGAGCTTCATTGTTGGAGAAGAACTGTTCAAAAGACATCAGTGAGCCAAACTGATGCACTCGCTGACATGTTGTGTCATTTCCATGAATTCAGCCCCCTATACACCATTCTGCTGTCCCAAGTACTCACCACCAAACTAAAGCTACAATCATCCGCGGCTGAAAGGGTTCCCCGACAAAGCAGCTATTTCCTCTTTTTAAAAAACTGCAGAATTGTAGGTCTACATATGATATAACCAGCCTTAGCCCATGAAGATAGAGCTGTAGGCAAGGAAAAGTGGAGAGAGCTCTAAATTTGAAGTTTATGTTTACAAGTAGCCACAGCTCTAAAGCTCAGCTATAAAGGACATGGCTCTGTTCTGGGAAATCTCCTTCGACATGTACAGATGGCTAGCCAAAAGGTTGGAGGGCAGATGCTGGATTACCTTACAGAACACAATAGGCATGAATGATGATTGTTAGAAACAGCATGAAACATAAAGCTGAGGTAGGGGTGGGTTTCAAAGTGGATGGCAGTTTAGCAAAACTAAGTTGAAGCAAGATAAAAAGCACATCTCATTAGAAACTGGATGTATAGACGTTTATGAGCTGAACCATCAGCTGATGTAGGCTAAGCCTGACTTCATGGCCTGTCTGAACTAACACTATAATCAATTCAATTCATCTCCCCACTGGTTATATTCAGTTATATTGACAGCAATGCCCTTATCAATTCTGCTTATAGGTCAGATTCCTTATTAATTCCCTTATTGATTCCTCATCAATTTTCAGTGTGTGGGGGGAGAAGTATGCCTACACAGATTTTCAAGATCAATGCAGCAGTAGTAAAGCTGTACGTTCAAAAACAGTGCAGAAAAGTGCACACATGCTAGTTTGGCGTGCAAACACAGTAACACAATGAGTTTGCGTTTTCCTGTTGTAAACTGTCAGACAAGTGATTGTTTACTTTCTATGGACTGATCATCTGGAACGTACTCTAGTCCCTAGTAGCATCTCAGTTTGCAGTGCAGGGTTTAGTGAGGAGCTCAAGTTTTGGTCTCGCCATCATATACAGTAAATTCATGTTTTGAAGCATTGACTTTAGATGTGTGGCTGCCCCCATATTTGTTTTATTCTAACTGGACATGATGAGAGAAAAGCTGCTGGAACTCTGTAGAAACTGTTGTTATATAAATTGGAACTAACTGCACACTCATCCAGTAGCAGCAGTAGCAGTAGTAGCAGCAGTAACATAGCTAATTGCAAGGTAGTCATAGCCTAGAGCTACTCTGCTTTCATTGTCTGTTTTACTCTAAATGGGACCATAATTTACAAAATAAATCTCTTGTATAACATAAGATGTGACACCCACAATTAAAATCAGAATTCAAAAGGAAAGTGTGTACCGAAGTCTCAAACCAACTGAGCAGTAGCGTCATTCAGACAGTGTTTTGAAACCAATGGCCCCCTACTGGTCATAACAGAAAATGCAAGTTTAATGGACTTCCACATTTAGCAAGATTTGTGCTCCAGTGCATGTTCCTGTCCATCTTTGTACAAAGAGGCGTTTCATCAGATGGAGGCAGTGTACAAAGTATGTGGTACAACTGGCCGGTGGGACATTTTTGCTTGTCAGCTTCAGAGAAGAGTGAAGTTATAACTTGAACTTTGAAGTTTTTCGTGGCTGTCTTGTTCCTAGTGAACACAGTTTTTGCGTCTTTCTCTATTCAGGCCCACTTGTCAACCAATAAGCCATGACGCTTACATCTGCACAGGAGCACATCTGGGGTCTGCGTACACCCAATTGTGTACGCAGACCAATACATTTGCAGGACCATAAAACTTGTTTAGTATATCTTTTCAGATCCCAAAGCTACAATCGTCATGGTGGTAGTGATGTGTCCCTGTTGACTGCTTAAAACCTTTTTGCAATTAAAGTTAATTGTGTCCATTTGTTTTGGGGTCTTTTGGGTATAGCAACACTGTGCGACACCTGGGTATCAAATTATGTGACAATACCTTTGCAGGTAAAGATGTGGGCCTACCTGAGGGAGATGGGCTGTTTAAATTGGTCCTTTGACTTAGCTAAAGTCATTTTTTGCTGGCTTTTAATATAAAACAGGTTTAAATCAAACACACAAATAAATAAATAAACTGGCTTGAGTCGATGTTTTATATACAGCCTATTCTCCCACTGTGACTTTAAAACTTTTCGAAGCTGCACCTAAAACAAAATCGGATCAGCATTTGTGTCTGAAAAATACATCTAATCAAATGAAAATCCCTCAACTGATCAGATTAAATTGTGATGAAATCTGCCTCCATCTGCAAGTTCAATTAACTACAGTAAATTTTTAATAAACCCCATCAACACAGCGCCTTTGTTGATCTGTTTTACTTTTCGGTTTGAGCTGTTTGAGCACAAACGTGCTCAGAGTCTGATCCATGGTCAGTGTAGCAGCCATTAATTTCACACAGACTGGTTCAGACAGAGGGGAGAAAAAAACGAGAGGAAGAAGCTCTAAGCTCATCCTCAGCTTCATTCTCGTTCAGTCTCGATCCACTCCCTTCCCTTCTCTCTCACTCTCTCATTTTTGCCTTCTCAGTGTCTAGGTCTCTCGCCCTCTCTCGCTCTTACCAGTGCAGTCTCAATGATGTATGACTGCCATCACTGAAAATAATGACTCGTCTGCCCGTAATCTTTTATTTCACTGCAAGGCCGAGGTGGAGGAGGAAGAGGAGGGGGCAGAAGCTAAGAAAAGAGGAGGAAGAAAAAGAAAGGAGGTGGGGAAGAGGAGAGGGAGAAAGAAAAGAATAATCTTTTATATGTGGATGAGGTGGCAGAGATACTGCTGTCTATTTGGAGGAGGAGGAGTACGAGGAAGAGGAGGATGGAGACTATAACAGGCAGTCCACACTGACTCCCCAGTGACTGAACCAACCTCAGATTTACTGAGTATGAAGAAGTCAAGTCCCTCAGAGTTCATACTGTACTCATAATCATTTCACTCCCATCTATATGAACAGAAAATTCTATACCTCATCAAAAAATGATAATTTAAGTATATAAAAATAAAATTTAAATGAATTGATTTAATATTACGATTTCCGCTGTAATAATACATGTACATGCATTTATACTGGGTCAGTTTTTCCAAGTGTCATGCATGGTATAAGCCCAAGGTAGGGCTAACTTGCCTCAGAATAAAGATTTCTTTCCCCAGCTGAAATAATTTCCACTGGAAAATATTCTTTGCATTTCCTGCATTTTATCAGTTTGGTCTGGAATTTGACTTTGAGGAAATGGAGGAAGTCGAAAAAGCTATTGGCAAACTGATGGAAACACTAAACCAGCGGTCCCCAACCCCCAGGCCTCGGACCGGTACGTGAGTCGTTTGGTACCGGGCCGCGAGAGTTGAGGCTCAGGTGTGAAATGTATAGTTTTCAGGGTTTTTATTGGTTTTCAGCATCATTTTGTTATCGTTTTTATCGTTTACTCGGTTTTGCTTGGTCTTTTAACGTGTGTTATGAATAAATTTTCTTTTTTTCAGTACCAGTACTAGTTTTTTTTTTTTTGTATTTATCCGCGACACCTTAAAGCCCGGTCCATGAAAATACTGTCGGGCATAAACCGGTCCGTGGCGCAAAAAAGGTTGGAGACCGCTGCACTAAACCATTCTCATCGCAGGGCCTCAGATACTGCTAGGTTATCAAAACCGCTGGCTCCACAGAGAGAAACGAGGTGTTTTTCGTTGTGGTCACAGCAATATTGGCCAACAAGTGTGACACTGTTTCACCCATGGATGCAGCTTCCAGCTCTGGAAAGAAGAATGCTATAACATTTTATATATTTTTTTTCTTTAATGGACAGGAGGAGGCAAGTCCCCTGGTTGCGTAAAGAAATCCAGTGTATAAAACTCTGAGGGAAAACAATGCTTATTTCCCTTAATCACCACCTACAGTAAAAACTTTCCTGTTAAACCGATGGTCTCAGTCCCTAGTTTCGCGTCTTATTTAATCCAACATGATGATTCATGTTGTAAATTATGTTCCTGAATATAGTTCAAAAGTAGAACAGAGCAGAGTCCGCTTAAAAAGCCCTGGCCTCTGACTGAAAACGACACTGTCCCTCCTGTTTATAGTCATAACTTACTTGTGTGATGTGTGGCTTACACTACATGTAACAACATTAACTGTGCACACTGGAAAAAGATAGCCAGTGGGTTCAAATGTTACACCAGGTGGTCAGTGCCGAGCATTTGTTTGTGCCAAGTTGTGTATAAGAGTACACTCTTTACCAGCAATTAAAGGTAATTGTGTATCTCGATAAAACAGAGACCCATTACAGCAACACCCCATTAATGGGTTTGTGTAATATCACCAGTGTTGGGTAAGTTACTTTAAATTAGTAACTTAGTTACATTACTAGTTACTTCTATCAAAAGTAACTCAGTTACTTCAAGTTACTCGTTACTTTCAAAGTAACTAGTTACTAGGAAAAGTAACTTTGGTTTTACTCTGAATTCCCTTGTTAATGTGTTGCTTCCGTAACTGGATACCCAGCAAGATTGCCAGTCTTCTAGCTTGCTTACTTGCCACAAGTGCACTGTGCCACCTACCAATAGAAAGGAAAAAATAATGTGCATATTTCCACGAGAGAAATCCCACGCCTGGACCGTCGTTGACCACTGCCATGATTCTAGCCTACGTCACAGCGTCATGTGCGTTTTTTACATCCAACACAAAAACTGCAGTCGTGGTCCTTTGATTGTACTCAGAACTCAGAAATTCTGCCTTCCGAATAGGAAGATGTAGGTAACACCAGACTGCAGATGAGCTGCACACAGGGCTGGACTGGGACAAAAAATCAGCCCGGGCATTTTGACTAGAGACCGGCCCACCATTGTAGGAAAAATCATAAAGCCTTTGAATGAAAACAAACGCTGTTGTGACAGTGATGTTCACTGTCTTGATGGTATATATGTATCAATCTATCAATCGTTTGTTGTAAAATTCAGATGATTATTTTTTTAAAAGCGAGACATTTTAAATGAGAATAAGAAAGAAAAGTATTTCTTTGTGCCCCCCTCTCCCTGTTAATGCCCTACCTGCCCCCCTGGCAACACTTTGCTAGATCCGCCCCTGCACAGTAACCAGCTGTCAGCTACATAAAAAAAAAGGATCCTGGTGTTATTTGTCTCTCAGAAACAGTTCATAACTTCCCTTCAACTCATTCTTGTCACCTAAAAGGTAAACCTGTTTCTCCATCACCTGTTCAGCTCTGATGATTCCTGGTTTCATCTTCATGTTTCCCTTTCACCAGATAACCAAACCGATATCACGACCAGCAGCTTTTACAGCTGTGGCTCCAGCAAACATCAGCTGATACTAGAAATTAATATTAAATAAATTCTAACAACAGCTGATCAAGCTTAAACGTGCTGCTGTTGTTTAATGCGACCTCCACTGGTTTATTCTTTCTGGCACAAAGTGGGCGATAAACAAACAAGAGAGAAAAGCTGATCAGCTGATCATTGATCAGTTTCATGATTGAAGTAGAATCAGGAGAGAGAGGGGGAGAGAATGAGAGAAGAAGAGGCAGCTGTGCAGCAAAGACAGAATAACTCCAGTTTTGTGTCTTTTCCGGGACAAACTGCGTTCCTTTTCACTTCAATACGAAACGCGTAATATGTTCTCTTACTGGACGCTTGGCAACTCTAATAATTAACCTTATGAACAAAATAAAGTTCAACATCAGTAACATCATAGCACCCACCCAGCTGTATAGAAACTCCGTCATGCTAGCTAGTACCCAGTACGAAAAAGTCAGCATAACGAAAATAAACTCCACCTAAACTTGGTTTATATCTGACCCAGATAGACTGCAGTCATAACTTCTTACCTGAAGTTCAGTTCGCCTGACACTCGGACAGGCGGCTGCCTCGGGTCTCTGCTCCTCCTGCCTCCCCTTTCCCTCATCCACCTGCTGGCCTCTACATCTTGCTAATGTTACTGAATCTGTGGAAGCTCCGCGACAGCCACCACACGAAGTAACGAATAACGAGCCTATCTAAATCCCAGTAACGATTAACGTGTTCCTGATTTTGGCATAATAACTAGTTGCTCGTTACCACAATAATAACGTAGTTACTGTAACGCGTTACTTAATAACGCGTTAGTCCCAACACTGAATATCACCAACAGATGGGCTAATGTTGTGTCCCTTTTGGATGGAGCTTAAGAGGTATTCATGACCCTGAGGCTCAGTAGCACTGAGTAAGGTGACATGTTAGTGCTAATATTAAAATCAGCTTTTTTGGTGTGTTTAGTGTCTTAAAATGACCACTGATGGAAATGTCCATAGTTTTGCAGTCATTTTAAAACATGATAGCGCGATATGAGAGGTTCACAAAATTTTCATAAAACACTCTAAAGGGGCGTGCACATCTAGACTAAATCTGGTCTTACTACATCCCAGATTTTAAGCTTTACCACTTTTACCACATGTGCAAATTAGCATAAATGAGTAAAGTGAGTATATTTCTATTTGATGTTCTGCTTTCCTGGAGTTTATTTATGTAGCAACTATGTTTTGATGATTTGTAAGAAGTTTTTGTATTTATTACGAACGACTGTGGAGGTGATCTGAACTGCATCAGTCATTGTTATCTTCCCGTCTTCTCCATCCAAAAACGAGCCCAGAAGAGTTTTAAGCTGCTGCTCATTGGGCTCGTTAACAATGTCTCCTTCGTTCAGGATCTCTCCGCTCATTAGGCTTCTCCTTCCTAACGAGCCATCTCCTGACCTTGGAGTTGTGGGGGTTTTGCCAGGGGGGCCTAATGAGCACACTCTGAATGTCCTGTCGGCATATGGAGGAGCTGCCCAGGCATCTTGGCTGAAGATGGGGCCTCCGCAGGAAGAGCTGGACTTCCTCCAGAAGACATCCCGCCAAAATGAAGAACATGAATAGCTTGTTGGCATTGTTCATCTTATCCTGCTGCTATTATCATTTCTAAAACCTCTTAGTTTATATCATCATTTAAATGAGTTGATTTTGTTACACACTGTCTATTTTTTGTGTGTTCTATTGTGTTCTCTTTTTTTGGCTTTCTGCTTGTTTTGATTTGTAGAATTTCCAATGAATGTTGAGACTGAACCTCAGGCTTTCTTTTATACAGAAGCACATAAATATCACACTGTGATAATCCTCCTCTGTGAGTTCTATCAAAACAGGCAACAATAAAGTGCTTCATTGTACAAACCGAGATTCTCCTCCAGGAGTTTTTTTCCCTCCTTTTTTCCTTCACAGTTTCCCTGAGTATTGAAGGGCCGAGGTGGAGATGGTCCATGCGTGCACCGTATGGTGAGCGGGGACACATGCAAACACTCAGGGCTGTGTGTGTTGGCAGTAGCTGTGGTGTTGTGGGTAATTTGGTCAGATATGGAAGAAATCATGCCAACAAGGCTCCGAGCATGCAGAGAGCAGACAGGAACTAATGACCTTCACACACACGTTACACACCAACCATATGTTTCTGCGTGTGTGTGCCTAATGTCTGCATGCCTGTCTGGTTTTGGGTTTGGGTCAGCTTTTAATTCATTTGTTTCCTTATGGTATTATGATCACATTTTAATAGCTAGTATAAATAATGGTACACTTGTGAAAGGGAGTGGGCTGGTTTGACTGCTTGACTGATTGTGATTGCTTATGTATATAACCGAGTTTCTGGAGCTGTGTTTAAGCTGTCCACTTGTTTTGCCAAATATTCACCCACTATATAGTGTTTGCTAAGTAGTGCACTTACTTGGGTACAAGTGTAGAAATCTGTTGATACATTTCAGACACTGCACTGTATCACTGCTACATAATTACATTCCTAATTATTGCTGCTCCTAAAACAACAGACCACAGAAACCTCAGCACACAGAAACCTCAGCACTGGTATCTTTAGTTAACTATAGCAGGGAGTTGAAATATTTTCACAGAAGAAAAAAAACAAAACAATATTGCATATATGTGCACATTTAACTTGTTTTATAACATACTGAACTGTATTTAGCTACCTAAGCTTGATAGTAACTACAGCTACAACTCGCCTGCTTTTGATGAATGTATTTGGTATAAAACAAACTACGCCTTAAGGTATAATATTCATGAGAGCCATTTTACAACATATCAAAAACATATTTACAGTTTGGACTGAGAAACTGAAATCTCAATGGGGTTCTGGTATTTGAATATTATTTAAAGAATTCTGCTGCAAAGCTGAAACATCTGAGAATTATTATGCATCCCAGGTACTCAACATGTAAGAAAATCACATTGTCTCCATATATACCACCTCTTTCCCCCTTTTCCCCCTGATAACAAACAGGCAACAATGCATGGTGATACTAGTCGAGTAATGTAATGTACATCCTCTGGACACTAGCTTTTGTTGTTTCAAACCACCATTATAGCGCACTATATAAGCAGATAACAACTACAGTTCAGCTTTACAGACATTATATAGTGAACAGTGAACAAGCCATAAACAGGCTGGATCTCTATTACTGGCTATTGGTGTTTTGTTTTTGGCTTGTTAGCACACCCGTCCACACAGCCACACACACTACACACATTACAAATGAACTAACTGCAATTTATTTTTCTCCAAAAAGTTAAGTGATATCTCTTCATTCCTCTACAGTCAGACTGTGACAAATTGGAGGCTTGTCTGGGATTTGCATCATTACAGAAATATGTACTGTGTGCTGTGGCTTCTTCAAGTCTGATCTTGCTATTTTTTGTTCTACAAGTTAAAAGGAAAATCACAGAAAAATGTGCCTAATAAATTCACCATGACATAAAAGATGTAAATATGTTGGAACATTTGTTTAGCAATATAATGTTAAAATGCTAAAGATCCCATATGTGGAAACTGGATCCCAAATACAGTCAGCTGACTAACCCCTTGGAGCCACTGATAAATTTGGGGGGGGGATTCTGATGTAGCAATGCTATCCAAAGGATGGCTCTATCTATGAATGTTGATCAATTACAAAAAAAAGTCATAATAAATAATAAAAAGCAAACCAAAACCATTCCTCCACCAAGAGACTTGTCCCTAATTTATATATTCTACTTAATATGCAGAATTGGTTCACAAAGTTGAACTAATGTCTGTATTTAACCATCTATTGCTTCACATGGATTTCTACCATATCGATAGTTTAAAAAAATTACCTTTAAAAGTATTTGAAAAAAGCTCCTGATGTTAGATGAAAGCATTTGAAGCTGCCTGTGGCTCTGACCAGCATGCTAGCAGCCACTGCTATCAAATCTGAGCAATCCTGCAGTTTTTCTGCCTTATCCATCTTACGTCAAGTAAAGACGTCTTTCCACTTAAATCACAGCCTGACATTAAGATTACAGCTGAGTGTTATATTTATTGTAATAACTTTAATTGCCCTAGCCTGAGTGGGCTTTGAAAATAAATGAAACTAAGAAACACAGTACTACAATCTAGCAGTATAAAAGCTGAATTGAATCTAATAGAAGTCAAGCATCCATTGAAAAAAATTGCCTTAAAAATATTTTTAAAAAGCTGCTTTCGATTCTTATGTCTGCATTCAACAGCAAAGATGAAAGCAAGTGCCTATGGTGCTAACCAGCATGTTAACACAGCCAAATTGTCTGGCTTACATCAAATAGAGACATTGTTCCAATAGCACTTAAAAGAAATGTGTGCCTGACATTTAGATTACAGTTGAGTGTTTTTAATGTAATAACACCAAAAGGCCATTTTAAATGTATCAATCAATGACAGATATTTAAAGATATTCCCCGAGCTTCATCCCGTTTGAACTGCCCGACTTCAGTGAACTTTGAAACAGAAACTGCTGCCTGACAACTGCGTGTGTGGGTGTGTTTGTGTGGGTGTGTTCATCTTTGTGTATTTATGGGCTGTTCGCTGCTCTCTCTCTCCTTCATACTGATCAATACATCTTGTCTGCAGTGGTTGATAGATTATTGATTGTAATCAGCCTGTCCTCTGTGTGTGCAGACAGCTTCTAATTCCTCTGTCAATCTGCTGGATCGCTCATCTCTCAAACACAGACACACAGTATTTACTTATTGCTGTAGTCCAATTTAAAGAATACATGTATGTCAGTGTTTCTTCACTGTAATGCAAAGCTGGCAGTTAAATCTCCAATGGGCCTAAGCGAGTATCCTAATGTTACAAACATTAGGTGTGCCAATATCTTTTTAGCTCTCCATTTCCCTAACTATTCTTATACAATTAACAACTCTAAAGAAGGTTGAGAAGAAGGAATGATGAAGAAGGCAAAATAAAGCAAGTTATACTTTAGGTTGATCACAATTCTGTGCTCTCCTAAGCCTAAGTTACTTTTTCTTCATGGTGGAAGTGGAAAAATACTTTCTCCTTTCAGGATAACTGTAGCCAAAACGATATCACCAACCACCTTTTGAAGCCACAACATTTGCATTTAATTAGATAAGAGAATTTCACTCACCAAAGGTGAAGAGCAAACTTCTTTGTTGTTGTTAATACATTTGTTGGTACATGCAGTGTGCTTCAACCCATCCAATAACTCCAGTTGAGTGACTCCAAGTAGTAAAGGTGAAGCCTAGCAGACAACTAGCAGCTGTAATGGTGTAGCTTATGCTGTAGACCTAACTCGCTCCAGAACAGGTTAGATTAGATTAGCGATCAAGCTTTAGAATCACCAACCAAACAATTCTAAATAAAATGCTGTCACCATCCCTGAAAGATCTTTCGCCAAGAGATAAGAAAGGTGTCAAGTTTTTCAGTTGCATGTAAAGTCTTTTTCTATCCCTGATAGGCATTATCATCTGGAATATTAATGTTTATTTTACCAGTCCAAATTAACAAATTTGTATTTTTGCTGCAGCATTCACCTCGTGTCTTTTTTTACAACACTAGTTTACTGTTGCATTTTTAATCATCATATGCTGAATCTGCCAAGACCATTTCTGAAATTTTTTCTTCATACCTTGGATTGACGTAATATTAACCTCAATCAAACCTGCCCAATAACATTATGTAGCCTTACCCAGAAATTGTTACAGCATCTTGAATAATCTTCAAAAGCTAAAAAAAAAAGGACCATACTCAAAACTTAACTGTCTTAAAATGTCCCTCAAAAATCTTAATAACTTCTTAAAAGAGCCTACAAAATTCTTGGAAACAGCCCTCAGAACATTGTCATTAAGGTTTCCACTGAAAACCCTTCCATATCAGTTCTGTCTGCTGCGATTAGATGGCCAAAAATTCTAATCATATAAA
Source organism: Perissodus microlepis (assembly GCF_051167445.1). Lineage (NCBI taxonomy): Eukaryota > Metazoa > Chordata > Actinopteri > Cichliformes > Cichlidae > Perissodus > Perissodus microlepis. Next base: position 29,837,248 of record NC_140467.1, on the reverse strand, counting down.
CACAAACATGATGAGCTGCTACTGAGATGATCAGCCACATGGAGCAGACAAGATTGTTGAACTCAGCTGTAAAAGACATCACCGCCATTAGCTTCACAGAGAGCTAAGCCTCCAACATGGCTGCCAGAAAAAGGGGGGTGGATGCGTGGAGGTGGCGGGTTCCTGGTGGGGGGTTCCTTCACCTCTGCGCCCTTTAATAGACAGGCTGGTTTAATTCTCAGTCTCTCTGGAATCCATTAAAGTCAATCTGGGATATCCATTACCATCTCATCAAGAGTCTGCATTTACATAAACACGCATAATTAAGCAGTGCAGCAGAGAGGAATCACAAGGTCTGATTACAGACGTGCTGTTTGTTTATTTATTTATTTGCAATTTTACCCAATCAGAACGCACTTTAAAGTCAGAGGTTTCAGCCAACGACTGAGGCAGCACACACATCTCATTTTATCACCCTCTCTCTCTCTACCTCACTCTCTGGATATTCAATCTTCATTCGATGGTGCCACTGATGTGTGGAGAGCTAGAATGAGCTACAGGACCAGCGTGCGTGTGTGTGTGTTGATGCGTGTGTGCGTGTGTGTGTTCTGAATATCAATGCTTCTCCTGGTTGACTGGCCTTTTCCATTTAACCGCTCTAACACTTGGCTCTCCTATTTCCCCACATACAGACGGGCTCCAGGCCAAAATACAGTTTAATCTGCAACAATATCCGGACCCAAAATTTCAGTGCAATCCCGACCCGGACCACGTGCAAGGAAAGCTGCTCTGTAACATTTCATTTCAGCTGTCGGTAGCTGCAGAAAGCAAGCTTATTGTCAGAGGTAGTTTCTAAGCCATCATCACCAATACTCTAACTCTAATCCCTAGCCGTCTGCTTTACAAATATGTGACTGCTTTTGGAAATGGTTCTCATAAGTCTTGGCAATCAGGTGGAGAAAATGAGTAATTCTAACTAACACACATCAAAAAGTATTTACATTTTTTTTAAAAACCCATTTTCTTTCTCCAAAAGACCAGAGGGGTTTAAAAAGCAACTCAATGTGACAGGAAAATTGTGTTCACATCCCAGAGCACCACCTGTGTTTCAACATTACACAGAAGCCTTTTGAAGATGGTGCCTTGACAACACCAATTTTGTTTGCCAAAAAAACAAAAAAGAAAAAGTCCCATTTGGAGACCTACAAAGTCCTGCAAAGCCTTGAGGAACTCTATGGAGCAGCACAAAAATGTACTGACTGACTTCATTAAGCCATCTTAGACCTGACATTATCTGAAATATTAGGGTTTGCAAGTCCTGAAGACATGCATGTATTAACTTGTCAATCACAAGGTGACCACTCTCTAAATAACACCCTGGGTTATCTTGCTCTTCCAGGAACATCGAGTCCTCTGCCTTCGCTGTCCAATCCAGTAATAATAAGTGACCAAAAGAATGAGGCTCTTCTATACAGATAAGGTAATTCAGGAGGAGTTCAGTGATTTGTGAGGGGCTCGGAGTAGAGCTGCTACTCCTCCACATCAAAAAGGATCCAGTTCAAGTGGCATTTTACTAGAATGTGTCCTGGATGCCTTGTAGGTTAGGTGCTCTGGGTCCTCCTCCAGCTCCTCCAGGAGGCCCAGGGTAGACCCATGACATGCTGGAGAGAGGATGTCTCTCAGCTGACTTGGGAACTCCTCAGAGTCCCTTCAGTAGAGCTTGAGAAGGTGGTTAGGGAGGAGGAGGTCTGGGTGTCTCTTAGATTAGAATGCCTATGACCCACATAAATGGTAGAAAATCGATGAATGGCTGTGACCTTAATATACATAAAATGAACATCCAGCTATATTAAAGATGAGTTGAAAGATTTCCGTGGAGTGAAATGTAGGCTAAGGTAATTATTGAAGTGGGAAAATTTGTCCATTTCCTGTAGACGTCTATACAAAGCTGACATTTCTGCAACTAGACAATGCCACTGGCCAAGACTGCAGCAGGTGATATGAGGGCTGTGCCCCTCAGCTTGATACTAAGCTTTCCTGTCTCTTCATGGACAAAAGTTGATTAACACAGCTTTAAACACATTAAGAAACTATGGAATTAAACAAAAATACCCTTGAATCTAACAGCTTAGAAGTCATATGCTAGAAAATAACAGTCTCTTCTTTTTTTCTTTGTCTTGTTCTGCTGAATAATTTACATTCAAGGACATTCCTCCTTGTCACATTGAGCCTGATTGATACCTTAAAATGCATTGTCTGTGTGTTATGTACCTGCGAGCTTGTGTGTGGGGAGGTGTGTGCATATGTTGCACCGGGAGACGTCCTGACTTTCATGTCGTACATTAGCATCAGCTTCGGCAGCAGAATCACCACTAACATCTGCACAAATATTAACGTCTCCTCTGTGACTTTAGCTGCTTCAGAGGTGTCCTTCACAGGAGCCAAGTCCTTATGATGTTTACAGCTGGATGCACCTCCGGAAAGCAACTCTGAATGTAGAGGAATAATTAATCTGATTCTTTTAGACACACACATTTTTGGTATCATGAGTTCTTTAAGACTAAAAAACTATTTGTCCTCATTTTATTTGCCATGATGATGGTTTTTAATGAAGATGTGTGCTTAAAATCGGAGCACTTTTGTAGTTTTTCTCGGGTTAATTGACACTTCGCATAAACAGATTACCTGTGTTTGCGTGAAAACTATAAATAAAAGATTTAGCTGAACCATCATTATGATTGTTCTCTTCTAGTCATGCATATTAAAGCAAGTAGAAAATATATTTGTGATGCCATTACAACACTGTTGGGGAGTAACGGAATACGTGTACCGCCGCTACGTATTTAAAATACAAAATATTAACTGTATTCTGTTACAGTCACTGTTTAAAGAGGTGGCATTCAGAATGCAGTTACTTTGTTGAAATGAATGGATTACACGGCGGTATTTTCCTGTTTCATATGTTAGGCTTTGCCCTCTCTATTTTTGGTCATTCCAATTTCTGGTGGAAAACCAAACAAAACATGCATTAATAGGCAGTAATGCCTGGGTCTCAATCTAGCGGCCCGCATAATGACGTGAAAAAATATTTTTAAAAATTATTCAAAAAATTATTTAATATGAAGGCAGAGTGTTACAGGCATAGCCCTAAAGAATGTAGCCTCATGGGCAGTGTAGTCCGTGCTGCAGGGAGAATGGACTGTCATACCCGTTATGTGTCTGTGAGCGCGAGGAGGGAGAAAAAGGAGACTTGAAAAGTACGAGTTGTCATCGAGCAGAAACGGGAGCTGGAAGCATGTAAATATAATAATAACCACTGCAGCCAAGAAGAGTGCCTGACGAGCCCAGTTGTAAGTAAGCTATTAAGACTCGACTGTACACTGTGTTCGTGTTTTCCTCCGAAACAATAAGTTCAGTTGGAGCAGCCTTTCAACGCCTCTCTCTGTCTCTCGCTAGCAAAGTTGACCCAGACAACAAAGTAAAGCTAGTTTTTGGCTATGAGCTCGACACGGAACCCGATGTATTAGCCAGAGGTCCCTTTACTACGGTTCGGAGCTGCGGACCTGTTTTATATACGCGCGGAATAGTTTTCTATACGAGATCGCTGCAAAAAGTGCAGCCTTACCTAATGTCCACCCTACTGTTACTCATTTATATTAAGATTTAAAAATCTAGTTGGTATTGGTTTGGCGAATAACCTTCAGTAATAGTAATAAATCACGCAGCAATAGTACATTCATGTAGTTGTAAAAAGCATGATAATATATTAAGTAATCCAAAGTTTTTAGAATACGTTACTCAATGAGAGTAACGTAACGGAATACGTTACAAATTACATTTTGGGGCATGTATTCTGTAATCTGTAGTGGAATACATTTTAAAAGTAACCTTCCTAATACTGCATTACAAATTTAGCATGTGTCTTTAAAAGAAAACACTAACAAATAAGTTGGATACCCAGCTATCAGAGCAATGAACTGTTAACCTTACTTTCATTTCTGATCAGTGTACACTTTCTGTCACTGTCCCTTCCCTTGCAATTTACTGTGTCTTCATCACGCTCACCTGTGCTGCATTAATTGTGTGGATGCTTTAAGCATCCACACTATTGAGTTCCTCTTGGGACTTCCGTACACTTTTTGGCACTTAACTACTTCCACAATTTTCAGCCGATTTTCACCGTTCAAATTTTAAACTATTCTGCTATTTCTGCTAATGTGTGCTATGTCTTTTGGTATTTTTCACTATTATACTTTTTAAAATATTAAGCTTAATTTGTCCCATTGAAATGAATGGGAAACTTCTGCAATTCTGCTAAAATTTGCTTGTTTTTGAAACTTAACTACTTCCTCATATTTTCACGTAGAACAACCATTCAAACTTTAAAATGTTCTCAAATTATTGGGCTATTCAGGTATAAATCAGCTTTTTCAAATCTTTTACCGTTTTACTTTTATGCCTCTTAAAGTTTTGAGTTGCAAAATTGTGATTTTTCACAAAATACATGCGTTGTTATGGTTGCTATGCACTTGGCTTCCAGTGTGCCACTCTAGGTTTCGCAGTCTTCTCTTCATGTCCGAACAACTGTTTGCTACTTGCTCAATTTTCACTCAACTTCCACAAATTATACATCAAAACGTAGGTATTTTTGCTGGCTTTCAGAAAATGTCACTATCATTGTTGTGAGATTTATAGAATTTTCGCAAATCTCCTCAGACCAACACAAAGTCTAAAAACTCTCCATAGAAAGTCAATGGAGAGTTTGTTCAAAATCACCGCTTGATTTCTGTAATGAGAGGCATATTCGAATCGTCATATCTCCTTAACGAAGCGAAGTTAAAACATGAGGCTTGTCCCAGTATATCTTCAGACACTCCTGACGCTCACAATTCAAGAATTTTTTTCTCACCTTTTACCGTTCTGAAATGAGTTAGACTTGTTTGAGGGTAGGAAATTTGTCCTTCGCTCAGATTTCTTCAGATTTCAAACTCTGGAAATGAGGCAATTTTTTCTCTCGTCATATCTTTTTTTTGGATTTCCACAGAGACCTGAAAATTTCCATGACTGTTCACCAAAGCCTGCTGTCTCTTACGGTGAAAGAATGATATCGATACTCCAAATAGATTTAGAGTTAGAAAGCGTTGTTTGAGGGCAGGTCAAGGCAGTTTTTGCTTTGCTCTACTCAGTTATGGTGCATTACAAGTCAAATATCTTTAATAATTCACATTTTAATGATAAATTGTCAACACTTGAAGATTCCCCAATCTCCTCTGAACAAAATGGTGTAAGAATGACCGTTCTTAGGAAATTATGGTCATTTGTTTGAGGGGAGTCGTCATTATGAGAAATAGACTGCAAAAATCCTGTGTCTCTCTGTGCTGCGTGCACCTGTTTTGGTGGGAAAAAGTGCACAGCCTCTCTTATTGGTGGATTCAAATTCAGCAGCTCACAGGCTGCTTGACTGAGCTAGAAACTTGCTTCTCTCTCCCTCTGTGTGTGTGAGTGAGTGTGTGTGTGTGTGTTTGTGTGTGTGTGTGTGTGTGTGTGTGTGTGTGTCTCTCTCTGTGTGTGTGTGTGACAGAGAGAGAGAGAGAGAGAGAGAGAGAGAGAGAAAGCCTTTTTATGGGATGATCTCATTGTAAGATTTAAATTCAGTATATTTAGACTGGTTGACTGAATTGGATCTTGTGTGTGTGTGTGTGTGTGTGTGTGTGTGTGTGTGTGTGTGTGTGTGTGTGTGTGTGTGTGTGTGTGTGTGTGTGTGTGTGTGTGTGACAGAGAGAGAGAGAGAGAGAGAGAGAGAAAGCCTTTTTATGGGATGATCTCATTGTAAGATTTAAATTCAATATATTTAGACTGGTTGACTGAATTGGATCTTGTGTGTGTGTGTGTGTGTGTGTGTGTGTGTGTGTGTGTGTGTGTGACAGAGAGAGAGAGAGAGAGAGAGAAAGCCTTTTTATGGGATGATCTCATTGTAAGATTCAAATTCAATACATTTAGACTGGTTGACTGAATTGGATCTTGTGTGTGTGTGTGTGTGTGTGTGTGTGTGTGTGTGTGTGTGCGTGAGAGAGAGAGAGAGAGAGAGAGACCCTCTTTAGGGCAGCATCTCATTGTTGGAAAAAAATATAATATATTCAGACTGGTTGACTGGCATAGACCCTCTGTGTGTCTCTCTCTCTGTGCATTTATGTATACATATTTGATTTTGTGTGTATCTGTTGGCTGTTCCTTCTTGTTTTTTTAATTTATTTTTATTTCTTTATTTTTTTTTCACAGGTGAACAACAATTAGTTTTGAGGGAACTTAACCATGTTCCGTTTTTTTTTTCATCTTGTCATTTTACTTTTCCAATATTTCTACTTCAGTTATTGCTATTCTGCTCAATCATAGTATTTGTTCTAAATCATTGTTATTATGCTATATTGTAGTATTTCTGCTAAATCATAGTATTTCTACTATATTATATTTTTCTTTCTAAATATAGCATTTCTGCTATATAATTGTATTTCTGCTATGTTATAATATTTGTGCTAAACCAGAGTATTTGTGCTGAAACATAGTCTTAATTTAAAATTACAATATTCATAGTTCATCACAGTGTCTCTGGTAAAACACAGTATTTCTGCTCTGTTGTACTATTTTTCTAAATCATAGTGTTTCTGTAATGTTTAAGTATTTTTGGCTAAATATATTCTTTCTGTTATCTTATACTATTTCTCCTAAATTCTTGTATTTTTGAGAAGTTATCATGTTTCTGGTAAGTTACAATATTTCTGGTAAGTTACAATATTTCTGCTAAGTTCTGCTATGCTATTGTATTTCTGCCAAGTATTATGTTTCCTCTAAGATATTGCAGTTCTGCTAAGTTATTCCATTTTAGCAAAGTTCCTTTGCTTCTGCAAAGTTTTTACAATTTCTGCAACTTTTCAGCTTTTTCAGCTAGTTTTTGCATACAGCTTCAGCTTTAAAGCATCCACACTGCATTTTCGCAGGAAATGCAAATTTGTCTAGTGTTACCTGTGTAGCCAGTCACACATATGTATTAAATTAGATTCATAAGAAACGCATAGAACACAAGAATCTGTTTATTTTGTCTGAAGAAATACCAACATTAAGTCTGAATATTACATTCAGCCAAGGTGGTTTTTCGTGATTAAAAAAAGCAGTTCTAATCCTGAAGATGATTAACAGTAAATTTATTCTCTACGCGAGCAGACTAATGTAATAATTTATCTCATGGTCTCCAGGAATGGGCTTTAAAATTGTCTTTGTACTGACTCAACATCTTCAAGTTTTCTGTGTTTAAAAAAGTTAAACACTAAGTGACTAAGAGCTGAATTGGTTTTTAACTTTTACTTAACTTTTTAAAATAAAACAAATGTATTTCAGTAGGTGATTTAACCATAGTTATATGTTTATGTAAAAACACTGTCATTACTGAATGAAATGTTCATTACAGGAAGGCAGTGGACCACTGCACGAGACAACCCCCTCAGGAGTCCAGCTGAGGATAATCCATCTAAATACAGCCACAGGGGGAAGGGATGATGAGGCGCAGGTGAACACAATAACGAGGGTGGGAAGAGGAACAAAGGTAGGAAGTAAATACAAAAGCTACTCAAGGAAACTAGACTTCAAAATAAAGCAGGAAGTAAACTGAAAGAAGGACCAAGCTAATAGAGATGGAGTGTGGGGAACAAAGAAGAGGAAGACACTGAAATAAATCAGCAGAACAACAACTAAGGATCACAAAAGGAAACTTTTAATTCAGTTATATTCAGTTCAAGTCAATGTTATTCATATAGCACCAAATCACAACAGCAATCCCCTCGTGGCTCTTTATATTGTAAGACAAAGACCCTACACTAATAAAGAGAAAAACCTAACAATCAGATGACCCCAGCTGAATAAGCAGGTGGAAAAACTCACTTTTAACAGGAAGAAACCTCCAGCTGAGGTGCCACAGATAGAAGAAAGACACACTCTACATATAGTGAAACTAGTGTTCATAACAAAAAGGTGATAAAGAACAGTTGAAGTTTCAATGTTTTGGACAAATTGGTAAATAGTGTTTAAAGGCATAAAATCAACATTTAAATAAGTAACTGTGTGTAAAAAGATGATTAGTAATCATTACACACACACACAGTGCACTTGGTCTGAAAAGAAAACTACAACTCAACACAAAAAAAACTAGTATCACATTTTTCAGTTTTGGTATGGAAAGCTACGGTAAGTATCAGAATAATTAGGAATCAACCACAGGCCTTGAAATTAACAATAAAGGTTTAATTACATTGTTTCTAACTAATCTCAATAGAGAGAAATATCACAACATAGCAGAATATTTGCAGTAATTTTCAACCTATTGTTAATGTGATGATAATTGTGACACGTGTGCTCCATTAGTTTATAAATGTTTACATAGAAGAGTGAATAATCTCAGCAGGATTTGACTATCGAAGAAAAGCACTGAGCAGTTCGCTCTTTTCATCGCTCTTCCTTTTGTTTTCCACACCTTTGTCTTAAAGGACACCTGACAGAGAAAAAGCCTCTCTCTCTATGTATGACAATCGTCCCCCTTTTTCCTCTGATTGATTGCGAAGTTGTAATATCAGAATTATTTGTGTGGTTTGTAAACAAAGCAGCGCTGCAGGTTATTCACTGCTGGTTTGTCCTTGCTGAAGCTTTTAGTGTTATATTGAGTGGAAACCGTAAAAACATTGTTTCTACTGCTCCTTGGGGGAGGAATAAAACTCCTCAGCCGGCAGAGGAGAAACTTTATGCTTTCTGTTCTGCTGCTTTTCACGTTCATGCCTCTTTTTTTCCCCCCTTGAACTACACTGATTCTCTGTCTGCCTGCTGCTCTGTTCAAGGTAATTCCAGATAAATGAGTGAAGGTCTGCTTACCTTCAGGTCTGCAGGCCTTCAGGTCTGCAGAACTTCCCAGGAGAATTCAACTCTGTTTGAATTCTAATCAGAGCTGTTGGACGCATGGTTTCTGAGGTTAAATGAAGTCTGCACACAGTAGGATGTGATTGTAAAATTGTGAAGCCCCGCTCGGTTTAATGACGAAAAGGATGAAACTACTTCTCAGGAATATAAACATGAAGGCAATCTTAGAGGAGATGTATTCATGTAAAGATTAATAAACACACTTTTCTTTCTGGTTAAAGATGTATCTCGAAGTCAACCAGGAGCAAACACGAGGCCAGGTTGGACAAATATCTGTGCTAAAGGCTCAGTTAAACGCCCTCCCTTCCGGCTGCTGCTGCTTTTCTGAGACTCCACGGCTTCATTAACTGTCGCCCGACATGAAGCTCCTGGCTGGCTTTCAAACACAGGCCATAAAGCACACATCAGGGGACACACATCACATGACTGTGTCTCTGCTCTGACTCGTCTAAAGAAAAACACATAAACTAAGCATCAAGGATGTGTCTAACTGTGCTGGTTTGTACAGCACACTATGATCACATCATTACCTAAGATTTTGATCAAAACAGGCAGACTAAAAGGTAAAATGTCACCCTGGGTGAGAAAGCAAACTAACTTGTGCCATAAGCTTATTTGAGCGAATCAGGCATAGAGTTAGTCAAATAATCCTCAAAGTCAAGCTCTGCCAGCAACCCCACCAGATCCACCCAGCCTGGACGGCATGTGCTTGGTTTATAGTCTTCTTCTCTTGGACGTTCTCTTTAGGGGTCGCAGATCATCTGACTCCATCTCATCCTATTCCCAGCACCCTCCTCTGTCACACCACCCCCCTGCATGTCTTCCTTCGCTACATCCATGAATCTTCTCTGTGGTCTTTCTGCTTTTGTTAACTTTTAATCAACTGATTCCTGTTTCTAGACACACATTTTATATGTATTTTTGTGGGCTCCTCAAGATTAACTTCCCATCTTTTAAATCTATGGTTTTCTTGGTTGATTTAACCTACCAAGCTAAGTGATACCACCAAATATACATTACTGCAGCTGGAAGCACAATCTGTCTTTTGACTGTAGCAGTCCTGACTGAGATGCAGGTGAGACAAACACAAGAAACTGTGGCAAATTCCCAAAACCTTGCCCCCATGATGCAGGCCTGATCAGAGAAAATGCATTGTTGTTCACATTATGCAGTCTTCTTGTTCCATACATGTGGAAGAGATAATCTAACACACTAGTTTATTGTTTCTTTTTCCTGCCAGGTAAAACACTCCATAAATAACCTACAGCATAACAGGGTGTGCTGCTTTGGTTGCTACCTGTTTTATCTGCAGTTTTCTCATGCCTCATCCTACAGTACCACGATGCATCTGTCTGAAAAGCTCAAGCTTTCTCCCAAATGCTCTCTGAGTCAGATGAATAGATTGAAGCTTTGCTTATTTCTCCAGCTCTCAAAAGCAGACAGCAGTAATCCTTCCCTTTATGCAGCTGGAATGGATCTAGCAGAAGCAAAAGCCTCCTTTAGCAAAAGCAACAAATATAATCCGAGTAACAGGTGAAATACAAAGAGTAGGAAGGCTGCAGTGTGAGCCAAGCTAATGACACACTGTTTATGAATATTTCAATCACGGTCACTATATTCAACAGAAAGTTACATTTAGGCTCACATCATTGCTTTATTCACAGGGTTTCACTGACTTTAAAAGATAAAAGTTCTGTTTTTTTCAAAGGCCTTTTTCATATACAATATAAGCCATTTCAGAGAGTAATTGCTCTCTGTAATACTCCCTCCTTCCTCTGAAAAGATCCCTTCCTGGCCCACAGCACAGTTCATTAAGCTCCTTTGTTGGAAAGAAAGTGAAATTGATGAAGAGAACAAAAGAAAGGCTGAAACACCTGAGACACACACGGCATTCAGTCAGCAGTCATCCATACAGAGCAGACACAGGTACGTGTGCTGTTTCTGCACCTGCATCCAGATTTTGATCCAAACGCCGAATCACATGAAAATAGAAATAATATGAAATCAGTGTACTCTATTTTTCTTTTTTGTAAAGGGCGCACTTCAATCAATCAACACTGAACCAATGTGTTAGGACAGAGATCGCAGATATTGTTTCCACAGTGGAAAAATATATTGAACTGTTGAGCTTCTTACTCTGGTTCTTCTTCCCCAAGATAAGAAACACGGAAGTCATACATAGAAAGTGTGCTACAGTAAAGATACATGTGAGTATCTGGGGATTTTTTATTTTAATTTTACTTATACCCTTACTCTCATGTCTTGCTCCTTTTGCTCCGTCTCCCTGTAGGATCAAGTCTTAAACCAACAGAATGAATGAAACAAGCAAGCTGCTGTAGCCTCAGGCTTTTGTCACACACACACACACACACACACAGTTACTTGTTTTCATACTCAGTTTCCACCACTTCTCTGTCCTCTGGAGGAGAAGAACTACTTACTAAAGCAGCATTCCCTTGATTTTTTTAACAGTTTTTTCGTATTATGAATCAGAAGAAAACACTGAGTCCAATTTACTTCAAAGATTAAAAACGTTCCACAGTATAGTGGATCAAAGCTGCATGTAGGACACACTTGTGACTTGTTTTAAACATGTTCTGTGAACAATCTGCAGTCAAAGTAATCAGAAAGAAAAGATGAACACCAATGGCTGTCAAAATTTATGGTCAATGATAATCAATGCATTAGTAGTTGATTAACATTTGCAAGAAGTTACAACTCACACTGTGACTAAAATGCAGTCTTTGTAGTGTAATGTTGCAGTACAATAGATATTGTCTCCCTGTGCAGATGGTGTCCCTGAACCTCCAGAGGGTTCAGTGGGTTGGGACATTCGGCGTGCCCAGAAGTCTGCTGCCCTGCAGGGCTTTGTGAGTCCAGAGAGCACCCTACTGTTCCTGGAGCTTCTCCAATACAAATACACACACCAAGCCAAAATACACCCACTGAGCAGTCTTTGCCTTAGTTACATGGACACCCCACTATCCTTCAGATAGTCTCATGTTCAAAGCAATTATTTGCAGCCATAGGATTTCATGATTTTAAAAACTGTGTAATTTTGATTTCTTGGTATGGAAAGTATGGCATAGTGAAGCCATTTTTCATGAAACCAAATGAAAGCCTAAGACCAACATGACGCAGCATAGCTGTGATTCGTCACCAGTTCAACCTTACTCCAAGAACAGGGCTTACCCTAAGGGCTACTCCCACAGTAACCAAGGTAGAAAGATTAGCTGTAATCTGAAAAACCATGAAGTAAAATTTGTCTGTGAAGGTTCTCAGTCATCCAGGTCATCGTAGTCTAAGGAGCATGAAGTAAAATTCAATTTAAAAAAACTCAGTGGAGTGGAAAAAGCTTGAGTGGAGAAGTATTTCCTTTTAGCAAAAATGCTAAAAGAATTAGCAAAACAGAGATGTACAAGTCAAAGGGTAAAAATGTGTTAAAATTGTTTGTTAAATGCATGAATGTCACATGAAATTGTTATGCAATAACACGGTTAAAGAAATGATAACTGAATTTTCTAAGTGCTAGAAAAATAAATCAGGAATAGTTTAAATTTCTTTGCTGAATGAATCAAAAACAGATTAGCAAATTCCTATTAAATGTAGTAGCTAAAAGTAGTGGATGGATATTTTAAATGGCTAACAAAAAAAATCCTACTTGGTAACTTAAAGTGTTAATAAAAGAGTTACATGCAGTGTAAACAGTAGAATTGTCAGCTAATAAGGTGTCAATTGGATCTTCTATTAGCTAATTAGCTGATCATTTTAAATGTAACATTTTTTTAATACTTGGGAGAAAATCCTTTTATTTTCCTCCTCTGACATGCTCTGCGAGGCATTGTCCAAATACTAACCGACCTAAAAGTCAATTTACGTTACGTTACATGTAAATCACTGCAAAAGAAACGCGTATTCCCTGAAATTCTGAGAAATTCCGAGAATATGTTTTGCGGTGAAAGAACACCAAAGTAATTGCTTACGGAGCTTGCTTCTTCGACATCTTTAAGAGTTCTAAACAAATGTCTGTCCTCCTCCAGAAAATCTTATGTACGCAAACGCACGTTGCAACTTCTTATCTGGTGGGCGTCTTTTATTTTGACAGCGAATGCGCACCTGCGGACCACTTATGTGCAGCCCTGGCTATAGTATAGATGATGCTTAAAGGTCCTCCAAAGACCCGAAGGGACCTTTTGCTCTGTCATGAGTCTGGAGTTTCTTATGTCAGTCTTACCCATCCTCACATACACATTAACTTTGTGTTAGTTAGTTTTTTGTTTGTTTGTTTACTGAGTCTCCACTGAAGCAGCTTCAGAAGCCAATCTGCTTTTTATTATTTATTGAACAGAATAAAATAGTAGTAGTTAATGAGAAAAAGTATAGTGTAATGTGATGACCCTCTGGAGTGAAAGCAACTCCAGAGAAACCTGCTGCCCAGACCCCGCATCCCCACACTACCCCTCAACCCCTGGTACACACACACACACACACACACACACTGACTCATAATAATGCTGCTCATGCACATGGTAGGAAATTAATCTCATACACACACAATAAAGTCAGCAGCTTATAACCACACACACACTCTCTCTCACACAAACATGCACACACTCACACTGTACTTCAGTCGCTTTCTTATTCAAATTCACTAATTAAATTATAATTTACATGAGATTAAAGTCTTACAGAGGTTCAACACGGTTTAAGGACATTTTTAGAGAACTGCCACCCCGCCCCTATTGTCATAAGACACTCTCTCACATCCACACACACACACACACATGCACACACACATGCACACACACACACATGCATACACATGAGTGTAGAAAGGAACTAATCCCTGCTCCATCCACACACACAGACACACACAGAGGCATACGAAGTCAACAATTAATCCTACACACACACACACACACACACACACACACACACACACACACACACGCAGCAGTGATGTGGGAGTGTCAGCGTTTCTGAAAGACTGAACAGATGTCAAATGTCCAGCTGCCACCTTCTGCGGTGTATATGTGTGCATGTGTGTGTATCTGTGTGTATGCTCACGTGAGAGAGACTTTTTGCACTTCTGTCTCGAAGGTCAAGTATATTTTTGTCCTCTCCAAAAGGCTGTTTAAGGGTTAACACCTGTGTTTTTGTGTTTTTAATTCTGTGTTTATATTTCTGATGGGATCATCTTTCTTCACTGCAGATGGAAGTATTTGTGAGGCAAAGCGGAGAATGTGGTCAACATGCTGTTTTATTCTGTTGCGTTTGGATATAATGAGCCAGAACTGAACTTATTAAAAGTTCAATTAAACAGTTTCCAGGGGAACAGAGAGCTGCTGCAGGCGGATGCTCCTCACTGTGGTCTGTTGTTACTTCATGAGAAAGAAAGGGAGGGCTTAATTTAGACTACACACTAATGAGCTTTATCATCTGAACAAAAATAACTTTTTAATGTGTTTTGAAACTACAAAAATTGGTTTGGAAAGGAATAAAAGATAAAAACCGGAGTGTGGTTTGCTGTGATTTGATGCCTTTTCAGTGTTTTGATGATATAAACTGAGTCTCACAGGAGGACATAATAATAGTGATGAAAAAAACACTTCATGTTGTGAGGAAAGGCAAGAGGGAGAACCACGCTGATTAAATAATTCACTATGAGCAATCACTTGGCAAATGCGGGGAGGAAGAACTCCCGTTTAACAGGAAGAGAGCTACAGAAGAAGCCAGATGAAGCCTTATTTGTACAAGAATGTGAAAGCTAATTAAAAGCTAATTCTAGCTTCCTGATTTAACAAGCTACCGTGTAGAACTGATAAGAACAGATTGCTAATTAACTCTCCTTAACATACAAATTTAATACTAGAAATTCTCTCCCAAGCCGCAGTTTTCTTTGGAGGTCTGATAGAACAGTTAACTGGACAGCAAACCATATCAAGACATTCCCATTTAAAATGCTCCGAAATCCACCAGCAGCACAAATATGTAAGGTCCTGTTCAGAGGTAGCACACCTGTTACTCCATGTGCTTGGTCCGCACCCCTTCAGATTTTATCTGTGTGCAATTTTCAAATTAAATCTATAATTTTTATTGCAATTTACAGGACTGCAACAGGGTGCAAGTAAAGCTAGCTTTAGCTTTTAACTTGACCTGATTTACTCAAATTCATCTAACAGAATAAGGTGAAAGTCAAATCAATGTGATGAAAAAAGTTTTTATTTTAGCAGTAGCATTTGTTAAATGTTGCATAACAATAATAATAATTTACATTCATTATTTGTACTTTCTTACGCAGCCTGCTATGGTCTTTTAAGCTATTCTGCAACTGGTCAGCTGCAGCTATGAGTGGATTTGTATACTTACATAATGTGATTATCCTAATTTTGTTTGAAAACTGAGCTGCAGTTCACTTTAAAAGCAACTGAGCTGTCTCCATGTCACCATGGTTAGGATGAGTCATTGTATACACGCACATTTTGTTGTATTAACATCTCAGCTTAGTGGGTTCAGATAGTGTGAAACTACATTCCCAACTAAGACTAACAAGCAGGCTTAGTTCTCATTTCTCACTGATCCCTCATTTACAACTGCTAATTTTAAAGTTGATTTCTGTTAGAGCCTTGTGTTATGTAAATGTACAGTTTTATTTATTTATAGCTCTAAAATTCTCCAACGAAGCTGCACTCATGTCCAGAAGTATATAATATGTGCAGTTAAGGCTTTGAAGGAAAACGACAGGAAGATAGGACGGGCAAGAAAAAGAAGAAGGGTGAGAAAAAGTACAAGAAAGAAGAAGAAGAAGAAGAAAAGGACAAGAAAAAGAAGAGGAGCAACCAACAACAAAAGAAGTACATAATTGTTATCCTGTTAGACATTTGTGCGCATGAATTCTTAAATTAGTGCCAAATGCATATGTGAAGTCACAACGACCCTTCACCTTTGTATACCAAATCTGAGGTGACCGTTTGTTCCAAATGTAAAGAGCCTCCTTGGAGAAACGAGGCTTTCTAGCGATTTCATGTCATGAGACCTGGATGTACGGATGGCTGGACGGAAAAACAAAACGCAGCCATCCGCAGCTGAAGGCATAAAAACAATTATTCTGTCTTTCATGTCTGATATGTGTATTTGTGTAGCTCGACATGCGCTCAGATGAAAGAGGGAAATCAAAGGATCACAGCTGAAAGAGGCAAAGAAAGCCACTGATGCTTTTAAATTGCATGAAATTACACACATCTGAGGCCATAAAACCGCTTTGTGCTCTCTGCTGGTGACTGCTGGATTAAGATGTTAAGAAAAATCTATATGTGAGAATAAATACATATGTAATTCAGGATTTTAGGCCAATAATTGCGCAAATTTAGAGCCTGATTATTCTTACAGCGTAAACTACCTTGTATAAAATCAGCAGTTGAGTTTCCCCTAAGGTACTGGCAGCTGAATATTCAACCAAGACTAAAGAGTGAATAAGACTTTTTTATTATTTAATAATTTGGTCTGATTTTTTTAACTGAACAGTTGCAAGAAAAAGCATTTATATTTGTTATTTAAAATATATGTATATATATTAGGGGTGCAACGATACTCGTATCGATATTGAACCGTTCGATACAGTGCTTTCGGTTCGGTACGCATATGTATGAACAATACAAAATTTTTAATTTATTTTATCAACTTTCCTTCTGACGATGCTGTCTGTGTTGAGCGCTCAGTGGATCTGCGCTCGACAGTGCAGCCTAGGCTAAGTAGTCGAACGCAGATTCACTGAGCGCAGGGCAAGCTAGAGAGACAGAAGTTAAGCTCTCCTTGCAACATGGCAGATTGAACCTCCCCCACCCTCATTCAGATGTGGTGTTTGGAACTATTTTGGTTTTTATGTGAAGTATGACCCTGAAGGTAAGCGCGTCATGGACAAAAGTAAAACAGTATGTTGGATGTGCCACGCAATGCTCAATTACATGGGTGGGAACTACTGCGTTAGCGCAGTTAGCTGGTTAACGTGTTGACGCCGTCCAGCCCCACACACGGGGCGATCCGCGGTAGCTCGTTAACGGAGATTTGCCGTGTTGTGGCATTAACGTCATTTCAGATTAACGCTGACAGCACTAGTGGAAACACAATGAATATGACTGCACATTTACTCTGACATCATCCTAGTGCAAAGACAAGTGGAAGCAGACAAAAACAACAAGCACGCATGCTACAAACTTGACCCGAGTCATTTAGACAGCCGTTAGCACATGATTCTCCTTATGGGGACCTGATATGTTTAATATGCTGCTGAGAATATAGCCCAGAAGAAGCGTATAGTATAGCTTTTATTTTGGAAAGTGACATTTCTCTGTAATAAACTCTCTTTTCCAAAGATGAGTGATTCCTCAATCAGATAGATTTATTTTTTTATTACTTTGTTGTTTCAGAAACATTAAATTTAAACACTGTACTTTTGAGTTAAAATATATATTTAGAATTTTAATAAATGACAAATTAAAAAGGCATGAACATTTTTCTTGTATCGAAAAAATATCGAACCGTGACACCAAAGTATCGAACTGAACCGAACCGTGAATTTTGTGTATCGTTGCACCCCTAATATATATATATATATATATTTTTTTTTTTTTTTTTTTTACTTGTGATAACGGGAAAATTGACTACATTAAGTAGTGCTGAAGCAAAATTGAAGGCAGGATGCAATAAGACGTCTTATTTTGGAAATATCTGAATGCATTTGATGTCGGCTGTGAGCCTGGCAGACATAACAGACCATAGAAACCTAATGTATCCTTGAGATACCCTGAGATGACCATTGTTGTGAACTGGCACTATATTTATAAAACTTAAATACTGAGCTCTTTTTGAGCTCTACTGGAAGAGAAAACTCCAGACGCATACACGGGGAACGATCAGCGAGCTTTCCAACACAGTCTCATATTTCTAGAAAGCCTTTTTTATAAATATTTAGCAGCAAAGAGCAGCTTATGACTCAGAGTGAGGTCAAATCTCCACTCCTGTAAAATTTAAATTCAAGCAGTTACATTTCACAGCATTTCCAGTCTCCTCACACATCTGCCTTCAGATCTGTTTAAATAAACTCACTGTCTCCTCCAAGAGGAAGAGTCAGCCAAGCTGCAGCCAGTCTTTGTTTTAAGACGGGCCCATCTGCTCTACTGTGGGTGTGCGTGTGCGTGTGTGGGTCAAAAAGCCAACAATGGCTTCCTCCCCTTCTTCCCATATCCCACTACATCTGCCACAACCCCTGACTGTGTGTGACTAACAGCACTGTAGGAAGTCACTAAGTGTGTGTGAGTGTTGGACAGATGGGGCGACAAGTGTTGATTGTCATGGAGATGAGGGCAAACCCTTTTAGCCCGTGCACACACATACACACACACACATACACACACACACACACACATATTCTGTCAGTCTGTATTCTCCTCTGGTTTCATTGTATCTTTGTCAGCACACTAAAATGCACGGCAAGGTTTTTAAAGTTTCAAAAAAGTAAAAACTAAACTAAAAACTAAAAGCAGTTGTTAAAAAGCTTCAGAAGTCAAATGTCTTTAGTTTTTGTTTTTTTCAGTTTGGTTAAAATTGGCACAAATAAGTCCGACAAGGTGTTGGTGCAGATATGTAGATTTGGTGTAGATTTGCCATGTTCTTCAGTGACAACATGAAAGACACAAAGGACTTAATGTAAGAGGAACAGTAAACGTTTCCATTAAAAATAAATCTAGTGAAGGTACAAACTCAACTAGGAATGAAGTGTTTAGTGGCCCCCCAATGCTCAAACAAATCCAATGCCTGTTTACTGTTTACTGAGGCCCTTTGAATTCTTCTTAATGAAAAATAAAGCTGCACTGCCAAAACTGAAATAATTCAAAACTCTAATGCTGAAACCGATTAAAAGTAAAACTAAACTAAAACTCAACCTTATTAAAACAACACATCTGTCTGCATAGATCTAGTTAGAGTCATTTTTGCTGTTCTTCAGTCAAACCTCTGACATGTGCATTTTTTGTTGAACCCTCCTGAACAGAACAAAGGCAGCAAGCTGGCCTCCCATTCCTGCCACGGCTGTGCTGCATCGCTGCCTGCTGTTTCAACTATTCCACCACCCCAACATCCACCTGTAGTCTTGTGCTGCTGAAATAAATCACTTATTTCAAACTTGGATTTTCTCACTGAACTATATGAAATGAACCACAGTCGACCTATTTTGCTTTGTGATTAGACACAAGTCGATACCACTGTAATCTGATTAGGTTACACTACAAATATTTGGCTATTTGACAATGCCCAGCACCCAATGACAAAGCACATAAAAGAACACAATGATTCACACTTTCCCACAACACAGGGCTGTTTCCTACCAAATGCAGTTGAAACAGTGGCCACATGGCCCTGAAGTCAACATGTACAAAAATGGTCCAGGGAGACCCTCTCACCAGAAAATATGGATCATACTGAATACAAATTTATTTGATTTACAGTCTGTTTTGTTGTGATCAAAAAGTCACAGAACGTCTACTCTTTTTTATAAATAAAAACGCTTTATGTCACATATGTACACCATATAATATTTATTTATCAATTATGCTGAATGCTGAAGTTAATTTTCTGGGCTTCTGGACTGTCACAGTGCATAACAAGTGTGTACATAGAGAAAAAAAAAAGGTTTTTGATTTAAATAATTTTGCTTTCTCTTTTCTAGCTAAGTGATTAAAAGATAATATTAAATGATTGTTATAAATTTCCAGAAATGTATGAAAGGGTTTTTAAAGATTTAAAGCAGAAAGATTTTATTTATAGTATATTTTAAACCAAGACGTATTCTTGTTGAGATGCTACACCAAATATTGCCTACATGAAAATCTGTGCTGAAGTTTGCTATTAAAATCCAACACACCTTCATTTTAGTGTATGACAGATTCATTGATGAATATAACAGTTTTTCTTGTTTTTGTTACAGATTTGGTCAATTTTTAGCTCAGAATTTTAAGAAACTGGTTAAAAACATCAATGTCCTTGACTCACAGTTGTTTCCAAACACATTCTAGTCTAGACATGGAGAAAATGAGGGCTTTGTACTTGAGAAATCTCTGAAAGTTTCCCTTCTCCTTTAATAATTTATTCAAGGCCTTCAAAAATTTCTGGAAGAATAAATACAAGTTAATGAGCGATGCTGGGTAGACGCTGCTGATACAAACGTAAATAGTGAAGTCAAAGACTGAAGCTCACGTTGTGCATCCTGGTAAGCCAGTTTCTTTGATGTGGTGATGGTGGTGCCTCTTCATTGTTGGCTGAACTGTTGGCTGGTGTTGAGTCTCTTCCACCTAACTGCTCACTCAACAGGAGATTGACAAAGAGTGCTTTAAATATGTGCGTTGTATTGGTGAGGTTCTAGGATGACAAGCACATCATCAGTACTGGCACCAGGCTTTGCTGTAGTCCACTAGCTCTTTCCCAGTCTCAGACCTTCACTCACTTAGAGCTGCGCTGAATGGACCGTGGTTACTCGGCCGGCCATAATCTCTGAATCTCTAACTGGGGGCCGGGCTTCCTTGAACAAACTGCTAAGGCTCTTTACTTGAATGATCTTATGGGTTTATTATTGTGGCATAGTTGAGTATTCTGTTGGAGCTAGATACTTAACCTTTCATGTAAATATGCACCAAGAGTCATTGATATCCATCCAATCCCGGGTGAGCACTACTTTGCCAAGCCTCCACTTAATATTTGCCTCCAGCTACTTCCCACATCATATTTTTAAATATTCTGGCACCAGGATATAATCATTTTATCGAACACAGACCATGAAGAAGCAGCTTTAAGGAAGGTTTAAAAAAGGAAAGAAAAGTGTTTCGTCTTTTATCACAGACTTTTCCACCTCAAGTCAGGAGAAGATATTTTTACAGTGTTTTCTAATGTTTTTAATGTAAAAATGTTAAAACAAATGTCTGCCGATAGAAGCCATTCCTTCTGACTGTAATGCTCTGCATATATTTCTGTACCATTAATGCCTGCTGTAGCTAAGCATGAACAGTCATGCTGTGTGTGATCTGCAGTTTTAAATAAATTATTTGACTCAAAGTACTCCATTTACAGTAATGTAGAGATGATGATGCAGTGAAGCATATGCATCTGTGAGAATGAGGACGAGTGAACTAAAACATGAGGCTTGTACTCCTTTTTGTCTCTTTGATAAATCGAGCTGGATCATCTCTCACAGCGACGGCCATAACGGGCTCCAGACCTCCATTAGCCTGAGTAGGATAAGGGGTTAAGAAAACGAATGATATGATGTGCCCTTGGTTGACCACATAATGCACATTAGAGACCAGATGGTACTAAATATTTGGCCCACATGTGGCCCATATCTGCATTTTTCTATGAGTACCTTTCAGCCTTGACTGATGGCATAAACTCAAGATGACTTTGGCTGCCAAAACTCATCCACAGTTCCACTTTATGCGATCCAGATGTCAGGTGGGATGTAATATCTGGACCACATCTATCCCATGTCAAGATGGGGTCATGATGTTTGAGACACGAATGTATCAGTGCCTTAACCAAGCCATATTGGCCAGAGGTACCCAAATGTGTCTGCTACAGATTGAAGAAGACAACGGAAAACACAGCAAAGTTTGTCCTGTCAGTGGTCATACTAGTGTTCTTAAAAAAATAGCCTTTGGATTCTTAGCAACCTTTGCTGTGGCACCACAGAGCTGTTCCAGCACAAATACCAGTTTGGTGTCAAAAAAGTTTGTGGTTCAAAGTCGGCCACTAAAAACACTTGTGTACCAGCCTTCACAGAAAATTTAAGTTTTAGTATAAGCATCTTAGATTTTTTATTAGGCTCAGCACTACATTTTGGTTACTTGAGGAAAGTAATTGGCATCAAACTACATTTCTCAAATATAGCTTGTACTTGTTTGGATATCCCACTGTTCAAAAAAAAGATCATGAGAGATTACTTAAAGAGCATTCACTGACTTATCAGCAAATGATCGACAGGTCCTCCTGAATAATTGATACTTAAATGCTAAATCGGCTCTGGCAGCATCTCTGTCGCCTGCTGTGTCAGAGACTCTCAAAGAGAAACATTAATGGAGCTGCTGGGTAAAACAGAGCCGGGACCGCAGCCAATCAGCTGTCAGAGTGGGAGGATGGAAAAGCTCGTTAGACCATCCAATCTATCAGAAGGAAACCTGCAGACTGAGAGGTGACAGCATGCATGAGTCACAGCCTTGTTAACGTAAATATTGAAGAAGCTTTAGTAGAAATGTTCAGGTGAGGCTCAGATTCCTCAAATGTTAATGTTAAGAGTAGAACTTTTTTATTATTTGGATTCCCCAGAAGCTATTTCGACATATTTTAGCAAGCCAGTGCACTGAAACCTCTGTGTTATTTGGTTCCTAATGTGACCTGACAGACGAAGATGTCTGATGAGTTTCTTCTCATTGAAAAACATTGCTTCTTTCACTTGTATCACACCTGAGGGGGAATGAAAAGCTTAATAAATGTGATTTGAAATCTGTGTGGAAAATTAAATGACTTGTAAAGATGAAGGTAGTTTGCTGAATATGAATGAGGGTCACAGAGGGAGGCGTTGAGCTTGCTATAGGAGCTGCAATTAAAGCCAATCCAGACATTTAAAGCATCTGATTCAGAGCCAGAACGTGAGGTGGAGGAGGAGGAAAGTCATTGCCAGGTGCAGTCGGAAACAAGACAGCATTACTACGTTTAAAATACACAATAACTGCATCGACATCAAAGGAAGCACACAAACAGCATAAAGCCCTGTTGGCATCTGCTAAAGCCTGCAATGTTCATTACAACAAGTACTACAAAACTCTTGGAAAGAACAAACAAGGTATCCTGACAAACACTGGGCACGTAGTGGATGATAATTAAAGCTGGAAATGGAATGAGGCTGGCCTGTCATCGATGCTGTTTGGTCCAAGAACAGTCAAGACATACAACCATGAAAAATCTGCCAGTAACACGATCAGTATAAATATTTTAGACCTTTTTTTTTCTTGCTTATGTACAATTGGACTGTAAAAATATTTTAACACTTCAGAATAATGGTCACACAGACTTGCTAAACAAGTGAGGGAAGAATCAGAAATCACCAGGGAACTGGTAAACAAGGTAGTTTTAGAAGTTAGATGCTTTCAAAGCACCATCTTATTATGACTTAGAGTACATGGGGTAATTCAACCATGAATCTATCTATTGTAAACCTGTTATTTGAGTCCAGGTTGCTGGGGCAGCAGCCCAAGCAGAGATGACCAGACTACCCTATCCCCATCCATTTCCCCTAAATGCAACTCTCCAAAATATCCTGGGTCTGCCCTGAGGCCTTCTTCTGGTAGGCATGCCCAAAACATCGCCCCAAGGTGGTGTCCAGGAAGCATTCTAGTCAGATGCCTGAACCACCTCAGAAGGCTCCTTTCATTGTGGAGGAGTAGCGCTCCACTCTGAGCCCTTTCGACTGACTGAGCTCCACACTGACTCTAGGAGAGAGGCCATTAGAGGAAGCTCATTTCAGCCTCTGATATCTGCAGTCTCATTCTCTCAGCCACTACCCGTAGCTCGCCCATGGCCATCGGTGAAGGTAGGAAAGATATTCTATCTTTGCTTTCACACCCAGCTCTGTTAAACCACAGCAGACTGGTACAGTATATGCATCACTATGAGTACCAATCCGTCTGTCAACCAGAAAAGCCAGAAAAGGGTGGTGTGCTGACTCCAGGTCAGGGAGCAGCTGCAAGTGGTGGAGCTCACATATCATGGGGTCTTGTTCGCAACTGAGTGGAGAGTGTAGCGAGAGACTGGCAGGATTAATTCAGTCATGCATTAATAAGCTTCATAAAAAGGAATTGAATTGAATTTAAAAGCCAGCACAGCACTTGACTTATACTGAGTTATGTTTAGCTAAATTTAGACACAGGATGACAGGAAGATTCATCCTCTTGTGACTAGGATTGGAGTCGGATCATTTAATTTTATAATTTGATATCTTATGACAAATTAGGAACTGTCCTGATGGTGGGTTGGAGGAAGGGTCGGTCAGGGGACTCACAAAATATCAGCACTTATGATAATGAAAACATAGTCATTAGTTGTGAAGATCATCTAAGTTTATGTATACATAATTCTCGTACGCCAAAAGCAGTCATTTCTACTGTTGGCTCTGTATGATGAGAAGGAGAAAAATATCCCTAATGCTGGTCAAAATTTCTGTTTGCATTGGACAGCCAATCAGCAGAAAGTTACCTTAACAGTGTGAGGTCATCTTTGAAAACTAACCCAAGCCTCGGGTCCAGCCCCAAACTCACAAACCCTGTATTTTAGAGAAAAGGCTTAGTGTTAGGGTCATCACCAGTGATGATTTAGACCTTGTGTGTTTAAAGGAAGGGTGGCCTTAAAAGGGGGGAGCTGAACCAACACTGTAAAAAATAAATCAAATCAAGTCACTTTTATTGTCACATCACATGTGCAGGTAGACTGGTACAGCACATGCAAGTGGAATTCTTGTGTGCGAGCTTCACAAGCAACAGAGGTGTGCAAAAATACAATAACGTGAGATAATCAAGTATTATTGTAAACTGTAAACCAAAAACAGTTTCTCTACTAGAACTCACAAATAAGGACAACATAATACAAAAGAATGGCACTGAAAGTGAGGTCAACACATAAACAAAGGCTTTAAGAACCAACTAGCATGTTTTAATTCAAATTAAATATTTACTAAAATTTACATTATGTATGATTTAGTCTCTGAATAAAAAGCCAAAAAATTCAAGTACCTGGGCTCATTTCATCAGAAAGAGGTTCGACTTCCCGTTGTACAGAGCATACTGTGCTGTTGTTTGAAACTCTGACATCAAATAACTTTTTACACTACATCACAAAAAAAATTCCTCATCAGTGGGAATAATTAAAATACTGTGATGTCAGCAGTGTGCCATCCTGCAGCCATGCTGTCACCTCCTACTGCTGATGCAGTTTGATGTCACAGCTCCAGGCTTCGTGGCCCAGCGTTACATGCAGAATACCCACTGATCTGGCTGCAAGCGACGCGCTGCTGTGACTTTGTGTATGAGCATGTGTGACTCTGGCTGCTTAAGATGATGTGACATTTCTCTGAAGTTCAGGTCTGTTAAAATCAACTGAAATGTGAAAGTTTTCCAGGTCAGCGAAGATGCTCCGGTTTTGAACACAGTGCTGAAATCTCTGAAGGTCACGACCTGTTTGAACTTCCTGGCTCATGATGAAGCCTGACAAGGTTGAAGTGGCTGACATAGTGATGCCTAACTGTTTTTTTCTCCAGGGATGGAAGCCAGGAGACACAAACTGCTAGATTTAAGAGCTTCTTTAAAGGGCCATAACACTTTAAAAAAATCTAATTTAATCACATCAGCTGTAAATCAAACTTGTCACTACTTTCGTTTCTATAAAAAAACAACCTACAGAAAAGTCTGAGTGAAGACTTTTGAAGTTCACAGCAGAGAGAGAGAGTACGATTAAACTGTATGATTTTATAAATCACTCACATTGTTGTGGAGAAATTTTGAGCCACTCGCCTTTACAACATTACTTCAGTTCATTGAGGTTTGTGTGTATTCTTTTATGTGCTCTTAATGTCCTGCTACATCATTTCAGTCAGGTTAATTTCTGGACTTTGATTGGACTACTTTGGCTGTGCTTGGGATCTGTTCTTTGTTCATGACCCAATTTGTGCCAACTTTAGATGTCAGAGAGATGCCACTTTGGTCACTTTGATATAGTGAGGAGTTCATCTCACTGAGTGCAAGATGTCCATCAGCCCTCCAACGTCATGCCTAATGGTTGGTACTGATATGTTGCGATTGGTTTTCTCCAAAAGTGATGCTGCACATCATAGACAAACATCTCCACTCTGGTCTTGTGTATCTAAAAGACATTTTTCCAGAAGTCTTGTGATATGTTCAGAAAACTTTGCAAACCTAAACAGTGCTGACATGTTTAGCAGCTCTTCCAAACGAGACGTATGTGTTCAGTTTTTTTGTTTTGTTTTTGATTGCACTGTCATTAACTATAACATTTACATCCTAACTCAGGCCTTTAGAGTCTGAGATCTAGCTCTTGAGTTTTTAGCAGTTCCTATGATTTAGCTGACAGCAGAAGCATGTTTGAAAGTCTCAATTAATTCTGTCGTTAGTGTTCGTGTTAATCTGCATTTATATGTATGCAAACTGCCTGGTTACCTAGTCATTAAGCAGAAGCAAACCAGTCCAGCATTTGTTTATCGGTTTGGATAACATCTACACAAAATCACTGTTCAAACAGCTACATGACTCTTACAAAGGCAGAAAACAAACTAGATTTTTTCAGGTTTTCAAAGCACCAGCACACAAGACACCAACAAAATGTAATTCTGCTGGTCTTTGTATTTACTGTGGGGTGACTGTAGTACTTGAATTGAGATAACGAACAGATAAATTCAAACCAGAACACACCTGTCTTCAAAGTGAATGATGTGCTGTTATCACCAAGAGCTAATGACAGCTTTGTTTCTGCCACTCTCTCTCATTTGTTCCTTCTTGTTTATAATATCATTCTCATGTTTTACATGTCCTTTTCCCTGATGGTGGAGTTCACTCGATGCCTGTGGTCTGAAAACTCTGTGTCCTTGTCCCCAAACTTTAGAGTTCATTGGCACACAGATACAAACCTGTGTCCAATCAACATGTAATATTTTTTCTATTTAACAGCAACATGTGTTCTCTATTAGAACCACAGAAGCAGAGCATGACCATGGCCTGCAGCACAAGGGGACGAAATAAATCATCAAAACAAAGACTTGCAATGTTTCATCGAATAGTTCAGTGTGTAAGACTGCAATCTCTGCGTGTGTATGTGTGAGTAAGAGAGTGCGGCATGCAGGATGCATCACTAATCTTTATAAGTGGCTATAAATCTGGCTGTGCTGTGGTGCTGGGCAGCGCGCTGCTGCTGCTGGTGAAGGGGGAGGGTGGTGGGAGTTGGGTGCGGTGCTCGGTGAGGGGTTCACTGGTTTCCTGGAGTCCTCCGCTCTCTCGCTTGCGTGATGCCACGCCAAACCATATGAATATTTATGAGAGGAAACTGCTGCAGTTGAGGCGATTCATCTCATCTGGTCAGAGCTGCAGCGCTGCACAGGAAGTGATCGTACTTCACACAATTCTGGATGTTTCTGGATTAAATCCAGCCACAGTTGACTGTTTGTCACCCACAGACCTCAGCGACTTGATTTACCTATTTTTTACAGCAGGACAGAAGTTCAGGAGAATGAAAAGGGTATACATTTTGCTCTAAAGGCAGCCGCAGGAGCCCTACACTGTGACACTGAATCACAGTGGCCACACCCCCTGTTCTCTCACCTCTGAGTAAAGGTAGAGACAGCACTCAGTCACAGCTTATTAAAGCCACACTACTGATGTGTCATCCTGAAGCCATTACACGTGTCAGGCATCAGACTCTCGCTTCTCTTTCACTTTGAATGAGGTGACGTCATGCGTTTCCAATTGGAACTGTGGATCTGTTGCTTTGCCTGCTGAAGAGCTGAGAAAACTGAAAATTATGTTTATTAAAATTCAAGTGATGATGAACTACTAAGAAAAAGAACACACTGTGAAAATATTGAGACAGTGAGGTAGCTGTTTACACAGTCTGATGTCATTTACTGTCAAAACGAAGGAGAAGTTGATCATTGTGGTTAGTAATCATCCTGTTGTATGAGATGAGGGAACAGGTGGGAAGCTTAGCTCATGTTAAATGCAAATCAAAGCTTTTTTTACCTTGTGAGTAGGGATGGGTATCGTTTAGGTTTTATCCGATACCAGTACCAAACCGGTACTTTTGAAATGGTGCCGGTGCTTAAACGGTGCTCGAACCGGTGTTTAAAGAATGGAGAACACACACTTTGTCCAAAAACCTCTCATGTTTAGCTGGTTTTTGTAAAAAGATAACAATGTTAGCCTTTTCTGCAGCTATAGGGCATATATGATATCACTCTTGGCTGGAAGCAGTACTTAATCAATGGAGAAAACACCAATTTTGTCTAAAAACCTCTCATGTTTAGCTGTTTCCCACTTTTTCTTTGGTCATTTTAGCCTTTTTGGCCAGGGTGAAGGGAGTATCTACCATCAAACAAGAAGACAGCCGCATGTAACTACGACTGTGTTTGCTAGTTCACCTTACATGCATTAATGTAATAACATGGTTAGCCGACTCAACGTAAATTACACACGAACATTAAGCTACTCACGCAGAGAAGAACGGCTGCTGCTGCCATCATCATCCGTCATCATTTCTGCTACACTGGCAGGGCTAGGGGCCAGGACTCTCCTCTTCAGGTTTTTGGGGGATGTTGCTAACTCCAGGTCGATAACAGGCACCACACCCGCAGTAGATGTGCTCGGTGTGAGGTCTCGCAGCAAGCTATCAAATACGCCGCATTTCTCGGCTTTAAAAAAAAAACCCGCTATGCGTCGCCAGGTGTTTCATCGGATTTGAGGTGTTACCTCCTTTGCACTGTATCACAGTATCACCTTAAAGCACTTGTTGCAGGCTGCTGAGTTTGCATCTTTTGCTGTGAAGTACAGCCAGACTTTTGACCGCTTCGCCTTGGGCATTTTTAATCTGTAGCTCTGCTCTAAAAGAATGTACGTACCTGGACCCGCCTACTATCCTCGAAACGTAAAATGATTGGCTAGAATCTAAAGTGTATCACAGCTCAAGAAAAAAAGCACCGAAATGTGCGCTGCTTTTCAGTCTGGTTACTACCGTTTATGTCAGAACCGGTGCCATCATGGCACCGGATACCGGTACCCATCCCTACTTGTGAGTGATCGTTTTTTGTCACTTTGACAACCACACCAGGAAAAATACCCTCCAAAGTCATTAGACACATCCACCGTCAAGAAATAGAAGCTTTTCACACAGCTGTGTGAAAAGCTTCTATTTCTAAGAATAGATATGGCAAAAAGCTTGAAATGCAGGTACACAGATGTGGCGACAGTCAAAAACCGTAATGCCAGACTCAAGGCAGTCAGGATTACAAAATATTGATGCTTTTATTTATGCTGAAGGGCAATTCAAAAATATAGTCCAACAAACAAGCCACTGAGACAAAGTGTCACGGTTTAGCTGTGTAGCAGATAGATTGTGAACCCCAAAGCAGAACTTAGTTGACAGGAATTAAAGTCAAAAACAGCGTTAATGCTGACAACTCACAGGAATACATTGAGTCCAAAACACCTGCAGGTAACCCGAATAATACAAATCTTAGGAAAACAGTGTAAGGTGAGATAGAGCTATGAGCGACAGCACAACAAAGGACAAGAGGAGATTCACACAGTGTATAGACACAGACAATAACAAGAGGAGACGTATCAGGTGAAGAAGGCTAAACAAGCCAGTTTAACTCTTTACATCTAAGTGGAGAAGTCGCTATCATCTGCAAAGAATCACACACAAACTGACTAACAAAGTCAGATGTGCACAGCTGTCCTTAATATCCTTTTGTGAGGAAGCATTGATATTTTCCTTTAGAGAAACTAAGCCATCCAACATAAACCAAGACAACAAAATTATAGCTCCAGAAGTACACTACAGACATATCCATGTGAGTGTTTTGTTTTTATGTGTTACAATTAGCCATTAAACCGAATAACAGGTGGGGAGCAGTATTCAGACTGGAAATCATGGCATTCATTTGGATGGTACTGTGACCCAAACAGTCACTCTCACTTCCAGTACAAGCACACACACCTCTACACACTGTGATATTACACCACTGGAAAAAAAAAACAGGAACACCAAGCAGCACACAAAAACTGCTCTACAGGCATAGACACACCCACCACACTCACCAGGTCACCATCTGCTGGGAACCCCAGAACAAGCCCACAGAGACCACATCCTCCAGGACCCTCTGCTGGGAGCTTCCAGGTCATTTTTGTGCCATGAGAGGGACCTACGCAATAGTAGGCAGGTGCTAATATTACCCTCATTCTTAGCAGGCGTAAATTGGGGTCAAGGGTTTGTTTGGGAACACAAAAACATTTTTTAGAGCTGACAGACAAATATCCTGTTAACCACCTGTTTGTTTAAAATGCAAATAACTTCCTGTTATTAAATGTTACAAGAAGATTCACACTAGCATACTTATTTACTTACTTAGTACTTATTTTACCTGCTTTAGTGGCATTAGTTGTGAAGTACACTTTAACAGTGAAAACACTGAGTCAGTGAAGAGCAAATGAAAATATCAGGCTGCACAGTCTCTGTTGTTTTTTACTTATTCTGACTACACCAGCAGCTGAGCCTGTCTGACTACAGCTCTGGCTCAGGGCACAGGTTTTGCACTTATGGTTCAAGTGGAGAGCTTTAAAGATAATTACGGGTAATGTGCCGGTTACGTGTTTGTAAAACTGGGCTTAGCAGCTTGATTTGCTTTGCCCGGAGCAACAGAAGTTTGCCATGAGGCATTCTGAGCAAAAGCTGAGTTAAACCTCTTAACCCTGGAGGTTCCTGGGTTCGGGCCAGCTTGTATCTGCTATTAAAACGCAGCCACCATGTTTTAAAAGGCTGCCCATTCATTGAAGATTTAAAAATGGGTGCAGCATATTTGTGCCTAAAATTTGCTGCTACTGGCTTTATTTTTTATTTTCACCCTCAATTTTGTGAGTGTACTGACTTCAGCATGAGAGCTGATATAACAATAAGAATTTAATGTTTGTCAGGTTAACATCATATTGATTTTGATGACTCATGAAACATAAACTGGAAGAATAGGTTTTTCCTTTGCATTTCTTTTTCTCATGGGTAAAATTAGACTTTTTAAAGCCTCACCATTAGATTTCTAGCCATTATGTTGAATCAAAAGTGACCCTATTTGGATAAAAGGGTGGTTATTAGCTAATGATAGTAAGCTACATCCATAAAATACTCAGACACGCAGGCATATTCCAATAACTGCCAAGTAATAGACTAATAATACTAAAATTTCACTCAGCAAAACTGAAGGACAAACTTCTTATATCAGTCTGGTAGATATATTATTTGTAAAGCAGTTCCACTAAAAATACCTTAAAGGCATCAACATTACAAACAGCTCAGAAATAGGAAAACAATCCAGGTCCGTCATTCCTGCTGTGGGTCTTTAAGCCTCGACGAAACTCTACTGGGGTAAAATCACCCAGTACAGTTATGATGGGATAAACCAGCGGTCCCCAACCCCCGGGCCTCGGACCGGTACCGGTCCGTGAGTCGTTTGGTACCGGGCCGCGAGAGTTGAGGCTCAGGTGTGAAATGTATGGTTTTCATGGTTTTTATCGGTTTTCAGCGTTATTTTGTTATCGTTTTTAGCGTTAACTCGGTTTTCCTGGGTCTTTTCACGTGTGTTATGAATAAATTTTCTTTTTTTCGGTACCGGTACTAGTTTTATTTTGTTGTATTTATCCGCGACACCTTAAAGGCCGGTCCATGAAAATATTGTCGGGCATAAACCGGTCCGTGGCGCAAAAAAGGTTGGGGACCGCTGGGATAAACTATTCATAGAGGGTGTCATCTTGTTTATTTCTGCTGTAAAGTTAGTCATCTTAACAAAGGAGACACATTTTTGACCAACCTCAGGTGGACATTAAAGGAAGTGAAGTCAGTGGGTTTCATCTTCTTGTTATTTGTGTTAGGCTTGCACGCCAAAGCCAAAGATGTTAAATATGCATCAACAAAACAGTAAACTGGCAGATCCTCCCATGAGAGAATCTGGAATCAGAAAATATTTGAATTATTTACATAAAAAGAAGAAACAAATTAGAAATATTAAGGGAGCACTACTGTACACCAGTTGGCACTCACTCTTTTGGTCACCAAAAGACAAAACAATGTCACCGACTAAGTCACAGACTAAGTTTGCATAACATTGTTGAGCTACGTCACACAACTTTTTACTATGGTGTTGTGTACAATAGCGCGCAAAAATCCCAAAGCATGAAGACAGCGAGCATGAAAACCTCTCCAGTTTTTCTCTGTTCTTTAATCACATCTTAATTTCTCTTGTGATAAAAAAAAAAAAAACACCCACAACAACAAAAAAGCAGCACATAGGAATGAAATAAATAAAGACCAATTAATGTAAAAGCATGCAGGCGCGTTAATGAGTAGGACTTAAAGGTGAGGGAGATGTAGTGCTCCTCAGGCAGGTAATGCAGGTTCCCAACATGAATAATGTATGAATGTCAGAGCAGAGCAGTGGATGTTAAATATAGAGAGCTGAGAGCAGAAGACGTAAATGAAACACTAATGTTCAGAGGCGAGGCAAATTATCTTCCTGTAAATTACTCACAGGCTCGTTTCTTTTTTTTGTTTTGTTTTCATTCCACCTTCTGAATAATGCAGAGACACATTGAGAGGCTTAATTAAAATATACACCAAGGCTTTAAGGCCTAAAATGCTAAACATTCGGGTTGGAAATTACTGCTGAGGTGCTTTCAAAGCATAAAATTGTCACTGCTGAAAAAGTTTTTGAATTTTTGTCAGAGCTCGAGTCAAGTTTTCTGAGATTGAAACTTGATTAGAGAATAACTGTACCTACACAGCATGATTACAGAGCACATGGTAAAAATAGATAAGATTGAGGAGCTACAGAGCCATTAATTTCCTATACAAAAACATTTTATTTTACACAGCTTGAACACTTTAATCACTTTCATTCTCACATCCATGAACAATTTAGAGTCAACAGCTAAGTCTGGGAGTCTTGGAGGACTGTAGGAAACCCACAAGGGGAACGTGCAAACTCCAGAAAGCTCCCAGCCAGGTTTCAAACCAGGCACCTTAATCTTAACGTGAGGCGACAGTATGGACCACAAGAGCCACTAGTGCTGCCGACAGTGTATCAAGGTACTGAAGCCAAAGGACATCTTACTGGTTACTGTTTAGTCATTGCAGGCCACACGTCATCAAAACGTCTGCAAAACACTGACAGAAGTTCCAAATCAAGTGTGACACTTTCTGACCTGACACTAGTCTTCAAAGTTTGAACCTCCCAAACTTGCTTAACATTAGACTAAAGAATGTTTTTCTTAAATAACAAGTTATACAATGTAAAATGCCAGCACCGCACACTCTGAATTGAGTCATAAAAACATTTGAATTCCAGACTTATGTACTTTGAGTTTAATCTAGATTTGCCAAAGTTCAAGTGTTCATATTCAGAGAACCAGCCATAAATACAGTACAGGCACAAACTGCACCATAATCACCATCTGTATAGACCCTCAAAAACTATGCTATGACTCTGCGAAAACATGAAATATTTGAAATGTTACATCGTAAAATAAATCTGGCAACAGGGAGCCATAAGACCTGTGCCAGTTTAAACACAATAGGGGAATTTATTTTGTTGATAAGTAATATTTGTGTGGGTACTTTCACAATGTGTCATATTTGTATTTTTTCATTCCCACACAGCTGTGATTTTGCTTCAGGTCCACCTCTGTCTGACAAATGAAGGTCTGCTGCACTAACACACAGGAACCCTCTGAGGGTTTCCCGTTGAATTATATTCTCAGATTTGTAAATGACGTTCTGTCCGCTGCTAGAGTGAAAAACGAAATTAAAAGTGAGCTGAAAGCAGCTAACACATTGCTTTTGCTCGTCCGCCGTATTAATCCACCGCTCCTGGCTGTGATTAGTCACAGGGAGTCTTTTTCATTAGGCCAATGGATCGACCTCCAAGATCTCAGCGCCGCACACTTCATATTTTACAGAAAAAGAGTCCAGTCCAGAGCTGGGGCTCAACACACAGCGAAGGACCCAGACTGGCTCAGTCATGTCATGTCAAGTCCCAAGTCAGATCATCAAGCCCCAAGAGAAATCCCAATGAAGATCAACAACCCAAGTCAGGACTGAGAGGTCAAGATTAAGTTTCAAGACCCAGACAAAGAAATCATCAATCAAAACTACCCATGTCCAAGTCAAATCTCACAAGTTGATTAAAAAGTGTTAAAAACGGAGCACAACAAGATCACCCAATTCCATGTGAAGTCATGTACATGCCTTATATATAACATTTTTTTAGCCTTACTAACACTCAAAGCACGTTAGACCAAAAGTCACATTTTTAACCACTTTATACTCTAAAAGCACTTTGTGTACCTCACATCCATGGCCAATTCAAAATCACAAATTAACCTAACGTGCATGCATTTGCACTCCGGCAGGAAGCCAGAGTACCTGGAGCCACTACCCAAAGACAAGTCCTCAGTATTATCCACATATCCACAAGACAAACACATAACATAACCAGCTTGTCCCATTAAGTTTTAAAACCTTTATGTTACAGAATCCCATAGAAAGTTTTGCTAACTAATTTGAGCAAGGAATTTATAATTTGGCTAACAAATGACACATTTAGTGGTAGAAAGTGATGCTTAAGACAGCAGTTAAAGACGTAAAAAGTCTGTTGGGAGTCGGGTTGATCCCAAAGTTTTCTAGTGGGAACCTCAAATATCTGCTTGATGCATACATATATGCATACAAGTGTAAAGGATCATAATAGCATTAGCACTTGTAGTTTCATACGGATTAACTACATCCTGGTGCTATCATGGGAGTTTTGGGCTCATTGAGTTTAATGTTTTACAAGTTTGTGGAGAGACTCTTGAGCAAACAACATTTTTTGTAATAAAGCTGTATCACAGGGTGTAATACAACTATATTATTCCTTGTGACACATATTAATGATGCTAAGCATCATCTGCAGCCATTAATTATCCACATAACTGGACTATATCATATATCTATATCAACTATATCAACAACTCAACAAAACATTTAACGTTCTATACTGAAACTTCTAGTTTTGTTTCTGTATGTGCAAAATGTCTAATGGCAACCTTAAGCTAATACGATACATTAGCTTGTGTATAGACTGGATGAAATATCTAGATTAGGAAATCAAAAATACGTTTAGCAAGAAATGGGAACATTTCTTTGCCTGTACCAGTTTTTTCAGCATAATTCACTGAATTAATAGAAGCAACATAAATAAAAAATAGATTTTTTTCCCCTGGTGAGCCTCATATTTTACAGAATGCTAGATAAAACTATTTGCAGCACTTGCATTTGATTTCACAAGGCTATTTTCACTTAAATATTTTATCTTATTTCAGCATGTTTTGGAAGAATCTACATACATATAAGTTAAAGCACAGATGCTCCAAAGAGGTTTAATATTTGAGTTATTGCACCATATTTCTAGCTGTAAGCATGGGGGACTATTACTACATAAAAAAGAGTGGAAAATAATTTCACTAATCACGTTATGGTGTGGCAGCATAGCAATGGTTGTTCCTTTGGACTTGGGTGAACATGGAAGTGTCACATCATGTTTAATTATGCAGGTATTTTCTCCTTCATACACAATTAATTGATAGCTTCTTGGAGGGCTGGATGGTTGGAGGTGTAAATTAACATCCTCTTGGTGTTAAAAGCCTGCTGTGTCTCTAATGGATCGTCCCTGGCTCTATTATTCAGCTCTGCTTATTAATGAAAAAGGTTTTACTGCTTTGAGCTTTTAGCTTTAATGTGATTCTTGATTGAATTTAGTTCATCTTGCTTCCATTGTGTGTTGTTTTTCAGAGTTTCGAGTTCAGTTGTTGCCGTCGGCTGAAAACCTGTAGATTGTTATTCAAGGCGATGTTGAAATAACACCTGGTTTTTCAAAGGCTCCATCTCAACCTCAGCTTTCCAGAAACAGCAGAGACATTAACCACACATACATATGAATAATCCCAGTCAGAGTGGTGAGGTACTGCAGCAGCTTTTCAGTCCTTTATGAAACACTATGAACAATTACTTCTCTAATATGCACCACCATGAATACTTTTTAGTTTTCCAAGCCATATATTACCAGATAGTGCTGAATCTTCTTCTCAGCTGCGGCCACATCTGTAGTTTTCTATGGGGCACATTTGGCCTGCATTGATGACATTAACTCATGGTGACTCTGGCTGCCTCACTTCACCCACAGGTCATAGGCAAGCCCTTTTTATGACTTTTGGGCCACATGTGTCCGACACAACTTGGACCAGAGCTTGAACTGAGCTGTAAGAGCCAAAAGTAGCATAGAATAGACCCAAATGTGTCTGGGTTAGAGCTGAGAGGTAAGGCTGCAAAAAATATATATTTGCATCTTGGTATTTTCTATGAAAGCAGCTCGAATTCCATTGGTCATATCTAAAAACTGAATTTTAGGTCAGAGGTATTATAGTTTCAAAAATGCAGTAAAGATTTTTTTTTTATACATTTACTCATGATGAAAACCTTTTATGACGAGAATAACGTATCACTGAAAAGAGGACAGACTCTGAGCTCCTCAAAAACTCAGGGGGCTCTCATCTATTTCTTTTAAATTACAAATCCAGAAAAAGGTGATACTGAAAACTCCTCAGGATAAATGTGAAGCTGATACTTGATCAGAGAAAAGCTCACCCCACTGTGGGGTTCTTCAACAAGGAGTGGCCCCCCGAGGAAGCTGCCTTGATTTGATGGTAATTATAACTGGTAAAAATTAAGATGGATTAGGCAAGGTTTACATTTTTATAGACAAAAAAATAATTTATACATGCCATGCTTTACTGTTACACCTCTAAGTAAAATAAGACAAGATTGGATAAGATGGTATAATTTGTGAAGTGACAGGACAAAAGGAGATTAGATGGACTTTGCAGGAGAAGAAATGAGAAAGGGAGCGAAATTATCCTAAAAATGAGACATGAGATTGGATGGGACAAAGATGAGTAGACTTAACAAGTCGAGAAGGGATGGGGCCGAAGAATATGTCTGTGAGATAATAAATCATAAAATGTGATAAGACCGGATAGACTTTGTGGGACTGATTGATTAAAAATAGCACAGACTTGTCTGGGCTAGTTTGAATTGAATTCAGAGCTCACTCATCTCCTCAACTTTCTGTTTTCACCAGGAAGCTTCTAAACAGTGTTGTTTAATAATTGTAACAAGTCATATCAGAAGCGTTGGTGTGCCTCATTTCACGGTGGGCAGACGACAGAAGGGAATCCAGGCAGACCAGTCAAATATAAGATGGATTAGTCAAATTAGACAAAAACTACTGTATATATTAACAAACACCAAACATGAACAAACAGAGCAGATAATGTAAAAACGAAAACAGCGATATTCTGCATGTCAGAAGATTAGGTGTTAACTTCAGAAACAGTAAAGCAAATCCTCTCGGGATAAAAACAAAGCTTCTTTGATAAATCTGCTCAGTCTTAATATTAATAATACTTACTCTAAAGCATTCTTCAAATGACCACACCCCCACATGTTGCTAGTGTATACACACATAAGCCTTAAACCAAAAGAATAAAACGCCGATAATCCCATGAGACGCTGCACGAGAGGAGATGAAGAAGAAGACGTTTGACGAGGTCCAAGAAAGAAGCGGCACAGAAGCAGCAGGAGAACTGTGTGCAGTTTTGCGTTGGAGGGTGAAAAAAAAAAACACAGGAATTTTCATTTGAGCAGCGGGTTCTTTAAAGGTGGAGGAAAATCACCTCTCATGCATGAAAGCTTGAAACCTGGCATCAACAACAATAACAATAATCTGCTGTAAAGACCTGAGCAGCAACCGGAGGATAACACTGTTTCTTTATGGCTTTAAACTGGTTTTTAACTGGAGTACTTCAGCAGCTGTTTGATGGGTCGCCCTGAATTTTTTCTAGAGAAGCTAAATCCTGCTGGTTTGATCCTGAGCCGATGGCTTTTTCCTGAGCAGCAGCTGCAGAGAGTAGAAAGTTTTGGTTTATAGTAAATTCTAATGAATAATCTGATGGATTTTAGTTTGGAGATTCAATACAGTGATCTGTGCTACCAAGAGGATGAATACAATCCTAAATTATCTTTTTTTCTATAGAGGGGATGAATAAAGAAGAGATGTAAATATTTTACCACTGGCTTGATCATGACAAAAACCTCCAATATATTGATTTATATCCACTTGATTATGAACAGCTTTCATGTGTATCACATTACAGGTAGTTGACATTTTAATGTGAGATAACTATTCTATTCAGTTTTATTTATATAGCACCAAATTACAACAACAGTCACCTCATGGTGATTTATATGATAAGGTAAAGACCCTACAATAGTACAAAGAAAACCCAACAATCAGACAACCCCTTATGAGCAAGTACTTTGGCAACAGTAGGAAGAAAAAACTCCCCTTTAACAGCAAATATCTTCTTCAGAACCAGACTGCAAGAGGGGCAGCCAGTGCTGCCGCCGATAGGGGTTAAGGGGAGGAAGACAAAAGACACACTGTGGAGGAGAGCCAGAGAGAACTAATGATTAAATTCAAAGTGGTGTGAAGACAAAGTGAAAAGTGGAGAGTGAAGAAGTGGCTGGAGTTCCATTTAATTTCCTTTAAAACTGACCTCCAACCATTAGGATTAAGTGTAGCAACCTCCCTAATGTTTTGTTCAGCACTAACCACTCATCAGAAACTATCCAGTACTTTAATTTATCACTAAATTCCAGCAAAACTATTAAAAACACTGGAAGCTTCAGGTCTATGCTGCATTTAGCTAAACAAACAGACCAGGAACATCATTGCAACATCCCCCCAATCCCTGCTCCTCATTTTCATGCAGGTTCTGATTTAATGGTACTCCTAATATCACTGATACCTTATCTGTTCTATAAGGGGCATATAAAATAGTCATGTTATATATAGTGTGGGCCTGACTAAAGTGAGATTTTGGACACTAAATAATATATCCTGTGTAGAAAATGAAATAGAAATCAGCATATTATTGCAGCTGGTTATAGACTAAAGTGAGTGTTTGTTTGAAACATGGCCTAATGCTGCAGTTTCCTTTGGGCCACATTTGGACTTGACTGACAGTGTTGACACAAATCAGTACTGCTGAGTGAGCTGTGTCACAGCTCCATTCTATTTAGGTCAGATGTCAGTTGTGCTGTGACAACCCATGTTACGCCGAGCTGATGACTTTTTGGCCACATCTGCTTAATCGAGCAGTTGGTAGTGCTCTAAAGAAGCTATGTATGCCAAAATGATCCCAGGTTAGGCCCATGTTGCTATCTGGATTCTTGGAATATAAACAATCTGTCCATCAGCTCTGATCGATGTAAAAAATGAACCCCCAACTCTCGGATGGTGTATATCAATCAGGTCCTGTTCATCAGCTTACCCATCATGCTGCTGGCCACAAGTGACCCCATAAAAACCAAAAAGCAGACAAAGACACTGCTTTCCTACAGTGACAGCCTTAAATATGAAGGCGATGCTGCAGATGAACTCTCCGCTCCGTCAGGTTCACCGGCCTCGTGTCGACTTTGATGATGAATCATGGAGGTTAAAGCTCATTGGGAGTAATCTAATAAGATGACCAAAACAAAAACAAATATGAGACATTCACCTTTCTTTCACTTCATCAAACACTCCATCCATCATAATTTGGTCATAGACTGAAACATCCTAGCAGAGGGAAGAAGTGCGACAGAGAGTTTTGAGCATTTTTCAGCTCATGTTGCTTTCATCCTTTCTTTGAAAGTGGCAAAATTGTCTAACAGAAGGCATGAGACACTTCCTGTCATGCAGTGATCTTGCAGACTTCAATCTAATTAAACTGCGACCAGTAAAAAGCGTGACATTCTCAAATGTGCATTTTCAGCCATGTCTTTGTAAGCCACATTTTCATATTCTGAGTGGAAGCCATGGAAATTTAAGACTTATCACAAAAAACATTTTCTAGTGAAAAAACATCAGTGTATTGTTTGTTCAGATGTTTTAGTGAAATTCTTAGTTAAATATAATATATAATATATTATATATTATATATATAATATAATTAACCCTACTGCTAAGTGGTTAGCAAGTAACATTACAGATGTTATGAGACAGGAAGTAATATATAAGCCTGCAGCATTTTTTAAACATAAATATTAGGGGTGGGGGAAAAAATCGATACTGTGTAGTATCGTGATATTTTGTTTGCTAATAATGTATCGATACAGGGACAGCAGAAATCGATATTTTGTTACAAAAAAAGTTTTTGTGGACTGGAACATGCTCTGAAGTCAGAGCATGTTGATCAGCTCCTTTTTCTGAGCAAGAATCCTGACGTTCCTTCACTGTCCAAATGTGTTTAACTTTTTTTTGGCAGCAATAAACATGACAGTTTACTTATTTTAATTTAAGACATGTTTTATTTTAATTAAGTTTAAAACTTTTTTATTTAATGTAAAATTATATTTTGTTTTAATTTACTTTCAAATTCTTCAGTTGCTGAATGGGCTGCATAGTTTTCATAAATTGCATAGTTCAGAATAGCTATAATTGTACCAGATGGTTGCATTCAGTTAAGTTGGACTAGACTGTAATACAAACCGTTCAGTTTGTCAACAATAAAACTGACTGAAATGAGAGAAAGACTGAGAGTGAGACTTTGATATTAGATAAAATGAATATTGATAAAGTTTACCTTTATGTACAGAATCTGAATATCGCAAAATATTTTTAAAAAAATTGCAATAATATCGTATCGTGCGTTAAGTACTGTGATAATATCGTATCGTGGGATGTATGGTGATCCCCACCTCTAATAAATATATCCTAATTTGTATTCCTTAAATTTGCAAACAATATGATCCTACTTCAATAAAAACAGACCAAGCTTATTTGGGTCTTGGTTATTTATACACTTTCACTGGAAAACTGGTTCCACGAGAAGATCTGCTATACAACTGCTGACCCTTGCAGGGTTCCCAAGATCTCTGCAAGGACTACATCAGTCAACATTGCACAAATTAAATTCATGGTTGGTATTACACGTTTTTTCTTTGACCTCGCCACCATTTTAAATGCTGAAATCAGCAAAAACTGCATGAAAAGAAAGTGGGGTGGGTTGCATAGCAGCTTGTAGTGATAGTAGCAACTAACTGCAGGTTAAGGCAGTTTAAGGCAGTTAAATACTGTGTCCTACATAAGATTTATACTAAGATGTATAGAGAGGTATTGATGAATGTTTTCATTCTTTGTGCTTTCCTGCTCTGTAGCTGCTCTGTAAACTCTGCCTCCTCAAAGAACCCACTACTAGCTTTTAACTTTCAGGAAACCAGTTCTCTTTAGTGGATTAGGTTAAAGTCCTGAAGGTAAACAAATGCACCATGACTTTGGGCCTTTTGGCTCAGCACCTACAGTAAGGAAGTTAAGCATTGGGCTGCGAAATGATTTTGCATGCCAAAGTTCAATAAAGTCAGACTGAACATGTCCTATTTGTGTGGCTTTTCTTAAGTCTTTCTGCAGTTCAGTTGAAAATGAGTGGATTTTGGCACAAAATGCAGCCTTTTTAAATATGGATTTTGGCCCAATCCTCAGATGATCGTCTGCCAACAGCCTGCAGGTTTTCAATCCAACCAAAGACTCCACCAAGTGATTAACTCTCCTTCAGGTGAAGTGAAGGAACTCATCAGTGAAACCACCTGCTGAGACGACTGGCTGGACTAAAAACAGGCAGATGCGCCTGTGAAAGCGAGCAGGACCTGCTTCAGCCGTGCGGGAGATTTTCTGAATTGGCGTGTAGGAAGGTTTCACGAGTCAGGCCTTCGTGTGTGGGTGCGTGTGTGTGTTTAGCCTCTCCACAGATAAATGCTCGGTGTGGGTAAAATATTCAGCAGAGGATTTTATAGCTGAGCTGTTGAAGAAATATCAGCAACACACAAATAAACACACGCACACTCTCAGTCAGAGCTGCTCAGCTGATCCAGCAGCTACATTTTGTGTGTGTGTGTGTGTCTGTGTGAAAGTGTACTCTCATATCATCAATTAGCTTAATTAAAGTGTTTGGACATAATTTATTGACAGCAGGAGGTTGAGAGAGAGAGTGAGCGAGCAAGAGAGCCCGAGTACAGCAGCTCTCTCTGATCTGTTTGGTTTTGCAGTTTTTGCTCTTTTGCTTTCATAATTTTCATTATTGAACAAAGATTAAATTAGAAATTCACTCAAATGAGCTGCTTACAACAAGATGTGTGACAGATCTAGTTGTAATACAATTTATTTATTTAGATTACGTGTTGTATCCTCGCTACTAAACACCAGAAGAAAGAAAAGTGTTACACTGATGGGTTGGACATGTTAGGATATCTGATGGCACTTAGTGTTTAAGTGATATTCATGACAGTGTGCTGCTTCACAGTCAAAGCCAGACCTAGATAGCACCTCCCTGCACAGCAGTATTTGTACAATTCGCATTTTTTGTGCAATAATACAGTGTAACCTATAAGATCACTGTTTGGATTATGATCCTGATGACTTGAAACACAATTTTTAATCTAGCTGTTATTTATTTATTGTCTATCTTCTTGGATTTGTGTTTTTGGGATTATTAAAGTAGTCGATCCAATCAATCATTAGTGTAACCCGGAACAAAAGGACATTAAGGTAAACACAAATAATCCTCCACTAAAAAGATTCACTGCAATCTGCTCGTCCCACTTGGTTTCATATACAGATAGACTGCCAGAGAGGAAAACCTGGAAATAGGAGATCAGAGCCAGCAGCCCAACATGCCACTGGCTTGTAAACTTAATCATATCAGGTGAAACTAAACCAGAGAGGAGGGGAAAAAAGATTCAGTCAAAGCCACAGGCTCGCACATGATCAGACTCAAAGAAACTAGCTAAGGCCCAGTAAAAACTATTTACACTCACTATATATATACACATCTATATATATATATAGATGTATATATTCAAAAAATCAGGGACAAATTGGTAAAGAGAAGCATATGCAGTTAAACATACACACCGATATGATCCAGCAGCCTAAACTTCAGCACAATGAAAAGATAATGAAACAGAAAGACTTACAAAAAGCAATTTAATAATAAGAATAATAATAACTGAAAATTAGGGGAATTAAAGAAAATCCAGTGCAGACAAGCGACTGTGGGTAAAAAACAGACAGACTGTCTAACCTGGCTGCAAAGATCCAGAAAGGTTGAACAAACCCTCAGTCAGCCAACAGATCAGCCACATGAAACACACAAGAACCGAGGGAAGGACCAGCAGTCTCACAGCTACACCAGTAACTCGGTTACTGGAGCTGATAATGAAGGTAAAAATGCAACATAAGGAATAATAAAGACATAATAAATAACAATAACTAGAAACCTCTTAGGTAACATTGATCACATGCTGAAGCTTGTCAAACCTTCCAGGGCCTCAGGACACACATGCAGGAACCCGCATGGTCAGACCCGAGTCCGGGTCAGAACCGAGGCTCTAAAGCCAAAAGAGAAGCGCAACAAATGTGCCAATTATCGTTAGGTCTGCATCAACGAGCAAAGACACACGCACACTCACACACAAACACACACTGCGGGATGGAGACAGCAATCAGGCATGTACACCCCCCCCACCCGTCCCCCACTAACCGTGCGCTGTGGTGTGAGCAGCCAGCAGCCAGCAGAGCAGCAGCAGGTACAGTCTTCCTGTTCTCCTCCTCCTCAGCACCAGCAGCTCCCAAACATCACCGATACATCCAACCAAAACCCGCTCCATGCTGTCCTGCTCCAGTCCCGATGAGTCCGTGGAAGCACAGAAACGCACACACACACACACAATCCTTTCAGTGTTTTTTGTTTTTGTTTTCAAATCCTCAACAGAATCCAACTGTCAATTAAGAAAATAAAAAATAAAAGAGAAAAAACCCACAGTGTGGTGAGTCAGGAGGATGGTGAGGAGAGAGAGAGAGAGGGGGTAAAACAGCTTCTCTTCTCCCCAAAATATCCCTGATCCCCAGTCGGGCTAGGATCCCCCAAAGAAAAGAAAAAGGGGAAAGGAATTTCCAAAATACACAAATGCAGATCAGTTTCCTCCTTTTAGAGTCGAGAATAAGTTCCAGTAACTACAAGTGAAGAGTCTCCATCACTCCTGCACGCTGCTGCTTCTTCCCATTCAAACAGATGAGAGGATGGTTAAAATCCGCGCTGCCTTCCCGGAGGTCTGCTCCGTCTGCTGGGGAGAACTGATGGAGAGGGTCGGAAGAGGAGGGGGGAGGCGGAGGGTGGAGGGAAAGAGTCGAACCCCCTCTCTCTCTCTCTTTTCTCTGTAGGGCTATACAGCTGGAGAGAGAGAGGGTCGAGAGACCCTGTTGGAGTATGGAGCCATTGATCTAAAGAGGCTGGAGGTAAACCTCGGAGCGGGAGTAGAATCAGGGAGCGGGACGGAGCGGGAGTTGGAACCTGGCAGAGGAGGCAGAACGGCGGGGAGAGATTAGCTGAACTCTCCTGCCCTCTCTGGTCACACAGGGAATGTAAACATCAGTCACAGCTGGAAGAGAGTCTCCATCACATCACAGGTGTGCAATACGATAAATATAAAATCATGATATGCAGATTGTTATTTATTATTATTATTATTATTATTATTATTATTGTGTATTTATGTCAAACAAACTGCATCACATCACATTGTGCAACTCTCATAGACAACATTTTTACAAATGACGTTGAAAATAAGACTGATTGACGACATAAGTGACCATCTTCCAATTTTTACAATCTATGATGGGAATTACAAGATCAATAAAATGGACACTAAAAAAAATAGTACAGGCGAGTAAGAACAGAAGAAAGAATGAATGTAATTTATCATTTCAAACTGGTCAATTTCCAGACAGAATGAAAATAGCAAAAGTTATACCTCTACACAAA
Organism: Perissodus microlepis; assembly: GCF_051167445.1. NCBI lineage: Eukaryota > Metazoa > Chordata > Actinopteri > Cichliformes > Cichlidae > Perissodus > Perissodus microlepis. The sequence goes on along the minus strand of NC_140467.1, from coordinate 29,792,495 downwards.
TCTGGCAACAAACACCATTTCACAAACTACAGGCCTGTCTCTTTACTACCTCAATTCTCAAAAATTCTTGAAAAACTGTTTAACAACCGACTGGAAAAATGTATAGATAACCATAAACTACTCACCGAGAGTCAGTACGGATTCAGATCAAGCAGATCAACATCATTGGCACTATTAGATTCAATAGAATACATCACAAATTCCATAGACAAAAAGCAATATGTGGCTGGCTTATTCATAGACTTGACAAAGGCATTTGACACAATAGATCATGATATATTAATAAGAAAACTGGAACGTTATGGTGTCAGAGGGGTAGTTTTAGATTGGGTCTGGAGTTATTTAAGTGACAGGAAGCAGTTTGTGAAATTAAATGGTGGTTGCTCCTTATGTAGAGACATTGCATGTGGTGTACCCCAAGGGTCAGTTTTGAGTCCGAAATTCTTCAACTTGTACATTAATGACATCTGTAAAGTGTCCAAAGTATTAAAAATGGTTCTCTTTGCTGACGATACAAACATTTTTTGCTCTGGTGATGAGCTGCAGAATTTATTAGAGGATATGACTAATGAAATAAGTAAAGCGAAGTTCTGGCTTGATAAAAACAAATTATCATTAAATTTGAATAAATCTAAACTTATGTTATTTGGAAATAGTAGTTTAAATACAAATGCTAAGATTCAAATAAATGGTGTTGATATTGGAAGAGTCAGTGAAAATAAATTTCTGGGCATAATAACAGATGAAAAACTTAACTGGAGAGCTCACGTAAGATATATTCATTCCAAAGTATCACGTAGCATTGCAATACTAAACAAGGGAAAGCAGGTATTCGACAGAACATCACTTCATATTCTCTACTGTTCACTGGTTTCACCATACTTAGGCTATTGTGCAGAGGTCTGGGGCAATAACTATAAAACCACATTACATTCACTTTTTACTCTTCAAAAAAAAAAAAGAAAAGAAAAGAAAAGAAAAAGCAGTTCGAATCATCCACAATGCAGGTTATAGGGAACATACAAACTCACTATTTTTGCAGTCTGAAATATTGAAAATTGCCAATCTAGTAAAATTCCAAACAGCACAAATTCTATTCAAAGCAAAAAATAAGGAACTGCCAGGTAATATTCAGAGTATGTTTTTTTTGAAAGAAGTTATAATTTAAGGGGTTTTTGTAACTTAAAAACAGGGAAGGTACGTACTACAAGAAAAAGCTTTTGTGTTTCTGTTCATGGAGTGAAACTGTGGAACAGTTTGAATATGGATTTAAAACAATGTCCAAACATAAAACAGTTCAAAAAGAGATAGAAATATGATCTTCTCGAACTATAAAGACATGGAAAACATTGAAATTAAGAGAATGTCTCTATTTAAAAAAATTCATGATGTGATATTATAGTATAGTATATAGTATATATTATATCAGAAATCTGTTCACTATTTTTATTACAGATTATATCAGTAAAGAAGCTGACTAAATATTAACTGATAACTTATGGCAAAGGGGTGGGATTAAATAAGTGTGTACTTCTTCCCACTCCCTTTCAACATGTAAATGAATCAAAACGGTAGCAATATTGAAATGTATTGACTTTTGTATAGTATTTTTTTCTCTCTCTTATTTTCTAAATGTACCTGCATATTGTTTACATGTTTGAAATAAATAAATTAACAAAATTAACAAATTAACAAACTGCATAATCCAGACTGATTCAAAGTATGGAAGTAAAATGCAGCCAAGAAAAGATTTTAAACATAAGGTTATTTTCTCCCCAGGAATGAATATTTATTAGTTAATATGTTTGGACTTAAAAAAAATGACAGAAATTATAATTGGATTACATTTTATATTTCTGTTATATATATAGTGTAATTTATTTTTATTATTATTAAAGTTGTACCGTATTATCAAAATGTTTGAATTATAATAGAAAGAAACATATTTATTTCTGTATTTCAACCCATTTATGTGGGATTAATATCATAGAACGGAAGTGGGGGATAAAAAAAAAAATCCTGTTGTTTCTGGTAATTCCACTATTACCAAAGTGATTTTGAATTTATTAAAAATATAGAATATGGTCTATAGTAGACATGAAGATTCAGCATTAAAAACATCCGAACTTCTGGTGGGAAATTGAAATATAATCTTTTTCATGTGTGTGTTAATAAATATAAAAAAAAACACTAAATTAAAAAAAAAAAAAAAAAAAAAAGTGTTTTATAGCCTAAGGATATTTAGAAAAATATGTCAGCCCAATACTGCCAAAAAAGTTGAATTAAACATGGTAAATATATCATCTAAATTATTATTTAGTGTAATATCTTTTATCTCCTCATCATTTGACTCATGCCAGTATTATGGATGAAATTCTAAACTTCCCAAAGGTTTAATATTCAGCAGAAAAACCTCCCAAAATGTGTTCATTCCTTTAGTATATTACCATGAAAAACCCCCAAAACATACATGGCTTAAAAATTCAATATTGTAACTTATATTTTACCAATCCATCCACTCTCTTGCGAGGGTAGGAGCAAGAGGCAGGGTACACCCTTGACAGGTCACCAGTCTGCCGCAGCACTAACACATAGAGACTGTCACGGCGGGGTGCGCCGATAAGTTTAGTTTACAGGACCCAGATGCAGACACTGAAAGGCGGAGTTGCTGGCTGAACAGAAGACGATCCTTTATTTGGATGTTGGCACATGAAAAAGCATGAAGCTATGAAAACTAAGAAAACTGAACACTCAGAAAACTGAGACTAAGAAACTCAGTGAAAATACTATGACAAACTATGAACACTGAGTAAACTATGACAAACCACTATGGAGATGCAAACAGACGACCTGACAACAAAACATAGAAAACAGAGGACTTAAATACACACATGAGGTGATCAGGGGAAGTTGAGACACATGAGGAAACAGCTGACAAGGATGAACATAACGATGCACAGGAAATGTAAACTCAAACACAATGACAGGAGAACTGGACTTTCAAAATAAACAGAAAAACATGACAAGACAGGCATGACAGCATCAACCAGAAACATGACATAAACAACAATGTGAACATTAACACATGGGAACACCACTGACACACATGAACCTAATAACAAGGCAGGGGAAGGGAACTAATAAAAGAAATACACAATATATCATGAACTCAAAATACTGGGTCACAGACCCAGCCCATGACAGAGACAGTCTATGTGTTAATATATTTTACTTTTTGCCTATTAAAGAATGTTTAATATGTTGACTATGAAGGGAATAGGGAAATACTGTAAATGATTGTTAAGGAACATGGACATTAAGCATTTATTTCTATGAAGCTTCTTGGTAATCACAGAAAACAAAAATCCTTCACATTTTAAAGGTTTTCTTCTTTGGTGTTGGAGTCCACATATCTATTACATGAAACACAGGAGCAGGACGTATTGATCCTAAATGGGCCGGACCGGTGAAATTGCTCTTTCTGTTCGTTTAAATACACATGTGCTAACATAATAAAAAAGGTATGTAGTTTCAACAGTGTTTCTTAGTTTTTGTCCATGCTAAAGAAATGCTCTTGTAGTAAATGAGAGAATTGTGTCAGTATTTATGTGGGCATAAAATATAAGAAATAAATGTGTAAAATTACAGAAAAAGTTCTGGTTGGTCATTGTCCAGACTGCCCTGTGATTATAAAACAGAAAGTTTCTGTTAATTTACAGAAAATGTCCTGTTTTCTGGTTTCTTTTTTTAACCTTTAGTGAAAAGGGAACTTTACTGTTATTTAATTGTTTGTCTGTTACTTAGATCTTTATCAGGGAAAAAAAAGCTGCAATACTTAAACTCTAAATATATTTTAAAGTCCAGACTGGAGTCTTTGCTGTGCCCATTCTGTACACTGGGCCTTGTGTTTGATACCCTTGTGGTAATAGTTTCGGCAGAATTTCATTGTCACTCATTAAAACAAAACAATAAACAACAGAGATATTATGGCACTGTGGCTGAGATGTAGTTAGCAGATACTAAGCAAAAGGAATTACCAAGATGGCTGCCAACTGCTGAGATTTGCTTCTCTGAGCTCTCCTGTAGTGAGTAAGTTAAATGCAGCATTTTTACTTACACACAACAGGCAAAAGTAGCTTTCATGTTTTCAAACTAAAGTCAAATTTGACACGACCCTGATCAAACATGAAACCTTTTCTCTGGGACCAAAACAAAGGAAACTGTTTCACTTAAAACCAATTTCAGCTTTATTACTGAGCATGGAGAGATATCTCATTCACAGTCTGATGATATGATTAAAATCATTGACCAGGGCAGGCATCATTAAATCATCCCAGCTCCCTGAGGAAAAAAATCCATCTTAAAGGTGTAAATAATGATCATAAGGTCCTGCAAAGAACAAAAAGAAAAAAAGGTTCTTAGTGATGGAAGTTCTTTGTTTAGTAGAAATATAATTTTATAGCTGTTTAAGAGACTTCAACTTATCTTCTTATATAAGACAATATTGTTGAGCACTTCTTTGATGCCTTGCACTAGAAAACACTTGGTTTCTATGTCTGCCGGTTTAAGAAGCATCCACAGCTCTCAATTCAGGATGAATTGACTGTGGTTTCATATTTACAGCAGGTCACAATGGGCTGACAGCAGAGGCATCTCCATAACAACTGTGACTTCTGCTGTGGCTGCACAGACCCTGAGTCTTGTTAGCAAACAGATAACAGAAAGTAAAACAATAAGCCACATTTTTTTGTCCACTAAGCACCAACTTTGAGACACACTAGGCAAAAAATAATAAATCATTTTAAGTTTTTCAATTATGGTTCAAATTTTAAAAACTAATATTCTTTCAAATTTCATTTGTGACTTTTTTTAAATATAGTAAAGACCTAGTTTTTATTTTAATAGTTGTTTTATCAAAGGTAGTTTACGGGCACTTTATTAGTTGCACTATATTAGAGCCATATTGGACCCCCCAGTAAGTGACATGAGAGATTTGTGGTGATGAAATGCTGCTGTTTTGCACAAACACTCTTCTCCACTGCCGGAGTTTATTATCATTAAGCCGACCCTTCTACCTGCGAGGGAATTTACATCTATTATGCTCATCGCTGTTTACATTCCTCCAGAGCGAGGAACTCTGTGAACTCTACCAGGGCATCAGTGAACAAGATTCCTCATCACATCAGGAGACTTTAATCACACACATTTAAAGCTTTTACTATCCAAACTACACCAACATGTGGGCTTTAAAAAAAGATGACATAACTTACCGGGCTTGTAAGGGAGCATACAAGGCCTCCTGCCTCCCACACCTTAGTCTCTTTTATCACATCACCATTGTGCTGAGACCTGCAACAAAAAGCAGGTACATGTGTGGCCTCAGAGGCCTCCTATGAAGGACTGTTTCAGAACTATAAACGAGTTCCCCATTCTATGATCAGTTTGAACTTCACCAGGTGGTCTTTACCATACCTACATGCAATTAGCTCTGCCATCTGATTGGCTAATTAGATGTGTTAATGAGTTGTGCTTCTGTAAAGCAACTCAGCCAGAAGTCCTGTGATGTCATTTGTAAGCGACACAAACAGCACAACAATAGAGAAAATCAAGGTGATGGTATACCTGCTGCTAAACCGATGGTCATCGGGCCCTCCAAAACAAATATACAGGGGAAAAGGAGACAAATTCGTGAGAAAAAAACAAATGAAAAATAAAAGAGTTTTGGGGTCTTTTGGCCTGAAATCATAGTGCTCCATTTTTCAAAGTTAAAAAATAAAGTTCACTTGTTTGAATTTGTGGTACCATAAATCCACACAAAATGTTAAATGAACACCTAAAAAATGTCTTTTGAATCATATGATTTAGGCAGAAAACTACAAGCTCATATTCATTCAAATAAGTCCTCCGTCTTGAGTCGCAGTGCTGCTCTGTGTTTGCAGCTGGCTTTGAGATGACTATGCTGAGACTGACTGTAAAAAGTAAAACTTAACTGAGCTTTATTGTAGAAATTCCATGTTTTTTCCTCATAAATCTATAACTTTATTCTCCAAATTTCTGGGATGTTTTGCTGAACCAAACCCTTTTTTTTTTTTTTTACTTTTTACTACAACTGCTTTCTTTATGCAGCCTCAGTAAAATAACCATGCAAACATTGCAAAATATAGAAAAATAGTCTATTTTTACATTTATGGATATTTGTGGCTCATATAGATAATTTATCCATTGCACACACGTCTCTTTCAGTGATTGTAACGTTGCAGTACACACTCACTGTAGCCTTGGACTTATTGATCATATGTGGACACCTCACTGAACAACTGATCCACTCTTTTACAGGAAGTCAAAGATTCGAGTGTGAGCATGGAGCATGGAGACAGTAGCAACGCTTCAGACTCTCACATTTAAACAAGCGCTGCCTGACAAATGTGCTCAACTTTAAAAAACTTTCTGAGAACACTTGGCAACCATTTTTATCTACACCCCACGCCTCAAACACACACACAGCTCAGGTGACAAATCAACACAAACACAGATCAGTGTGTGCTTCTGTTCTCGCTATGAGCCTGATAACAACCTGCACACACACAATTACCTAATTACAGATTATCAGACTGTGAGCTCACAGCAGACTAAACACTGCAGCCCTCTACATGTGTGCGTGTGTGTGTGTGAGAGAGAGATGCTGTCTAACAAAGCCCTCTTTATTTCACATTGAAAACCCTCGAATAGAAGCCAATTAGCACACAATACAGCTGATAGCAAGTATTTATCAGCCTGCTGCCCACTCCTCCTCCTCTTTAAGAGGTCACAATCGCGGTCTGACTGCGTTCTCCCTGAAATGTTCAGACCAGCTGATTACGTCTGAATTCCTGAACTGACTGATTTATTGTTAATAGGGAAGTTTTTTTTCTAGCTCAAAATTTCTATAGCAAATATTCTTTGTGAGTCAAGTTTATGCATAACTTCAGTCTCCACTTTAATCTTACCGCTGATGTAGCATCTAATAGTTAACCACTAACTTTAGTCTCAGTGCGGTGGTTTGACTTGCCGCAGCAAGCAGAATGTGGCAACGACAGATGTGGATAAAGCCAGATGACAGATCTTTTGCTCTACAGCCAGGGTTCTCAGAGGGTGGCCACTTTTAAAGTCCAATGTTCTGCTGGCAAGCCATTGGGTCCCAGCATTCAGGGTGAAGTTATAAAGACAACCCGCAGCTGCAACAGCAGCCCCCCTCAGCAGGACATAGCACCCAGCCCTGTCACTAAAACTGAGAAAAGGCTTAGGAAATGACAGGAAAGCCTACACAAAATCGATGCAGTTTGTTAACTCTCTAGCATCACATCCAAATGTGAACATTTATAGCTGGATGCCAATCCAATAGCTGTTAGTGAGGCTGTAATCCTTGGCTACAGTTTATGCACTGAGGTGTTAAAAAACTAAAACTCGGATCAGTCCAAAGCATTCCCTGGAACTAGACGAAGGGCCCCACTGGACATCTGTGCTCATCACCAAAAAGATCAGAGCGGTTTTAATGGCATAGCAGGGATGTCTGTGGTGACAAGTGATCATCTTATTTACATTTTTTTCCTTATTCAAATGACTTACACATTCATTTATTGGCCAAGTTGCGGCCTGTCTCCTTGTATTATGATTATTTATATGTTTAAGTTCAAACAAGTGATGTCTTGTAGCAGGTGGATGCCTGCAAATTTTGAGAATATTTCCTTTGATGGAAAGGAGTATTTCCTGTACTTTTATCATTTCTACTTCTTTTCCTTTCACAGGTTAGATTACCTTTTCTCCCCCTCTGTTTCATCAGCATCTCAGATCTACCAACACAGCAGTTGAGGACATTGAAACCCCAGAGTGTGTGAGTGTGTGTGTTCATCTGCGAACGGATATTAATGTCAGACGGGAAATTAAAAACCAGGTTTGTGAAGACAGAGTAAGACAGTATGGTGTGTGTGTGTGTGTGTGTGTGTGTGTGTGTGTGTGTGTGTGTGTGTGTGTGTGTGTGTGTGTGTGTGTGTGCTTTCAGATAGCCACACATGGCGTACTGCTTTAGATTTTTAGTCTCTGATGCAGCTACATGCTGCTGGATCATCATCATGAAAACATATCATAAGTCTACAGCTCTCTTCCCTGCTGTTAGTCCTCTCAGGGCTCTAAATCTACATTTAGGCTGCTATAAGTTCCTGTAAGGTTTAGTTCAAGGACCTAATGTCCAGAAATTTTACAGACAGCAAAAGTTCTTCATCCTTGTGTTATCTGCATGTCCAGCATGGTCCAAACCCTCAGGTTTAGTCAGCTGATGTGTTATGATACAACATACAAGTTTTTTCACGTTATAACCTATAGCTTTTCATGTTTCTGGTGGTATTTACACATAGTTTTTTTGTGTCCGCTGTAAACCTTTTCGTCATATAGGTTGTGTCCTTCATAATTGACATGCCCACTGTCATTAGGTCCAATCAGCCCCCCCCCCCCCCCCCCCCATATGTTCTTTATGCACAGCTTTTTGGGGAGGGGTCATTACCACTGGGACCACTGTTGTCTTTATCTCCCACACACTTCTGTTTCTTCCTTCTGATCACTTGGTATAGCTAAATATATCACTACAGGCTTTCTTCATATGCTTATCCCACATTACTATTTCCAGTTGGCTAGCCATCAGCAGTTTTATCATCTGTATCTGGAAGTCTCACAGGATATTAGCTTAGTAATTCTCAACCACCCATCGCATTTTTTGATTTTAGGACTTCCAGACAGTGTTGGTTAGTTACTTGAAAAAAATAATTAGTTACTAATTACTTTTCCCAAAAAGTAATCCGGTTACTTTACTGATTATGTATTTTCAAAAGTAATTAGTTACTTTATTATTTAGTTACTTTTAAAACTTGTTTTATTAGTTTTAATCTTTTGACTTTATGCACATCGAATCAAGCAAACATTAAATTATATGCAGTCTTTGACTTGAAGAATTTGTTTAACATTTAAACTTATTATTTGCATATTCCAGATAAAATAATGTTTTGTGTTTATACTCACTCTTTCAAATAGACCCAAGTAAAAATAAATATATAAATAAATAAAATCAAAGATTCAGTAGCACTAAGTCCTGTCACTCTTAAATCTATTTTCACCTGTTTAGCAGGAGTGGAGCAGCCGGAGATTTGCCTGGTGCCGCAGCCATCATGTCACTGGAGGGATTCGGGGGTTTCTCTGTGAATTTCACATTCCCATGGCGGCTTGCTAGCTGCTTGCTCAGATTTGAAGTTTAATTTTTTGCTGTAGAAAGACGTTTTCTTCCCACACAGAGTGTACAGCAGATGCTAATGTTTTTGTCACTTTTTACAGAGTCAAACTCAAAGTAAGTTCAGTACTTCCACGCACTCCATTGTTGATCTGCACACGTCTGTTACCACGGAGATCGCGCGCACTTACGTCATTGTCATGAGATACTCTCACAAACAAAATTATTACTTTTTTGCAATAGTAATCTCTTACTTTACTCATTACTTGAAAAAAGTAATCGTATTACGTGTTAATGCCCATCTCTGCTTCCAAACCATAGTGATCTCCCAAATACCATAATCTCCATTGTGTTATTATTGAGGTGGAGGAAGTCTGAGTTCATTCACGACTTTATATCAATCAGCCAGACAGACAGTCCAGTAACACTTTCAAAGAGTTGTTGTTTTTTTGTTTTGTTTTTTAATGAATGGGCTGATAAATTTGAATGTCATCAACAAAGCAGCGGAAAGAGATATAATATTTCTTAAAAATAGAGCCCAGGGGCAGCATATATGAGGAAAATAAAACTGGCCAAGGGTCGATCCCTGAAGAACTCCAAAAGTAAGAGGTGCTGCAGCTGAGGAATAAGTAGAGAAGCTCCTATTCATGAAGTAAGACTTAAACCATAGAGCAGCTCCCTTAATGCCTACAAAACGCCCAAGGTAATTAGGGGATGTGGACACAGCCGAAACAAAACAAGGCTAACCAAGACTAATCAAGACAGAGAACTAACAATATAAAACAAGACGAAACTTAATACACAAGGTTGCCTCGAAACTCATCTAACCAAGCATGGTTTTAGAAACAAAAATAAGTATTTAGTTCAGCTCTAATGTGCATTTGGGCATTCTTCTCTTATAAGATTTTGCCAAATATGTGAGAATTCCAAATAAAGGTGTAGATGCAAACCTAACAGCCCCAAGCCTGATCTTTGTTTCAGGATGGTAGATCTGTATTTTTATTTTAATCAATGCACAAATCATGGAGCAAAAACTGATGTATATAGAGTCTTACAGTGAAATATAGAAGTGTCAGTTCAAGTCTCTTGTTAGTATTTGTCTAACGAGGTGAGGAGTGGCAATCCATAAAGGTCACTTGGATGCCAGAAAACACACATTTCAAATTTTAATGGCCTTGGCCAATCACTCCCTATTACTCTATTTCAAGAAAAAGAAAAGTCAAATACAATTAAAAGTTTAAAGAAAGTTTAGTTTGCCTCTTTAACAGAAAAACTAATTATCTGTTTGCATGTTTAAATGTCATACAAAGACGAAACGGAGCTCTTCACCTTTTTATGAGTGGACTTTTTCTAATTTTAGAATAACACAAACTCTTAGACAACAGTTGAATAATTTAACGCATTTTAATAAAGCTTGCATTGTTTTTATTTCACAGAGCAGTACAAAATCTCAAAGCTCTTACCTTTACTGCTTTAGGCAGCAGCTAAGCAACCACAACCCTGTCTGATTACACATGCTGGGTTGTGGGCCTTACATTTGCAGGTCATGTAAGGTCTGATTGATGTGGCAGAAGGTGAATTCTGGTACTGAGATTTGAATGTGCATGTGCACAGGTGTGCCCTTGTCAAAGCTGAGGATATGTACTTCACTGTCTGGAAGTAATTATCTCGCTGTAGAGTACAGTCTGGGCTGCTAATTCACCTAATTCAACACAAACTCGTCACCACACTCTTGACAAACACAAAGAGCTCCAAATGTAATGAGTTCTTTAATGGAGGATAATTAATTGGATGAGCTTCATCCTCATGCAGCACATGCAGTACAAAATCACAGTGTTAGCACACAAGAAATTACTTTAATTAACTTTCTGTATCATCTAGACAGAGACGGAGGGAAAAGTAACAACACCAAGTGGCTTATGGTTGGAACTTTTTTAATCATGACGTAATCCAGTGGTCTACTGAGTTACAATTTGGAAGCAGAAGGTTTAATCAGGTTTGGTTGAATGTTACTCATCAACATCACTTGCCACGCCATACAAATGTAAAATCAGTGAGATTCCTGTTCCTCATGGAGCCAACCCCAGTAATGTGTTTAATGACACCTAATCTGGGAAATAAAACACATTTGTTAAGAAGTATTGCATCAAAAGGTGGTGTTAAGATTTCACCTTGCATACATGATAGAAAGTGAGAACGACTGCCAATGATCAAGATTAAGCACTTTAAAATAGAGAAGTGCTCATTTAGCATTTTTGTCTTTTGCAATATTTGCCTTGTTGAGTCTCATTAACAGTCTTTGTATGGATTCAGGCATTTGTGTTCATGTGTGGGTTGGGATACAGGCAGGGGCATGAATGTTTAGACAGCACCATCAAGCAAAGACTGATAATGAGACTGGGTTTCTTGTGTCTAATAAGTACATACTTGGAAATGAAATTCCCATTCGGAAGATCTGTATGCCTTTTAGAAAAATAAAAACTAAAAAGTAGATTGATCTCTACTTGCTCCACTACCCTCACCTTTGGCCACAAGCTGTAGTGAATGAAATCAGACTATCAATAGGATCTGCTTTTACACATCGAAGTGAACCAGCTAAGAGGTACAGCAGGCAGTCCCATTAGGTTGCCTGCTGGACACCTTTAAGGGTTTTTTTTGGCATGTTCGGGTGGGGGGAGACCACAGACATGCAGGAGAGGTCTGTCAGCTGGCTTAGACATGCCTGAAGCACATTAACTGGAAGCCATCCAGGAGACATCCAAGACTTCACTCTGATTCAGTCTCATGTGAGACACTGAGTTCTTCACCCTCTCTAACACTCAGCACGGACATCCTTCAAAGAAGGCTAATGAATAGAATAGAATAGAATAGAATAGAATAATAACACCATTGTCTGTCACAAAGCAGCAGAATTTCATCTTTCACATGATATTGAAACAACAGAAACAGCCACAAGCAGGACTGGGCTCCAAAATTAAAAATCACATTCTATAAAAATCTAAAAACATCAAAGAGCAGTCCAATTTGAAATTTAAAAAAGGTTATATCTTAATATCTTATTATTATATCAAATATTTATAACTTGATTTCAATTCGATTCATATTTTTTTTATAGAGCGCCAAATCACAACAATAATGGTGCTCTATAATGTAAGGTAAATATCCTATAATAATACAAAAAAAAATCCCTCCAACAATCATATGATCCCTTACGAGCAAGCACTTTGGCGACAGTGGAAGGAAAAACTTCCTACAGTTTTTCAGCGTCACTCTGAGACAGGATATTTCTAACTTTAGAGATGTTTTGCAAATGGAAAAAAGCAGTCCAACATATTTGTTTAATATGTGCATTGAAGGAAGGAAGGTCAATTACTTCAAGGTTCCTCACAGTGTTACCGGAGGCCAAGGTAATGCCATCCAGAGTAAGAATCTGGTTAGATACCATATTTCTAAGATTTTTTGGGCCAAGTACAATAACCTCAGTTTTATCTGAATTTAGAAGCAGAAAATTAGAGGTCATCTAGGTCTTTATGTCTTTAAGACTTATTGTTTTAATACTTATCATTGTTTTTATTGTTGAATAACTCTGCAATGCAATAGCTGGTACATGTGTTATTGTTACCTGTGCTCTTTTTAATCCAGCTGGTGGATTTTATATGTTATACAATGAGAAATAATTTAAAAAATCTATACACATAAAACACGCACACACACAGACATGCACACACACACACACATACACACACACATACACACACACACACACACACACACACACACACACAGTGACATTTTATGCCTTTTACAGAATACTGTACATACTATGGCCACAAGTTTTCATCATGGTGCTGATCCAGAATCCTTTCCTTATTATTTACTCCAAGTGCTATAATAATGAAGTAATGAAAATTAAAAAACAAAGTAAGGAATATAAAATAATGTATTCATGATGATTCAATTTGTTTGACTATCCACTGTCCTATTTGAAATACTTCTGTGTGCTATAGACATAGTGTACACTGTACACCGTACTTACTGGTTTTTGTTGCATCAGTCTGCGTCTTCCAGTTAATTGTTTCCCTTGCAGCTCCTCGCTCCCCCGGTGGCAAAAAATGTGCGTGCTCTTTGTGAGCTTGTTCCTTGCTCAAAACAAGCGTGCTCTCCCATCAAGGGTGAGCAGTGGTTAATGGTCATCATGTGACTCTTGCAAGCCAGATAATTTTATTTAGCAAAATTGTGATTAATAGTTAAATGTTATTGTTAGGGGGCACAGGCAAGATTTTACACACACACACACACACGCACACACACGCACACAAAATACGGACTTATGAAATTTACAAATCATTGCATTCTTTTTTTTATTCACATTTTGTCCAGTGTTTTCTGGAATTGGTTTGTATACCAATGAAAATAATAAAGGCAGAAAAGTTCAGTACCATATTTTAAATGTAAAGGTGGTGTTGACAGTATGTGGTCTGTGTCATCAAATTTGCTAAGTTCTGTTCTGCAGACTCCAGCTGTTTTACATAACGACAGTGGAATTTGTCTGAAGACATAGTTTATCATCAACTGTGATATATTATCTTTTTGTTTGCAACACATTTTCAGTCCCTGCAAGTTTATTGTTCCTACAGATGAACTGACGCCAATGAAAATCAATCTCAGCCCTAACTGATGGGCTTTGTAAATGTGAAATGGCAGGAATATGAAATACACAGTCTTACGTTTCAAACATGTAAAATCCTTAAAATTTTAAACCAGTTCCTGGTGGAAATTATCGGTGTTGGCCAGACTGTAGGATAAAGTTGGCCTGTTTGAGGCCAGAATCAATACTCAGAGGTGTTATCAGTTTATTAGCAGCGGTGGTGTGCCAGAGACTCCCCTGATAAGGTTGTAATGTAGCCTGGGTCCAAACAGCAGCTAAATGGACTAGAACAAGCTGCTGTTTGTGTCTGTCGGCTGAAAGTCGGATCGTATCTGCAAAACAAAGAGCAGCAGAGAGACGGCAAACAGAGAGAAAGGAGAGGACTGAGACTTTAATCAATGCTGCTCAGCCATGGATGGAGGGAGGGGATAGAGAGGTACAGACAGCCGGAATGTGAAAGGCACAGGGATGAAGATGGGAAAAGGAGAGAATTCTGCCCTGCCTTTTATTGAACAGCAACCCACCAAATATATAAAACTCTGTAGCTGGTGTCTTTTATGGACCCCAGCTTTGTGTGGTACTGATATCAGATGTAGTGCAAATTGAGCACAACATCATCATGAAAGTCTATGCAACTGTGTCTCCTGGAAGGCAAAAATCCATTATAAGCCAAAAAACTATGACCAACCCTGCAATTTAGATTTGTTGGTTTCCATATGCCATCAAAATAGCTGTACACAGCTCCAAACAATGACACAGCCTCCACCATGGTTTACAGATGGCTGTAGACACTCTATGTTGTACCTCTCGCCTAACTCCTCTGAATGTATTAATGATGATTAGAAGCAAAAAAAAAAAAAATAGAATTTGCAATCATCAATCCATAAGATTTGATGTCACTGATTTTCAGTAATTTGGCATACCTCTGCCCTTTCCTTCTTTTCTTGGCTCAGAAATGGCTTCTTGACAACAACTCATCTATTGACAATTTCTGATGAAGCTTTGATGAGCTATAGAACCACCTCTCAGTGTCATGTGCCAGGTCTTTGTTCAGTTTTTTCTTAATTCTTAAAGATGTGACTTTCATCTCAGTGTTAAGCGGTTTAACAAACAAAAACATGAGTCTGAAAATGAGGACTGAAGTAAGTGAAAAAGCAGCCAATATGTCTGGAGAAAGTTCTTCAGAAGCCTGGAGAAATATTTCTCAAGACCGCTTTTAAAATGTTCACGAATGTTTGTCTCCTTTAAAGCAAAAGAAAATGAGGTTACTCAACACTGTTGCAAAGTACTGTCTACTGGATGACTCCAGTTCATGTCCCTTAGGGCTCTGTGTTTTTGTAATAAACAATCATTTATTTTAAGGGTGTCAAATGTTGACATTTTGTTAAAGCCAATGGTGTGTCCCAGATATGCAAACGTATCCTCAGGTGATGACGCTGGGGTTAAGTTCCAACTTCTATTGTAGTTTAAACAGCCAACCTGAGCACATTTAAAGGGTAACACTTTACAATAAGACTCCCCATTGGCATTTATGAATGTTTATTATTAATAATAATTATTATTATTAATAATAATTATGAATTATTATTAATAAATGGTGTTATGCTTTACACTCTACAACAAAACTCTGATTGATAGTTGTGGATATTTATAATGCATTTATAAAGTACAATATTATATGCTAAAAAATATGCTTACAAATGTTTAGTCTGAAATGTTTAATATAGCAACTCTAGATGAAATATATAGGTAAACACATTTGGCTCACTATTTGGCAAGAAACTGGTCAGGTTTTTCTCTTTCTCACCCTTAACTAATCCATAATATACCATTATTAATGGTTTATAAAGCATTTACAGATTAATTAATAACATAGCTATAAACTATTTATTAGCCATCTATAAGGGGAGTCTACCATTTAAACAATACTCAGCTGATACTAAGAAACCCAAAGTGTGCCAATAATTGTCCCCTACACCATTAGCTCACCACCCCCAAGCCAAACCACTGATATGAGGCAGGATGGATCTTTGCTTTCATGTTGTTTACTGTCCAGTTTTGGTGAACCTGAGTGAATTGTGAATTCTTAGCTAAAAGAAGTGGCCCCCTGTGTTGTCTTCTTCTGCTGCTTTAAGGTTCAGCGTGTTGTACCTTGGTTGTAGCGAGTGGCAATTTTAGTAGTTACTTGATTTACAGTTGCTGGAAGCAGTCTGGCAATTCTTCTCTGGCCTCTGGGATCAACATAGCATTTTCTCACAGCAAATGGCCACTCACTGGATATTTTCCCTTTTTGCACCATTCTCCGTAAATACAGGGTGGGCCATTTATATGGATACACCGTAATACAATGGGAATGGTTGGTGATATTAAAGTCCTGTTTGTGGCACATTAGTATATGTGAGGGGGCAAACTCCTCAAGATGGGTGGTGACCATGGTGGCCATTTAGAAGTCGGCCATCTTGGATACAACTTTTGTTTTTTCAATAGGAAGAGGGCCATGTGACACATCAAACTTATTGGTAATGTCACAAGAAAAACAATGGTGTGCTTGGTTTCAACATAACTTTATTCTTTTCTTTCATTTCATACGCGTGTCCGCTCCGACCGGCTTTAAAGGGTTAATAAACTCGGCCGTCTGCTCCTTGCTATCTAAAATATAACAGGACACTGGCGTAAATTCTCGACCATCTCACACTTCTGTTTAATCAGTTTTCTGTTTGACGTTTATTCAGCTGTGTGAAAACCAAGAAGGAACCCACCTGGGGGATTAATAAAGTTTTATTTTATCTAATCTAATCTAATAACTTTAATCTCAGCCAAACCGATTTACTCACGAACAAATAAAACACTGAAGAAAGCCCAACAATAACATTTTTAGGTTGTCTAAGTGACTTATATATTATGTTTAACCTGAGTAGTGAAAGACAGCGGTGATCTGAAAATGACGTGCCTGGAGTTCGCCGTTCTCGGCGGCTCTAGTGACCCTCGAGCTCTCAGCTAGCTATCGAGTTAATGGGTAACAGACGTCTCCAAAAACGTTGAAGCACTTTTGCAAATATGCAATATCTTGATAAACTGAACAGATATTTGAAGTTTACACACCCACATTCTCGCCTGAAAATATGTTAAAAGTTTATTTTGTGACCCAGAAAGATTAATAAGAGTAATTTAGTTAGTAGCGGCCGCCATTGCCAGAAACTGGAGTTTGGCTGGGTCGCGCTATGAATTCTGGGATGTGGTGGGCCACGAAGGACACACCTGACCCATCCTTCAAATTCAGGGAAAATGAGGACGCATTTGTCGGCTGCATTCGTGTGTGTGTGGGTGAGGGTGAGGGTGGGTGGGGGGGAAGCTAATCTAACCTCTGAGAGGCTGCTGGACTCCGTTGAATAGGTTTTATACTATGCTTTATTTTTAATACCAAAGACAATTATAGAGTGTTATAAGGAAACTTATTGACCAATGGTAACTGCATGGTAGCAGTGAACGTGGTTAAAGGAGCATTGCACTCTATACAGTTTGTAGATTGTATAACAATAGTAAATGTGTTTGATTATGTCAAAGACATAATTTTTTTTTGTAAAGAATGAAACTGTTATAAAAAGGGAAGTTACATTGTCAGTACAGTGGAAACACATTTCACATAAATAATTTGGTGCTGAACGAGAATTAAAATGCTTAAAAACGAGTTCATTTATGATGTTTTGTAAATGTCGTTAAAAATGAAGTACAGAGTACACTATTGTGTTTTGTTTATTTTTCTGAAATAAGTGAGTCCAACTTTAGAACAGAAATAAACATGTTTGTAGTTGAATACAGTACACCATACTGTGCAGTGTAAGGACGCAGCTTCCTAACCATGATGGTAATGATAAGTTTTAGTACTTCACTCTTTCATCCAAAAATCTTCCAATTTTTGTGAGGTTACCTATATGTGTGGTGGCTTGCTTTTTTTGTCTTGGCTTTTTGAAACTGGACACTGTTGCTCAGTGGCAAGTCATTAACCCTTTAAAGCCGGTCGGAGCGGGAACGCTCCGTTTTGCGTAACTATATTTAAATCCCGGTAGCACTGCAACCACGTAAGCTAGCGCAATAATTTTTTTGCATATGAAACCGGAGGAGTTGTACTTACATCTTATGCCATCAGCTTGTCCTAGGTCACGGTTTCCTTCCACATATAGCTTTGCAAAAACTGCATAAAAAGCACTTGCTGTCACGGTTTGCCGGGGCAAGCCGTGTGGAATATTTAGGACCAGGACGCGGCAGCTCTGGTGCAGGTGAGTATTTATTAACGAAGGGAAAAACAAACAACAAAGGCACTGGGAACATGAAACTGAAACCTAAACTGGGTAAAACTAACAAAACAAACCAAAAATGAAGATGCAGGGAGGTCCGGGGAAATACACATGGAGAGATGCAGGGAGACCGAGGGGAAACCACACAGACGAACCAGCAACTACTATGACAGAAGACACAACTTAAATACACTCAGAGAACACAGGGAGATTACACACAGGTGGGGAACACAGCTGGGAGTGATTAACGTGACGAGACTAGGGAGGCAAACTGAAAACACTCACATAAGACGCAGACCTTCACAATAAAACAGGAACTACGCATGAAAGGACACAAACTAAGAAACGCGGACTAAATACAAGAACACACGGCAGAACAGAGTTGAGGCAAAACAAAACAGGAGCACTAGAAGGCCAAAAGACAACAAGAAAAACAAAACACGAGTCCAAAACCAAAAGAAAAAAAACACACCAGAGCACAGGAAAACAGAGTCCAAAACAGAAAAGATCAAGGGGCCGGCCAGCACTGGAGTCCAAACAGTTCAGGGGGCCGACCGTGCGGAAGGCAATGGCGACGACGACAGCACTGGTCCGGGGGCCGGCCGTGCGGAAGGCAACGGCGGCCACACAGGCGAAGAGGGTCCGGGGGCCGGCCGTGCGGAAGGCAACGGCGGCCACTCAGGCGAAGAGGGTCCGGGGGCCAGCCGTGCGGACGGCAACGGCGGCCACTCAGGCGATGGCGATCCGGGGGCCGCCCACGACGGCGATGGTGCCTGGCCAGTGGCCTGGCCAGCGGCCTAGAAAGCGGCCGTTTAGCTGCTGACCCAAACGAGGCAGGGCCAGGCGACGCCGAAGGCGGAGACACGGAGGCTGGACCAGGCGAGGATGAAGACATGGAGGCTGGACCAGGCGAGGATGAAGACACAGAGGCTGCAGCTGGCGTGGATGATGAGGCTGCAGCTGGCGTGGATGATGAGGCTGCAGCTGGCTTGGATGATGAGGCTGACGGCTCTGAAGCTGGACCAGACAAGGCTGATGGCTCTGAAGCTGGACCAGACGAGGCTGACGGCTCTGAAGCTGGACCAGACGAGGCTGACGGCTCTGAAGCTGGACCAGACGGCGCTGCAGGCGACGGCTCTGAAGCTGGACCAGACGGGGCTGCAGGCGGCGGCGTGGAAGCCGGAGACGGAGGCGCTGCAGGCGGCGGCGTGGAAGCCGGAGACGGAGGCGCTGCAGGCGGTGGCGTGGAAGCCAGAGGCGCTGCAGACTGGACGGATCCCTTGGACTCTCCAGCGGAGACAGGAGACAAAGGCCGGACAGGCCCCTTGGACCCTCCAGCGGAGACAGGAGACAAAGGCCGGAGCGGTCCCTCGGACCCTCCAGCGGAGACAGGAGACAAAGGCCGGAGCGGTCCCTCGGACCCTCCAGCGGAAACAGGAGACGAAGTCATCACTAAGCCAGCAGTCATGGAGGCCACTAGCTGACACAAAGGCGACTGGCAATGCACTGAGCACGGGCTCTGCCCAAGCAATGCTGACATGGTGCAGTTCTCAGGTGGCTGCTTAAACTTCAGGGGTCCAGAATCAGCTGGAGACTGAGACCTAGCCTCTGGGGAAGCCCTGGAGTGCTGAACGGTGCCTGAAGCAGCTAAAGCGCGAGAAATTCCCTGACTGGAACTTAAACTTTCTCCCTGCATAGAATGAGTGTGTGAGACCGGTGACACTGGAGCCAGAGCTGCGGGTAGCGGGGGCACTGGAGCTACGGATAGCGGGGGCACTGGAGCTACGGATAGCGGGGGCACTAGAGCTACGGGGGCCTGAGCTACAGGTGACTCTGGAGCTACGGGGGCCCGAGCTACAGGTGACTCTGGAGCTACGGGGGCCCGAGCTACAGGTGACTCTGGAGCTACGGGGGCCTGAGCTACAGGTGACACTGGAGGCACTGGAGACTGAACTGAAAGTGGCACTGGACACTGAAAAGAGGGAGACACTGGTGACCGAGCAGAGTGTGGCTGCGGGGCAGCTAACAGAGCAGAGAATGGCTGCTGAGCAGGGAATACGTTGTTCACATAATCATCCGCTGCACAGAACACAGCCCCTGAATGAACAGTCACACAGTCCGAAAACGGAAAAGAGTCCTCACTCACCACAGCCGGCGAATTAGAAGCCCGAACGTCCGGCTGTGGGGTGGCGCGCCGTCGGCGCGATCGGCGTTTCCTCCCCGCAGACGGCTCCGACGGGCCGGTCAAGATCACATCCGGCGAGTCGGGCAGCGAGGCAGGAGTGGCTGAGAGAAGGTGCGGTGTGTGCTGGAGAAAAGCCTGCATGGTCGGAGGAAGCGATTTCAAAAGCCATGGCAGGCCGGAAAAAAGCCGTTGTAGCCGGTTTTCAATGGTGCGGCGTAGCTCGTACGGAGGATTCTCCAGCCACAGCCCGAGGAGGATCTCCACATTGTAGCTGATGTCATCCTGGAGCTCCTCGGACGGATTTACTGCCGCTGGGTCCATGGTGGCTGGTTCGTACTGTCACGGTTTGCCGGGGCAAGCCGTGTGGAATATTTAGGACCAGGACGCGGCAGCTCTGGTGCAGGTGAGTATTTATTAACGAAGGGAAAAACAAACAACAAAGGCACTGGGAACATGAAACTGAAACCTAAACTGGGTAAAACTAACAAAACAAACCAAAAACGAAGATGCAGGGAGGTCCGGGGAAATACACATGGAGAGATGCAGGGAGACCGAGGGGAAACCACACAGACGAACCAGCAACTACTATGACAGAAGACACAACTTAAATACACTCAGAGAACACAGGGAGATTACACACAGGTGGGGAACACAGCTGGGAGTGATTAACGTGACGAGACTAGGGAGGCAAACTGAAAACACTCACATAAGACGCAGACCTTCACAATAAAACAGGAACTACGCATGAAAGGACACAAACTAAGAAACGCGGACTAAATACAAGAACACACGGCAGAACAGAGTAAACACTAAACAGAGGAAGAACAGAAAACACCAAACGCTGGGTCAAAAGGACCCAGGATCATGACACTTGCAGCAACAAAATCATAATATTCCAGAAACACGTTTTGCCGATCCGATCAGCTGTTCGTAACACTTCCTACTCCATCAGCGCGAACTATCGCATGTCCACCATGACCTGCCCGAAACCGGAAGTGATGTCATTTTGCGGAAATGTAGTTTTTTACCATCAGGACCTTATGAGCCTATACTTGTGTTTTTAAAAGTTATGTTTGACTTCATGACTTTCTGTGTCGTTTCTGGGATGCTTAGGACTCATATTGCACTGCTGGAAATAGTTTATTTCGATGCATATGCTATTTTTTTTGCAAATTTGCATTATAATATTTATTTTCGTTTTTCCTGCAGTATATAAAAATTGGTGTATTTCAAAAACAAAACTATGAAGACACTTAAAATAAATTTCCTGTGGTGGGAAACTATTTTGTGCAATTTTTTTGTATTAACAGTTTTGAGGGATAAGCCTCTTAAATTTCTCTAACTAGAAATATATGTTAAAAAACAAAAACGATTTTAAATTTTTTTGTAGTTTATTGCACTTTTTTGCAATTTATGTAATTACTATGCACTTAATGCATACATACCATTAAAATTTGAGCTATAATGGTTGTATTGATGTGTAGCAACTTGAAATGCTCCCAAAAATGGCACTACAGCATGTAGACATATAATATAAGCTCTGGCGGACTTGGTTCTATGGTAGGTCTTAAAGGGTTAACTAAACAATGGTTATTTTTTATATCAGGACCATATGTTACAAAACTGGCATCATCTGGTCATCAGAAACATCTTAAATTATCAGCCATAAGAAAGGTGTAGGTTTAAGGAACTTGAGCAGTCTTTTCACTTTTTAGATCATATACAGTCATCTTCTACATAGAGTCAATAGTGTAAAACAGTGTGACTGCAAAGTTCTTGTAATAAATGAAGACAATGAATGAAAATAAGGATCCAAATCAGATCTATAAATCCCCAATCAACTATTTTAAGAAAGGTGGTCTGAGACTTTTAGAAAGCTCATCAGAATCTTCTGATTGTAATAGCAGTTAAAATTAAACGGCCTGACAACATGTTATAAATTAAAGAGATCTGCAGGAAGAGTGGCTGAAAATCAATCAATCGAAAATAACACTCTTTTCACACACGTACTTCAGCCCTGAACTTTTCTAGAACGTATCCAACAGAGGTGCATGTGACATTATGAAGTCTTTAACTGATAAAGTCTAAGTGAAGTCAGATTTTGGAGAGGTGTGAATAGAAAAAAAAAAAATATTTTACTGCATTTGTTCTTTGTTAGTAGGTGCCAAGTCTGCTGTGTATTCATTTGAAGCAGACTATCTCTAATGTTTTGACCTTATTGTATTATAATTGTCCAAAGTATATGTATAAAAAACAAAACCTGCCTCAGTTTTACAAGTTAGCCCAAAGTAATGCATTTAAAACAGTCAGAAATGTTTTACTTTTCAAAATAGGATTCAAACACATAAACATGACTATAAAAGACTCATGAATCATTCATTCGTATACTGTGCTATATGATGAATGTAAAAATGTGTTGTTGAGTGTTTTTTTGTTGTACTACACAAGAAAAAATTCCAGAGGAGAACAGCATGTTGGGATTCCACAGGGACAGAAGATGAACAAAGTCCCATCTGCAGAAACTCTGCAGGTGGTTCCCTGCTGTCAGTGTGAGCAGAATAGCTTCTCCAGATGGGGCGAGGATTTCCTGTTTTATATCAACACATACCTTCTGAAAAAAGACGCAAACACAGAGTTGGATATGAATAAAACACAAACTGGAGATGGTGACTGTAAATAAATAGGTTGCCTTTGTTGTCACTGTGATGTCTGTAACACAGTAAAACACACTCAGATCATGTGAGGCCATTGACAATAGAAACTCGTGGGTCAGGTTTCCTACAGCTGTATCTCTTTCAAATGAGATTATATCTGACATTATATAGAAAGGCAACACCTACAGAAACCATATAAAGAGAAACAAGTGCTCACACATACTGAGTCCAAGCACTGCCTCCACCTTCTCCACCTCCTCTGTATTCTGGCAGCAGCAGCAGCGGGGAGCGCTGCCAGCACCTATCGATCAGACATTTAGCTGAATGTTCTCATCGAACAGCCGGCTGCGCCGGACAAGATGCACGTGTAAAGACTGGAAAACAGCCTCACACACGCAGACACACACAAACAAATAAAAAGAAGAAGTGGAGGGAGAAAATGAGACTCATGCATGAAGTAAAAAAAAAAAGGGAAAGTGCCTGATAATTATGTACAAATTAAATTGCTGTAGATTTCTAAGCATTAGCAATCTTTTTTGTAATTCCAAAACTAGTGGCACTAACATAAAGGGAGTGCAGAATTATTAGGCAAGTTGTATTTTTGAGGAATAATTTTATTATTGAACAACAACCATGTTCTCAATGAACCCAAAAAACTCATTAATATCAAAGCTGAATGTTTCTGGAAGTAGTTTTTAGTTTGTTTTTAGTTTTAGCTATTTTAGGGGGATATCTGTGTGTGCAGGTGACTATTACTGTGCATAATTATTAGGCAACTTAACAAAAAACAAATATATACCCATTTCAATTATTTATTTTTACCAGTGAAACAAATATAACATCTCCACATTCACAAATATACATTTCTGACATTCAAAAACAAATCAAATACAAATCAGCGACCAATATAGCCACCTTTCTTTGCAAGGACACTCAAAAGCCTGCCATCCATGGATTCTGTCAGTGTTTTGATCTGTTCACCATCAACATTGCGTGCAGCAGCAACCACAGCCTCCCAGACACTGTTCAGAGAGGTGTACTGTTTTCCCTCCTTGTAAATCTTACATTTGATGATGGACCACAGGTTCTCAATGGGGTTCAGATCAGGTGAACAAGGAGGCCATGTCATTAGTTTTTCTTCTTTTATACCCTTTCTTGCCAGCCACGCTGTGGAGTACTTGGACGCGTGTGATGGAGCATTGTCCTGCATGAAAATCATGTTTTTCTTGAAGGATGCAGACTTCTTCCTGTACCACTGCTTGAAGAAGGTGTCTTCCAGAAACTGGCAGTAGGACTGGGAGTTGAGCTTGACTCCATCCTCAACCCGAAAAGGCCCCACAAGCTCATCTTTGATGATACCAGCCCAAACCAGTACTCCACCTCCACCTTGCTGGCGTCTGAGTCGGACTGGAGTTCTCTGCCCTTTACCAATCCAGCCACGGGCCCATCCATCTGGCCCATCAAGACTCACTCTCATTTCATCAGTCCATAAAACCTTAGAAAAATCAGTCTTGAGATATTTCTTGGCCCAGTCTTGACGTTTCAGCTTGTGTGTCTTGTTCAGTGGTGGTCGTCTTTCAGCCTTTCTTACCTTGGCCATGTCTCTGAGTATTGCACACCTTGTGCTTTTGGGCACTCCAGTGATGTTGCAGCTCTGAAATATGGCCAAACTGGTGGCAAGTGGCATCTTGGCAACTGCACGCTTGACTTTTCTCAGTTCATGGGCAGTTATTTTGCGCCTTGGTTTTTCCACACGCTTCTTGCGACCCTGTTGACTATTTTGAATGAAACGCTTGATTGTTCGATGATCATGCTTCAGAAGCTTTGCAATTTTGAGACTGCTGCATCCCTCTGCAAGATATTTCACTATTTTTGACTTTTCTGAGCCTGTCAAGTCCTTCTTTTGACCCATTTTGCCAAAGGAAAGGACGTTGCCTAATAATTATGCACACCTGATATACGGTGTTGATGTCATTAGACCACACCCCTTCTCATTACAGAGATGCACATCACCTAATATGCTTAATTGGTAGTAGGCTTTCGAGCCTATAAAGCTTGGAGTAAGACAACATGCATGAAGAGGATGATGTGGACAAAATACTCATTTGCCTAATAATTCTGCACTCCCTGTACTGTTATCACAGCCTCTGATTGTGTCATGGTCTCGGAGTTTGTCACTTCTAAGTTCTGTTTATTGTTGATTAGTTTCTGTTTGAGTTTGGTTTGTTTACTATAGAGAGCTTCTTCCATCACTGAAACCTTCCACTCAACTTAATATCAATGTACCCACTCTGGCAGAAGGCAGGGAAGTAGTTAGAGTGGCTTGGGGCAGCACTGCTCCAAGGCAAAGTGGAGTGCCATACAAAGTCTACAAACATTGCCCGAGACTCCTGCAGAGGCTGTGGAGAATCACTAGGGTAGTGCAGCAGAGGGTGGAGGTAGCTAAACAGTGGCACCATGCAGAAGCTGTTTGGATTCCAAAGGAGGGACATGCGAAGGACATCATGCAGTTCTGTACCATCTCCTTGTTGAGTATGAAAGGTAAGATCTTTTTCAACATGGTTGCCAACTGGCTCAGTGTGGAGTACCCCAACCAATTCCATTAGAAAAAGAGAACCAAGGAAATATGTCAGTCTCTTTGCTTGACCTTGCCATAGCTTACGGATCTGTTCCTCCTAAGCGACCTTTGTGGCACATCATGTTCCAAAGAACGTGATGTGAGCTTATTTGGAACTATTATGGAAACTTCAGACAGATCCTTGTGTGAATGTTTAATAGAGGGCACGTTAGCATAGAAATAAGTGCTATTAGACATGTTATGTATATTTATTAATGTGTAAAGTCTATCTTGTATTTTATTTTGGAACTCTCCTTTTTCCACATACAGCACTTTGGTAAACTTTGTTGTTTTTAATGTGCTTTATAAGTAATTGGATTGAATGATTTAGAGCTTAGAAGGATTAAAACAGATTTTCACTATGTTTATTCCTAGATAAGAACTTTAAGTATGTCGTCTTGCAAGTTACTTTATACAGCCTGGTGTGCACGACTGGCAAGGTTAAGCTTTGTGGAGTAGTGAACAGAGATAAAAAAGAAAAGCTGGTGGAAAATTAAACAGTTGTGTGGCAGCCATGATAGATTGCTTTTTGATCAAAATGTCCAACCTTACTCTAAAAGGAAATAATGGTATTTTGTACAGTTATTCAAAGTTTCCTTTTAGTAAAACTAATAACATTCTATAAAATTTGAAAGCTCTAGGCAGAATTTCAACCACTAGATTAGTTTCAGAGGTTTTATCCCAAACTTGCAACAGCCAGGAGATATTAATTTTTCCCTTGCAAAGGGTGGTTACCAGATCCTTATTGCCTTTTTAGCTGGCATTAAAACCTAGATGGATCTTTGGAGAACAGGTCATTTATTCTCTTGGCCTCAGTTTCTCTGGCATATCTCTTCAGTCTAGTGGCCAGAGCTGTGTACTCAGTCCCTAAGGACCCCAAAGCGCTTCACACTACATTCAGTCATTCACACTGGCAAGCTACATTGCAGCTTGAAGCTTGAAGCTACATTGTAGCTTGAAGCTACATTGCAGCTTGAAGCTTGAAGCTACATTGTAGCTTGAAGCTACATTGCAGCTTGAAGCTTGAAGCTACATTGTAGCTTGCCGGTGTGGATATTTGGCATGCAGCCAGGAGGCAGCCTGGGATCGAACCACCGACCTTCTGATTAGTGGCTGACCTGCTCTGCCACCTGAGCTACAGCTACAGAAAGCACAAGAAAACTGCTGGTGTGCACCCCTGCCCTTACAAGTCTAAAACTAACTAACAGTGGGTTCCAAGAGAAAAAACACAGAAATGGGCAAATAAAATTGACGGCAAAGTAACATTTGGACCGGTGGTCACAGTTAATAGTCCTTCAGATTACGATAATATGGTCATGATTTCCTGTTTGCTTCAAATAGCTCCAAAAGTAGTCCAAATGTTCATCTTTGTCTTCTGTATCATTTTTAAGTTTATTCAGCATGGACTCATAGGAAGCAGTCTCTGCCATTGCTCTGCTCCAGTCTTTCAGTTCAGGACGTACTGTAGTCTTCCAGTGCCTAAGGATAATCCTCGACGCAGTTACCAGTCCAACCATAACAACCGTAAAAATATTATTATGAATTCTTGGAATATGAGAACGGTCTCCTAACAAGCACAATTCAGGAGTTAAGGGCACTTCTAATCCTGACCAACCTTTTAAAAGTGTGACGACTGCAGTGGTTATGATTATAGGGAACATTCCCAAAAACAATGTAGGAAAGTCCCCGCCTCAATTTTACATTTCCAACAGAGATAGTCAGCCATAAGCTTCATACGGTGTAATCTTGTTGGAGTATGATAATATCTATGCAGAATTTTATATTGTATACATTTGCTCCTCGCCTCCTTAACATAAATCCCATTTTCCGCCAAAATGCCCATCCATTTTTCGTTTGGAATTGGTGCATTTAAATCTTTCTGCCACAAAGTTTTACTATTGGAACATTCCCCACTTCTATTATCATTTACCAACCTATAAAAACATGATGCTGTGTGGTGCTCCTGAGGCATATTTATAAAATTTAGAACTAGATTTTCATGTCCCCTTCTGAACTTCAACGTCACACAATGTCTAATTTGTAAATATCTCCAGAAATTTTCCCTTTCAATTTGTATGTTTGAACAAGGTCTCTATAGGTCATAAATTCCCCATCTTTAAATAAGTCGCTAATGACATTTATGCCATGAGACTGCCACAATTTCCAAAACACAATTTTTTCCCTATACGAATAGCTGGATTGTTCCAAAGAGATGAGTAAAACTGCACATGAGGTGATATTTTAAGAATTCTATGTATATTGAGCCAAACCTGGCTAGAGTGAAGCAACATTGGGTTTGTTGAAGTGCAGCTTTGAGACAACATACCTTTTGGATCAAAAGGAGTATAAATCTCAGGCTATGTCCACACGTACACGGGTATTTTTGAAGACGGAGATTTTCCGTTTTCGTTTTAAAAAATAATCCCGTCCACATGTAAACGCAGAAATGAAGGAAAACGCTGCTAGGAACATGCCAAA
The DNA here is from genome assembly GCF_051167445.1 of Perissodus microlepis. Lineage (NCBI taxonomy): Eukaryota > Metazoa > Chordata > Actinopteri > Cichliformes > Cichlidae > Perissodus > Perissodus microlepis. Next base: position 29,764,365 of record NC_140467.1, on the reverse strand, counting down.
GCAACAGGTGGCGATATATTCCTAACCGTGTAGAAATTTTGGCCAATCAGAAGCCTAGAAGCCTCGGTGGGAAATAGTAAACAAAGATGGGGCATAGAAGCAGAACCAAGTCGTATGTGTGGAGGGACAGTAACTGTGTGTATATGTAAGCATTTAAACACTGCAGAGACTACAATTAACAGTAACAATATTGTAGAAATTCATTTCACCGAAACAATAATGTGGCGAACAGTGTGACGTCAAAAAAGGCACACACCTTTGACGCTGCGTTTTCTGCGTTTTCTCCGTTTTTCTCGTCCACACGTAAATGCAAAAACTGAGTTTTCGAAAATATCCACCCTGGCAGGCGTTTTTAGAAATCTCCGTTTTCAGTGACCGAAAATGCCGTTTACGTGTGGACGAAAGGTGCAAACGCATAGAAAAATCTCAGTTTTCAAAAATACCCGGGTACGTGTGGACGTAGCCTCGGACTCTATACTTAGCCATTCCTGTCCGGCTTGATTTTTTTCCCCAGTAATTAAGCAATTTTGCCATCTCGAATGAGACTGAACATAATCTTGGATCGGGTAAACTTAAACCACCCTTCTCTCTAGGAGCATATAATTTACTTAGCTTGATTCTTGCCCTTTTCCCATCCCACAGAAACTGCTTAATTAAGTCTTCATGCTGTTTAAAGAAACTGGGCGGTATCGCAATTGGTAACATCATAACTGCATAGTTAAATTGGGGAGCTATGATCATTTTTACAATATTTACTTTGCCCCACAATGAGATTTTTAATTTGCCCCATTTTTCTATATTTGTTTTTATTTTTAGAAGGACTGGGTCAAAATTAAGTTGGGGGTAGGTCCTCCATATCTTGGCTTAGCCTAATCCCAAGATACTTCATCCCTCTAGGTACCCATTTAAAATGGAATTTTTCTACCATGTACAGATAGCATAGTGGGGATAGTGGCATTACTTCAGACTTTCCCCAGTTAATAGTATAACCTGACACCTCAGAGAATGCTTTTATGGTGTCCATTAAATGCAGCACTGATAAAAGTGGGTCTGTTATAATGGCAAGAATATCATCAGCATAGAGGAGGAGTTTGTATTCCTGCTGCCCACCTATGACACCTTTAATCTCCTTGTTTGATCTGATACTCACTGCCAATGTTTCTATAAAAATTAAGAACAAAAGGGGGCTTAAAGAATAGCCCTGACGAGCTCCACGTGACAAACTAAAGAAGGGTGAAACCATACCATTTGATATTACCGCCGCCTTTGGTTCCTTGTATAGCACTTTAACCCAATTTAGAAAGTGTGGACCAAACCCGAACTGCAACAAGGTTGAAAAAAGAAAGCTCCATTCAACTTTGTCAAAAGCCTTCTCCTCATCTAAGGAGAAAGCTGCTATTGGAGTATCTTTAGACCGGCTCAGCCACATCAAATGAGTAGCTTTCGAATGTTATCTGAGGAAGAGCGTGTTTTCATACACAGCAAAATCTCCAGTGTTAAATTAACACTAGAGAGTGTCTATATGGGTCCACACCTCTGAGTGTTAAATACAACACTGTTGAGTGTTAAATTAACACTTTTGGAATATAATATTCCAGTGTTAGAAAATCAGCACTGCTCAGTGTTAGCCATTGTTAATCTTCAAAACTGACTAGGTTACTTTTAAACATATAACACTGTCAAAAGGGCTATTTTAACACTCAACAGTGTTGTATTTAACACTCAGAGGTATGGACCCATATAGACACTCTCTAGTGTTAATTTAACACTGGAGATTTTGCTGTGTAAATCCAGTCTGATTTGGATGTATGATGACACCCAGAACCCGCTGTAACCTTAAGGCTAGAACTTTTGTAAGTATTTTGCAGTCCGAATTCAATAAGCTTATTGGTCTGTAATTTGATAGATCTGTATTATCTTTATCTTTTTTTGGTATTAGTGATATCAGTGCCTCATTAAATTTAGCTGGGATCTGCCCATTTTCAAAAGCTTCTTTATACACTTTTTGTAGGACCAGAGCAAGAATGTCAATAAATGTTTTATAATACTCAGCTGGTAGGCCATCGTTACCCGGTGATTTCCTCGTTTTCATCAAAGTTATTGCCTTTCTGATTTCTGCCTCAGCAATCGGACCCTCGAGCCATTCCATTTGATCCCGTTGCAGTTTGGGCAGGTCCAGTTTAGACAGAAAAAGGTCTTCACCTGTTTGATTTCCTGAAACAGTAGATGTATATAAACTTTTGTAGTAATTCATGAATATCCTATTTATTTCTCTAATTGATGTGACCAAATTATTTTCATGTTTAATAGCTGGAATGAAGTTTGAGAAATCCTGTTTCTTAACCTGTCTTGCTAATACTTTACCTGTCTTTTCACCACCTTCATAAAATGTAGTATTCAGGCGAAGCATAGAATATGCACGTTTTTTGTTCTATATCTCTTTCAATTGAAATTTTAATCCACATATATCCCTATATAACTGCTCTGTGTAAACCCCCGAAAGCAGGTTTTCTTTATATTTGATTTCTTTTTCCAATATTTGGATTTTATTTAAACTTTCTTTCTTCTTTTTAGAAGCATATGCTATTAGCTTCCCCCAAATGTATGCCTTAGAAGCTTCCCACACTGTTCCTATATGTTTGGTGCTTCCAATATTAGTTTTGAAGAAATATTTGAGGTCTTCCTCAAGTAAGGTCTGAAAAGACTTCTCCAATAAAAGGGAGACATTCATTCTCCATCTATATCCTACTCTGTTCTCTGTACCTAATTTAATACACAATTCCACTGCTGCATGATCATTTAACCCAATACTCTTAATATCACAACTTGTCAGACAATTAAGCAGAGTATTTGAGACCAGAAAGAAATCCAATGTAGAAAAGGATTTGTGAGAATGAGAGTAGAAGGTGTATTCCCTTTTAGTTGGATTACTTAACCGCCATACATCCGTCAGCCCCATGTCGTCTTTTAACATGTGGACTGCCTCTCTGGTTTTATTACCAACAGAATTCCCGAAACTACTCCTGTCGAGGGCACCATCCATGACTTCATTAAAATCTCCAGCTAAAAGTATTTGTCCTTCCATCTCCCCCACGATTTTGTTAACGTTGTGATAAAAAAGTGGGTCTCCCTTATTTGGAGCATAGATATTGCAAAGAATCATCATCACACCTTCAATCCGTGCCTGAACACATATTATTCTTCCCTCTGCATCTTTAAATTCCTTTACCAGTACAAATATTAATATTTCTTTTGATGAGGATGATAACCCCATTGCGAGCACTTGAGAAGGAGCTGTAGAAAATGTGACCTGACCACCCCGTTTTAAATTTTGACTCTTCACCTTGGTTTAAATGTGTCTCCTGTAGAAATACTACGTCCGCTTGTGTTGTTTTTAAATAAGACCATATTTTAGGTCTTTTAGCAAGACTACCACATCCATTTATATTCCATGTCATTATTCTAATAAATTTTCCTGTCATTTTGCGAGAAAATTAGCAATAATTTGGAACCAGTGCTCCTGCATTTTGGAGTGATCATTCTCCCTTCCCAACTGATTATCCCCAGAAATTGACACCAGCCAAAACCCCTGAACAGAGAAAACATTTTTATCAACTTGAAATGGGAAAAAACTACGGTGGCCCCTAGAGACAAAGCACGTACAAACTCCAAAACACTTGCAAACTCCAAAACACTTGCAAACTCCAAAACACATGCAAACTCCAAAACACAACGGAAGTGCTCCAGGACGCTAGGGGCAGTGTTGAGCTCGATTTGCAAAATAAACGGCAAGTTTGTCTGTGTGGGACGGTCTAGTCTCCGTTGCGCTTCCCAGGTTGCCTAGCAACCATGATACTAACCGCTGGAAACGTGTCATACAACTTTGTTTGACAGAAATGAAGGAGAACATATTTTGTTCATTTGTTTATTTGTTTCTACAAGAGCTTTGTGTGATTTGATAAGTATCTGAGGCTGAGACCACAGGACAGTAAAACATGAGTTTTGGGCTTCATTTCTGTATTGAACAGTCATTTAAGATTAGTTAGTAAATAACAATTAGCTAATGTTGTTCATGAGACTAAAGTCATATCACTTTGGTAATGTAAATATAATATGGCCAATATTATAGTTATTATATTAATCATTATTAGCTATTACAGCAGTGAACATGAACTCTGTGTCAAATACTGAGCTTCAGTACAGATTCAAGTTGCAGTTATTTACATGTCTTATCACCTTAAATCTTCACAAGTATCTTTGACAGTGCATATATAGGTGTATCATATATAAGAGACAAATGTTGTTCCTTCAGTATGTTGGCATTACTAAATTTGGCTCATTGCTTACATATATTTATAAAAAGAAAATGTACAAGCTGTGATAACTGTTTCTGATCAAATGAAGAGTAGACTGATATATGAAATATTCCTTTATTGGGTGAGAAAATCAGACCATGTCATAACTGCTTTAAGTCATACAGAATAGATATCAGAGCCTTAAACAGGCTGACTTCTGCTGAATGGGTCAAACTGGGCAGAAAGTATACAAACACATAACATCCTTATAGAATATGATGTAACACTATAGATCAACTTACCTCAGAATATATAAAGCATATAAACAATTACAGCAATATGATGCAACAAACACAGCAGTGCTACTAATCCAAAATACTCAAAGCTTCATAGAACTGAAACAAACATTTATTTTTAGCTCCATTCTGCTGCTGATACATACTTTAGGTTTCTGAACATTAAACTTGTTGCTGCCTTTCATAGTGTGTAACCTGAAGGCCCTGAGTACTTTCTCCCACACTGAAAACACTGGAATGATAAAATTATTTGAACATTACCTAATAAGACTGATTCAGGACAGACAATTAGTTATTTTAAGCTTTCCTAGCAGTCCTTCACAAACAGGGAACAGTCTGTCTATTCTCTCCATCTGTCAGCTGCTGCTGGCTCTTCCTCCTCCTCTTCCTCACATACTGCTGAGTGTGTCCTGGTGGATCATCAGGGGTGCAAAGCCTCACAGATGATGTGCAGCTGTGGGTCCCTCAGTCTGTCCTCACTCTGGACACTTGCAGTTGTCACACATGGAAATCAAATGTGTGATTAAGCTGCAGGATTCAAACACAAGTATAACTTGTAAATACATGTTCATACTTTTATTACACAATCAGAGAGAAAGAAAAAGAGAGAGAGTGCAGGACAGACAGACAGGTGACAGTCTCAGGTGTATACACTGCTACAAAACAGCACAAGAGAAGCAGGATTTAGTGTTTGTGTTATTACGAAACAAGAAGAGTTCCCAGATGGTACAGTGGACACATGTGTGACTCCTGTGATTAAAGCATCTTTCTTTCAGCTTAACGAGTGAACCATCAGCTCGTTCAAACACACGTTAAAGTCCGTTTGGCTCGACACCACCGAACAGAGGCAGCAATATAACATAGCTAACATTAACAGTGCAGTGAATCCTGCTTGTGCTTTGATATTCAGGACTGCAAACCGAGCAGCATCACTGACTTTCGTTTTTGTGGATATATGACTGACTTTAATTAAAAGTCATCACATTCTCTGTAAGATTAAAGTCAACTATTGAACGGCGTATATTTTGAAGTAAAGGCTTTAAAACCAAGTTAGTACAAACATTGCTAATGTCACATAACTTTCCCGACATGTGGCCAACAGTAATGTTTTAATGTTCTTCATTATAAAAACATTTGCGCATAAATAAGTGACATAATATTCAGTACTTACTTCTGAAAGTTTACTCTTCGGCGGCTCCGCTTCCGCCGTTTTTTTCGGCAAAATTATCCACACCACCGCCGCGCTATGAAATCTGGGATATGTTGGGCCATGAAGGCTACACCGACCCATCCTTAAAATTCAGGGAAATTAAGGACGCATTTCGAGCAGCCTTTGAATTGGGACAGCCTTCGTCGTGTCGCTGTGACGTAATCGGCCTTAAAATGCGGCCTTTAAGGCTGCAGACCCTGAATTGGGATACAGCCCAAATCCGGTCATTGGTACTTCCTGGCTTGTGTAGTTACTAGGTAACAAAAGCTCAACACTGCCCCTAGCGTCCTGGAGCACTTCAGTTGTGTTTTGGAATTTGCATGTGTTTTGGAGTTTGCAAGTGTTTTGGAGTTTGCAAGTGTTTTGGAGTTTGCAAGTGTTTTGGTGTTTGTACGTGCTTTGTCTCTAGGGGCCACCGTAAAAAACAAAACAAAAACAAAAAAACTAAAACAAAAAAAACCTTGCAGTTTGCTGCAACGCAGCATAAAAAACAGAAAACAAAAAACAAAACCTTATCGGGTCCGTGAGAGATGCAGACCAGCTTCGTAGCTTCGTCCCAGATGGCAGGTGGCACAGACCCCTGTCCCACCGACTTATCTACACGACATCTGGTTCGTAGCTCAAGTTAAGAGCTAGTCTGCTGTCCGCATTTCCTCATTCCCGTTGTTGAAAAACTTCTCCGCCGCTGCTGCCGATGTGAAGCTCAGATTCCTTCCCTTCCATCTCACCTTCAGTGTGTTGGTGTAGTTTTCAGTGTTGGGTGTAATTAAATTACTTTTCCACTGAAAAAGTAGAGTAACTGATTACTGTTCATTTTTAGGTATTTTAATTACAGTTACTTACAATGTACTTGCGTTACATTGTAAAATAATTAAACTCGCTGAAAATCATTATTTCATTTCAATAATTTATCTTCTAAAGGTAAAAATAAACTCTGCCGCTGTAACATCGCTGTATTGCAGCTGTACGTCATTTCGCGGCAGTTTGCTGCATAGTCGTATTCTAAAGCAGAATATGTTGGACTCGGCTGAAGCGAGTGGCTGTTTTATGAAATGGAAATATTCCCGTCACTTCACTTTTCTAAAACAAGCAGACAAGAATATTACAGTAATATGTAAGCTATGTCCTGGGGAGAAAAAACTATCGGCCGCTGTCAATGGCACAAGCACCTGACACGGCAGCACAGACAAAGCCTTCTGAGTGATCCTTGTTCATCATCCATGGATAACACCGCGGCAACTCCTGCTAAGCAGGCAAAACTTGATTTTACTTCAGCAGCACAGAAAGTGCCTGAAGGTGAGCTTAACAAAATGATGCAGGCTACATTGTGGAAGAGATGCTACCGCTGCGTACTGTAGAGTCTCCGTCTTTTAGGTGCATATTAAACAAAATACCTGTGTGTGGCAAAAAAGCAACACTGCCCGATCGAAAAACATTTTCTACTTACTTAGATAAGTGTTATTCTGACATGGAAATGGAGCTTAAAGGGACATTTGAGAGTTTGGAATATATTTCCACGACTGCTGACATTTGGACCAGCCATAACAAAAGTTTTCTCGGAATGACGGCACACTGGATTGATCCTTCTACTTTTGTACGAGGACATGCAGCGCTAGCATGTAAAAGAGTTCAAGGGAGACACACATATGATGTCATCGGCAATGAAATCGAGCAAGTACATTCAGCTTATGGACTGATGTCTAAAGTGACAACCACCGTGACAGACAACGGGTCCAATTTTATCAAAGCTTTTAGAATGTTCCAAAAATCAGACTTTGATGATGAATCGGAAGAAGATGAAGAGGTGACATTTACTGATGTTGAGCAGACCCTCTCCACAGAATCTGAAGGACAGTTTTCTCTCCCTCCACACTTAAGGTGTGCATCACACACACTGAACTTAATTTTTCATGATGTTGATAAATGGCTTCAAGCAAATGAGGCAAAATTCATCTACAGAAGTGCAACTTCAAAGTGTTCTGCAATGTGGACAAAAGCAAACCGTTCTTCTGTTGCTTCAGAGTTGGTAGATAATTTTTTCAAGAAAAAACTCATAGTACCTGTTTCAACACGATGGAATTCATTTCAGGACGCCCTGTCCAGGATCACTGACATTCCCCTTGCTGAATTAAATACTGTCTGCACTCAGTTTGGAATCAAATGCTTCACTGATTGGGAGTATCTGTTCCTAAAGGAGTATTGTATCGTGTTGAAGCCACTCACTGTTGCACTAGACATATTGCAAGGAGAAGAGAACTGCTATTTTGGAATCCTTCTTCCAACTCTGGAGATTCTAATGTCCAGGACGCTGGCACTGCAAGACAAGCTTAAGCTGACAGCATCCCTCCCTGATATCATTGTTAAGGTAATCTAATATGTATATATATGTGGCCTTACCCTAAAATAAATTTTTGTTTTATTTATCATATTTTTGTCTCATAGGCAATCAAGGTGCGCTTTTCCTCAATGATGGACAATAAAGAAGCTTTCCTGGCTGCAGTCACTTTGCCTAAATTTAAGTTACGCTGGATCAGAGAAGAAGAGAAAAAAGACATGGTTAGGGCAATGCTTACTACAGAGTGCCGTGGGTTGTCTCTTGAAGACCAACAACCTGCTCAAGATCACAAGAACCCTGCTGACTCCACTGATGACTTTTTTTCATTTGAGGAGGACGACTGTACCTACTCTGCTGAAACAGAGGTGATGGAATATTTGAAATCTGCTGGGTCTGAGCTGGGTGTTCTTAGCCAGTTTCCCAGGATTAAAGCCATTTCACTGAGGTACAACACAGCCACACCATCAAGCGCACCAGTTGAAAGGCTTTTTAGCCTCGGCAATCTTGTGCTTACACCCAGAAGGAACAGACTGTCAAGTGAACGCTTTGAGAGACTTACATTAATGAGATACAACAACTTTTTCAAAAACAACACAGCTAAGTAGTACAAAAAGGTTTGTGGAAAACATATGAGTGCATACAGTATGCAGGAAATATGGTGCTCATTGGTTTGAGGAAGTTTCAGAGGAATTCTGTTTGTTAACCAAAGGTCAGAGTTAACTTCACTTTGTTGAAACACATGACATGATTACATACATTATGTATGACTATGTTACTCATTGCTTTGAAAATTAAAAAAATTTAATGTGTACAGCGTGATACATGTCATGTTTAACATTTCTTAGGTTAAGTTTTTTTGTTATTCAGATATGTTTCAGAAAAATATTTTTGTTATTCAGGAATTGCGTTTCTTAGCTAAAGAAAGTTACATTTCTTACTAAAAAATTTAATTATTAAAGAATGTTTTTTTATAGAATGTGATAAAGATGATTCAGAAAGCTAAAAGGCTAAACTATTTCATGTTGACTCGTATGTTTTTTTTTAAATTATTTATTATTTAAAGAGTTTAATTTCTATTGTTTGTCCACTCAAGGTTTATAGGGATTTTAAGAAGTATTTAGTTAAATTACTTATTGAGTAATTAAGTTACTTTTCAGACACAGTAATTAGATAAGTATTTTAAATACAATATTGATTTAGTAATTAGTAATTAATTACTTTTTTAAAGTAACTTACCCAACACTGGTAGTTTTCGTTTCACCGTTGTAAAGGCCTTCCTCTTCTCCACTAACTCCTTTGTCATGTCGGAAAACACAGACACTCTGCTCCCTTCCCATTCAAAGCCGTGTTTTACTTTCGCGGCTGTAATAACTTTATCTCTTGCCGACTGACGCAGGAACCGGACAAGCACTGGCCTCGGAGGTTTGTCCGGGTCCGGCATAGGAGCCAGGGCCCGGTGAGTGCGCTCAATCTCCAACTCGGGGTCATCCATATTTAATCCAAGCCCCTCAGCCATCATCTTGTGGACGCTATTCAGCAACGCCCCATCAGCACCAACAGTTTCTCTTAGTCCAATTATTCTTACGTTATTCCTTTTGCCGTAGTTTTTGAGGGCTTGTATACGATCCCACATAACCTCATTTTAGCTTCCTCCGTCTGCAGTCGTGCTGTAACATCTTCCACACTGGAAATGCGTGACTCCGCCTCAGTAACCCGTTCTTGCACATCCGTGACTGCGGTGGTTAATTCCATCAGTTTAGTCTTTTTTTTTTTTTTTTCTTTTTTTGTTGTCCCGTTTGGATCTTTAGCCATCAGAATTGTTGTCTTGAGGCCAAGAAAGATGCCAAGCGGATTTATTTTACCAAGTGGCCTTGCCATATTCGTCCATTTGATTGACCTTTATTATAATTATGTATTTATTTTATTTTATTTTTGGTTGCTACAAACGGGACAGACATGACTGGGGGATAGGACAGGGAGAAAGAATGAAAGAGAGGGAGAGAAAGAAAAACAGAGGGGAGAAGAGACAGTGAGAAAGGGGGGAAGAAAGAAAGAAAAACAAACAAAACACCTGGATCACCTGTATGGAGAAAAAAAAAACAGAAGAGAAAACAAACAAAAAAGAGCAACATAATAAATACAACACCATCACAATAAACCCACTAGCAGTAGATAACAGTAGATACTAAATATTAAACGCTATTGTGCAGCACGCAAGATAGACCGCGCACAATGTGCTTTGAGAAGCAGCCAAGAAAGGTGTAGTCCGCGTCTGTGAACACCCGTGTGTACACCTGTGTGGATCAGCACGCTTGTATTCCAAAGGTTTCTCCATGTAACGATCTGCTAGGGAGTGTGGGGAGCCATAGCCCCGTCCCCCATGGCATGAAGCAGGTATGGAGGAGATCCAGGCCCCAGATATCCAGAGGCCCCAGAGTACGAGGACCCGAGGAGGACCACCAAAAGGGGGGGAACCGTGCCACCCTCCTGGGAAGAGCTGAGTAGAGCCCCAAACGAGAGCGGGCTCTGCCGGCAGCCAGCTCTGCCAGAGAGGACCGAGCTTCAGGCCCAGAGGCCTGAGGGCACCCCACCCCCCGGAAGGGGCCAAGCCGGGCCACAGGCGCCAAGCCCCGCCAATCGGCCACCAGGAGTGAGCCGGTACATACATGAGCGCCCAGCCCCAGTCGACAAGAACCACCAACACACCAACGTCTGAGGGCATCAGCCACCGGCAGGGAGTGTGGTGAGGGAAGATAGGCCTCCATACTTTGGAGGGCCTGAGATGTACCCAGAGAGGTTGAGTCTAAGACCCAACCTGACATATAGACACAGACGAACAGGCGCACTCGGACACAAACGTGCATTCCCACCCCCATATACACAACCAAATACTCGGCACTCACCCAACGTGTAGACAGACACAAATAGACACTGCACAGACAGTCACACTCCCCAAACATACTCTATATCCCAGGTCCAGGGACCCCCGCCCCCAGAGGGGCAAGCTGCACCTAGACCCAGGAGATGTAACCCTTTTCTCTGGGGTGGAGGCAAGCGGACCACCTCCTTATCTGCAGTAGCAGGGAGGCCCCGCATCCCAGACCCCAATCTGACGGCCAGCACCTCCTCCCAGCCCCCAGCCCTGACGGCTAACAGAACTGGGGTGAGTGAAGACCCCAAACCTCCCTACGCCCGCTCATATGTAGTGTTGCTGTGTGCTGTTCTAAAGTGCATTTAAAACACAGGAGAGCATGGTTCCTGCTTCCTGTCAGAGAGCAGCACGGCTCCTACCGAAAACCCTTAGTGTCTATATGCATTTAAAATTGAGGGTAGGGCACCAGCGCCAGAAGTGGGTTGGAGTACACCGACCATCCTCTGGATGCTGTAAAACGTGCCCACCCCCAAGGCCCTATATGTATGTGTTATGTGAGAGTGTGAGTAATGTGGATGTCTAGGTTGCAGAATAAAATTGAGGCACAGGCGGCCAGAAGGGGACAGAGGGGGAGTGCCTCCCCTGCACCCTGGTGACATACCTGCACCCCAAGCCCTGCGTGTGTGGGTGGGTGTGGTAGAGCAGGAATAGGGAGGTTTAGTCTTAATCGAAGTAATATCAGCCGCGACAGTCTGCAGCGTACTTCCAATTTTTAATACTTCAGTCAGCACATTGTCTGCATATGGAGATTCCTGGCCTCGCTGTTCCGCTTGGCCTTGTTGTTCACTACCATTTTGCAAGCCACTGCGGGTGCCGGGTTTCTCCCTATTTTGCTTCGGAGCCATAGCTGTCTCGAGCTACTTCTCTTTATAAAGATGACAGCAGCACCTTATACGGCTTGCGTTGAAAAAAAAAGAAAGATCCAAGTACAAGGTCAGGTTACACCAATTAATCTAGAAATGCCTAAAAACACACAAGGAAGTCGCTCATCTCTTCAAATGTGAAGGTTAGTGCACTAAATGCAACACAGGGTATATGTGTCAAGTCATGTGATCAGGTCTTACCAGGTTGTGAGGCCAGAGTGCAGTGTAGGTTTTCACATATATAGTCATACTTGTTTGCAGGTTTTTAATGACAAACGCAGAGCCCATCAGCAGGACAAATCGAAGGCTCACAGTGACGAGACACACTAGGTGGCCAACGGCTAGGGTGGAGTCCTGCTAATGGTTGGTGCCAGAAGGCCAGCAACAGCGTCAAAGGAAAAATAGGAGGATAAAGTAAGACATCTGGTAGTCTGGCAGGAGCTGAGGACAGCAACCCTCAAATGACTTGGCAGGAGGCTACCAAGAAGAGGGGAAGATCCATGGGCTCAGGCAACACAGGACCCATTGGCTCAAGTTCTGGAAAGACAGGATACTCAAGTAGCAATGAGTCTTTTACAGCTGTTGAGGAATTTTGACCCACTCATCTTTACAGAATTGTTATAATTTAAGTACACTGGAGGGTTTTCAAGCATGAGCTGCCTTTTTTAGGGTCATGCCACAGCATCTCAAACAGATTCAGGTCATAACTTTGGCTTGGACACTTCAAAGTCTTCATTTGGCTTTCCTTAAGCCATTCAACGGTGGACTTGCTGTTGTGTTTTGGATCATTGTCCTGCTGCAGAACCAAATGCGCTTCAGCTGGAGATCACAAACAGATGGTCAGACATTCTCCTTCAGGATGTTTTAGCAGACGGCAGAATTCATGGTTCCATTTACCACAGCAAGTCTTCCAAGTCCTGAGGAGGCAGAACACCCCCAGACCATCACACTACCATCAACGTATTTTACTGCAAGTATGATGTTCCTTTTCTGAAATGCTACGTTACTTTTAAGTCAGATATAATGGGACACACACCTTCTAAAAAATTAAACTTTTAACTTGTCAGTTGAGTATTTTTTTTTCAAGATATTTTCTGGCAAAAGTGTTCCTTTTGCTCAGCAGTGGTTTTTGTCTTGGAAATCTATCATGCAGGCCATTTTTTTGACCAGTCTTTTTCTTATGATAGAGTCAAGAACACTGACCTTAACTGAGGCAAGTGAGGCCTGCAGGTTTTTGGATGTTGTTCTGGGGCGTTTTGTGACCTCTTAGATGAAGTGTCTCTGCACTCTTGGGATAATCACTTTTTTCACACTGAATTTTTTTCTTGTTAATCATAAACACCTTTATATACAGAATATACAGTCTCTGGAAGGATTAGCACAGCAGTCTCTGAATGAGATGACTGAGTAACACAAACAGATATTGAGACAGACAATTCAGTAACATCGTGAATTTTCATGAATGTCTTTGAAGGCAATGCAAAACACAGCTTTTGACGGCTGGGAAATGTGCAGCTGAGTTTTCTTCTGGACCGACTCATAAACCGAGAGCATTGTTTGTTTTTTTAACTCAGAAAGACCAGACATAATATTTTCAGTATAAGCCAGCAGGGAAACATTAAGAAACATGTGTTTAGAAGTCAGAGCTGATTAGCTCTGAGATTTGCAACTCTGAGTTTCCCATTCCAGAACAGACAATCAGAGTAAGTTCAACTCTGAGTGTTCAAAAGAAAGCTATCATCAATGGAGCACCAACACCAGGATTTACCATGGCAACAAGTAAATAAAAAGCAGAGCCTCCATGTTAATCCAGTGGACTGAGGGATATGAATCCATGTCAGTGCTGACCAATGTTCCCTCTAAGCTGCGCGCGTGCGCAATTGCGCACTGCTGGCACGGTCTCTGTGCACAGAAAATCTGTGTTGCGCACAAAAACAAAATCTAACCTGAATTGAAATTAACATTAATACTTTAACAATTCTGTTTTGCAGTGTTAGTCAGTAAGTGACTGGCTGCTCCTGTATGGGATTAGAATGATGCCACCTTATCCCATAGTCCAGCCAATAACGCGATTCACATTCGTATATACGCAGCTAATCAACGTGGTTGACAGGCTATGACAGCGTCCTTATGTGCCGGTGTTTTAGCTAGCAAAGCGGCTGATGTGGAGTGAAGCCACGTTAATGACAACGTGTACAACCATTGGAGATGTGAGCAGGACAGACGGAACAATTGACGGAAAAAGTGTGGACTTTATACCAGTTTTTAAATTGTGTTGATAGGCCACGTAAAACCAGAGCTATGATAAAAATATATGCAATGTTTGGTTTTCTTCCTGAATACTATCGTTGTTTATATTTACTGCAGGAAGAAACGGTAAAAACTGCGTTTTATAAGGAAAACGCTCAAAAGCCTGTGAGCAAAAACAAAACCAAAAAACCCCCCACCCTTTCCTATTGGTGGAAAAATGCACCATGTCGACCAATCAAAAAATGATATGGCAACATGGCATTTAGTTATTTAGGAAGGGGGGAAGTTTTAGGAGTGACAGCGGTGTTTTGAGATGTGAGAGATTTGCGACGTTTTGCGCAAATCTTGTGTAGTTAGTGTGTAGTGTAGTCAATAGTCTTGTTGTGTGTGTCAGAACAATGAGGCGACTGCTGAATGTTACAGGTGTTACAGGAGTGATACATCTCCTGTTGTCAGGCCTGCAGGTATCAGGCTGTTGTTCTCCTTTATCTCATAGTGGACAGAAATTATTTTTTTATTTTTTAGAGTGGCACAAATAATTTGTGTGGCATCAAATTTGATGCAGAACAGCTGATTGTTCTGTAAATAGTTTGAAATGTTTATTTAAAAAACTGCCTTGGCTGCATTTTTAGGTAAACAGTAGCTAAAAACTTTGTAGTTTGCAAAACTCAGTTAGATCCAATTAGAGGGAACATTGGTGCTGACCACCATATTTATCATTAAACACACGAGGGGAGAAAAGCGTGATTTAAATCAGCTTAGGCCACTCTGTCAACATCAAAGATAAAATAAAAGTTTGGTCTGTGGTGATCATTTAGCCAACTTGAATGTTCGTTAGACAAAGCTGGAAAAAGCTAATTTTGAAAGCTTGTATTTTTATTATAGTGAAACAAACTTTACAGTTGATTTTTTTCAATAAGTATTTAATAAAGACGTCATGTACTCATGGGATAGAAACTCACTATTTTTTTTATAGACAATTTCAACTGAGCTTTAATGCTCCTCAGTGCAACCATTTATAATTTGATCTAATACCAGCTCACTGATGGCTCTTTTAGCATAAAAGTTTTACTCAATTACTGTTAATAGTCAGACTTCAGTCATTGTAAATGCACAGCAACGTTCCAAGTCTTAAATGAATGTGAAGATTTATCAGTGAAGGCAAACATGTTAAAAGAAATGCCTCAGCTTTTAAAGAGCGGTGTATATTTTGGATAAATAAATCTTATATATAAGTAGCGTACAGTTTTGGAAGGACTATGGAATCCCATCTGTATTCTGTATTTGAAATGGCACTACAAATGATCCAGATATGATAAGCTGGGTGTTGACCAGAGCCACATTGGATCCAGGCTTGGTTTCGTCTAAATCCATGAATCTTATATTGGTTCTATCTTGCTGTGCAAGTAGACTTCAGCCTCGGCGTGGTTTACTGATCTGTTATGGATCTGTTATGGAAATGAGAACACATAGGGAATACAGCTGACACGAATTAACATGACGCCACAAGGGAAGGAAATCAAGACACACCGAACATGGAAACATGAGACCTTCACAATAGAACAGGAAACTGAGGAACATGACACAGGAGTGGAGGAGAGGCAGACGAGAGGACGCAAGGGAACACAGAGGGGCACAAGGGAGAGAGAGAGGAGACGAGAGAGACACGAGGGACGAGGGACATCGATAAACATGACAAACAGGGGGAACATAGAATGAAGTACGAGGAAGGAAACAAGACAAAAGAACTCGCACAACATATAGAAACACAGACGCACAGAGAGAGAGACAGACGCCAAAGACACAAGAAGGACTCTAATAATCAGATGGTAAACAGAACAACCTAGGCACGACAGAATAAACTCAAGACTAACAAGGTGGACATAAATATCAATCACAATACAAAATGAGATCAAAACGCAAGAAAACTCAAAACGCTGGGTCAAATGACCCAGGACCATGACAGAGATTTATGGGCTCAAATTGTGGTCATAAATATTTTGTACTTGTAAATCAGGATTTGTATGTATAAAAAGAATTTGTGTGTGTGTAGAAAAGATTTGTGTGTGGACATAGCCAAAAAATATGTGTGAAACTCTGCACGCAAGTTTCAAGTTAGAAGTACGAATTTTGACCACAATTTGAGCCCATAGAGATCTGTGTGTTTGCAGTATGTGTGTGTGTAATGTGGATAACAGCATGCATGCTGAGTTTTTTCAAATGTCACCTTAAATTGATTTTTAAAACCAGATGTCACAAATGTCAAGTGGATTGACTGTGAATCAGAGGAATGGCACACACTCATACGATTCCAATTTGTCAATCACCACGTAGGCCTGACCTGGAGCCTGTTCTCCTCAGTGATGTAACTCATCATCTTGAAGCCTCGTGTTTTTGTATTTCTGGATAACAGTATCTAGCTTTTGGTTTTGGAGCGGATATCCCATATGGAAAAGAAATAGGAAAAACTTATAAAAGACTTGCATCAGCTTTAGCTTGCTTCATATAGTGAATCATATAAAGCTTATATGATTTACTCATGAAAGTGGCCACTTTCTCATTACTTTCATATATTGTTTTAGGAAGTATCCAAAACATCCAAGTTTCATTTATATAATTTTTCAAGGGATCTTATATCTGTTTTCACTCTTGTATGCTTTTCATACAAGTTTCACACAAGACAGATACAAACTTTATAAGATTTATATATATATATTTTCTATATGGGATGACCATAACTAAACATATCTACTGATAAAACTAAGCTGCTAACTCTTCAGTGTTGATTAGTACCGAAGCTGAAGATCATTTTCTGAATCTAAAATGATTCTGTAATGAAACACACTGAAATTAGTCATGGTTTGTTGGGTACATGTCATCATTTATCTTCTAAATGGGACTATAATTTACAAAATGAATGTCACACTGTTTAATAATTGCTGGGATATCTTCCAGACCACAGGCTCTCTCATCTTGACTGTGAGTTGGATAAGTGGATAAGTAGCTGGATTAAGAAAATGTATGGATGGGCATGGTTCATGGTCTGGCTGTGGGGAAGGCTGATACACCTGAGCTCATTCAGCTCATAAGTTGGTGTTGGCTCCAGTTGTAGTTGTAGTTGTTGTGTTGTGTATTCAGCTGGGAGCAGAAAAGCTGCAAGCATGTAGAAAGAACAACAACTGGAAGTAAAGTGTGTGTAGAGTGCAAATATGTGGTCGGGTCCATCTTTGATGCCACAATCTGTAATGAAGACTTAAAACTAGCCCCTGACATATTCTACACGCGGCTGTGGTCACTTAAAATCAACATCAGACAACTTAAGATGTTTTTTTTTGATAACAAAACTAAAAGTAGGATGAAATCACACTGTTAAATTGGATTTGTGTGTCGATACTTTCATATTATTAAGTTTCAGGTCAGGTGCTTTTATATTGTGATTTTCTTTAGAAAGGTAAGCATCACTCACAGCAAGAGAGCAATGAAAGGTCGCTGGATAAAAAGGAACAAAGTATTAAAAATCCTTCAAAAATGTATTTATGTGAATGCACAAAAGATTAGACCTCAGAGATGAAAAGATTTTTGATGAGAAAAACTGGATATGAGTTTTTTATTTAAAAGTGTCAAACTAAGCGAGAAAGCAAAGGTAGAAACACAGGCAAGCAGGATATGAGCAAGTAACTTGATCTTTATACCACTTTAATTTCTTATGAATCAATAAGTGATATATTATTTATTAAAGAGACCAAAAAGCTCTGAATTCAAATTGGGAGATATGTGACTTCAGATTCAACAGTTTAAATGATGCTTCGGTTATTCAGCACACCGATAATAATGCGCTGAAACAGTTTCTTAACAACTTTCCTGTTCTGCAAGTAATAACATGATCCTGAAAGTCTTTCCATTTGTACTTACATCAGACTTGCATGCAGACTAGGTCTACTTTTGAATTCTTTTTTATATTTCACCATTATTAGTCAACAGGTGAAAGAATGAAAAGTTTAAAACATTTATCAGAATCTAATAAAACACTCGATTATAATCCTTCAGATTCTGCTGAGTCTTAATTAATGATGTATGGTGGTCCTGAAAGGCCAACCAACAGCAGCTCAAGAAACACCAACAAAAAGAAAAATGTTGAAAAAGCACAACGACACAACAGAGTTTTGTGTCGTTGTTTCCTATTGTTTCCCCAGAAATCTTCCGTTTTGTTTCATATTTTTTTTCTCTTTTTTTTGCTGTTTTTTCCATTTTTACTGTGTTTTGTCTGATTTTGCAACATGTTTCTGTTTGCTTTTGTTTTTGTTAAGCCGCAGCACATTTGAAAAGAAAGATAAAGTATGTAGGCTGGAAAAAAAATTAGCTCCAAAAAGGCACAAACCAACCCTCCGTCTTTGTATCTCACTTATTTAAACCTCAGTGTTGCCAAGTTAGCTTTAATAACATTAAGACAACGTTTAAATTCATTTCAAACCAAAAAAACACTCCAAACCAGAGTGATGTGACATCAAGTCCTTGAAACAGGTCAGTCAAGAAGAATTGTTTTCTCAGAGTTCATTCATATGAGCATGGTTTGAATATACCCATATGGAAAAGAAATAGGAATAACTTATAAAAGACTTGCATCAGCTTTAGCTTGCTTCATATAGTGAATCATATAAGGCTTATATGATTTACTCATGAAAGTGGCCACTTTCTCATTACTTTCATATATTGTTTTAGGAAGTATCCAAAAAATCCAAGTTTCATTTATATAATTTTTCAAGGGATCTTATATCTGTTTTCACTCTTGTATGCTTTTCATACAAGTTTCACACAAGACAGATACAAACTTTATAAGATTTATATATATATATTTTCCATATGGGATACTGCTGGATTTGTTACCACCATCAGGCCATGTGCATAGAACCCAATGATGGTGACGGTACGTGAAACAATAAAAGGAAAGACTCTTACAAACTGCTGAAGGCAACAAACACAACTTTAGCTCCTGTGAATTGTTCATGACACCTAGATAAGATTGTAATGAGACTCATTAATAATCACTTACAGATCGGAGGTTGGGGTTGGAGGTATGTGAACCTTCATCAGTTTAAGCATGTAAACTTTCACGCTCTCTGTGATGTTCGTGGGCCACTTTTGGTGGAGAAAACGTGATGTTTCAACTTGTCTTGTGTTCATTTGTTTGGACACATCATGTCATGAAGGCAGTCAGGGTTTATTCTGCACTGCTGTCATCTTAGGACTGACAGATCAGGGGGTGCAGTACGTTTATTATTGTAATTAAAAGGCTGATTTGTTGACTGTGTTGCTGCTCCAACCACGATTGATGACAATGGAAAAAACTTTTTATCTTTGTCCACAAAGATGGATGATTGAAGCAAACTCATGTCTAAAACATCACAGTATAATGCAACAACTTTACCCAACTGCAGCTCGGCAAACAAGGGTCACTTTTGTCCACATATGTATGCTTAAAAGCCCTTCAAACTCATTCTGCTGGGAAACTTTCCCCCTAGATGCTGTTAGTTTAAAGCCCTAAATGTAAAATATGAAAAAGTTGAGCACAAAAAAAAAATTCCACATTTTTCCAGCTTATGTATAAGTTACACTGCTGTCATACGCTCTCGTCAGTCTTTTTTTCCTCTCTTTGAGGCCCCGATCATCAGTGACAGCAGTAATTCTTGGCTGCTTGACAGATGATGCAGCTCCTGTTCCATTTCTGTAGTTAAGACGTCAAAAGACAATTTTGATTATATGTTAACAAAAAAAAAACACGATTCACAAGCTGTCAGAAACTTGTGAAGCTTACATTTGGCTGAGTCTAAGAGAAATTCTAGAAAGTGACCAATAAATGCAAGCAACCTATAATGCTATCCTCAGGACCAGATACCTCTATTCTTAAAACAATAATAAATATAGAAGATCAAACATATTCCTAAACATTGCCCTATATTTGGAAAAAGTAAGTGTTTATCAGCTTCTTCTTCTTCTTCTTCTTACTGTTTAATAATAAGTTCTGACAATAAGATGTTTTTCACATTCAGCAACAGCAGGTTCCACAGGGCTTTAAATGAGGGCCACTATTAAAATCTTGGATAAATTAATATATGAGCAAACTGCACTACAAAGTAAAATATTAACTCCAAATATTTAGTCCAAATTGAAATATTAAGACCAAAATCTGACTTTTACATTTCTTTCATCCATCCATTTTCTAGTGTTTATTTGGGTCTGGGTTGCAGGGGCTGCAGTCTAAACTGGGATGCCCAGACTTCCTTCTCCTCAGGTGTTCCTGCGCCAGGTGACAGATTTAATCTTTCCGGTGTCTCCTGGATCTGCCCGAGAGCCTCCTCATGGTAGGACATCCCAAAACTCCTCACTTAGGTGGCACCCAGGAGGCGCCCTAGCATTGCCAGATCACCTCAACTGGCTCCTTTTGATGTGGAAGAGTAACACCTCCTCAAGCACATAGTGATCTAAAAACTGATCAACTGAATAAATGCTTGGTTTTCTGTTTGTTGATGGTTACATATATATGAAGAAGCAGCAGTAATTGTGTTGGTTTTCAAACGTAAAATTGAGCTAAATCCTCTTCTTCTCAGTTTCACTGTTGGTGTAGTTACTGCTTAGTAGACAGTGAAAGGGATTCATTTATCTGAGAATATTGACTGAAACCTCCCATTTAAGCTTGTCAGAGAGACTGATGTTGGTGTAACCCCAGCTAAATGAGAGATGGGCGTGGGCACCACCACGAGCTCCTCCAACCATGTCCTCAGAGAGATCATAACGAACTAAGGAGGAGACTCACCTTCACCTTGTTTAGTGTTGCTTCGGGGATCCTCAGAGAGGATTATCAACTGCATGACACCAGCAAAAGGCAACATCAACAAGATCAGCATCGGCACAGGAGAAGGTCAGCTGCCAGTCGAGATAATCACGAGACTCAAAACAGCATCATAGAGGAGCAAATGGCTGATTTCAGAGGGAAGATTTGCTCTGCGGTGGAAGACAAACAGACACACGAGCAGACAGTCAATAAGAGGAAATAAATCAGAGCGAGACAGTTGCAGTCAGCAGGTGGAGTGATGGGGAAGAAACTAATGGTCAACTTCCCTCAGCTCAGTGTGTGTGTGTGTGTGTGTGTGTGTGTGTGAGTGACCCCTCAGGTCAGATCTATAATGGAAGATCCTCTCCTCCATCTCACTGCTCTGCCCTTTGCATTCCTACTGACACACATAAATACACCCCCACACACCCCCACCTATTTTTTAACTGCACAGACACAGCCTGAGATTACAGCTACAGAGAAACACACAAATCTCTCATTTTATGTATAAAATCACATTAAATCCACATTGTGCATAGATATGCTTTTGAACATGGACAGTTCTACTTTATCCTTAATAGATATTTCTTAATGACATCTTTCCTGTCAGTGTAATTTATACAGCATGAAAGGAAAATATGGCATTCACACATCAATGTGAGCCACAGGCAGCCATGTTGTTTGTGCATAACTACATAGCCACACACTGAATGTATAAAATATAGCTACTGCAACAGGTTTAAGACACCAAATTTTAAAGCCTCAACGTCACCATGATGGTCTTTGGATCTCAAAGTGGTGCAGCATGCTAAATTATAAACCACGGCTTTAGTTAGCAAGTTGGACATAAGAGTGTACAACTGCAATGCACAAACACAGATATTAGCTATAATCTGTGTACTTGTTATGAATTGGAAAACTATGCACGGAGACCTGTTTTGAAGTGGTCTGTAGATATGTTTATTTCTGCTGTAAATGGGATATTTTAATATGGGAGTCGATGTGAATCGAGTCACTTTGGGAGCCACTAGAGGAACTGCAGTCGCTGGCTTCATTTTTCGGCCTCAGGGATTGCCACCTCTATAGGCCACGAGCACAGGAGGTGTCATGGAAGCCAAAACTGAGAAAAATCTGTACATATTTATCAGAAAGTGTTGCTTTCAAATAAATAATAACAAATATTTAAAGTAAACAATGAAACAATCCAGAATTCTAAGGTAATATATTGTCTGTCTGTTTTCATTTCCAAGGTGTAAAATAATGCAATTTGATCAAAGTTGCTTCTGTGTCTCCGGTCTTTACAAGATGTCTTGTGCTGACAGTGTGTTAGGACAGGGTTATGAAATGAGTGAGACTTAGTATCTATTTATATTTATTTATTTCAGCGACCATGTATAAAATGCATTACAGTTTTTCTCAAATGTTAAAACACAAAAGCCAATCCTGTAACCCAAATGACCAGTAGTCTAAACACATTTACTAAATGTAGCCACCATATTCCAGTACCATAAACACATGTCACATGAAGACACAATTCACAAAACACAACCCTCTGTACTCATAAATCTAAACACATTTGTCCTTGCTAAAACACATGTTGCAAAACAACTCTGCTCATATTCTCAAATGAAAGCCCATGTGATGCAAAATGCTTGCCACAGTCACCAATCTTTGAACACAGGGAACACACCTGGCGTCAGTCACTACACACAACGACTCAAAATTGAAGACACCTGTTGCTAATGATGTGACCCCACCTATAAAAGCATAGTTTGGTGAAGATGCCAAACAATCACAATGGATGAAGGCATTCGAGCGTGCGGAAGGAGAAGAGCTGCAGGCCAAAGAGGAAGAGGGGTTGAGATCAGAGGAGGAAGAGGTGAAGGCCTAAGAAGAAGAGGAGTTCGGAGTAGAGGAGGAAGAGAAGGAGGCCAACAAGAGAGAGGAGAAGGTCCAGGTGGGAGAAGAAGACAACCTCGCACCATCATAACAGATGATATGCGAGCAACAGTAATTGATCATGTCATTGGCCATGGCATGACAATGGCTGAAGCGGGACGAAGAGTACATCCAAACCTGAGTAGGTTCACCGTGGCCACCATTATCAAGGCATTTAGACAACACAACAGGTATAGTACGCTATTGCTTTCTTTGTCACACTACAGTTTTACAGGCCTGTGAAAGTGGTCTGTTACTTTACATGTAGTTTTACATATAAATCAGTCAATTGACAACACATGTTTCTTTCTTTAGAGCTGAAAGGATGCCACATAGAGGTGGGAGGGTTGCCATATTCACAGCGGCACAAGAAACCCTCATTGCAGATATGGTCCGTGAGAACAACTGCATTAGACTCCGAGAGATCAGAGACAAAGTCATTGCAGATAATGTAAACTTTGAGAACATTGATGCTGTCAGCGTGTCCACAATAGACCGAGTTCTCCGGCGCCAACAGATGAGGATGAAACAGGTCTACAGGGTTCCCTTTGAGCGCAACTCTGCGTGACACATAGAACAACGTTACGAGTATGTGCAAGTACGTATACATCCATGTCCACAGTACAGTTAGTGGACATACTGTGTTGCTTAGTGGCCTACATTACTTCTGGACAATACTGTGCTACCTGATTGACCGTTCTGAACACCTGTACGCTTTTCCATGTTCACAGAGGATAATGCAGTTGGACGCGATGGCCAGACCCCATGAGTACCTCTTCCTGGATGAGGCTGGCTTCAACCTCCAGAAACGAAGGCGAAGAGGCCGTAACATCATTGGCCAAAGAGCCATCACTGAGGTTCCTGGCCAACGGGGGGGTAATATTACTCTTTGTGCAGCTATGGGTACGGAGGGGCTTGTCCACTGGCATGCTGTCCTTGGGTCTTACAACACCCAACGTCTCCTCACCTTCCTAGAGGAGCTAAAAGACATCCTCCTGGACCGTCAACAACACCATCCTAGGCTAGCACATCACATGTATGTGATCATTTGGGACAACGTCCGCTTCCACAAAACACACCAAATCAGAGAGTGGTTCACCACCAACAGTGACCACTTTTTAAACGTCTGTCTGCCACCCTACTCCCCTTTCCTGAACCCTATAGAGGAGTTCTTCTCATCATGGAGATGGAAGGTGTATGACAGACAGCCATACACAAGAGAGAACCTCGTACGGGCAATGGAGCTGGCCTGTGCTGACATCCCAGTGGAGGCCTTCCAGGGATGGATTCGCCATTCCAGGGCGTTTTTCCCGCGGTGCCTAGCAAGGGACAATATAGCCTGTGATGTGGATGAGGTGATGTGGCCCAATGCATCTCGGCGACATGATGCCGCACAGTGACTGTGTGTAATACTGTAAAAAGACCGTGTAGACAATAAAAAAGACTTCACACCCTGATCATGTTTCCGAGAGTACTGTTGTGTGCGATAGATTCTGTTTTTGCATTGAGTTGTGTTACAGTAGTGTACGTACATGCAGGATGTTTTTATAGATTTATAGTCTTCATGTGAAACTCACAAATCTAAATGCCTAATCCTCTGCAGGGTTCTATGACGATCCGTTACTGTACAGTTTATAAAAATATGCATAAGCAGTTATGAACCAAAGAACCTTCTCACAAATTGAGCATTGTGTTTTCAATTGTTTTGCTGTAGTGTGTAATGCTGTGTATAGTGTTTACAGTTTTGACAGCTTCGAGCTGCTCTCTTGGTGTGGGAGTTTGAGTTTTGCAGTGGGAAGGTGTGGTTGTGTTTATGTAGCTTTAGAGAAGGGTGTTGTGTTTGGACATTGGGGGACCTGGTGGTAACGTTTGTGACATGTGTTTTAGCATTTGAGAAAAACTGTAAATCAGTCAATTGACAACACATGTTTCTTTCTTTAGAGCTGAAAGGATGCCACATAGAGGTGGGAGGGTTGCCATATTCACAGCGGCACAAGAAACCCTCATTGCAGATATGGTCCGTGAGAACAACTGCATTAGACTCCGAGAGATCAGAGACAAAGTCATTGCAGATAATGTAAACTTTGAGAACATTGATGCTGTCAGTGTGTCCACAATAGACCGAGTTCTCCGGCTCCAACAGATGAGGATGAAACAGGTCTACAGGGTTCCCTTTGAGCGCAACTCTGCGCGACACATAGAACAACGTTACGAGTATGTGCAAGTACGTATACATCCATGTCCACAGTACAGTTAGTGGACATACTGTGTTGCTTAGTGGCCTACATTACTTCTGGACAATACTGTGCTACCTGATTGACCGTTCTGAACACCTGTACGCTTTTCCATGTTCACAGAGGATAATGCAGTTGGACGCGATGGCCAGACCCCATGAGTACCTCTTCCTGGATGAGGCTTGCTTCAACCTCCAGAAACGAAGGCGAAGAGGCCGTAACATCATTGGCCAAAGAGCCATCACTGAGGTTCCTGGCCAACGGGGGGGTAATATTGCTCTTTGTGCAGCTATGGGTACGGAGGGGCTTGTCCACCGGCATGCTGTCCTTGGGTCTTACAACACCCAACGTCTCCTCACCTTCCTAGAGGAGCTAAAAGACATCCTCCTGGACCGTCAACAACACCATCCTAGGCTAGCACATCACATGTATGTGATCATTTGGGACAACGTCCGCTTCCACAAAACACACCAAATCAGAGAGTGGTTCACCACCAACAGTGACCACTTTTTAAACGTCTGTCTGCCACCCTACTCCCCTTTCCTGAACCCTATAGAGGAGTTCTTCTCATCATGGAGATGGAAGGTGTATGACAGACAGCCATACACAAGAGAGAACCTCGTACGGGCAATGGAGCTGGCCTGTGCTGACATCCCAGTGGAGGCCTTCCAGAGATGGATTCGCCATTCCAGGGCGTTTTTCCCGCGGTGCCTAGCAAGGGACAATATAGCCTGTGATGTGGATGACGTGATGTGGCCCAATGCATCTCGGCGACATGATGCCGCACAGTGACTGTGTGTAATACTGTAAAAAGACCGTGTAGACAATAAAAAAGACTTCACACCCTGATCATGTTTCCGAGAGTACTGTTGTGTGCGATAGATTCTGTTTTTGCATTGAGTTGTGTTACAGTAGTGTACGTACATGCAGGATGTTTTTATAGATTTATAGTCTTCATGTGAAACTCACAAATCTAAATGCCTAATCCTCTGCAGGGTTCTATGACGATCCGTTACTGTACAGTTTATAAAAATATGCATTGGCAGTTATGAACCAAAGAACCTTCTCACAAATTGAGCATTGTGTTTTCAATTGTTTTGCTGTAGTGTGTAATGCTGTGTATAGTGTTTACAGTTTTGACAGCTTCGAGCTGCTCTCTTGGTGTGGGAGTTTGAGTTTTGCAGTGGGAAGGTGTGGTTGTGTTTATATAACTTTAGAGAAGGGTGTTGTGTTTGGACATTGGGGGACCTGGTGGTAACGTTTGTGACATGTGTTTTAGCATTTGAGAAAAACTGTAATCACATAAAGGCAAGGCAAGGCAAGTTTATTTATATAGCACAATTCAACAACAAGGTGATTCAAAGTACTTTACAGAGACATTAAAAACAAAAACAAATAAAAAGCATGATTTAAAATTGATTAAAAAACAAAAAAAAAAAAAAACAGTAGGTAAAATCAGAACAGTAGATAAAATTTAAGTTTTGAAATTTAAGCTTAAAAGTGTCTGAGGCTTTCTGGGAGTTTGTTCCAGATATATGGAGCATAAAAGCTGAATGCAGCTTCTCTGTGTCTGGTTCTCACTCTGGGAACTGATAAAAAACCGGATCCAGATGACCTGAGGGATCTGGAAGGTTCATACTGGGTCAGGAGGTCACTGATGTATTTTGGTCCTAAACCATTCAGAGCTTCACAGACCAGCATCAGAACTTTAAAGTCTATCCTCTGACGGACAGGCAGCCAGTGTAAAGACCTCAGAGCTGGACTGATGTGGTCCACTTTTTTGGTCTTAGTGAGGACTCGAGCAGCAGAGTTCTGAATGAGCTGTAGTTGTCTGACTGATTTTTTAGGTAGACCTGTAAAGATGCTGTTGCAGTAATCAAGCCTGCTAAAGATGAATGCATGGACTAGTTTTTCCAGGTCCTGTTGAGACATCAGATCTTTTATCCTTGAAATATTCTTGAGGTGATAGTAAGCTGATTTTGTTATTGTCTTAATTTGTTTTTCTAAGTTTAGGTCTGCTCTGCATCCATCGCTACACCCAAATTTCTCGCCTGGTTTGTGGTTTTTAGGTGTATAGATTGAAGTTCTCTGGTGACCTGTAATCGTTTTTCTTTGGCACCAAAGACTATTACTTCAGTTTTGTTTTTGTTTAGCTGGAGAAAATTGTGGCACAACCAGTCATTAATTTCCTCAATGCATTTACCAAGAGCCTGTCCAGAGCCTCGGTCTCCTGGTGACATTGTGATATATATTTGTGAGTCATCTGCATAGCTATGATAGTTTATTTTGTTGTTCTTTATAATCTGTGCCAGTGGGAGCATGTAAATGTTAAACAGAAGGGGTCCCAAGATGGAACCTTGGGGAACTCCACATGTGATACTTGTCTGCTCAGATGTGAAGTTACCTATCGATACAAAGTATTTCCTGTTTTCTAAGTATGTTTTGGAATCAGTTTAGTACAGTTCCTGAAAGACCTGCCCAATTCTCCAGTCGTTTGAGTAATATGTTGTGGTCAACTGTATCAAATGCTGCACTGAGATCCAGTAAAACCAAGACTGACATTTTTCCACTGTCTGTATTCAGACATATGTCATTAAACACTTTGGTCAGAGCGGTTTCAGTGCTGTGGTTCTGTCTAAAACCTGACTGGAAGGCATCATAGCAGTTATTCTGTTTTAAGAAGTAATTGAGCTGTTGAGAAACTGCTTTTTCAATGATCTTACTAAAAAATGGGAGATTTGAGATCGGCCTGTAGTTGTTCATTTGTGTCTTGTCAAGATTGTCCTTTTTCAGTATAGGTTTAATTACAGCAGTTTTTAGTGGTTCTGGAAACACACCTGACATTAAAGAACAGTTGACGATCTGTAACAGGTCTGACTCCAAAGTCTTTGAGACCTTTTTGAAAAAAACTTGTTGGCAGGACATCTAAACAGCAAGAGGAGGAGTTCAGTTGACCTAAGATGTCCTCCAGGTCTTTGCTGTTAATAGGGTGAAACTGTTTGATGGTGTTTAAACAGTTTCTCGGTAGACACAGTACATATCCTGAATCTGCTATTGATGTACCAATTGCTTGTCTAATCTTTTGGATTTTTTCTGTGAAGAATTTGGCAAAGTCATTACATGCCATGGTCGAATAAAGTTCAGCTGACACAGGAGGGTTTGTTAGCCTGTCAACTGTAGAAAATAAGACCCGAGCATTATGACTGTTTTTGGTGATGATGTCAGAGAAGTAGGACCTCCTTGCACTCCTCAGTTGTAAATTATAATTGTGAAGTTTCTCTTTATAGATGTCATAATGCACCTGAAGGTTTGTTTTTCTCCATCTGCGCTCAGCTTTCCTAAACTCTCTTTTTTCATTTTTCACCAGTGTGGAGTTTCTCCATGCTCAGTGGCTAGTGGATCTGAGGGCAGACCACAGCGACCTCCCCGAACAGGGTCCAGTAACCATCACCATGGCAGATATCCAAGAAAGGGTCTCCAGTATGAAGAGTTGGACAGCACAAGGCTCTGACATGGTTCACGCCTACTGGCTGAAGAAGCTGACTGCACTCCACGAGCACCTGGCAGCACAAATGAACCAGCTGCTAGTTGACGAGAGACACCCGGAATGGCTAACCTAAGGCCGGACAGTCCTGATCCTCAAGGACCCCCCAGAAGGGACCGGTCCCCTCCAACTACTGACCAATAACCTGCCTCAGCACCACATGGAAGATCCTGTCAGGCATCATAGCGGCTAAGATGAACAGGCACATGGGTCAATACATGAGTGGGGCACAGAAAGGAATAGGCAAGAATACCAGAGGCGCAAAACACCAGCTACTGGTAGACAGAACAGTCAGCCGAGACTGCAAGACCAGGCTGACTAACCTGTGCACTGCCTGGATTGATTACAAGAAGGCCTATGACTCAATGCCCCACAGCTGGATACTGGAATGCCTAGAATTGTACAAGATCAACAGGACCCTAAGAGCCTTCATCAGGAACTCAATGGGGATGTGGCGTACAACACTAGAGGCCAACTCCAAGCCCATAGCACAAGTCACCATCAAGTGCGGGATCTACCAAGGAGATGCTCTGTCCCCACTGCTGTTCTGCATAGGCCTTAACCCCCTCAGTGAGATAATTGACAAGACTGGCTACGGATACCGACTACGGAACGGAGCAGTTGTCAGCCACCTCCTGTACATGGATGACATCAAGCTGTATGCCAAGAGTGAACGAGACATCGATTCACTGATCCACACCACCAGGATATACAGCAATGATATCGGAATGTCGTTCGGGCTGGAGAAGTGTAGTCGGATGGTAACAAAGAGAGGGAAGGTGGTCAGAACGGAGGGGATCAAACTACCAGAAGGCAACATTGCAGACATAGAGGACAGTTACAAGTACCTGGGGATCCCGCAGGCGAATGGGAACCATGAAGAGGCCGCTAGGAAAGCTGCAACCACCAAGTACCTGCAGAGGGTCAGGCAAGTCCTGAGGAGTCAGCTGAACGGTAAGAACAAGATCCGGGCTATCAACACCTACGCCCTGCCCGTGATCATGTACCCTGCTGGGGTAATAGGCTGGCCAAAGGAGGAGATAGAAGCCACTGACATCAAGACAAGAAAGCTCCTTACCATGCATGGAGGGTTTCACCCCAAGTCCAGCACCCTGAGGCTATACGCTAAGCGGAAGGAAGGGGGCCGGGGACTGGTGAGTGTCAGCACCACAGTCCAGGATGAGACAACGAACATCCAAGAATACATTGGGAAGATGGCCCCAACTGACCGAGTGCTCAGTAAATACCTCAGGCAGCAGAAACCATGAAAGGACAGGCCCCTGCACGGTATGTACCACCGGCAGATAGAGGAGGTGGCTGATATCCAGAAATCCTACCAGTGGCTGGACAAAGCTGGACTGAACGACAGCACAGAGGCACTAATCATTGCAGCACAGGAACAAGCTCTGAATACAAGATCCATAGAGGCTGGGGTCTATCACACCAGGCAAGACCCCAGGTACAGGCTGTGTAAAGATGCCCCTGAGACAATCCTGCACATAACAGTAGGGTGCAAGATGCTAGCAGGCAGGGCATACATGGAACGCCATAACCAAGTGGCCGGCATAGTATACAGAAACATCTGTGCCGAATATGGCCTGGAAGTTCCGAGGTCAAAATGGGAGACGCCCCCAAGGGTGGTGGAGAATGACCGAGCTAAGATCCTGTGGGACTTCCAGATACAGATGAACAAAATGGTGGTGGCTAACCAACCGGACATAGTGGTGGTAGACAAACAGAAGAAGACGGCCGTAGTGATCGATGTAGCGGTTCTGAATGACAGCAACATCAGGAAGAAGGAACACGAGAAGCTGGAGAAATACGAAGGGCTCAGAGAAGAGCTCGAGAGGATGTGGAGGGTGAAGGTAACGGTGGTCCCTGTGGTAATCGGAGCACTAGGTGCGGTGACTCCCAAGCTAGGCGAGTGGCTCCAGCAGATCCCGGGAACAACATCGGAGATCTCTGTCCAGAAGAGCGCAATCCTGGGAACAGCTAAGATACTGCGCAGGACCCTCAAGCTCCCAGGCCTCTTGTAGAGGACCCGAGCTTGAAGGATAAAACTGCCCGCAGGGGCGAGCTGGGTGTGTGTGTGTGGTTTTTTTTATCCATATTTATACACACACACATATAAAGTTGTTTAAGCATTTGAATCAGCTTATAAAGTTAATGCACTGATTAATCAGGAGCTGTAGCGTACTCAGAATCTTCACTGCCCGTCAACTAAATGTCAGAGTTTACTTCTTATTTTTAGTTATGTAATGCTACAAATTATCCTTAATATATGGTATGTTTTTTGTTTTGTTTTGTTTTATTTCCAGTTGTGGTTGACAAAGTGAGTACGCCACCTGCAGCTGCACACACACACACAGCGGTGCTCAGCATGCCTGTTGTGTTGACACAGAGCATCTGATGTTTGTTTTATTATTGAAGTGAAGAGCAGCAGGATGTCTGTTGCCTCATTCACACAGAATATGCCATTCATTATTGAACAGCTCAAACCGAATCACAGCAGCTTGAAAAGGGAAACGGATGCTTTTCTCACCTCTTATCTTTGCACAAAAATTCTCAGTAAAACCACTAAAACAGTGACACAGAAGAAAAAGACCAACCCTTGATTCCACTACAACTGAAAACAGCATTTTCAGTTTCCCTGACCTTTGACCTTTGTTTCCTGTATTTTGTAACAATGGTGTGTTTTTATTATTATGTCCAGTGGCGGATGCTCCTGTTGCTGAAGCTCATGCAGCGAGACATGATTCATATACATCTTCAGAGCTTCAGAGCTGCATGCGACGCAGGAAGCATGGTGGCTGTTTGGTGAGCAAGCCTTATCTAATCTCCTCTGATCTGGGTTCATCTGTAGATCAATGTGGATTAAGCCTTTACATACAGGCAGATTAGCTCCCACAGCCACAGCTTTTACTTTTCAAATGACCCCCCCGGATGCATCGCAGATATGGGAAAGCCGCAGATAGGCGGTAATAAATCCTGCGAGGAACATATGGAGGGGAAAATGAGAGATGTAAAGCGTGGAGAATCGACCTGAAAGCAAATGAAGATCCCACAGTCATTACAGTGACGGCAGCACGACATCTCTCTAATATGAAGATTTAATGGAGAGCCTGAGGCTGCACGTGGTCATTGCATAGAGAGCACAGCGGAGAGTGGAAGAGAGCGAGAGACAAAGACAGTGATTGAATGTAGGAGGGAGACAGGACAGGAACCAAATCAGAAAGACAGAAATAACCAGGAGACACCTACAGATTCCTTCAGCAGCAAAAATCAGCTGGTGTGAATGTAAAGGGATGATCCCCGAGGTTTCCATTGCATCATTTCTGT
Source organism: Perissodus microlepis (assembly GCF_051167445.1). NCBI lineage: Eukaryota > Metazoa > Chordata > Actinopteri > Cichliformes > Cichlidae > Perissodus > Perissodus microlepis. The sequence goes on along the minus strand of NC_140467.1, from coordinate 29,732,300 downwards.
GTTTATGGCCAGCCCTTCCTCAGCCAGAGCCTGTAAGTGCTATAACACGGTGCTATTATCTCTCCGGATATAATGGCTTTGAATGTTGACTGGATTCAGATTGGATTCACAGTGAGGAAAACAAAGGATTTACAGACAATGATGCACACTTTTTGAAGAGAACTGAAATTTGAAAACTGCTCTCATCAGTACCGAGATATTAACAATGGATCATGTGATAAAATTAATAACAGGTAGTGATGAACCACAGACTGAATATAAAAGAGTTACACAGCTTGTGGGGTTTATAAAGCCAACAAGCAAAGAAATGTCTTAAATCTCAATTTTTTGAATGCCCAGCAGGGGGTAGCTTCTCTGGTTGGTAAAAAAGCTTCTACTTGTACAGAAATCAATGGGAAATGGCTCTTTTGAACTATAGCAACCACTTTCCTAATGAGTTTATGTTGTTGGTCTCCGTCACAAGGATGACATCTTGCTGACTATGCCAACTCATTTAGTAAATGAGGATCCTCCTCAGAGTCAAAAAGGAGGATGCTTATTGGCTACTGACTAATGAGAACCTTAACAGCACATCCTGGATTTCTAACACTGGCAAGCTTGGTCAGGCTGCAAACGAACAGACACACATAATAATTCAATTCAATTCAATTCAATTCAATTTTATTTATATAGCGCCAAATCACAACAAAAGTCACAGATTTTAGACTGTTAGTACAGTTATACACATATCAAATCATTTGATATGTGTAATTTTATGCTATGTCTAGCATTTTTAATTCAAAGAGTATAAACAACATTAACACAGTTATAAGGTTCGGTTTTTGTGAAGCACGAATTAAAGGTTTTTTTGTCAGAGCTGCTGGGATTGGTCTTTTAAGGTGTGCTCTGCTGGTCTCTGCTGCTCTACAGCATTATTGGGATATTACCCTAAATTTGACCAGGGCTACCAAGTAGTTTTTATAGCTTAAACCTAACCAGCATGAAAAAGCAAATTATAAAAAACAAAACCAGCCAAAGAAGCAAAACAAAGTGCTACCAAAAACTGTGGACTTCTGGCTGGTAGCCAGCAGACTATGCCATCTCTCCAACCTCAACCCTGGACCATTATTTCACAGCAGTCGGTGAGTCAAGGTGCTGATTGCCTTGCTTTAGAGACAGTTTTTGGCCTTGTTTGATTTTTTCTTGAGATAAAGTATAAATGAAACAACATCAACATGTTTTGTGTCCTGAAGTTGAATTATTTGGGAAGAAGAAAGAACAATCTATAACAACATGAAAAAAATTGCTCTAAAACTGATGCTTGGCTGAGGCACCATAATGATTTTAACCTGCTTTGCTGCTACTTCGGGACTACTAAACAACCAGACGAAACTAAAATGATTAAAAATGTTTGCTTTTAAAATATTTTCCAGTGTCATCTTAGTTTTTGCTGTAAACATGTACATTTTGAACTAGGAGTATATTTTCTGATGACTACACCATGTGGTCATCAGAGGAACTGCACTTTTTGGCACTTCTGGAAGTTGTTATTTTAATAAAAACCAACTATTCAGTTTCCCAGTGTGTTTATCTTCCAGCTGTTGTTTTCCTCTCATCACATGAAACTATTTTCAACACCGGCAACCAAAAATGTCTGATATATACACACCAAACAAACTAAACAGCACAGAGATAACGTTAACAGAGTAAAGCCATTGTAATTCTCATGGTAAACATCCAACAGGGACTCTGGGGTAAACGCAAAAAGTAGAAACTGTAATATTATTTAAGAAGACACAAAAGACTATACGGCACAGCATAAAAGAGTTGGAATAATAACCGTAGACCACGTGAAATTGAACCATAGCTCACCTGAAATCTTTTTTAACCAGCAAACCGAAATGTGTGCAAACACTGAAGATACCAGTACAAAAAACATAAAGCATCAAACAAACAGGTTTATTGACTTTTGCTCACAGCAAAGCGGTTTAAAGACTCATCAAAATAAACTGTCTCTACTTTAGAGAGCTCACGAAGGAGAGCCCTCAGGATTACAACACAGTTTATTAGATACATGACACTAAATGTCTTTCATTTGATCATTACGATTAGAGCCACAGGAACGATGTCATTATTGGTAATTATTGGTAATTGGTAACTTAATTCTTGATACCAAAATTGATTAAAAGAAAAGCAAATATATTTCAATATAAAATCCTGTGCGATTTTATATTGAAATATATTTCAAATCCCACAGGATTTTATATCCTGGCACATCCCACAGGCAGCATGGTGGCATGGTGGTTAGCACTGTTGCCTCACAGCAAGAAGGTCCTGAGTTTTATACCACTTTCTGTGTGGAGTTCTCCCCATGTTTGCGTGGGTTCTCTCTGGGTACTCCAGCTTACTCCCACATTCCAAAGACATGCAGTTAGTGGGGATAGGTTAATTGGTAACTCTGGATTGCCTATACTGAAGGTGTGAACATGAGTGCGAATGGTTGTCTGTCTCTATGTGTTAGTCCTGCAACAGACTGGGGATCTGTCCAGGGTGTAAACTCCCTCTTGCCCTGAGACAGATGGGATAGACTCCAGGCCCCCTCTGACCCTGACAAGGATAAGTTGAAGAAAATGGATCAATAAAATCCCACATTCTTTTAAAAATTTGGCTTGTGTCAGTTTTTGACCTTTTAGCCTAAAACTGAAAGTCTTCAAATAATGCATTGTGAAATATTTCCTAATATTAACCTAAACACTCTGTGACACTATTTGCATACCTTCTTTCAAACGCTTATAAGTTTCTCCCCGATCATCCAGTAGAATGTATCAGTCTTGCTATGACCCTTAATTCCTGATGGAGTCAGAGTGACACTACCCATATAAACTGGACAACAATAGAATAGAAGTAACAGAAGACATTTTATTTTCTGAAGTTTTGTCCTGTCTACTCCTCACTGTTGTTGGACCATTATTTTTTATTTTCTTCTGCTTTCCACTTTCATTGGACTGTTCCTTGAAGAATGCTTTTGTCCTGTACTTCAGGTCTTATGTCGTGGTCATACCAGTTGAGTTTTCTTCTCATGAAGCTTAAGGATCTGTATGCATGTCTGCCTACATTCCTGGGCATTTGAGCTCTAGTCTATTTGTTATTACTTCTTCTTCCCAGGCTGTCAAACTCAGTTTTCTCATCATTGCTCTGAACCGATCATTTTCTTGCTCGCCTTCTGCGGGCCATATGGTTTAGATCTCAGTACCTCTCACCGTTCTGCCTTTGAGACTCTCATTTGTGCAATGTGTGTAATCTCCATCTCCAGCACATCCTGACTGATCACTGAGAGTCTCATTCTCTATTTACTTTATCTCTGCCACCACCAGCGTCTAGACTCTAGAGGTCTAATTCTACTTGCTAACATTGTCAGGAATCTGCTCTGCTATCTTGCCGTCATCTGAATCTAATCACTGTAAAGTTTATACTTCATCCTCTGCACTACAATAATTCTTGACAATTCTTTCAAATGATCTCTTTTATTGAATTTACTGTAAACAGAACTCCACATGGAACTGTGTGCTGTTCAGTGATCCTGCAAATGACACTGATTGTGATGAATTCAGTACAGTACCGTGATGGGTTATTGAAAAAAATATAGTGATGTAATTACATAATGCATTACATTATGCATTATGCCCAACATTGTCAATGACTGCAAGGTTCCTGTTTTTGTTCTGGCTGTCTACTATGAGTTTAACAAATCAGTATGCTGTGAGTTTTTTCCAGTTCTCAACAGGTTTTCAGGCCCGCATAGAAAGATCCATCCTGAAACAGGTTCTATTTTCTCCTCTGAAAACTGCCCGAAGGAGCTCCTACGGGGTCAGTTGGCCACACAAAGGTGCTGGCCATCTTAACCTTGTATACACTGATCGTACTCTGAGCACGTCCACCAAGACAATGTTTGTAATTCCACCAGATGTGCCACAGTGGGTCTCAGAAGCATCCCACTCCATGACGCAGAGTCTACTTTTGACCAGTGTTGGTCAAGTTACTTGAAAAAAGTAATCAGTAACTAATTACTGATTACTTACCCAAAAAAGTAATCCCGTTACTTTACTGATTACTTATTTTCAAAAGTAATTAATTACTTAGTTACTTTTTAAAAACACGATTTACAACCTGAATAGGTAATAAAGCGATAGATCTGTCAGGCCAATTCTACTTTTTCTGCATAATCCATCACAAAATGTAATCAAATGGAAAAGTCCCTTTTTAAAACTTGTTTTATTAGTTTTAATCTTTTAACTTTATGCATCAAGCAAAAATTTAATTATATGCAACATTCTCTGACTTGAATAAATTAGTTTAACATTTAAACCTATTTTCTGCACATTCCAGCACATAAAATATTTTTTTGTGTGTGTTTACACTCACTCTTTCAAATAGATGCAAGTAAAACACAGCAGAAAATAAATAAAGTCACAGACTAGCGGTCCTGTTGCTCTATTTTCACCTGTAAAACAGGAGCAGGGTAGGCGGAGGTTTACCCTGGTGCAGGTGTGCCGCAGCGGTCAGTGGAAGAATCCGCGAGTTTCTCTGTGAATTTCCCATTACGTCATAGCGCACTCGGTGCTTGCTTGGAAGTTTAGGGCTTTTTTTTCCGCTGTAAAAAGAAGTTTTCTTCCCACGCACAACGGACGCTAATGTTTTTGTCACTTTTTATGGAATCAAACTCAAAGTAAGGTCAGTACTTCCACGCTTTAAACGCTGCACGCTCATACTCTCTCCGCACTCGATATATGATCCATTGTTGATCTGCAGACAGCTGTTGTCACGAACGTGGCACTCGCTTACATCACTGTCATGAGACATTCTTGCAAAAAAAATCACGGTTTTAGTAACGCAGTAACGCAGCGTTCCTACGGGAAAGTAACGGTAATCTAATTACCGTTTTTGCAATAGTAATCCCTTACTTTACTCGTTACTTGAAAAAAGTAATCGGATTACAGTAACGCGTTACTGCCCATCTCTGCTTTTGACAGAAGCTGCTGGAAGCAAAATGTGAAGGGCAGGAAGCCAAACATAAAAAAACCACAGAGCTTTCATAATCAGTGACCCTATGCTGATAAATGCGCTCAAGCATTCCATTTATGATTTGTATTCCTCCAAAGAATTGGATAAAACTGCATCAGATTCCCAGGGGGACACCCCGTGCTACTCCCCGTGGGCAAAAACATCCTGAGACATGTCCAGTAAAATCAGATCCTTACTGGCATGAGTTTGATCTGATGTTGGTTCCCTAGAAAACGTGCACAGCCCTGTAGGATCTCTACATGTGACTGCTGATGCTTGTTGACCAGTGTGATTCATTTTTAGTTATGTCACAGTGGTCCCAGAGCTTTTCTGGTTAATACAAAACTATTATCACTGCAGGAAAGGACACCGATTTGTAACAAAGTGAATTACCCTTACAAAGAGGGTGCGAGTGGGAGTTATTTCTACACTGAGCCATTTGGAGGAAACATGAATGTCCTCATTAATGTGACGGACTGCCATAAAGTGCTAAGAGCTCCAGTTTAACGTCAGTGAGTATTTGTTTTGTGTTAGATAAGAATGGGAACTTCTGACCTGACAAAGGCTGATTATGGCTGAAACACTGATGTTTTTATGTGAAAGCTGCAGAGGTTTGGAGTGTTTCCAAAGATACTGTCCCTGTCTTTGTGTTATTCTTTTTGTGTATCTGCACACCACTTCTGCTACGTTCTTTGCTGTAAACTGTCGATAAAGAAATGAATTTTATGAAAACAAAACTTGTTTCCAGTCAGATAAAAATTAATGGAAAACAGCGCCAGCGTCACACTGTGTTGCCACCGGGCCCACAGTCAGATAACTAATGTACCCATTGAATTTCAATGAGTCCCTCTGAGGAGAAATATCCTGAATAACTCAGCCACACTGACAGCTGGAATCCATTTTATTGCACAGATTCACTTCGTTCCAATCACATATGATCTATCCTGTGATGTTCATGGCCTTGTTAAAAAGAAACATTTATCCACAAAGGAGCAGCCCTTCAAGCACAAGGGAAAAAACACATTTTATTATGTCTGGAACCTTTAAAGAGCCAATATGAGACAAAATGAAACGAAAAACCAGGCAGTTAAAACGGTAACTCTGACCCCATTTCCACCTGCTATTACAGTTTTTCTCAAATGCTAAAACACATGTCACAAACGTTACCACCAGGTCCCCCAATGTCCAAACACAACACCCTTCTCTAAAGTTATATAAACACAACCACACCTTCCCACTGCAAAACTCAAACTCCCACACCAAGAGAGCAGCTCGAAGCTGTCAAAACTGTAAACACTATACACAGCATTACACACTACAGCAAAACAATTGAAAACACAATGCTCAATTTGTGAGAAGGTTCTTTGGTTCATAACTGCCAATGCATATTTTTATAAACTGTACAGTAACGGATCGTCATAGAACCCTGCAGAGGATTAGGCATTTAGATTTGTGAGTTTCACATGAAGACTATAAATCTATAAAAACATCCTGCATGTACGTACACTACTGTAACACAACTCAATGCAAAAACAGAATCTATCGCACACAACAGTACTCTCGGAAACATGATCAGGGTGTGAAGTCTTTTTTATTGTCTACACGGTCTTTTTACAGTATTACACACAGTCACTGTGCGGCATCATGTCGCCGAGATGCATTGGGCCACATCACCTCATCCACATCACAGGCTATATTGTCCCTTGCTAGGCACCGCGGGAAAAACGCCCTGGAATGGCGAATCCATCCCTGGAAGGCCTCCACTGGGATGTCAGCACAGGCCAGCTCCATTGCCCGTACGAGGTTCTCTCTTGTGTATGGCTGTCTGTCATACACCTTCCATCTCCATGATGAGAAGAACTCCTCTATAGGGTTCAGGAAAGGGGAGTAGGGTGGCAGACAGACGTTTAAAAAGTGGTCACTGTTGGTGGTGAACCACTCTCTGATTTGGTGTGTTTTGTGGAAGCGGACGTTGTCCCAAATGATCACATACATGTGATGTGCTAGCCTAGGATGGTGTTGTTGACGGTCCAGGAGGATGTCTTTTAGCTCCTCTAGGAAGGTGAGGAGACGTTGGGTGTTGTAAGACCCAAGGACAGCATGCCGGTGGACAAGCCCCTCCGTACCCATAGCTGCACAAAGAGTAATATTACCCCCCCGTTGGCCAGGAACCTCAGTGACGGCTCTTTGGCCAATGATGTTACGGCCTCTTCGCCTTCGTTTCTGGAGGTTGAAGCCAGCCTCATCCAGGAAGAGGTACTCATGGGGTCTGGCCATCGCGTCCAACTGCATTATCCTCTGTGAACATGGAAAAGCGTACAGGTGTTCAGAACGGTCAATCAGGTAGCACAGTATTGTCCAGAAGTAATGTAGGCCACTAAGCAATACAGTATGTCCACTAACTGTACTGTGGACATGGATGTATACGTACTTGCACATACTCGTAACGTTGTTCTATGTGTCGCGCAGAGTTGCGCTCAAGGGGAACCCTGTAGACCTGTTTCATCCTCATCTGTTGGCGCCGGAGAACTCGGTCTATTGTGGACACACTGACAGCATCAATGTTCTCAAAGTTTACATTATCTGCAATGACTTTGTCTCTGATCTCTCGGAGTCTAATGCAGTTGTTCTCACGGACCATATCTGCAATGAGGGTTTCTTGTGCCGCTGTGAATATGGCAACCCTCCCACCTCTATGTGGCATCCTTTCAGCTCTAAAGAAAGAAATGTGTTGTCAATTGACTGATTTATATGTAAAACTACATGTAAAGTAACAGACCACTTTCACAGGCCTGTAAAACTGTAGTGTGACAAAGAAAGCAATAGCGTACTATACCTGTTGTGTTGTCTAAATGCCTTGATAATGGTGGCCACGGTGAACCTACTCAGGTTTGGATGTACTCTTCGTCCCGCTTCAGCCATTGTCATGCCATGGCCAATGACATGATCAATTACTGTTGCTCGCATATCATCTGTTATGATGGTGCGAGGTTGTCTTCTTCTCCCACCTGGACCTTCTCCTCTCTCTTGTTGGCCTCCTTCTCTTCCTCCTCTACTCCGAACTCCTCTTCTTCTTAGGCCTTCACCTCTTCCTCCTCTGATCTCAACCCCTCTTTGGCCTGCAGCTCTTCTCCTTCCGCACGCTCGAATGTCTTCATCCATTGTGATTGTTTGGCATCTTCACCAAACTATGCTTTTATAGGTGGGGTCACATCATTAGCAACAGGTGTCTTCAATTTTGAGTCGTTGTGTGTAGTGACTGACGCCAGGTGTGTTCCCTGTGTTCAAAGATTGGTGACTGTGGCAAGCATTTTGCATCACATGGGCTTTCATTTGAGAATATGAGCAGAGTTGTTTTGCAACATGTGTTTTAGCAAGGAAAAATGTGTTTAGATTTATGAGTACAGAGGGTTGTGTTTTGTGAATTGTGTCTTCATGTGACATGTGTTTATGGTACTGGAATATGGTGGCTACATTTAGTAAATGTGTTTAGACTACTGGTCATTTGGGTTACAGGATTGGCTTTTGTGTTTTAACATTTGAGAAAAACTGTAACATGTGATCTGTATCATTATTGTTCAGTCTTGACAGGGAAACCACCTGTCGCAATCAGAATATGATCAGTCCATTGGTCTATTTTCTGCTGTTTTGTCAAAGCTCCTTGACAAAACTCCGTACATTAAAATACTAGCGAGATGGGCCTCACACTATCAGCTCATCATATTATGACTAAGAAAGCTGCATCCACGAACTTTACAGATCCAATGTAGAAACAGATACTGGATGAGGTTAAGATCTTGCTGTCCAATTACTGGTGGCAGAGGCCTATAGAAACTATGGTTGTGCAGGTAAGGAACTGACGTTTTATTTACAGCTTCTCATACACAAAGCACAACATATTATTGAGAACAGTCCAAATCAGGTGAATGGTTTCACAGATATTAAAGCTTGAATATGGAAACAAAACTACATTTTCATGCAACTTCAGTGTGATATTCCCCGGGTATTTTTATATACAATACTATTAGGACCTTGATTTTTCTAAGGTTCATCTGGATTTTGTGCGTGGTGTCATACCTGGGGAATATCACAATGAAGTTGGATGAAAATGTGTTTTTGTTTCCATATTCAAGCTTTAATATCTGTGAAACCATTCACCTGATTTGGACTGTCATAACATAACAGTAAGCTGTAAATACAATATCAGTCCCTAACCTGCAAAACTGTGGCCTCCACATCTGCTGTCTGAGATCAGGTATCCAAATATTAAGGCATTTCAAGTTAACCTGAGAGTTTGTATCCATAGAGTCATAGAGCCAAATATTTGAAAGACCAAGCTCAAGTAGTTTTGTAGAAAATGTCCTTTGCATAGTAGGGGCCTGAAAGTTTGGGTAAAGTTAATTTAATTTTTATTGATATAGAACCAAATCAAAACCAATTACTTCAAGATGCTTTATACTGCACTGTAAAATGTAATATTGTGTTTAATTAAAAATATTAAAAAGGCTGAACTCAATTTTTAAAAATTTGTTATTAGAACTCGATTTAAATAAGTTACCAGTACTTTTTAATGCAAAAATGCTGATAAACTCAATTTATTTGAGTTGTCTTAACTTAGAAAAACTAAGTAAGCTGGAAGTTTTGCTTCTCAGGGCGGAAGGATGAAAGATGTGTTTTGAAAATGCCACGTGACTACCGTCCTCCTCCCCCTCGGATCAGTCCGCATGTTCATGGTGCCAGCATTTGTTATGGAATATGTTGAGCAAACCTGGAGAAGTGTCAGCTCAAGAGATTATTGTCATTGCTGTGGATCTTTACCTGATACACTGACTTGGTGAGTAAATGTTTACTCTTATTCAAACTGATTTTGTGGCTTCTCTTAGTTTAGCACCAGGTTTATAATCTTGCTAGCTAGTTAGTGTTAGCCTAGCGTTGCTGCTGCCGCTGGGCTCATGTTACTTAAAAATTAACACCACAGCCTTAAAAACCTTACATAAAACTATGTCTGTGAAATTTTCTGTTGATTGTTTGAAATAAAAAAGTGAGATAAGAGCCCAGACAAAATTCTTCGGGAGGTGCAGCCGTTAGGGGTAGGGTGGGTATTTTCAATCCATAGCCATAACTAACTAACTAACTAACTAACTAACTATATATCATGTTTAACCTGAGTGGCAAAAGAGTGCAGGGGGGGGTTGAAAACAATACGCCAGGAGTTAGCTGTGCTTGCCGGCTCTATCGAGCCTTGACCTCCCAGTCAGCTATAGCGCTGGTGGATAACAGAGCTCTCCGAAAACGTGGAAGCACTTTTGCAAATATGTGATATTTTGATAAATTAAGTAGATATTTGAGCATTACACAGCTACATTCTCGCCTGAAAATATCTTAAAAGGTTATTTTGTAACCAAGAAAGGGTAATCTGGGGAAAAGGATGATGCGTTTGTCGCTGGTTGTCGGAGCCTGTGCGTACTTGTAAGCGCCGCAATGGCGGAGGAGCGTGGCTACAAAACTTATTACTTTTTCTGGGTCATAAAATAAACTTTTAAGATATTTTCAGGCGAGAATGTAGCTGTGTAAAGTTCAAATGTCTGCTCGATTTATCAAGACATCACATATTTGCAAAAATGCTCCGACGTTTTCGGAGACGTTCATTTTTTTTCATGTTTTGTGGCAGCTTTTGAACATCTGTGGCATCTATTAATGTCAAATCTAGCCTTTATTTAACAACATAAGCAATCTCTATGTTACAATAATTGCACAGCCATTAAGGATAAAATCAGTTTCTGAAAAATGTTCTGTTTTTTCTCCCTCTGCTTGCTTCTTACTGTCTTTGAGGCTCGGGACCAGCACTCATGCTGTACAGTGCAGCGAGGAATGCCCAGTGCTGCACTGTACAGCATACACCACATTGTTAATGTTAACAATGTGGTGTATGCTGTACAGTGCAGCGAGGAATGCCCAGACCTCTACATTGGAGAGACCAAACAGCCACTTCACAAGCGCATGGCACAACACAGAAGAGCCACCTCCACAGGACAAGACTCAGCAGTCCATCTGCATCTTAAAGATAAAGGACACTCTTTCGAGGATGCCAATGTTCACATTTTGGACAGAGAGGACAGATGGTTTGAAAGAGGAGTGAAAGAAGCCATCTATGTCCACTGTGAGCGACCATCTTTGAACAGAGGCGGTGGTTTACGACACCAACTCTCTGCCATCTATAATCCAGTTTTGAGATCCCTTCCCAGACGCCTTAACGCCCACTCACATCCTGGGCCATCTGACCTCAGGAATTCGCATGATAAGGTGGGGCCAGGTTTCACAATGAACACACCCGAAACTCTGGCTGATTGGGACCCACACCCAGTTTCACACCTTGGCTCAGGTGATTAGAGGATCATCAGGGGGTCCTTTTGTCCCTCTGTGGGGGGATACTCCCACTAGGTTTATATCTGGGACTCTCCACCATTTGACCTTAGAACTGAAGAAGCTTCTCGGATGAGAGGTGAAACGTCTTCAAGTAACTTAAAGAAGTCCAGACGCTTTTCTTTGCGAGCTCCTTTGACTACGATGACCTGGATGACTGAGAACCTTCACAGACATACACTGTATATAGTGAAGTCTGCAAGTTTTCTAACAGCAAAATTTGTTTTGTTCCCAAATCATTTTGCACATCATTAGAATGAAAGTTATTGGCCATGTTTGCATAGCCCTTTTTAAAATGATGCTTTCATGACATTATTGTGTGTCAGGTGGTGGTCAGGGCTATCCAGACTGACAATTGGGACATTGAATGTCACCTCTCTGGTGGGGAGGGAGCCTGAGATTGTGTAAATTGGAGTCTGTTTTATACCAAATGCAGAAAAAAATGTTTTAAGAAAGCAATTAAGTTCATGTTCATGTCGCCTGCAGGTTCAAGCTCATTGCATCTCCAACCCACATCCACTGCCACTGTACTGAAGGGAAGTTAAAGACTTTCTTCTGCACCTACATTTGGATCACCTCGATCCATGATAGTCATTCAGGCAGTAATGCCTGGACTGGAAACAAGCCATCCTTAAAATAATACAACATTTCAGCTCCTGTGTTGGAATGCAAAACAAATGTGTTGTTTAAATTAGAGACTGCACTTGTGACAGAACAATAAATATTTTATTTTGATTATATAAGTAAGTACGAAACAAACTTGTGGTAGGCCTAAACTTATTTTCAGAATAATTACATCTGAGACTTTGTTTCATTGTAAGATTATAACAGTGATGGCAATATAATTGTTTGTTGTTCAGCAGAACAGTGTCCAGTATGTTGGCTGTTATACTTTGTTGTGTTTGAAAATAAAAGTTGGGCTCATTTTAACATCATTACAAAAAGTGTTGTTAATTATTTTTAATCATATTCAGGTTACCACAAATAGTTTTTTCATTTAGTTGAACTTGAAATGTTTGTCAGTAAGTAAACAATTAGTATTGTACAGTCAGAAATATCAAGTTATTCTTAATACTGCAGACTTGCAATGTGTAAGTTGTCCTAACAGTCATCTCAAGTAAGCTTTACTTAGTTTTTTTGAGGCAACGAGTTTCCTCAATTTTCTTGAGTTCTGGGAACAAATGAGCTTGTACAGAGTACTCAAAATAAATAAGTTGTCCTAATTTAGTCACTTTTAGCTAAGCTTTACTCAATTTTTTTGAGTTCTGGGAACTAATTAGATTTTACAGTGTGTGAAGACCCTAAAATATTACAGAGAAAACCTCAACAATCTAAAGACCCTCTATGAGCAAGTACTTGGGAAGGAAAAATTCCCTTTTAACATCAAGAACCCTCAAAACAGGCTCAGGGAGGAGCGGCTATCTGCCACGACCAGTTGGGGGTGAGGGGTATCTAGACTCTGTGATGGTCAGGTGGGAAGTTAACCCATCTACAGTTGGACGGGTTAACAGTGACCTGGTAGATAATGAATGACAGTGATGGCTTAAAGATCATGTTAGATCAAATTCATTCAGAAAGGGAAGAGTTAAAAAAAATCTGCAAAACTTCCAAAACCAGAAACGTGATTGAGATATCCAGTTCAGTGACTCAATTTAGCTATAAATAATTTACCCTATAAATAATTAACAACTGTAAGTGGAGTGGTTGTTTTTCATCCATTTGGATGCTTTTTAGACTTCAAGATGGGAGTGACCTATGAAACCATATATTCACTGACTAATCATTGGTGACTGTTAAGGCATTAACCAATGAGCATGTAGTTAATTTTCACAGGTAATCCTCCAATTTGAAATATGGTATGACCAATTTGCAACATAGATTAACTTTTTTTTTTTTTTTTAGCTCCATACGACCTGAAATGAGTGACAGAGTCCACAACTCTATCTGAAAGTGTTTGCAGAGGTCAGGACATTTTAATAACTACTGGTGACCTTCAGATTGCATGAAAGTTTAAGGCACTTTTGTATTGGCTTAATTTTCTTGTCCGGATCCTAAATGCATTGATGCTATACTCGATACCTTTTCTTAAAAGTCTGAATGTGCTAAGTTAGCACTTTAGCTTCTTGTCCAAATTTCTGGCTCCAACAATCTGACATTGGGATTAAAGTTGAACGTTAAGCTCAGAAACCCAGTGGGTTGCTACATGAATCTCTTTAAAATACAGGCTGTTCACGAGTTGTCTTTGTGCAGCTAAAGTTTTGCTTTAGAGTTGCTGTTTCTGCTGCAAACTCAGTGCTGCAGCACTGGGAACACCACAGTTGTTGTGTTTATCTACAAACACATGGGGAACATTTTAGTGTCATTGTCAGAGATTTAATAAGAAGAACAAGACATACTTTGTAAACAGTTCATGGTGAATTTATCTGGTCTGGTTTTGACTTTCTAATCCACTGAATTGGCTGATTAAATTGGAAATCATCCACTCTCTTCACCTGACTTCTGTAATGCTCCATCATTTTTTGGCATTTTATCCATATGTTGCTATTCAAATAGAGAACCAAGCAGCATGCATTTTCCTCTGCAGTGAAACCCTCCCAGCCTTTGAACCTTGGTCTGTTAACTGTTTCTCAGGGTAAATATAATATGGGCTGTCTTGATTTACAGTTTTTCTCTTTGTGAGTCCAGCTGTATGTTCCATGTCTACTTCGATTTTTACCTCTGTCTGTTTCTTACTTTGTACTTGTATGAAGCAGCTGATATTAAACACTCACACTTAAATTAAGTTTTTATATTGCTTGCCATACTTCAGTGGGTCTTCAGGCCGGGCAGTATCAATCTGTCCTCCACACATGGTTGGTCACCCCTAAGAAGAAAAATTACGTGAGTCTGTGCTGAACTTTTACCTCTGGTTTTCTGCATAAACAGCTGATGAACAGTCCCTCTGACAGACAGTAGAGACAGTGGCTGCAACAACACATGACAGCTCCCACGAGGATTTGACAGAGTGTGAATGTTTAATTGGGAAATGTGCTCGCTGAATGCTAATGTTATCGACATTAGACTTTTGTTAAAGTGATGGATGGAATGCTCACACATATTTCATTGCCTGACTATTTTAAACACGCATTAACACACAAATACAAAATAATAATTACAAATAGGATTTTTGTTTTTCTAACACATTTTATCTCCTGACTTACAGCATTACTGATTCTCAGGCCTTAGTCACACAGGCCTGGAGACCAATCAGTGACCGATGTGCAACCTCCACTCACTAGAAAAAAATGTACCTTTGTTATTGAAGGTTCTGGATGTCATTGCATGAAACTTCTTGCAAAGAAGGTGAACTAAAAACCTCCTGTTGGTTAATGTAGAAACTAGCAGGTTTCTGTGGCAGCCTCATTGCATGGAAGATGCTAACTTGCCTGCAAACATTTGCCTTTACTTTCTATTGTTCATCTTCAGAGTATAAGTTGTGCCTCATGACTACAACCAACACATTTAAAAAAAATCCTTACTTTGAAGGGTCTCCATTTCTGTACTTTAGCAGTTGATATCATAGCAACTGCCACAACCAGTCACAACAGGTCGGGGAATACACATGTTGCCTTTGTATGCGATGGTTGTCAGATGGTTACCTATCTATTTCTAGGTCTGTGTGACTGGGGCCTTAGGAACACTTTCTGGCCATATTTTAATGCGAGTCTTAGATCTTTAGTGTCATTTTAATATGTGGTTTAGAAAAAATAAAAATTACATGAGTCTGTGTTAGAAGGTAGGTGGGTGATCGATAGCACAATCACACCAGTAAACAGCTGGTTGTGTTGTGACTGGAACCTCTTTTCTTTCCACTTTCCTTTTTCTTTTACCTTAGTTTTATGGTATAAATAACAGTTTGGGTTAAAGTATACCTTTTTATACTAATAAAAATACTCCCTGTATGGTAGCTTCAGGGCAGGAGGAAGGTATGCTGAGCAGCTCAGCTTCAGATTGACTGCCAGATTGCATTTTTTTCGGTAATACAATAAAGAACTGCAACTGAAGTTTCCCTATCTATGCTTACTGAGGAGAACCAAGGCAACGAGTGCTACGAACATCAGTGCTAGCACTTAAAGTACTTGATGCAAAAATACAAAAAAGGTGTCTTTTTTTTTTTCCTTTTTTGCACCAGTGGCTGTCTTAGTTAAGCTTTGGTCACACAACCCTACAGACCAGTTTGGAAATTATGGCCACAATCTAGTGAAAAAATGCGTATTGCTCAATTGCTTAACTTGTTAGTGGTTCCTGAAGTTTGCTGGCTGTGGCTGTAAATCGGTTGCAACGGCTCACCATGTTATTAAATTAATGCATGTAAGGTGAACTAGCAAACACCGTCGTAGTTACATGTGGCTGTCTTCTTGTTTGATGGCAGATACTCTCGTCACCCTGGCCAAAAAGCCTAAAATGACCAAAGAAAAGTGGGAAACAGCTAAACATGAGAGGTTTTTAGACAAAATTGGTGTTTTT
The DNA here is from genome assembly GCF_051167445.1 of Perissodus microlepis. Taxonomy (NCBI): domain Eukaryota; kingdom Metazoa; phylum Chordata; class Actinopteri; order Cichliformes; family Cichlidae; genus Perissodus; species Perissodus microlepis. The sequence continues at coordinate 29,716,331 of NC_140467.1, read as the reverse complement.
TCCATTGATTAAGCACTTTTTCCAGCCAAGAGTGATACCATATATGCCCTATAGCTGTAGAAAAGGCTAACATTGTTATCTTTTTACAAAAAAAACAGCTAAACATAAGAGGTTTTTGGACAGAGTTTGTGTTCTCCATTCTTTAAGCACCGGTTCGAGCACCTTTTAAGCACCGGCACCGTTTCAAAAATACCGGTTTGGTACTGGTATCGGATAAAACGTAAACGATACCCATCCCTAACCTTCACAGTAAAAATTGTGCCACTACACTGTTACAACCACCAAATTTCCAAAGGTGTGACTTTTACTCTGAAGGCTGAAGTTTTCAGTTTCCAGCATTCTACTTTTTGCACTTTTATTAACTCAGTTAATAACGTACAGGAACGTACAGCATAGTACGTGATATTGTGTGAAATGGATACCACCCGTCCTCAGTGGCAAGGAGAAAACTGAGTGTAGAAAATGAAGCTGTAAATTGACTATAAATGTAACTATATTTCCAGATAGACTCCTAGTTACGATCTTTGGGTAGTGATTTGAAGAGTAAGACTGAGGATACAAGTAATATAAATGTGCTTCATTCAAGTGTGGCTGGGCTTAGAGAGAGGAGATTGTACATTCAGGAGCAGCTCAGAGTAATGCTGCTGCTCTTCCACATCACCAGTCAAGGTTGTTCAGGCATTTGACCAGGATGACACTTGGATGTCTCAGATTAGATGTTTTGGGTAGTAGAGGAGTCAAGATGGAGAGATGATATCGCTCAGCTGGCTTGGGAACATCTCTTCATCCTCAAGATCGAAGGCGGTAGGTCAAAAAAGAAGGATCTAATCAAGCATGATCCTGGATTGGAAAATGGCTGGTTTCATGTGCAGATGTATGGATACAGAGTTTGTATCAGTGAGCTCTCACAGATGGTCCACATTTATGTTTGCTCAAACAGTATCTGATTACATTTCTTAAACTCTTGCAACTTTGTTGTAACTATCTCTCTCATTCTGTCTGTCTTCTTCTTCTAGCCAAGGCAAATGTAGCATAACATTCAATATTCTGTAATCAAACACACTGCATGTACCACTCTATTCATTCATCTGGGCTATTTTCCAGATAGTGTTTCAATGTATTTTCTCACATTGAGTTGAACCAGTGCTAATAAAGCACTAAAGTGTGTGGTTGCTTGTGTGGGTTTGAAACTCTGATTTACTGTATTGATCTGTAAACAAAATCTTCCTCTGTGGAGTCTGTCCAATGATTACACCTCTCTTTGTCTATGGAACTTGGAAAGAAAAGCGTCTGGACTTTTCTTTCCAAGCTCCCTTCCAAGCAATACAAGTCAAGACTTTAAAGAAGTCCAGACGCTTTTCTTTCCGAGCTCAGACTACTATGAGCTGGATGACTGAGAACCTTCACAGACATACACCTCTCTTTGTTGCTCTACAGTTTTCTGTTTCACATCGTTCATTGCTCTCGCTGTAGATGAGTGTGTGTAGGCGTCTGTGCGTGTCATCTTACATAATTTTGCTGTCATCACTCTGTTTGTCTTCTCTGTCTCTTTAGTGACTGAGCTCGTTTATATTTGTTATTTATAACACGGGGAACATATTCCTACAGCGCACACTGTGAAGGATTCAGATAATCTGAACACATGAGGATGAGGACACAGTGCCTTAGAACTGTATGTAACATTGTTTCTAACAGCCAGCAGGATGGGTGCAAAAACAAGTCCAGTGTTACAAAGGTGTATGAGAAAATGCCCCTCATCTAGCATGCATGCTTTCCTTGGGAGCAATACAAGTCAAGTGATAAATGCTAAGTAAACTAGGAAATCATAGAGACACTAGGAATATAACAAATGCTGGATAAACGAAGAAATCACAAAGAACACTTGAAATGTAAGAAATGCTAGAAAACATAGGAAAACATGAGAAATACTTAAAAAACATAAAACACAAGCTTTACTAGAAACACAAGGAGCACTACTAGAAGCACAAGAAATGGTGAGGGTAAAAAAACAACTAGGAAAGGAACATTGGAAATATGACAAATGCAATAAAAACTCAAGAAGCAATCAGGAAATTTCAGAAAAACTAGCAAACACCAGGAACATGAGAAATGTAAAGGAAAACAAGGAAAATTGGAAACTGGAAAGGAAAACACAAAGAGCACAACAAACACAAGAAATTCTGTAAGAACTAGAAATTCTAGGAAAATACAAGAAATGTGAAAAATGACAGGAGTGATTGGATAGCAGAACACAGGTGATATGGACTAGGAAAGGGAAGGTAATCAAAAAACACAGAAAGAAACACAAAAAGAGCAATTCTTTGTATTGACAGGAATTTAAACACAAAACCAGGACAATTAAAGTTTCTCTTGATATTTCATACGTTTAACCCAGGTTATCCCAGAATGACCATGTTCCAAAGTCTCAGGATCTGTGGATTATTACTCTCAGTAATCAGTAATTCAGTGGCATTTAAAGTCAGATTACTGTGGAGGAAAGTCTAGGCTAGTCACCGCTCTTTGGCCTTCAGGAAATTTTTGCAGTGTTTGTGTCATCCTGCATCAGGGTAGTCAGTTAACCTGTAGCCCTGGGTCTCTTCACCACAGAGATATGTTTAATGTGGCACCCACCTCTTCATTTGGCCATAAAAACCATAATCAGGCTGACCAACAGCGCACTGCTTCGAACGTGGCACTTTATTTCTATCGCAGAGACTTCAGCATGAGGAGGACGCTATTCCCCTGCTGTTTCAGACTCAGAGCAGCAGGACTGTCTGGTGTCTAAACAGCAGAACGGCAGAGGTGGTATGCCAGAGACATTAACACAAATGCACTCAAATAAATGTTTCAAAGAGGAGCTAAACAGTCAGCATTTGCTTAAAGCACATACAATAAAATCTGTGCTTTCATACGCAAGAAAGGAATAAAAAGACCGATAGTGATGAACCACAAATAACTGCAAAATTATCTTTTCACTCCGTGATCCCCCTCAGCTGTATGCTTTGTGTCTCCATCCACCTCATCATATTAATTTGTCAAGTCCACACAAATACAATCATATTGGCAACAGCTCTGTATCTACTGGATGTGTCAAAATTCACATATGAACATATGCTGGTGAATAAGACGTTTTTGAGGAACTCCTATCTTCCTTTCCAAGAGAAGAATAGATGACTACGTGCATTCATTTGGGGTTGTAATTCCTAACTTGGAAAACTGCTACCACTCCATTGCTTTAAAGAAGTGTGAAATAAATTCCCACATGTCTTATTTGCTGTGCCCAAGTCGTTTCTGCTGAATCAAGTCAGGTCAGTGGCTCCAGGGCAAAAGTAGCATACAAATCCAGGAAACGTTTAAAGCAAGGGTGGCAATTCATTTTCCCATGGGGGCCACATGAGAAAAAGGGACTGCTGTGGAGAGTCACATCAATACGATTAACTCATTTATGCTGATTATTATTATATAATTTGATATATTTTTATAAGCCCATTGGTGTGGCCTACCACAGCAGTCCTAACAGTTTCTATATTGCCCACTCCAGATTTGGAGGATAGTATTGGGGTTGGTACTTGGATACTAGTGCTAGTATTGTTAAACGTCTGAAGAAAAAGAATGAAAATTCAGTCTTGCTTGTAGTTTGTGGTTAATCATAAGGGAATTGACAGTAAAAATGTTGATAATAATACAGGTCCAAACTTCTTGTATGATTTCAACATGAAAGAGCAAAGAGTAATATCTACCTTATCCACATGTAGAATCTTGCTTGCACCTGACAACTGCACCTTATTTGGTCCATAAACCGGAGAAGTGCTACTTTGGGGTGGTGTTTAAGTTTAAGTTGTCTATTGTTTCCCTTCTATTGGTTTTGGCTTTAACCACTTTCTTCAAAGTTGTGATTCACTGAACGTGAATCACACGTGAATGATCGTGCCTACTTTGATTTAGTTATTGATATTGCTGCAAGTCACTGGGCTTCACTAACATTTTCATTGTCGCCACATCTCCTAGTCTTCCCATGTGTTCATCCCTTTAACTTCATACCATTAAAATAATAATAAATTTTTTAATGTCATTTGTCCTGATGGTGATGCTAAAATGCCGAAATCACAAGTATTAATGCACAACGGCAGCTGCAGGATGGGAAACAAAGTTAGAACAGCACTAGCTGTGAGATGCTCTGAACAACCTATTCCCATTTCACTGTCTGACCCTTTAATGTACCCCCTGATGTTTAAACAGGTCCACAGGAGAAACTCAAACAGTCCGATTAAGTCTTTTACTACTTACAGTACTTTTGGAGCTCCTTGTAAATGTGTTTGCCCAGTAACACCATTCACTTTACTGTTTTTAATTGGTACTATTTACGGACACTTGCAAACAGGAAAGATTCATATGATAACTATTGAAGTAATAATCTTTTCAATGTTTCAGTCAAAAAGGAGAGCAGAAAGGTGCAGAAGACGTCTATTTTAGCATCAAATCTTGCCACTGCCGGGTCATTAAGGACACCTCTGTGACCCCCTTGGTATTGGTTTAAAGAGATTTTGGTCACAGAGAACAGCAGAATTTGATGCCCTGGAATGAGAACATGTTGCTCTATCACAAAATTTATTTTTGTGCTGCAAACAAAAATGAAAGATTACTCGAGCAATGAATAAAATTCAGGCCTCTAAAATATGCTAATCAGCAAAATGATCTCCGTGGAACTCATGAGTCTTTGGCTTCCCTCTCACAGTTAGTTCCACTAACAATTCTTATATGAATATACTGCATATTTCTGTATGCTTTTGATAAGTGGATATTATATAGGCAGATAACACAGATAACAATCACTTGCGTGGGTTTGTTATGTATCCAGTTTTGTGAGCGGAGCACAGCATCAAGGATACAAGTCAGAGACAGAAAATGGTTCATGTTTTGTCAAAGAGCAAGAAGGAAGGGTCGGGGGGGAGGCCTGTAATGCTGCTGGACTTGTTTGACCATCGAACTTGTTAGGAAACTGATCAATTCGAAGGCCACAGACTCATTACCTCGCCCACGTAATACTGAGACTGTCTCTGACATTTACTGTATGGACTCTGCAGCAAAATTACCTTCACAACCGGTAATCAGACAGTGGGCCAAACACACCAATTTTGTCAGAAGAAAAGGAAACCGTATAATCTCTTTTTCTATTTTCACAATCACAGAACAATTTTGTATTGTTCTCTCTGAATGTGGGTCACAGAGCTGTCACATTTGGTTTCTTTGGATGATGATGATGGTGATGATTGCAAGGATGACATTAAATGTACAATATTTCATGATTTCAATATGAATTTTCAGAACATAAGACAATAGAAATGTTAACTAAATATTAAAAGATACTTCAAGATCATATGGTTTAAGGTAGGTCTAAAGCATATCCTGCTTTATCTCCATTTGGGCATCAATAAAGATTTATCCTGATTTTAATTTATCCTGTAAACCTTCCACTACAATAAAAAATAAATACTAATAATAGTAGTAGTAATAACAACAACAACAATAATAATAATGAACGAATAAATAAATAAATAAAGACTAAACTAACTAAAACTAACAACTGATACCATAAACTCCATCCATCCATCCGCTTATCCTTTTCAGGATCGCGGGGGGTACTGGAGCCTATCCCAGCTGTTATGGGGCGAGAGGCGGGGCACAGCCAGTCGCCGGTCTGTTGCAGGGCTAACACACAGAGACAGACAACCAGTCGCACTCACATTCACACCTACTGGCAATTTGGATTAATCAATTAACTTATCCCCACAAACTGCATGTCTTTGGACAGTGGGAGGAAGCCGGAGTACCCGGAGGGAACCCACGCAAACATGGGGAGAACATGCAAAATCCACACAGAAAGACCCCGGCCTGATGGTGGAATTGAACTAAGGACCTTCTTGCTGTGCAGCAACAGTGCTAACCACCGTGCTGCCTGTGGGATGTGCCAAGATATAAAATCCTGTGGAATTTAAAATATATTTCAATATGAAATCCCCCATGATTTTATGTTTATGGATCTTCAGCTAATCCATCTACTGTTCACTGGAGCCTCATCAGACATGCTCTCAGTGGAGGGTGGCTGTGAAGAAGCCATTCTTAAGGCAAGGGAATGGAGAAAAGGCTGAGGTACCACATTACACAAGACCTGGACTGGAAATCTGTGGCAGCAGGTCTGATGGAGTGATCAATCCTGTACTCCTGTACGGAGAAGGTCAGTTGAGAGGTCCAGCACTGTGTGCCTTCAGCCATCTATAAAACAGGGTGGAGACTCTATTGTGGTTTAGGGGTGCATTTCAGCCAGTGGTGTTGCAGATCTTCTCAAACTGACATAATTACAAATGAAGAAAAGTACAGATGTGGATCCACCATGGAATTCCATCTGGAAAATGTCTGACTGGCAAGGGCTTCCTTTGTAAGTTTGACTATGATCCCAAAAACACTGCCAATGCAGTAAAAGCATGCCTGCATACACACAATGGAACACTATCATTCATTGGTTATCCTCCCCAGACCTCAACATTACTGAAGCAGTGTGGGATCATCTTAACAGACAAAAGAACAAAAGGCAGCCAACATCCAAAGAAGAGCTTTGAATGTCCTTCAAGAAGCCCAGAGAACTATTCTGAAGGCTGTATTGAATAATAAGAAAAGGTTGTTACCCTGTAACGGCTTATGCAAACATGAATGGAAATTTGCTGCACCCATTTCCAATTTTTCTACCAAAATATAAAGACACAAAGGGTGACTCAAGACTTTTGCACAGTCCTGTATATTTGTGAAGATGCATAAAATCCGAGCTGCAGCAGAGACATGAGCCTGAGGCTCTGGTTTATAGCTGAGCGGTCATCTTGTAGCTCAGCTGACATAGCATTTGTTAAATGATGGTTGCCTTGGAGTGACAGGTCAAATGGCCTCATTGGCCCAGTCTGGAATAAGGAGGAGGATGATGAAGGGGTGGGGGAGGTGGAATGTCAGAGGGAAGAGGGCAGGAGGAATCAGACCCTGTGGTTCATCAGCATCTGTCAAATCATCCACTCATCAAATATTGAACAGCGTAAAAGATGTGGAGCACTGACACCAGAGTGGGGGAAGGCTGACAAGCCATTTGCAGTATTTAATGCCAGTTTCTGTTCTTCCATATTCATCATGAGGGATTTTTTCGGGTTAAAGCAACCATGTTCAGCTACTGCAGTGTTACTACAAATATAGACAGACATGTACACTAAACGCAGAGCGTCTTTGGCTTTCTCCCAGGGTGTCATATGAGAAGACTATTTTAGAACCTTCCAGCCAGAAGAAAAAAAAATGATTATAAAAATGAACAAACATTAATTTAAACAAAAGCCAATAGAAATGTTTTGAGGGAAGAAGCTCTAAGAGACAAATGTTACACGTCGGATGAGACAAATGACATCAAACCTTCCACTTCCGAATCAAATACACTCACCTGACACATTATTAGGTTGTGACAACCCACTGCACCCTGCCTTCCTTTTGGCTCATGTGTGTCTAGTTTGCAGGCATTGGAGAGGCGGAGTTCCCGTTTACAATCAGTGACACTGGCAACACCAGTGTGCCAGGACTCTATATAAAAAGCCTTTAGGGCATAGTTTTGGTTGGCTCTGAGACACCAGGTTGGACTTTGGCTGCGTTAGGTTTGGTTTTTGCTTTTTGCTTTTGACACCATTACATGCATCATCTTCCACTCATCCATTATTTTACACACTACTGGTGGTACTGATTAAACACACCACTGTTTGTTTTTGACAGTAGGGTTTGTTTTCTGTTTTATTTGTTTAAAAGAATAAAGCAGCTTGGAATACATTCCTAACCATGTCCGTTTTTTTTTTTTTTGTCATGACCATACGGCCCGGTTCGTGACATAGGTACACATTGCTAGTACTGGGTCGGCCGTTTTTTCTTCATAAGTGTCTTAATTCCTTACATCACAGATTCAACAAGGAGCAGGAAACATTCCTCAGAGGTTTGGTCTATATTGATGCTATAATATACTGACACAGTTGGTTCAGATCCAAACCACATCACAAAGGTGCTCTATTGGCTCTATAGTCTGGTGACTGCTGAGGCCATTTCAGTAGAGTGAACTGTTCGAGAAACTAGTTTGAGATCATCTGTGCTTTGTGACATGATGTATTATCTTGTTGGAAGCAGCCATCAGAAGATGGGAATACTGTGAATTTAAAGGGATGGACATGAGCACCCAGGTATGGTCTGGTGACTGCTGTAGTCTCCTTTGAGATTCGATGTTTTGTGCATTCAGAGATGCTCTTCATTCATTCATTCATTTATTTGTTCATTTCAGGCACAACAAAAATACATATATTGAACATAAAGTGCACAAAACAAAAAACAAAAAATTACCTGAAAAGGAGTGGGACGAAGAAAACTTATTAAATCCCACCCCTATACTCACTCATCAACAAAAAACAATAAGCTTCCCGCAGCTACGCCCATCGTTGCAACCAAACAAACCATCAACAGCCCCGGGCACATGCAAGCATCTCAACGGCAGCTCGCAAACAACAAATAGAACCTTCATAACTGAATACAGAATATATATTAATTATAAATTGCGTTACCACAGGTAACAGGCAATAATAATTACATAGTGACAAACACACATACATATACATACATACATATATATCTACACACACATGTACATATATGTACATACATACGCACACACTTTTTTGTTTTTTTTTTGGAATCCATACCAGCAATAGTAAGAGAACAGACATTACAGAGCACACTAAAACCATCATTGAGTATACTGTGACCAGACCAACTGTTTGTAGAGGAATTTAAATCTATGAATATTTTTGCATTGTTTCAGTTGTAAACTCAGACTGTTCCAGATTTTCACACCACATACAGACACACAAAAACCTTTACGGGTTGTTCGAGTTCTGGGTAATTTGAATTCTCCGAAGCCTCTCACATTATAAACCCTTTCTCGAATTTCAAATATAGTTTGTAAATTTGCAGGTAGAAATTTATTAAAGGCTTTGTATAAGATTATGGATGTATTGTAATTAACCAGATCCTGGAATTTCAGTAACTTGGCCTGAAGAAAGAGTTTGTGAGTATGATCTAGATAACCAGCCTTGTAAATAATACGCAGTGCTCGTTTCTGTACTGTGACGATGTCTGTACTCTTCTACATACTTTGGCTGGAACAGCTTGAAGCAGTCTGCATGCTCTCCTCTTACCTGCATCATCAGGAAAGCATTTTTGCCCTGAGAACATTCCCCGTAAAGCCTAGAGATGTTAGTTTGTGCAGATAAACAGTTTCTGAAATACTCAGACCAGCATGTGTGGCATCAACAACTACACCACATTTAGAACCACTTAAATAAATTGTCTTCCCAATACTGGTGCATAGTTTGGACTTCAGTGGGTGATCTTGACCATGTCTGCATGCCTCAGTGTACTGGATTGCTGTCATGTGATTGATAGATATTTTCATTAACAAGTTGAACAAGTGTACCTACCTACAGTAATCAAGTAATAGTGTGTCTATACTGGAGGACAAACAAGGAATACATAATAAGGCTTGGGGACATTTTTGGAATTTCATAGAGGATGTAGGGCTAATGGAATGTCAGTCAGCTTCAGGTAACTGGAAGCTTTAATTAACATAGTTCACAGCGTGTTACTTTACAGCAGCTATGTCCACATTTCAGACAGTGATGTTTCTTGTCTCACTTTTGGTACTGATGATAAATTCTTCCATTCTCAGCAACAATTACCTACAGAGGTCTTCATAGCCCTAAAATGACATTTAATCCAACATTTTCAGAGGCAATGAATCACCTCTATCAGTATTTACCTGAAATGACTCTGACGCCCACGATGATGGTGCCCATGGTTATGACATATTATCCGTCCATGTAGATTAGGTTTTACTGGGCTCTTCTTGTTTCTGTCGTTCTTTTGAACCTGGAGAGTTTTCTGTCTCCTCTCCAGGCTGTCGGAGTGAATGAGGCCCAGAGGAGCTCTATCAATTAGCAGCTTGTGTTCAGCACTCTGCAGCAATCCTGCTATGACAGGAGTGATCAATCTAGAGTCCACACATACCGTCCCGCACAACAGAAACAGCCAGCAGTCAGTGAAAAGCAGACATTGCTGGTGGGGACTTTAGATTTTCTGGTTTTGTACTTAAAGTGCTTGCACAAAAAAGTTCTGGAAAAACTCTGACTCGTCTAACCAAGGGACCTGTTTTCTTTTCTTTTCTTTTTTTTTAAAGGAAACATACCGAGCCACCAGTGATTGGGCTACAGCACCTTACTGGTCGAACTGCTAACTGTTTTAGAGCTGCAGTGTATTTCTGTGAGTACCTTTATCACACAAAGGTTGTTGCTCTAAAAGAAAAACAACAATAAAAAAAAATAGCTTCCCTTATTTTTTATCTGATAAAAACAATTGTGACAAAGCTCAAAACAGACAGAGGAACAAAACAGCAACACATCTACTCAGACTGCCAGAGTTGTATTAACTCTGAAAATCCAGTGAAAAGTTGAGCTTATTTTCTCCAAAGCTCAGGTGGAACGTGGTAAAATGAACATGCAGATTGAAAGCTGTGTTCACAGACACAGCATCTTACTCCATATTTGCGCTTCTCCTACCCTCCTGTATCACTTAGTCTCATTATCTTATTTGTTGCGATTTAGAATCTTGTCTCCGCAGGGAGAGGTTTTTGCACTGGATGTGACTGTGACCTCATTTTCATAGGCTACTCTAACGTTTAATGGTCATGAAATATAGCAAGCCTTTCTCCCCTACCAAAAGTTAAACAGATGAGAGCTTTTTGAAAACTGCAGAGAAAATGCTGTGCAACAAGGAGGATTTTGAACTGAGGTGCTTAAGAACTGAAGTGCCATGGTTCTCAAGATCTGGAGAGGTCATGGTGTGTGTTTTTTGCCTTCGCCTCTCCCACCAGGGCCGAACTGGACCTTGATTCCCCACCACTGAACCCGCCCTGAACACACACCTGTGGCTCATTCACACTGATCCTGGCAGACTACTTAAGATGGCAAGAGAGGCTGCTTCCTCGCTGGATTGTCACACTACCTAGCGCCTTCTAGATTCCCTGCCCGTCTTCCCTGCCGTCTGGATTTCTGTGGATGTGTGTGAGTGAACGTGAGCATTTTGTAGTGGACGTTGTGGATTAAGTTGAAGAGGAGCGTGTGTACCCCCGCCTTGGACCTTCCCTTCGGACCCCAATCTAGCGGCCCATGTCACCCCCTACTTGGGGCCCGCATAATGACATGAAAAAATATTTTTAAAAATTATTCAAAAAATTATTTAATATGAAGGCAATAGGCAGAGTGTTACAGGCATAGCCCTAAAGAATGTAGCCTCATGGGCAGTGTAGTCCGTGCTGCAGGGAGAATGGACTGCCATACCCGTTATGTGTCTGTGAGCGAGGGGGGGAGAAAAAGGAAAAGTACGAGCTGTCACCGAGCAGAAACGGGAGCTGGAAGCATGTAAATATAATAATAACCACTGCAGCCAAAAAGAGTGCCTGATGAGCCCAGTTGTAAGTAAGCTATTAAGACTCGACTGTACACTGTGTTCGTGTTTAACAAAGTAAAGCTAGTTTTCGGCTACGAGCCTGACACGGAGCCCAACGTATTAGCCAGAGGTCCCTTTACTACGGTTCAGAGCCACGGACGTGTTTTATATATGCACGGAATAGTTTTCTATACGAGATCGCTGCAAAAAGTGCAGCCTTACCTAATGTCCACCTACTGTTACTCATTTTATATTAAGATTCAAAAATCTATTTACAACATTCATGTAGTTGTAAAAAGCATGATAATATTAAGTAGCCCAAAGTATTCAGAATATTACACTCATTGAGTAACATAACAGAATACGTTACAAAATACATTTTGGGTCATGTAGTCTGTAATCTGTAGTGGAATACATTTTAAAAGTAATCTTCCCAACACTGCTTAAGGATATAAAGAAGTACATTTAATGAGTGACTTTTTTTTAACAGTGAAAGGAGATGTATATATGATACTATAAACACAATTTTACCAGTAGAGGAAGTATTCGTTACTGGTATGAAAAATATGCTGGAAATTTCCATTTTATCATTGATGGAAGTCTGTGAACTTTCATTAAAAAAAAATTTTAAAAAAAGGATAATGTACTGGCAGAAAAATACCATTACACTGTTTTTTTTTAAATCCAAAGGAGAGTATAACCAAGGTCTTAGGGTTATTGGAACTTCAGCCTCACATTATTCTGCTCTGGCGTATTGCTGTTACTCTAGCCTACGGGGATGTACACGGAAGAGGACAAAGCTACACCACAAAACACAAGTTACAAAAATCATTTTGATTATAGCAGTCCGGACTCAAATGTGCTTTCAAAGGTGCTATTCCATTTTCCTCGGAGAAAAAGATCTTATAATGAAGCAACAGTTGTTGTCTTTTAAAAACTCACCCCAGATCTAGCAAAACAGGTCTTTGTTATTAACAAAAAAACAAACATCACAGCAGCCAGTCCTGAATTTTAGTAGGTGTCCTGTGGGTACACATGAGAAGAAAGTCTTTTGTTTCATAGTAGCAAAAATGGAGACATAAAAATACTGCATTTAATTTGGAGCACGACAAAGGCTTTAACTGACAGTTCAGGACACCTTGACTTTTTTCGTGAATAAAGAGAGACTTTGAAAGCCTTCATTTCTATCACTCTCCTCTCTCGTCTTTGTCATTTTTTAAAAATCACACTTCTCCTGTTTGTTAAAGAGCACATAAATGAGACCCTCAACCGATGAGACGTTTTGAGAGTCCTGATGAAAACATCAGAAAATTACCTGCAAAACTCATTTCAAGGCCACTTGTGCCATGATTACAGAGCGTGGACTGAAGAGACAGGGGAAAAAAGGTGAGGGCTGAAGCTGTAAAGCAAAATGGATTGATACAGTGTGATGAGTGAGGAATTAAGAGCAGCTGTTTAACAAAGTGTTGCTTTCGTCTCGCTCTGCGGGAGGACAGATGTGTCTTTCAGATAGCAGATGTGATGTTCAAAGGAAAGCCAAAGGTGAAATCAATGCAAAATTTGAGTTTTTTTTCTTGAAGAAAGGAAGAAATTGGTTGGGGAAAAAAAGATTTTTTTAAAAGAAAATTTTTAAGATAAACTTTAGAGTTTAGAGTTTATAAATCTTAATCTCTTGGGGCTGATTACAAATCTACTTACAGGTATAAGTTCTAAGGGAAGTAGAGATGCATGGGAACACAGCTGAACAGAATCATAACTAATGAGACAGGAGACACAAAACTGAACACCACATCCACGAGAGAGGACACTATCAAAATTAAACAGGAAGACACACACACAGAAACTCAGACTAGGACACGTGAACCTGAGACGAGGACTGGGACAGACTGAGGAGACAATGGGACTGTGAGGAATGGACCCGACACACAGTCTGTGGTCGAGGCTTTATTCAACCCTCAGCAGCCTTTTCTGTTGTTTTGGTACGCAGTACACAGGGAACAGGCATTCCGTAGCTGCTGGCAAAAACCTCATTCTCCTCCGACTCTCTCGTCACTAAATGCGCAGAGAAGGAAAAAAGGATCATTAGCCTGAGCACATGCACCTCCCTTCTGGCACACCTCTGAGCCTCCCTGAGAGCTCACTGTGCTACCCCTCCCCTGCAGCAGGCCAGAGACCACACTGGGGACAAAGCACAGAGAGAAGAACAAGGGAACAGGAAGGGGGGATACAGGGACAAGACTACAAATGTCTTTACAGAGACAGAACACAAGCTGTGTCTCAATTCAGGGGCTGCATCCTTCAGAGGACCTGGTCTACGTGGGCCAGGTCCTCAGAAGGCCAGAAGGGACGGTCTAGCCTTTAAATTTGCATCACCGCTGGCTCAGCTGAGTTTAATAAAGTCAGACGTCCGCTCCTTGCTATCTAAAATATAACATGACATTGGAGTAAATTCTCTATCATCTCACACTTCTGTTTAATCAGTTTTCTGTTTGACATTTATTTAGCTGTGTGAAAACTATAACTTTAATCTCAGCCAAACCGATTTACTGAGGAACAAATAAAACACTGAAAAAAGCCAAACAATAAAATTTTTAAGTTATCTAAGAGACTTATATATCATGTTTAACTTAAGTAGTGAAAGACCGCACAGCGTCTGAAAACGATGTGCCAGGAGTCCGCTGTTCTCGCTGGCTCTAGTGAGCCTTGACCTCCTGGCCAGCTATTGAGCTGGTGGGTAACAAAAGTCTCCAAAAACGTCGGAGCACTTTTGCAAATACAGTTGTGGTCAAAAGTTTACATACACTTGTAAAGAACATAATATAATGGCTCTACTGAGTGTCCCGTCATTTCTAAAACTCTTTATGACTTTATTATGGGTTAACAGAAAAAGTGATCACACCTGCTGGGTCAAAAATATACATACAGCAGTGCTAATATTTGGTTGCATGTCCCTCAGCCATTTTCACTTCAATTAGGCACTTTTGGTAGCCATACACAAGTTTCTAGCAAACTTCTGGTTGAATCTTTGACCACTCCTCTTCATAGAATTGGTGCAGTTCAGTTAAATTTGATGGCTTTCTGACATGGACTTGTTTCTTCAGCACTGTCCACATGTTTTCAATGGGGTTTAAGTCAGGACTTTGGGAAGGCCTTTCTAAAACCCTTATTCTAGCCTGATTTAGCCATTCCTTTACCGCTTTTGATGTGTGTTTGGGGTCATTGTCCTGTTGGAACACCCAACTGCGCCCAAGACCCAACCTTCATGCTGAGGATTTTAGGTTATGTTGAAGAATTTGAAGGTAATCCTCTTTCTTCTTTATCCCATTTACTCTCTGTAAAGCACCAGTTCCATTGGCAGCAAAACAGCCCCACAGCATAATACTCCCACCACCATGCTTGATTGTAGGCATGGTGTTCTTGGGGTTAAAGGCCTCACCTTTTCTCCTCCAAACATATTGCTGGGCATTGTGGCCAAAAAGCTCGATTTTTGTTTCGTCTGACCACAGAACTTTCCTCCAGAAGATCTTATCTTTTTCCATGTGATCAGTATATATATATATATATATATATATATACACACACACACACACACATATATACACATATATATAGCCTTTGTCTTAGCATGTGTTTGCCATCTCTTTGTTTCTACCTGTCATTTCTACCTGGATTTCTCGCGTTCCACTTCCTGCCAGTCCATGAGAAAAACACAGGTAAAGGACCAGTAAAGCCACAGTTAAAGAGTATATTTTGTGTCCTGCCTTCACTACATATCAAGACAGCAGTGGATGATGTCGTGATCTGATTCTCCAAAGACTGTCTTGTGTGAAAGTAGCTTTTTCTGCACAAATGGGAAAAGTGTTAACATCAGATTTTGCCATAAATATTGAGCACAATAAACACTTTGAGCAGGAAGAGGAAAAACGCATCAGTGCTTGTCAGGCTTCTTCCTGAATGCAGCTACTTGTAAATGTATGTTATTGGTGTTTAAAATGGTCAGAAATAAATAGAATGCTATACTGAAAAATGGAAAATACTTTCTGTGATTTTTCTAATTGGTAACATCACAACATGTCTTGCCTTGTGGGCTGAAGCCTTAAGTCATTATGTTGCAAAGTTGTTGCCTTGAGCTCTGGATAGGCATAATTTATTGCTTCCATGGGTCTTATTGACACAGTAATGGACAGATTATCAATCATGAAATCAATCATAAGGTGCAGCATAAATCTGAACCTTCCGACGGATGTATAAGTCAAGATGACTGACGGCCAAGGCTGAGACCTTCTCTGCACTGCACTCAGTGAATCTTTTCCTGAAGCTCATTTGAACAGCCTACATGTTTCACTCTTATTTTTCTCTCTGCCTTTGCATCAGATTTTTTCTTTTGATCATATTACGCAAATAGTTTTAAACATTACAAATATGTTTATAAAAAAAACTATCCTGCTCTGCAGTATTTGGTAGTACTTTAAATAAATGTGGACACGAGACACTAAGAGTCCAAACAGCAGGAGGAAATACACCTGTGAGGATTTTAAAATGGATGATCTGTAACACAGAGCGAGTGGGGGAGGGACAGAGAGGGAAAGGACAGATGAGTGGCCAGAGTGATTGATTAAAGGAGGAGAGCAAAGAGGGGAGACGAAGACGGATGAAGGGGGAATCAGACAGTGAAGATGAGAGGAAACAAGGGTGCATGGCTCAGGGAAGGAAAGAAGGGTGAAAGACTGAATAAAAAAAAAAAACTCTCTTTCTGTTCAATTTGAACTAAATAAAGTACAAAATAAGCCAGAAGTATGGACATAAAAAAAGAATAATGACATGCAAATACAAATGTAAATAATTTAACACATGGTGAAGTTCTGATTTATGGATAGAGTAAGAGCTGTCCCATGTTGTAGTGGAAACTGTGTGTGTGTGTGTGTGTGTTGGGGCTAGCTGTACTTTTAATTTTGTTGAAAGGCACTTTTAAAGGACGTTCTTGGGGATGGGGACAAAAAAATGGCAGGGAATATTTATTACAATCTGAAATTAATTTAAATGCATATTCTCCTTTATAAATTCCTTGGGTTTCATAATTGTTTGAGAAAAAAAATCTGAATTTAAATAGTGATCGAATGCTTTTTCAGCCTAGTGTCACGACAGCAGTATTACTGCTGACATTTTGACATATTATTTGTAAATTAGCAGTCAAAAATACAGAAAGTATTTGGACGATGACAAAAATCTGCATAACCCCCCACATCTTTGCTTTGGTGTTAGGCCAAAATTCAGTACTGTTTAATTTTATTTATATAGTGCCAAATCACAATAATATTCATTTCAAGGCACTTAATATTGTAAGGTAAATACCCTGCAATAATACATGGAACACCCCAGCAATCAGACGAGCCCCTATGAGGAGGTACTTTGGCGAGCAGATACCTCCAGCAGAGGAGCGGCAGCCACCTGGTAAATTTACTAGATTTAAATCCAGATTCTAAATTCTGATTGCAATAATGTAACATAATTTGTTTGATGACATATTTTGAAGGATATAAATATGAAAAATGAAGAATATTAAAAAAAAATTAAGAAATAAATAATGAATTAAATAAATGATGAATTATAGACAGAAAATTTAATACCCAACTGGTCTAATTGTCATCATTATGCTAAGTTCATCTTCTCATCATCACATAGACCAGCACTGGAATGTTTTTATAGCAGCTTATTTCAATAACTTTATTGATAATAAGCAGTCCCTTGGCTGCACTGGGCAGATTGAAAATTTCCTCTGACCATTAAGATAGGTAGCATAATGAGCATGCATGCGCACACTGAATGCAGTGGTAAGGTTGCCATTCAGTGCTCAATTGAAATGATATGTGTATTGTTTTAGGATATGTATAAAATATTTTTATACACCATACAGATGGTGGCCCTCACAGTAGCTTAGTTTATGAAGATTGTTCCCTGTCCCCTCCTGGACGAGTGGACCAAACATGCATTCATGTGCTACAAGTGATATTGTATCGATGCACAATTTCAAATCAAACTGTCAATATGTGATTAAAAGTGCAGACTTTCAGCTTTAATTCAAGGGTTGTGACAAAAGTAGTATTCTAACTGTTTAGTAATCACTTTATAAACAGCATATAAGCAAACATATGAGGATTGTTTTTAATACTTGAATGACAGTGACTACCTGAAGTCTCAGAGCTATGAACATCATGGCCTGCCTAGAACCAAACCTCAACATTACTGAAGAAGTGTGGGATCATCTTGACAGAGACCATTACAAAAGGCAGAAACATCCAAAAAGGAGTTTTGAATGTCCTCCAAGAAGCCTGGAGAAATATTCCTGAAGACTGCTTAAAGAAATTACAGAAAGCTGCCTCAGAGAGTTCAGGTTGTGTTGAAGAATAAAGGTAGTCATAGCAAACTCTTATACGCCATCTTTTATCAGGGCTAAATGTCTTATGTATCCATGCGTGGGAGTTCTGCTGGAGACCTTACCTTGAGCTGCTGTCAGTAATAAGCTGAATGTTGAATGTTAGATTGTGGTTTCTAAGTGGTTATAAAGTTTTACCACTACATCATTTATCACCACTGAGAACTGCCAAACTGAATCGCCAATAGTTGGATAAATTCCATTTTCTGAAACTGCTGAAATACTGTTTTTCCATTTCACAAGCAAAATATGAAGAAACAAGTACTCGGAGACTCCCCTCGGAGGGTAAAAGTTATATTGTTTTTAATAAAACATGATGGTGTCCCCCTTTTTTTTATTACACTATGATGCCGTCAGCCTGTTATGGCATCACTGGGACTTCGACAAAGTGTTGTACAGCTCCGTGCACTTCCAAATGATAAAATATGGTTGCTTGAAACTTCTTTTTTTCCAAAGGTCAACTTCGATCTTGCTAAATTGAAGGTCAAAGTCAAATACTTAGCTAATCATGGTAATCATGTCCCCCAAGCCCTAGCATATCATTGTGAATATTGAGGATGATCCACAAAAAATTGTGGTCAAAATCAAAATTGTGATTACATACTCTGCCTTCAGGGAGGGGGGGGGACTTAAGAGTTTGCATCATATTATATTTATTAATTATAAACAAAGCAGTTTATTATTATATATTATATTTGGGAATAATTGGGTTGGGAATAGATTATTTGGCTAAAGTACATACATTTAAATTTGCATTCTATTCAATATTTTTGAGCATTCATGAATTACTTTTAAAGACAGTCAGAATAGGTGTGTCACGCTGGATCTTCTTCTCAGGATTTTCAGTTTTTTAAGTTTATGGTACTTTGACTTTACTGTGTTAGGTTATCCTTTGGATTGATTCTGTGTTCATTCTCAGATTTACTGGTGGTAGAATTATTGCCTTATGTTACTTGTAATTGGTTTACTTTTCATCTGCTTTTTCTGATATTAGATCGAGCCAGTAGTCAGTATGTTCCCTCTGTTAAGTTGTTCATATTCATTTCCTGCTTTAATTTGATATTTAATTCTTTCTCTAATGTTGTTTTGAGTCTCACTTCCTCCCCTGTATCATTATCTTAATCGTGTGTTTGTGTTTCCCAGCTGTGTCCACTTCCCCTGATTAGCCCCCTGTGTATTGATAGTGCTATCTCGTGTTCCTTGTCAGAGTGGCTGTTATCTCTCTCTCTGTGTTTTCCCTGTCAGTTGGATTTTATACTCTTTTTGAATTTTATATTTGAAACTGTTTTTGCTTTTGCTTCCCTTTGCCTGCTCTATGTGGTGATGGAAGCTGTGGGTTTATGTGTGTATCTTAGCTTTGTGAGTTTAATCTATTAATACCCACATAAACCAGAAGATGTGGTCTTTTGAGAGAAGTCTCACACATTCATTTTAAGAGATTAAACATTGGGATGGAGAGCAAATAAGGATATTTCAACAGGTTTCCACTGAGGCAAAGCTTCCTGAAGCTCGTGTGTGAGCCATGTATAGACAAAGGTTGAGGCTGAGGAAAGGCATTTAGTTGCAATTAATGTTACATTAAAGGACCGTTGAAAGAATTGTGTCAATGGGGGTCCTTGGCTGTTTGCGAGAGTGTTTTTATGTGCCCTGAAAGCTTCATAAAAGGCTAACAGGAAGCAAATTTTTACTGAATATTCCTAAGTTATGTTTTCTGGTGGTTTATCACTAAAGTCATCTCATTCTCAAGGCAATATGTGGAGGAAAGTTCTTTAAGTTCAGGATTTAAACAATAATCTTTTACACTAATGTTTAACAGGAAAAAAATGAAGTGATTAGGTTTTATTGAAAAGGTCAAAGGTCACATCCAGACATCTTCAACTTGACTGGTTGGCAGATGCATTATGTGTAATTATGTGTAATTTAGGTGAAATCACCCTTTAAAAAAGGGTCTGAGTATTGCTTTAATATTTCTGCTGCAGCTCCTCTGACCTTGTTAGGTTGAGCTTCACGCTCACACTGTCTGTAATTGCATTTCTAACTTTTACCAGATTAATATACACACACAACGCACAGGCACACACACACACGCACACACACACGCGCACACACACACACACACACACACACACACACACACACACAGTCTCTGTGTGTGCCCTGGGGAGCAACACTGCCCAACCAATCCTCCCCCTGAAGCTGCTAAGCCACTTTTAATCATCTTTACATTTGTGAAGAACGGCAATTATGATGGAGAGAAGATTATTATTTTAGAGGTAGTTAACACTGGTTCACCTCCTACTGAGATGGAGCATTGGGGGGTGGGGGGAGGGGGTGAAGGGATGATGAGAGAATTGGAAAAAGGAGTGCAGGGAGGGAAAAATTCTAACAGCTTTCCCTCCTTTGTTCTCACAAAAATTCTTGCATCCACAGAAAATTAATAAAAAAGAATAATAGAAAATATGAGAAGAATCCCAAAGATTATTATTCTCATCTGCAGTCATTTATATTTCTATTCATGTCCTTCTGTGTGCAAATGTGCAAAGGCTAGTGTGTGGAAAGCAGCAACAAGACCACTGTAAAACACAAAACACTTAAACCAGAAACAGCATGAAAACGAGGAACTGGCATGGAGTTGGGTTGCAAAGTGGCTTCAGAGGAAGCATCGTGGGTGACAGTCAGATCAACCGTGGGCAGCTGCTGATCTGTGGCCCACTTGAAACACTATCTTAGCACAGCATTACAAGCGTGACACACAAACCTTCAGAGATCCAACCAAACCCTAAAGCCGTTGTGGCCAATCAAAAGCAGTCACAGTGAACTCTCGAGGCAGTATTTTAGTTTTCCTTCACCTGCATATCAACCCTAACAACCCAAACACTGTCACCTCACAATAAGAAGGTTGTGGGTTTGAATCTGCTGGCCTGCTTTCTGTGGGGAGTTTAGTTGTGGGAAGAAACTGGAGCATCCAGGGATAACTGGTTATTCTAAACTAGCTCGTATAAACTCGCTCTGGCCTTTAAGACAACTAGATACACAGTTGTGGTAGTGGGTTGTGGTTTGTAGCTTAACTGTTAGAAGAGATGTGGGGCAGAGTGACTTAGGGTGCACCAGTGAGATGAGAGGCACACCTGGTGTTTAATCTGTCTTTTTACATAGTAGGTGCAGGGCTGAAAGAGGATTCACACACACGCCTGGGAAGACAGCCAGCACATGGTGGACTGAGTTATTGTGGACAGTTTGTTTCTTTAAGCTGGAGTCTTGGTCTGCCTGAACTACGTGCCAGATCATCAAAATGAAACACATTTGAACAAATTTGAAAAACACTTGTCATTCACATCGAAGCATAGACAGAGATGCATGCAACACCACCGAATGCACTCTGAATGATCCCACAACCCTTTTGGCCTCAATGTGTTTCAGTCAGACTATCAGGACTCAGATTAAAGATTAAAAATAGGCCGAGAAGCAGTCTAGTATATGAGGGCATGCACCAGCCAATCAGAAAGCTGGATTTTTCTGCAGCGTAACCCTTGTTATACAGTGCATGTGAACGTCAAACACTCACAGCAGGTGGGCCTGTCAGCATGAACAAGATCTGCACACACACACACACACACACAGATTCACAGTGTTTCACATGGTCTCTCCTTCTCTGTCTGTCAGTGTCAGTCACACTAATGGGGTGCTGTCAGGGCATCTGAGCATTAGACAGACACAGAGAGAGAGCAGGAGAGAAAAAGGGGGGAAAGTGAGGAAGTGGATGAGTGTGGTGTCACGCTGGTGTTTACTTGATTGATTCCTCCCAGCAGACCATCACGCACACACATACACACCCTGTGTTTACCTGGTCCTGTGGGCTCAGTGTGTTCAGACTGTCTCAACATTTTTCTCAAGTTAAATGAAGATAAATGTGATAAGCAATAGGCTCTGCCCCTTCCTGAGTCTGTCTACACGCCTGAAATGGTCCAAAGTACTATTTGAGACCTTCACTTTTATTGTTACATTTCAGAGTTATTTGCGAAACAAGTTATAATATTTTTTTTTCATGTGTGTTGCAGGTTGGTAGATATAGCTGATGATTTTTTTTGTGTGTGGGTTGACCTACTGATGTAGTTTCAGACCTTCTGTTGGAGGAAGTTACACTTTGTGCCCATTTCTGTAGATATTTTTCCTATACACAGCCTAGTGAGCGAAAGCCACTGCACTCCAGACACAACCGTAGGAATAGCTGTAGAAGTGGATTCACACTCCTTTTCTTTTACAGCGATGGCCTTCCAGCCTGCTCACATAACCCCACCGAGCAATGATAAACCATATCATCAATTAATATTCCAGCATTGACAGAAGCTTTAAAAAAAAAATCACCTTAACCCAGATTTTATTGAATTTTGAATAAGGCGTTTTCACCAAAAGAGCATTGCTCAGCTGTTGCTTAGCAATTACTCAATGCTGTGGATAGTATCCTCGCCAAACACATTTAAAAAAGCATTATCATAGATCAACCTCTCATAGTAACCACATTTTTAGTATTCATAGATAAATTCATAATGACAAGCATCATTCTAAATAGTGATTATTTAAGTTGCGTTTTTGGCTCCTCTCACACTTTCCTCAAGTTCTTCGATTGTCCATAGTTTTCCATGATCTCTTCCTGCCCATTCCTTCCATATCGGAGTAGCTATATCTGTCATAGTCCTCCACTAGTTTTTTTTGTTGTTTTTTTCCTGGAGTCTCTAACTTCTGCTGAGTCCAAGAGAAGCTGAGGAAAGGTTTGTCCTCATTTAAGGACTGCCTCTTCATGCTTCCAGTATTGAATCTGTTGGCTGAAGTGTGGACTTTTTACCAGAAGCTACTACCTGTTTCCGTTGAGCTTATCCTGAAAGTGTTCTGTGAAACACTCACATCTTCAGCCTACCTGTCTGCTCACTCTCCAAAAGCTCTCAGCTCCCACAGAAAAGCAATCCAGTGACCTCTCCCTCAGGATTTCTTCCCTGACTTTTCAGGCAAATGAGAGGACTCATTTTCTGGCGCCCTCTCTGGATACACAAGTCCAAGCAGCTCCTCTGCTTGCACTAACAGCTCTCTCTTCTCTCCCAGAATCTCAAACCCTGTGGTCTGCCCAGCTCCGGAGTTACCTCAGAGTCATTGCTCACAGTTTGTATTCCCTCTGTGCATCTCTTATAGTGATGGGATTTCCGGCTCCTTTTAGAGAACCGGCTCTTTCGGCTCGACTCACTAAAAAGAGACGGCTCTTTCGGCTCCCAACCGGCTCTTCGGGTTGTTTTGTTGATTTAATTAATTTATTATTAGGCAAGGCAAGGCAAGTTTATTTATATAGCACAATTCAACAACAAGGTGATTCAAAGTGCTTTACAGAGACATTAAAAAACAAAAACAATAAAAAGCATGATTTAAAATTGATTAAAAAAACTGTAGATGAATTCAGAACAGTAGATAAAATCAGTAGTTAAAATATAAGTAAATATAAGTCTCTGTGTCTGGTTCTGACTCTGGGAACTGATAAAAAACCGGATCCAGATGACCTGAGGGATCTGGAAGGTTCATACTGGGTCAGGAGGTCACTGATGTATTTTTAACCATTCAGAGCTTTATAGACCAGCATCAGAACTTTAAAGTCTATCCTCTGACGGACAGGCAGCCAGTGTAAAGACCTCAGAGCTGGACTGATGTGGTCCACTTTTTTGGTCTTAGTGAGGACTCGAGCAGCAGAGTTCTGAATGAGCTGTAGTTGTCTGACTGATTTTTTAGGTAGACCTGTAAAGATGCTGTTGCAGTAATCAAGCCTGCTAAAGATGAATGCATGGACTAGTTTTTCCAGGTCCTGTTGAGACATCAGATCTTTTATCCTTGAAATATTCTTGAGGTGATAGTAAGCTGATTTTGTTATTGTCTTAATGTGTTTTTCTAAGTTTAGGTCTGCTCTGCATCCATCCTACACCCAAATTTCTCGCCTGGTTTGTGGTTTTTAGGTGTATAGATTGAAGTTCTCTGGTGACCTGTAATCGTTTTTCTTTGGCACCAAAGACTATTACCTCAGTTTTGTTTTTGTTTAGCTGGAGAAAATTGCTATGATAGTTTATTTTGTTGTTCTTTATAATCTGTGAAAGTGGGAGCATGTAAATGTTAAACAGAAGGGGTCCCAATTTTAACAACTTTGTTGTTAACAATATTAACAACAATATAAAATTATGCACAAAAGGAATTACTAATGTAAAAAAAACGTGGTTTTATTTATATATGTTTATACATAAATATATACGGTGGCCCCTAGAGACAAAGCATGTACAAACTCCAAAGCACATTTCTAGCGTTAACTGAATTTCTAAAACAGAGCTACCTAGATCACTTAAATTACACAATTGAAAGCATGTGTGTATTATATATTCAAATAATTTAAAAAAAATGTTCATTTACCTGTTACTACCGCACACCAAATCCGGTCGTTGGTACTTCCTGGCTTGTGTGGCCACTAGGTAACAAAAGCTCAACACTGCGCCTAGCACATACAAAACACAACAGAAGTGCTGTTGTGTTTTGTATGTACTTCGGGGTTTGTACGTGTTTTGGAGTTTGTACGTGCTTTGTCTGTAGGGGCCACCGTAAATATGCTTTTATTTATTCACTCCACATAAAATGTAATAAATAAATCATATAATACAAAAACCAATATTTTTACATTTCAACTTTTAACTATTTAAATTTTCAGCTTTTTCCTTTAAACAAATTTAAAGTGAAACAACACAAAACACTGCAAACCACAACACAATAAAATATAAATTAAAATATGAAAACAAAAAGAAAATGCACATTCTCTCGCCTGCATGAATAAACTTTCTGAATCCTTTTACCTTTCTAATGTGACGTTGTTGTCCCTGGCTCTCTTTCTCTCTCTCCCTCCTGCTCTGTTCCTGTGCTACTGCGAGTGTAACTACCGCCCCTCCCCCCCTCTTCCCAGCGCAAAGCACAAGGCTCGCGTGCGGAGTGAAGCTGAAAAAAAGTGCGAGAGAGAGGGTGAGAGAAAGAAAAAAAACCCACGGCTCCCAATAAGGAGCTGGCTTTTGTCGTTCACTTCAAAGAGACGGCTCTAAGAGCTGTTTCGTTCGCGACCGACACATCACTAATCTCTTAAAGCTGCTAACACAGTCTATCTGATTCATACATTTGAGTCCACCATTAACAATTAGCCCACACTGCCCTTGACAACATCAGCATCATACATAGGGATCTCCGACCCCCAATTAAGGTGATCAGCTACTGGTCATTGCAATCTTACCAGTTATATGTTTGCAACAATGTTCGGGATAGTTCTATTGTTCAGTGCTCACTGTTTGTGGGAGATTTCTTCATTTGGGATCTGCCTGGCCCGGGAGCCGCCGCCAGTCCCAAAACACATCAGGCCTAGATCTTTGCTTATTCCATCTCACATTCACTTTCAAGAAATGCTAGCTGCATTTCTGTTAGTGAAATGATGTCTGCTACACTTGACCCAGACATAAACACCATGCCAACTGTGTACAAATCCAACATAGTTCAGTACTGTGAACTTCACCACATCAAACTAACCAAACTGTACCAAATGGTTTAGCAGGCCTGCTTAAATGCAAAGTTTGATAACACAAAATGAGTATACTTCAGTTTGTTTTACAAGATATTTCATAAAAATATAATTAAGCAATATCTGGATTATCTGACTTAAAAACTTTGAAGTTACATTACATTTTAGATTACATTCTAACATGCTGAGCAGTCCTTACCTTTGAAACTCCCAATCCCGTCCTTCTCCTTACATCTTCCTCCATCTGTGCTGCACATTATCATTTCTTCCCCTCTCCTCCTGGGAAATACAACTGTGCATTTAGCTAGCTAACACATTTTGTAAAAAAATTGCACAGAAACAGTTTGTGTGCTGATATATTTTTTTAGATGTGTGGAAATTTGCGCACACTTTTAAAAAAGCTGCTATTTATGCTCACTCCCTTGGCAGTACTAGCTATGCTGAAGCGCTGCTGTCACGTTTGCACGATGAACCATCACAGAGAAGAAAAGAAAAAAGGATGTGTTGGAGCTGTAAACTACACTGTGAGATGTCTTTATATTCTTATTACTGAGCATGCAGCTCCATGCTGTCACCAAATATCTGTCTGTTAGATTTAATTGCTTATTAACTGAAGTGGCTGGAACGCTGTTTTCGCCCATTTTAGTCGCTGGTTAAAACTTTTTGTCTGAAGTTCATACAGAGAAAGTGTGACAGTGCTGCAGCTGAAATTTCACAAAGTCCAGTATCCTTTGCATTTTCACTTTGTTATAGTTCGACTGCCTCTGACTGCTGTTAGACTTTGATATTTTGGACCAGTGTGGGTCATGTGCTTACTTTTACCCATTATAGACTGGATTTTCTACATCTCAAATTTAAGTGTATGTAAAGAGAAATCCCACCATATTATTAGTTCTTATAAAATTGTCTCCACAGTTATTAGGGCATTGGTGCCCTTTCCAGGTTGTATAACCAACAGAAAGAACAACTATTATGTTGATAATCTTGTGTTTAGAACAATGGGTTTATTGTACGACCTAAATTTAACAGCCTGTTAAAAATGCTAGAAGTTAAAGCATTTGGCATACGGACGATCAGACATATAGAACATGTCCACGTGTTGTGAACAGTCACGTTTTCAGAGTATTTACTAAATACACCGTCACCAGGCGTCGACAAGATTACCCTATTCAGGCTCTGCCACGTGTAGCTGACCTTGGACAGGGGTGGTAAAAATACACACTTTCATCACTTACTTGTGTTAAAAATACTCTAAATGAAGCTGAAGTACTGATCTAACTTATTTACTCAAGTGAAAGTGAAAAGTACAGGCTTTGAAATGAAAGAGGGAAAAAGTGATTTGGGCGGCAGTTTTTTTTTCTTTTTTTTTTTTCTTTTTGTCAGGCTAACAAAACCTCAAGTCATATTATAATAAAACAGGAATATAAGTTTTTATTTCAACTCTAATTCTAATGAGTGTACTCAACTTCAACATATTATGTAGAATAAAGAAAAAACAAAGGGAATTAAAGCCGTCACGTGGGTTTTTTTTTTTTTCTTTCTCTCACCCTCTCTCTCGCACTTTTTTTCCGCTTCACTCGCACGCGAGCCTTGTGCTTTACGCTGGGCAGAGGGGGGAGGGGCGGTAGTTACACTCAGTAGCACAGGAACAGAGCCAGAGGGAGAGAGAGAGAAAGAGAGCCAGGGACAACAACGTCACATTATAAAGGTATAGTAATCATCCACAACTATTTTCGGTTGCAGATGATAAAGGATTCAGAAAGTTTATTCATGCAGGCCCATATGTACGGTGGCCCTGAAGTGCAAATCACACCAACAAATTGCTAAACACAGCAACAAAATTGAGAAACACAAAAACAAATGGAGAATCACAAAACAAAATTGAGAAGCACAAAAACAAAATTGAGAAGCACAAAAACAATACTGAGAATCACAAAATCAAATTAAGAAGCACAAAAACAAAATTGAGAAGCACAAAAACAAAACTGAGAATCACAAAATCAAATTAAGAAGCACAAAAACAAAAGAAGAATTACAAAAACAAATTGAGAAGCACAATTACATTAAGAAAACCGGAAAGGGTAGGTACCAGTCGGCAACAGGAGACATCACTTATTGGACGTCCGCGCTGTTCATCTTTGGAACCGGAAGTTACTCTGCCTGTAGCGCATTTTTTTCAAACATGAACATTAGCGGTGACCCAAACATAGCTGTCGCTATTCGAGAATATTTTGATTCAGGACATACATACGAGGTGATACTGGATATGCTCAAGTGTAATCATGACATTTCAATTAGTATGCGTACACTGAAAACGCATTTCAAAGAATCTGGACTGTACAGACGAGGCAACTATTCTCCACTTCCTGAGGTGAGGCGTGCCATTTTGTCCGAGCTTCGAGGACCAGGACAATTGTTTGGATATCGGACCATGTGGCAAGTTCTCAAACAAAAACACAAGCTGCGTGTCAAGCGTGATGTAGTTATGAGGCTGTTGAGACAACTAAATCCTCAAGGAATCGCTTTGAGAACTCAAAGGAGGTTCACAAGACGCACGTATCACTCCATGGGGCCCAATTACATATGGCATGTAGATGGCTATGATAAACTGAAACCCTTTGGCTTGGCCCTGTCAGGATGTATAGATGGCTTTTCAAGAAGACTGATGTGGCTTGTGTGTGGAGCAACAAACAACAACCCGGCTGTTATAGCTCACAATTATATAAACTGTGTAAAGAGTCTTGGTGTGATACCAATGAGATTACGAACAGACTTCGGGACTGAGAATGGGACTATGGCAGCAATACAGTGTACCCTCCGTCACGCGCACACGGACTATTATGCTGGATCGTCAAGCCACAGTTACGGATCATCTACTGGGAATCAGCGCATCGAGTCATGGTGGTCTTATTTCAGAAGAGGAAGGTGGGTACATTTGTGTCTGGTAGGTGTAAGCTACAGTGAAAGCTGATCAGATCGGTTTTTTTTTTACATGCATTTAAGAAAATAGAGTAGCGTCCTGCTGGACGTGTTGAAAAGTTGGATGAGATAGACGTTAACAGCCGTCACTTTATTGCAGGAACTCAAAATGGTCACTGTCAGCTGTTGTGCCGAAATGAGCATGCTTGCCTAGATTTAACGACGCCAATACAAAATGAAAAACTCAGACCAAACTCTCCACTCCTCACAATCAACACACAGAACAGAGGAGTTGGCCGTCCAACTGCGGTCTGGAGTGTGGGGCCTCCCTGCTGCTGCGGAGTCGGGGCGGTCTGCCTCTCCCCACCGCAGGGAAAAGGGTTACACCACCTGGGTCTGGGTGCAGTTCCCCCCTCCAGGGGCAAGGGTACCTAGACCCGGTTCGTAGAGTACGCTTGGGGAGTGTGATTGTGTGTACAGCGTCTCTTTATGTTTGTCTCCACGTTGGTTGAGTGTGGAGTAAGTGCATATGAGAGCATGAGGGTGGGAATGGATGTTTGTATCTGTGTGTGCCTGTATGTCTGTGTCTATATGTCAGGTCGGGTATCAGACGCCACCTCTCTGGGGACATCTCAGGCCCTCCAAGGTTTGGAGGCCTATCTCCCCCCACCACCACTTCCCCTGCCAGTGGCGGACTCCCTCAGACATCGGTGCGTTGGTGGTTCTTTGTGTCTGGGGATGGGCGTCCAGGTACACACCAGCTCACTCCTTGGCGGCCGCTTATCGGGGCCTGGAGCCTGGGGCTCACTCGGGCCACTTCGGAGGTGGGGTGCCCCCGGCCTCTCGGCCTGGGGCTCGGTCACTCAGGCACAGCTGGCTGCCGGCGGAGCTCACGGGCGCGTCACTGCAACCCCCCCTGGCTTCTGCTCCGTGGCTGCTGAGTGAGCCCTCATCTGGGACTCTCCTCAGCTCTTTCTGGGATAGTGGCGCGGCTGCCCCTCTGTTGGTCTTCCTTGGTCTCTTGTGTTCTGGGGGCCTCTGGATGTCTGGAGTTTTGATCTCCTCCATACCTGCTTCATGCCCTGGAGGACGGGGCAGTGGCTCCCCACACCCTCTAGCAGATCATTACATGAAGGAACCTTTTAAAAAAACAAGCGCATCCATGCTCACAGGTGTACACACGGGTGATCACACCCACAAACTACACCCTTTTTGGCTCCTACCTCAAAGCACACTGTGTTCTGTTGATCTTATGTGCTGCACAATAATGTTTAATATTTAGTATTTACTGTCATATTCCCATATATCATTGTGATGTTGTTTATTCTATTACTCTTGTTCTCTTCTGCTTGTTTTCTTTTTTCTTTCTCAACAGGTGATCCAGGTGATCGATAGATGCATTTTTTTTTTCTTTTTTTTTTTCTGCCCATTCTGTTGGTTTTTGTTTTTTGCCCTTGTCCCTCTTCTCAGCTGTTTCTCTTTCCCTCTTTCTTTCTCCCCTTCTTTCCCCCAGTCA
Source organism: Perissodus microlepis (assembly GCF_051167445.1). NCBI lineage: Eukaryota > Metazoa > Chordata > Actinopteri > Cichliformes > Cichlidae > Perissodus > Perissodus microlepis. The sequence continues at coordinate 29,686,325 of NC_140467.1, read as the reverse complement.
AGTCTGTCCCGTATTCAGCAAGTGAAAATAAAATAAACAATAAAAGGTGAATCAAATGGACCATTACGGCAAGGCTGGGATGGTCAATTTGGTAAAGTAAATCCGTTGGGCATCTTTCTTTGCCTTTAGACAATAATTCTGATGGCAAAAGAGCCAAACGGGACAGGCAAAAAAAACCAAACAAACAAAAAAAAAAAAACACACAGAACAGAGTGAAAAGAATACAGCATTTTTAACAAGAACATTACTGCAGGGTCGCTACAATATTTATGGAAAACTAATATGCATTACTTTGTTTGACATCCATTTGTGGCATGTTTTAAATGGGACCAAAATGTAACAAACCCTATAAAATGACCAAGAACAAAGCTAAATTGATTCTTAAATATTAATTATATACCCAGGTCTCAGTTTTGGATGGACTTTTTTGGAGACCTAAGAGACTTGCTGAGAGTCTGCTTCAGAGGGGTTCTACAGAAAGACCTGGATGAATGCAAAGACCTCTGGAACAAACACAGGATCCGGCCAAGCAGACTTGCATCGTGTCCAGGGGGGATTCCAAACGAACTCTATCTCTTGCCTCACAGGTATTTGAATTCTTAACAAAATGAATTAACCTTTTGCATCAAACTAAATGCAAGGTGTTGTTATTGCTTAAGTTGGTTAATATATATTCATAATTTTACACATAAGTATGATAGAGCAGTTTATAACATGTCACTGCATGCGTTGATTTATATAGTTCCATATTGTCAGCAAAAAATCCTTCACTGTTCTATTTTCATTTTGCAGATATGGTTCAAGAGACTGTGGATTTGCTGTTGAGGAGAGGGAACTGGATGTGTTTCCCGAGGAGGGGCTACCGGTTGGATTGTGTGGTGATCCAAACATTGAGGAATATTTACAACAGGCTGTACAACAAAACACACTGCAGCAGCCACAAGACTGGGAATCGGCCACAGAACTGTATTTGGCCCTGAAGGACATAGCTGGGTTTTAGATACCAACTGAACTTCAGTTTGTAATGACATTTGTCAGAGTTACTCTGACGAAGACACACACGGTGTCGAAACGTTAGTTTCTTTCCTTTTTTTGCACCTAATAAAGCCTTTGGACTTACTTGAGTGCTCCAGCCCTTCTGTTTTTCCTTCATTTTTTAATGTTAGTGTTTCCTTTCCCTCTTGCTAAATTGAATATAATATTGTTCATAATATACAGCAACTGGCATGGATTTAAATATTAACATTTAACCACAAGGAAACATTTAAAATTTTCTTTAATAAAACCATTTACAAATAGTGTCCAGCATTTCTGTCACTTTTCCAACATACACAATATTCAGAAAAAACAACTAAAACAACTAAATGTTTAACAATATGGAAGTTGCTTGTCACATGAATGTGTTAAGTAGTGTGCCAACGGCAGCTGAACCTAACAGGGTAACTCAGTAACTGTAACTTGATGACCTTGCTGATTTAAGAACATCCAAATCCTGGAGCATTTTGAATTCCAAAGTCCATGTTGGCCTTAAAGATGCTGTATGAGTCAGAGATGGGTAGCTTCAGAGTATTTGCACAGGTGTTTGCAACTGGAAAAGGCGAATCACTTAAAAACTGGATGCATGGTGGTGGTGTCATGCCTGCCGGTGGAACTGCCGTCAGCCCTGTGGCAAACATCATCAAATCTTCCAGACACACTGCTGTTGCCTTCTCTGAAAGAAGAAAGTAAACACTGTAGTACATTACAGAAAATTAATTTCCTTACCTCTCCTTTCATAAAACTATAAACAAATAAAAACGGCCATTCACACCTTCACAATCAAGGAGATAATCTGCCCAAAAGCCAAGTGTTAGGACCTCCTTATGCCGCTTGTTGCTTCCTGCTGGGCTGAGATCTAGTCTGAACATGCTCTCCAGTTCTGAAGCAGTCAGGGCCTTGGCAGAGAAGCATAGGAGTGGGGCCAGCACACTGGAATGTTGTTGCAGTGCACTTAAAAAATTCAGACTTTCCAGTCCATCTTTAAATCGGCAAAGGATAGACAAATAACTAATAATTGGTTTATAGCTATAACTATTGCAGTCTTCTAAATTGTGTTTAAATGTCTTTACCTACTAGATCTTTCATTATAAATTTGGACAGATTTCAAATGCATAGAATCACTCATACACAAAAACAATTCATAGTGCTCAGAAATTAACTGTGACAGCAAAAAAAGAAGAGCTCATTGGGATTTCAGCATTTAAAAAAAAATAGTGCTTTCACACTGGAATAAACAAGTGTGTCAAACAAGGGATCACCTCTTTTTATAAATAACTGAAAAATTAATCATGTTGCATGACTATGATTATTATGGGTCATTGTGAACAATAAATGTATACTAAATTAGAGTTGTCAAAAGGTTAATAGCGTGCGACAGTGGCTCAGGAATTAACTTGTTGTTCATCAGATCACACGGATGCTACTGAATCAGTTTTTTCATATACATCTGAAGGTCTGAAAATGTCAGTGGCTGCTGTGATGAGCAACTGGCCATCCTGAATTTAAAAGGAGTAATGAGTTTACCGTTGAATGACACTTTGGTTTCTTTCAAGGATGTACCATCTTGTTTCTCACAAGGCTTGACGTTTCTGAGGCATCCAGCAGTTTGGAAGATTGTGCTGTTTTGCAAAATAAGATTATGCAAAGACTCCTCTGATTCAGCTTTCAGGACCTATAAAAAAAAAAAAAAAGGTTTACTGTAAGAAAAACAAAAATATAATTTTCACTACTTTTACGATTCATTCAAACATTGGATTAAAAAAATAATCAATTTGTTATTTCACTTGTGTTGTTGGGAGGTGGAAATCTGTCCTTTCAGATTACAGAATCTACCTTGAACCTACTTTCAAGATATGATCCAACCCGGATAACTTTTATCCTGATTAAATCTTTTAAACTGGCCCCAAGTGTCTTCTAAGTAAACCCATTCCCTGAGCCTAGGTAATTTTCTACCTGATGTAGAACTTTTGTGATCGCCTCATCTTGCACATCTTCTACAGTGGTGCTGAAACTCTGATTCCCTGTGATGTGGTTGACCAGGTTCTTGGAGAGGAAATGTGGTGCTGGTCCCCCATGCACAATGGATACAGCGATCATCTTTCCTGCTAAAAAGTACTCATCTTGCCTGGCAGCTGTTATACAGGGTACATAATTATCATGGTTAATTGCTATTAAATATGCTAATGAAAAAAAAAGCCAATTTTTATTAAAAACATCCACCTCTTGAATTATATACAAGATAACGGCTCTCTGGAGGTCCATCAAAGATGGGGCGATTTCTCAGACTGCCCATAAGAAGTGTGAGGAATTCACGCCTCGGGCCACCTGTATCCAAACCTTCTTCAAAGCTGCCAGCATCATCATTAAACTTGATGAACATGTCGTAGTTGTCAGAGTATGTGCTGCGTCGAAATCCTCTAACAGCTCCATCCCATACAGCTGACCTTGATATATTGAACCTGCTGACCTTCTTGTGGTCAAGTTCCAGTGCCAAATTTGCAATAATTTCATGTGCCTGCAAATTGGTGTCTCTAAAAAAAAAAGGGAAACTTATTTTTTAAAGGTGTATATACTTCTCTCATGATTGCATGATGTCTTGTACAGAACAAGATGGCGGTTAATTGGATTCAAATGTTTAAATTACTAACACAGGTTCTTCTGGGGGCTCAGCTTTGGCTTCGTTAGGAGTAGGATCTTCATCATCAATCACAATCGGTTCAAACAGCTGTGTGTAGTTTCTGCAGAGTGAAAACATGTACACAAAGTGTAGATGCAAAAAGACAAATGCATAAACATGCAGTTCCAGTTTTATAGAACGATTCTACTATTTTTTTTTCTGAAGAATCTAATGTAAAAGAGTCAAACTACATACATTTATAATAATTGTGTGTATATATTTTGTGCAACCCTCTGGAATAATTACTCAAGATACAACGCACCTGTAACAGGAGCTCTCGACAGTGAGGCATTCAGTAGTGCCTGTATCGTTTTCTTCTTCCAAATCTATGACCTGGAAATACAGAAATGAGGATGAATGAAAATTCATATTTGACCAATTGATAATTATTTTAATATAGGGAGCCTAAGTCTCCTTCCCTTCTGGTCTGCTCATGGGTCCCTGAACAAAAGAAAAATGAATGGAAGTGAATGGAGCTATAAAAGTTATTTTCTGGTCTGCTTTGCCTTACTCTCTGAATCACACATATGTTGTACTTCAATTTAAATAATAAATAATTGTGTTTCGACTATGTCTGTAATGTAATTTGAGATTTGTTAGCTTGTAAAAATCCGTCATTAAAATGACTACAAGTCAGATGTCGCAAATATGACGTCGCCTCAGAAGCTTTTCTCCCCCAGCGTAGCTGCTAATTATCACATGGCCAGATTTATAGTGGTTTTCTCCACATCATCCTGGAAGAAGGATTCGAAGCTCGCTAAACAAAACTAAGCTTTTCCTCTTCTCTGTGTCTGGTTCGATGATGTCAATTTTGTGAGACGAACATTTACATTTCGCCACGTCTTTTCAAACAAAACCTAAAATAACCTTTGCCACCTGTCGCTTAAGCACTTTTTGGCATCAAAATGTGTTTATATACTTCACGGACATATTTTAAATCCATGGCACACATCAAATGGGATCAGAAAATAATTTTTATTGGCTCATAGACTCCTATTTTTTTAGCAGTAGGGGACCCATGGTCCGGAAGTAGATGGATGTACCTTAGGTTCCCTATCCCAATAGATTATCTAAAGGTACAATAAGTAAGAATGAAATAAGAAGAACATCCTGTGGTCAAATTTGTGGACTGCAGTCTATCTTTATAAACAAACGAGTGACTCTCCCTCCTCCCGTTCCATGAGTTTCATGGCTACGGATCAGCGCCAGAAGATTCTAGATGACAAAGACGAGTCATACACAGTTAGTTTCAATGTAACCTTCCTTCCAACATGATTGAGACATTAGACTGCTTTGTGATTATTTCATGTACCGGTATGACTTATTGTACCTTTAAGGGGTGGATGTTATAATCTATTGATAGTATGAAAATTGAGGATGTGAAATGCATTGTATAATAACAATGAATGTAATAAGCAAACAGTGAATCGTTATCTAATTGCAAAGTAAAGGCGGTGGAGATTGTCTGCTGCACTGTTTTACTAATAAAATAGTTTTTTACCTGTTGTACTTCATTAGCAAGCACAAGATCCCCAGCACCCTTCCTTAGAGAACAAAGAAAAGCATTATTGTTGTGTACTGTGAAAATATTAATTGACACTTTGAAAATATTTAAGCATCTTGATTAACAAACAAGCAATACAAGTATTATGTAGTCCATGTTCCAAAAACCATATACAGAATGAATGACAAAAGTGTATATCTCATTAATACAAAGTGTAGGCAAAAAACAGTAAAAGATTACATGTTCTTAAAATATCACTTACTCATATTCTGCCGCTTTCTGTAAAGGACTGCTTTCACGTTGAAGTTCCCATGGCTGAAACAAACAAACAAACAAACACATGCACGCGAGCACGCACACACACACAAAATGTATTTCACATATAACTATTAACTGTTTTACTGAACTGAGGCAAATGGTGGTGGCTAAACAACAAGAAAACTCTATAAAAAATTTTAAATTATACTTACCAGTGTATCAGCAAGATCAAACTCAGAGGGCCTTTTAATAACAATCTCTGGGTCAGAGTCAGACAAGTCTGAGTTTTCTCCAACTACAAAACATGAAAACAAATCAAGCTAAGCTAACTAAATTCATACTAATGTATGAAACTTTATTTGATCATCAATAATAGATTAATACGAAAGGCATAAAGTTAGCATTGAAAACTCATGACTCAGTAGATCCAAAAATGGCTGAATTTCATGTTTCCAGGAAGAAACATAACATATACAAGCTAATTTAGGGAGCAATGGTGGCAGAGGAGTTAAAAGCCCGCCCTGTAATCAAACGGTTGAAGGTTTGAGCCCTGCTCAGTCTGTCGCAGTCGTTGTGTCCTTGGGCAAGACACTTCACCCTCCATGCCAGGTGGTGGTAGTGGGAGGGATAGGTGGCATCTGTGTACAGCAGCCTTGCTTCAGTCAGTGAGTCCCAGGACAGTTGTGTCCACATTGTAGCTAATCACCAGCAGTGTGTGAATGTGTGTGGGTGAATGACTGGTTTTGTTGTGAAGTGTCTTGGGGGGGTTGTAGAACCCTAGAAGGTGCTATATCAAATACAGGCCATTCACCATTTTAATGTAGGTATGCTATTGACTTGGGTGCTTTATGCGTAATGTTATCATTTCACAATTTCAAAATTAGCAGTTGTTGAAACTAAGGGAATGTGTGTCAAAATCCAAACAAACATTAGCAGCTTACCATCTTCAAAGTCACTCTTCAAGCAGATGAAAACAGTGATTCTTTGATAAGGCTTGCCAACTTCAGCCTTATAAGCCTCAAGTGTAAATGGTCTTTGTGTTCCAGGGACAGTAATGACCTCAGTGCCATCCGGATACAGAAGAAGGAAAGGTCCATCTTTTAGATCTTTGTTAAAGTCCTTCATTTTTTTAACAGCTTGATTGAGCAGACTTGTGGCAGTAGCGTCAGGGTCTGTTGTTAGGAAAATAGTTTTTCCACGGTATGGCTTCAAACCACCCTTTTTAATGGTCATCAAGCCGACATTTATCTGTAATGAAAAAGACATGAACAATGGGCCAAGTAGATACTAATATGACTCTAAGCAGATCTATTCAAACTTGAATATTTATTAACTGCAAAAGAGGGATCTTCCTGACAACCTAAATGTACAATTACTCGTAAACAATTGTTCTTATTCTGGATAGCTTTACTACACTGAACATTTTTTACACAACTCCCCTAAGGAATAACAAAAGAATGTCATTAGAAAATTAACCTCAACTTGTTTTCAGACTGAGCTAGCCAGAAAGTCAGAAATATCCATCATTCCTATTAGTTGCTTGAGTTGCTCACCTCAAAGTTAAAATAAGTTTAAGGTGGTATCTGCACCCCACCCTAGTTTGTACCAGTTATTTCACATGGAAATAACTGGTTTTGATGTCCGGCGGGCTGTGGTAAACTGATGAGTTTCCTAAAGTGGAAATGCAGTTCCCAGTTCAATTTTTCCTGTATTGATTTTGTTAAAATAAATATTTCGAAAAAGCTAATCGTGATAATTAAGGCGAATTTCAGAATATATGTTTTTGGTTGATTTTTGATTCTGCAACTCTGCAACCATGTCCGAACATATCTGGGTCACCATTTTTAACTTTTTTCAAAAAGTTTGTTGACTTTACCGCAAAATAAAGTGATTTATCAACATTTGTGCACAGCAGCTTCATTACCAGCTCAGTCCTGAGTGTTGAGACTGTGCTTTTTCTCCAGTGTGTCCCTCTGTGCTGCCTTGCAGGTCCCTGCTTGCTGGAGTTAATCAGTTCACGTGGGAACACCTGGCCAGTCTCCCTGGAGCATTAAAAACTTGGCCTTCGCTCTGCATATTCTCTCTCCATGTTATCTGTCGGTTGGTTTTGAAATCAAACCTGCTGACCAATCAGTTCTCTGAAAAAAATAGTGTAGACGTTTTTCATTAGCATCAAAAGTCTTTGCCTTTCTGGCAGCAATAAGTAATAAAGAAAAATGCAATTCTAGGAATTCAAACCTTAATTACTTGATTTTTTTTTTAATACTTTCTTTTTATTGTTTTTCTTTAAACATTATACAGGGGGGGTAGGGGGTAACAACAAAAAAGAATTTAAAAAAAGATAAATACAAGGGTAAAAAAAACATGTTGGATCACCTTGTTTCTACAATTTTATCATTTCTCGTTATCAATGTGTTCGTCTTTATCCTGTTGGGTTTATGTACTCAGTCCATTTCTCCCACTTTTGATGGTATTGATCTTCCTGAGTCCTTATTCTGTCGGTAAATTGTTCCATAATTTGTATTTCGTCTATAATTTTGATCCATTCATCCTGTGATGGTGGGTCTAGTTTTGTATTTTTTTGGTGCGTGTCTACAAGCAGAGCCCTATTTGTATTTTTGAAACTACTGTCAAATTTGTAAGGAGGCTAAGCCTGTATTTGAATTATGTTTGTATTTTATTTTAACACTGGGGTTTGCAGTGTTTTTGTCAATGTCTAGTCATGGTTGAGAAATAATTTAAAAATGAACATGGACATTACATTGATGCTGGTTTGAGGTGCAGTGCTTAAAAAAAATGTATTAGACCACCATCCACTGTAAGCTTTAAACCACAGCTGCCCTAAATGAACAGGAGAGGTAATTACCAAAATCATTTGTTTCTGTAGTGGTTACCTGTCTGCGGGAGCTTTAATCAAAATAATGTTTTTATTGCTAAAAGATAATTACATTTGAGAACTCATGTGTAACAACAGTATTTATTTTGTTGCTGAAGAAAAGCAGAAACAGGAAAACATCTTTTGATAAGATGCTGAATTTTTGTTATTTATTTACATTCTTGAATTGAAAAATTAGTTTGGTTGAGTGTTAAACTTGATAAATTTCTGATTTCTAAAATTTGTGCTGGTTTAAATTTTTTTTCATGACAGGTGGTTAAATAAAGACACTGCACCTGCTGTGGAAAATTTAACAATAACCAGCAACACACCCAGTGAGGTTGATTTGAAGTGGGTTTAATAAACACATTGCAATGTGGAGAGAGCATCAAAATTGAAACACTAGGACCATCTCTCAATTGTAGCCACCGCCCTTACATCTTATATACGCAGACACAGACACTCTTAAACAAAGAACATTCCACAGCAGATCAATTATTAGCAGATCCTTAACTGTTCAGTCTAAGAAAAGCTCCGACCAACCGTCACCTCCTTTAAAACAGGATGTCCAGAGCCCTCAAGAGGAAAATGAGTCTGCTGTGAAGGTGCAATAAAACTTGGGCAGGAGTGCTCTTACTATTCTAAAGTGATATGGTTAAGATATGTGATTAATACATGAGAAAAGAAATCTGCCACCACACACCTCTTGCACCAAATGTCTTGTTAGACTTTATAGCAAGAGAAAGACTGTATTCAAGAACTGTTTTCTGCTATTCATACAATATGATACAATAAAGCAAAAGAATAAGAGGAAAAAAATGCACCAAACTGATGACAAACTCCTGTTTATTATTCTACAGAGCTCAAGCATCCCTGGGTTTAGCATGCTGACATCAGGTACAGAAGTGATATTTGTAACCGCATTAAATTTTATTTTATAAAATGTTATAAATATTATAAAAAGCTTATAATATCTGGCTAATTTCCAAAGCTTGATGCTGATCTCAGTTACCTCCTTCCCTGTCCAGAGATTTGCAGATGTAGATCAGCTGCGAATGATGCTGATTTTCTGTCTGAGATATAAAAACATACTTTAGTGGAGTTTTGTTTAGTTTTTTAATCAATGTAATTTTGTGCTGTTGAAAATTGAGCTTAATACTAATTATTAAATATTAAAGTTAAATGGCACAGCTGCCCAAACAGCACTAAGTGGAACAGGGTTATCATTTTGGTATGTTAAACCATTTGAACTGTTTGGTCACGTTTGATGAGGAAACCATGACACTCAGAATTTTGTGCCCATTTCATTAAAAAAAAATATTACAATATTCTTGTAAAACTATATTTTAAACAATATTAATTTTTAAACAAATATTGGACCGCTCTGGGTAATGAATTATACTTTTGGGAGAAGAAAAACCACACACACACCACCACACACAATGCCTTAGACACAAACATTAACAATGTTTGTGTCAACAATTATTATCCATCAGATTCTGCCGAGTCTTAATGACAGAACTGTGATAGATGATGCGTGACTTGTCAATTATGTTGACGCAGATCACTTATCAGCATAATTGTATGAATTGTTTTCTTGAAAGGGTATATGATGCATTGCTTTGATTTACAGGACAGAGGATGCTGCATCTTCTTCTTCTTCTGCTAAAGGTGGTGATTAACTCGTTGACCTCAAAACATATTTCTTCTCTATGTTGTCAGTGCAAACACTCTTGGTTTACCTGTCCAAGTCAAAGACTCGTGTGTGACTGTGGATTTGTATTCACACTAACATCTATGTGTGTGTTTGTGAGAGTGTGTGTTCTTTCGAGTAAGAAAGCTGATGCTGTCTGCAGTGGAGGGTATTTTATCGGCACGTAGTGACTCATTACAGTGTTTTGTCGGGTCGTCACCTTCACCGGCCGAGGCCTCGCAGGTTAACAAAGGGATGATGTGATGGATTACAATGCAGGCACAGATGGTGTGTGTATACACGCACACACATACTCACACACAGGTTTGTGAGGACGTGTTTCATAAACATGCACTGTATATTACAGGGATTCAGGGACCATTATTAAAATTTATATAACTGCTAACTGGTTACTATTTACAACCTTTTACAGGTATTATAAGAGATTCTGCAATACAGTAGATTTAAGCTTGTGTTGCTGCAAATAAAGTTTATGACAGTTTAAAAGACAAAATGATACTCAAAAAGAAATTCCAACAAAAAGACAGACAAGAAATGCCAACAAGAGATGAAATAAAATGTAATTTCAGGTGGACTTAAAACAGAAAGAAAGAAAGAAAGAAAGAAAGGAGAAAAAAAAGAAATACAGCAGAAAAACAACTGTTTTTAAGCAATCATGAGAAAAAAAGAATTGTTTATCAGAGTTAAAGTTAATTTATTGTTTAGAAGTGAAGGCAGGATCTCTATTTATACTGGCGAACCCAGTGTCATGACAGTGTCATGAGTGGATCAGAAGGAGTCTGAATTCAGACTCAGTCATTGCAGTTTATTTACAAATTGAAAATTCTTTATGTTGTCAGGTGAAGACCTTATAATAACTGAGGGAAACTGTCAACATTTAGACAGCCACCTATGCACAAGCACTTAGCAACAATGGAAAGTTTTGACAAAACTCCCTTTTGACAGGAAGAAACCTCCAGCGGGCTCATGGAGCTCCATGCCTGTGGCCATTACAATTTGGGGTGAGGGGTGGGAGACGGGACAAAGATGAGATGTGGAAGTGAGCCAGAGATTAATATTAAGTAATGATTAAATGCTGTCACAGCGAGGATCGCCAGTGCGGACCCAAAAGCAGACACGGGAGAAATGAACTGGTGTTTAAACAAAACGGCCGCCTCCATCCGGCTGATACAAAAAACAGAAAAACAAGGCAAGGCGAAACTAAACTGAAACCTAAAGTAACTGTGAAAACCATGACAAGAGACAAGAACATGAAACTAAACTGGAACAGGATAATGCAACTATGAAATAAGCCAAACCTGAGCATGAACCTGAACCTGAACAGTGGGAAGTGAAAACTCTGTGACTTGATATAACCTGACATGAAGACAAACAGACGACCCAACAAAGATCAGAGGGAAGACAGAGAACATAAATACACAGAAGGGTAATCAGGAAACACCTGGGGAGATACAGCTGGCACAAATGATCATGAAGCCACAGGGGAAAGTACAACTAAACACACTGAACATGGAAGCACCAGACCTTTCAAAATAAAACAGGAAACATGGAGAGACATGAACTAACACGCAAGCCTGACACGAGAGACAGAGAGAGGGAGCGAGAGAGGGAGAGGGACAGAGGAGAGCGACACAAACAGAAAAGGACTCATAAACAAGGAGACATAGGTGAAACATAAACTAGACTAAAACTCAACTAAATCCTAACTAATAATAACAACACAAGAACTTAACATATTTCCAATATAACATAAGAAATCAAAAATACAAAATAAACTCAAAATGCTGGGTCACAGAGCACCTAACACCTAACAAATGCAGAGTGGTGTATGAACACATAAAGAGTTATTGTTACGTACATTCACCTTTTTGATTTAAGTGTTTCTTCATCACTGCGGGAGTAATTTGAATTTCTTGGTTTGGTTACAGGAATTCTGCAGAGGGAGAAAAAATGGGTAAGTGAGGGTCTGGAAGGATTTGGAACAAGTCTAACAGTGAGTGAAGAGAATGCTTACTTGGCAGCAAGGAAGATAGAAGTTTGGGGAGGGTATCTTCACAGGTAGGCAGGTTCAGAGTGTGAGTGAGCAATGGTGGAGAGTGGGTGGGCAGGTGACTACTACACTTATGAGTTACAGAAATCTTGGAAACAGGACTGGCAGCAGCAGACATGAAACAGAGCAGGAATCCAAGCATTCAAAAGTGTACTCATTAGAATCCAGCCTTCAAACACTCTCAGCTTGATTATGCTAATTCACAGCAGGTGCAATAGAATAGGCCCACATAGTAATTCACCCAACGGCGTAGCCACAGGTCCACCTGAAACTTAGGTTTACTGAAAAAAGACATAAATCAATAGCAAACTACAACCCAGCCTGCCTCAGCCATGGCACCCAGGTATTGCAGGTAATGTGGCCTTTAAAGTAGGATAGCAATGCTAATGAAACAAATGAGCCGGCAGCACACAGGGGAGACTCAACAGATGCTATGACAACGACAGAAGGGGAGGAGAGGAATATTTATCCATACACACAAAAGATATCAGGGTAAAAGGAAACAAGGCAAACGAGACTACTGAGGACAGTGAAGACAAGAAGACGGAAGTAAAACTAAGCATGAGACACAAGAGACAAAAAAAATCCATCTATCCATCCATCCAGTTTTTCCCCTTCCAAAAAAATCTACAAAACGAAAAACAGGAAGAAAGAAAAGATCCCTAAACAGGGAACTGAAGTTGATTGGATGGGAAAGACATATCGGAAAGAGACAAAAAACACTGAGGGAATAAATAAACACTGATGTGAAACTGAAATTAGAACTAAGAATTACTGTATGAAAATCACAACATAAATATAGAAGACGAACAATAACGCTCCAGAACCTCAAAACCTTGGACCCAAGACCCAGGACCATGACAAGAAGCAATGTGGGTTTGCTGTTGGCAAAATGAAGAGTGTTTTGGCGGTTTAATGTTGAGTGAGTATGTATGGTAGAACTGAAAACAACAGCATTCATGTTGTGATTTCACTGCGCTTCAGTTTAATTACATTTACCCAGGTTACTCGTGCAGTTTTACTGACATGTGTGTTTTGTCTTATAACAAACGGGTTTCTGGTAATCTGATAAAGAAGCTGTTTACATTTTAAAGTGTTTCCTTGTTAGTGGTGCAGAATAAATGCTGTTGGCTTACTGTTGCAGGGCTTGTAGCCACACCACTCCCTGACACACATATCATATTGTATGATTAGAGTCCTGTATGGTTGTTAACCTGGTAACCAGTTTAATGCAATGTGTTTATTTGAAGCATTCTGGTGCTTTCTATCCATCCTCCAGGCACCTGTCATTTCTGAATCTGGTCACCTTTAACTAATCACATTTACTGCTGTTAGCTCTTTGCTTTTTATGTCACTTGCTGTTTTCATGCAGCTGTAGCACCAGTTTGTTAACTTTGTTTCTCCTTCCCTTTGGTGTAACACCAGAACTCCGACAGCCCACCAGCTACTGTCAGTCAATCAGACATCCCACGTGCACATGTGACCTCTGGAGGACTCACACATTCACTGACTGACAGCTCAGTCATTTTACCAGTCAAGCTGCTTAGCTGCTTGCTTTTTTCCCCCATTTCCCTCAGCTGTTAGAATTAATAGGCAGTACATTTATATTTATACTTTATAATAAGAATCTTCTCTCTCCTGTAAGGGGCATTTTTTGAGAAGAGGTGCCCTCAAACGACTAGTTTTTGTTCTTTGTGCCAGAACATATTAAGCAATTTGTGATTCATGCATCACAGGTTCTCCAGGATGTGCTTGAACCGTGTTCAACACAAGTATTTAAAATAATTTTCAAACTCCTGCAGCAGTGTGGAGGTCCTGAAAGCTTTGATTTTCCTCTGTTCAGACAAGCTTTTTAGTCTGAATAATGTTCAAACAGAGACTCGTCGGCTGTTGTTTCCTTTCAGCAGCTGTGAGCAGCGTTCAGCCGCAGGATGAAGAGCGGAAAATGAAGGTCAGACATCTAATTGATGTTTTAATTAACTTATTAACCATGCAGCTCTTTGTAATTCCAAAAGGACGACTTTGACTGCGTGACAACAACGTTGGAGTGAACAGAAGCAGCAGCAGCAGCAGCAACAGCAGCCGGGGTGAGGCTGAACCACGTACTGAGCAAAAACCAAACTTTCACATGATCATTTGTGATGCTTGGTAGTAACAGTGAAGTTAATAATGAAAAGGTGACACTTGCTTGTTGGGTTATTAAAGGATATACTGTGTTCTATATGAAATGCATAAAATCTTCTTTGGCAACCCTTTTATTGTTAAATATAAACACACTACAAAGCTATGTTAATATACTGCACTGTTTATGTTGAGATGTCGAGGTCAATAAAGGTACAAGTGCTCTGCTGCATGCATAGTGCAGACTATATGTTTTTTAACACTTGCTTTAAAGTACCATGTCTGTATTTTGCTGCAATTTATTATGAAGTACATTAGTTAACCCAGAGGCTTCATTATGCCTCACTGGGAAGAAATGTAAGTGTTTCAACGCAACAAAATACTGACAGATGGGCAAAATAAGCCCTATAAGTGGCAAAAAATGACAAAAATAGCATTAAACTGAATCAAATTGTGCAGAAGTTGCCATGTGCAGACAAATACAGAACTGTGGTGACAGTCTGTCCCTGACAAAGCTGTGAGTCACAGTGTAGCTGTGTGGAGGGTCAAGTTCCAAAACCAAAAAGGGAGAGAAAAGAATCCCTTCATAAGTAGGCGTACACACAGTTTCTAAAGGCAGGTGGGGAACTAGACACAGCTGAACAGTTGAAAACAGTCACAGCAGAATAAAGACCAAAGGAAACACATACAGACATAAATATTGGCAATTAACAAAAAGTACTAAGTACAAGCGACCAAGACATAAACACAGAAACAAGCGAGAGAGGAACAGAGGGGACCGCACTGAGGGAACACAAATTACTCAAAGAAGGAAACAATGCTAAATACAAATCAATAATGAGGACTCGGATGTTCATCTAAGCAGGCATCCAGAGCTCAATAAAAAACTACACATGAAAAAGAACAATAAAACCACTATAAAACTGAAGAATAACAGTGGAAACACGAACCAAAACACGGGTTTGCAAAACAGCTCATTAACAGGAAATCCAGGGGGGAAAAACTCACTTTGAGAATGATAAGCTCCAAATAGGAATCCAAAACTTATAAATATATATATTGGGACATGCCACTGGATGGTGCTGTTTCTTAGGGGGTACCCCTGAGAGCGCAAGGGATGATGGGGATCTACAGAGACATTCACGGAAGTGCTAGCTTGCATTGCTGTAACGTGGGCGTGCAATGCCATGTTTTCGCTGTGTGGTCTGTTTAAGCACGAAGTGTGGAACAGTTAAGACACCAGGTGTTGCTACGACCGACTTCGCCGTTCATCTCATAGGAATCTGTATTCCGTTTTTCTGCTGGATTAAGGCACTGTATGTATTTGAGTTCACACCTGTATTATAATATCTCTGTGTGTAAGAGGGAAAATGTACTGTTGTTAACTGTTTAATTTTGGCTCTGTATTTTAGCAGGAGAAGCCACTACAGTTATTTTTGCACTGCTAAGTTTGTTTTGTTTCTGGATGGGTTTACATCAGTCACGAATTGACACCCTGAAAAGTTGGGATAATAACCTGAAGTAGCAGTGGGTTACCAGTGCACAAAGCTGTTACTGGATAAGAACTGTCTGTACAACTTTTATTTCCTTATTTTTATAACCTTTTTATTTTCTTCTGAACGCTTACTTTATAATTCAGATTAAAAGAACCCCAAAGATAATCTGTGTTCAACGTGGTTTGGTTTTAGGGAAAGGTTCAAGTTTGGCCTGATTAGCCTCTGAACAGCCATCAGGTCACAAAACTGTTTAGGAGTAGGGGTGAGGGTAGGTTAGATTAGCATCTACCACATTTCTATGTCATTTCTTATATTTGGGAATATCAAAATGCAGTCTCCAAAATCTAATGTAATGATAGCTGCGGTGTGCCATTCTTGTTTAGCATTTGCCTGAAATGCAATCCTAACCGTAAGTGGGACACTGATGGATTCAAAGTCATTACGATTCTTCAAGGAATGAGTATTTCCTTCATCAAGTTGTTTCCCATAAATCTCTCTCCCTCACCTGTGGTAGGTTACTGTATAACTGGCATCACATTAGAAAAGTCCAATTAATCATTCAAATCAGTAGCATTTCTGGGCAGCAACGTTTAACCATCTAGTGGTCCCTAGCACCCGTGTAAACAAAAAATATCCACCCCAGCAACACCGTGCTCACCCTGATGCCGTCTGGCAAGTGGCACGTATCTATAACTGCTGTACCAACACACTTTGGAACAGTCAGGTTTGCCTCAGGTTGCAGGGCTACATATCTAATCCTCCACACTTCAAATCAAATTCAAATTCAAATTTTATTTGTCACACACACACAACCATACACAGTATGACATGGGGGTGAAATGCTTGTAGCTGTACAATGCCCGACCATTAAATGACAGAAAAAAAGTTTTACAATATTTAC
Organism: Perissodus microlepis; assembly: GCF_051167445.1. NCBI lineage: Eukaryota > Metazoa > Chordata > Actinopteri > Cichliformes > Cichlidae > Perissodus > Perissodus microlepis. The sequence goes on along the minus strand of NC_140467.1, from coordinate 29,669,691 downwards.
AATTTACAGTAAAGAATGTGCAAATAGCAGAAGAGATTATAAAGATTATAAAGGTTATAAATTATAGGAATTATAGGATTATAGGAAATGTGTGGTGGTGCGTGTGGTGATGTGATGTGTGTGAGAGTCCAGTCTTATAGTGATGTGTGTGGGAGAGTCCAGTCCTACACCTGGTTCAGGGCCCGAATAGCCCGGGGGAAGAAGCTCCTCCTCATTCTCTCTGTTTTGGCCTTAAGGGAGCGGAAGCGCTTCCCAGACCTCAACAGTGAGAAGAGTCCATTGTTGGGATGGGAGAGGTCCATCATAATCTTCCTAGCTTTGGACTTGCACCGCTTGGTGTAGATGGACAGCAGGTCAGGGAGCTCTGATTGAATGATGCGTTCGGCTGAGCGCACCACTCTTTGCAGATCTCGTCTGTCCTGCTTGGTGCTGTTCCCAAACCAGGTGCAGATGTTTGCCGTCAGGACGCTCTCGATGGTGCATGAGTAGAAGTTCTTGAGCACCTTCAGTGGCAGATGGAAGTCTCTAAGTCTTCTGAGGAAGAAGAGACGCTGACGGGCTTTCTTAACCAGGGTGTTGATGTGGCAGGACCATGACAGGTCCTGAGTGATGTGGACACCCAGGTATCGGAAACTGTCCACTCTCTCCACTGGCGTGCCACTGATGATGAGGGGTTTGTAATTCCTCGCCTGCTTTGTAGTGAAGTCCACGATCAGCTCCTTAGTCTTGCTGATGTTTAGGAGGAGGTTATTCTCCTGGCACCAGGTCTCCAGGTTCCTAATCTCCTCCAGGTAGGCCGTCTCGATGTTGTCGGAGATCAGGCCCACAACAGCAGTGTCGTCAGCAAACTTGACAATGGAGGTGGTGTCTGATGTGGCTACACAGTCATAAGTGTACAGTGAGTACAGCAGGGGGCTTAAAACACAGCCCTGAGGCGCTCCAGTGCTGAGTGAGATGGAGGGGGAGACTTGTTTTCCCACCCTCACTGATTGGGGTCTGTCTGTGAGGAAGTTGAGGATCCACTGACACAGTGATGAGCTGAGTCCTAGATCCGTCAACTTGGTGAAAAGCTTAGAGGGAATTATTGTGTTGAATGCTGAACTGTAGTCCACGAACAGCATCCTAACATAATTCCCTCTGCCAGTGTCCAGGTGACTCAGGGATGTGTGGAGCAGGTGAGATATGGCATTGTCTGTGGAACGATTAGTCCGGTAAGCAAACTGAAGTGAGTCGATGGTGGCAGGAAGTGAAGAAGTGATGTGATCTCTCATCAGTCTTTCAAAACACTTCATCACAATTGAAGTCAGTGCTACTGGACGGTAGTCATTGTGGCAAGCGGGCTGTTGTTTCTTTGGAACAAGAACAATAATGGACTGTTTGAAGCACGTGGGAACCACAGCTTGGGCCAGGGAGAGGTTGAAGATCTCCGTGAACACCGGTGCTAGCTGGTCAGCGCAGGCTCTCAGGACCCGGCCAGGGATTGCATCTGGTCCTGCTGCCTTCCTGGTGTTCACCCTCCTGAAGGTGTTCCTCACGGCATGCTCTGTGATGATGAATGCATTTTCTTCACTGGTGCACTCCGAGCGCGCGCAGCTGTTTGTTGTTTTAATTGCTGCGGCATCGAAGCAAGCATAAAACGTGTTCAGCTCATCAGCCAGTGAAGCATCGGCATTCATCACTGAAGAAGGTGGTCGTTTATAGTCCGTTATAGTCCGCAGTCCTTTCCACAGGCTCCTAGAGTCGCACTGTCGTAGCTGTGACTCTAGTTTTTCCCCGTAGCTCCGCTTTGCCTTTCTGACCGCGCTGCGCACGTTGTAGGACGCAGCCTTGTATAGGTCCATATTACCGGAGACGAGCCCTTCATTGTAGGCAGCGGTGCGTGATCTCAGAGCGTCGCAGATGTTTTTATCCACCCACGGCTTCTGGTTGGGAAACGTTCGGATGATAGTTCTTTCTGCTGTGTCGTCCGCTAGTTTCCCGATAAATCCCACAACCACTTCCGTAAACATGTTGATGTCATCAGAGCTGCGCCGAAACATGTCCCAGTCTGCGTCATCCAGTGCGTCCTGCAGCGCGGCCACTGATTGGTCTGTCCAGCGAGTGACCTCCCTCCTGATTGGTGGTTGCTGCTTTAGCCTTTGTTTGTAAGCAGGCATGAGGAAGATGGCGGCATGGTCCGATTTTCCAAATGCCGGCAGGGGCTGAGCCTTGTAACAGTTCTTGAACGGGGTGTAGCAGTGGTCTAATGTCCTAGTGCCCCGGGTGGGGCAGTTGATGTGCTGGTGAAGGTTGTGAAATGTCCGTTTGAGATTCACTCTGTTAAAATCTCCCATAACAATGAGTGCGGCATCTTGGTGAAGATGCCGCACTTCATTCCACTTCATGGAAAATACTTGTTTTTCATGACTAAATTATACATTCTTATTTAGCAGCATAGAGGGAACTATAGCTGCAGCACTGTTGGTCAAGCTTGTGTTGCATAATAATAAATTACCTTGAATGTTTGATGTTGTCCGGTAAGCTTGCTATATAAACCATAAGTGTTTAAAATCAGAGTGAGTGGGAAGTCTTTTCTATCTTTTCCCAATGTAAGGAATCCACAGAGCTCTTTGAAAAAACATTTTTATCAACTCACTGAAAGTGATTGTAGAAAGAAAATAGCACTGACATTCAGGATGATCTAGATATTACTAAAAGACCTCAAGCAAAAACTTCACCCATTGAACCCGTTGCCATAACAACCTTTATTACCTCATCCAAAACCCTAGAGAGCGGTAGCGTGTGCACACACACACACACACTCACACACACGCACATGCGAAGCCTGTGTGTGCACAATTTCATTATCATTCGCATGCTCACGCTCCATCAGTGACATCCGTCCCATTTCTCAGGCACCAGCACCACATCAGTGTTTGAATGTTGCAGAATCCATCATCCAATCAGCTCTGCTGGCCCAGGAAAGATCGGAGCAGCTCTACAGAGAGCCAAATGATGCCATCGCAATGAAAATGACTGCAGTTTATCTAGCAAACGCTCATGAGATAGTCTTTAATGAATAGCTGTGAATGGAGTAAAACAGCCAACAGCTATGACCTCTGGTTTTACTTACAGTGAAGCTGATGTGGTCGATGACATAATAGCATTCTGCTTGTTTCTACTAAATGTTAGCCATTTCTGAATACTAATAAAACAATAATTAAGAAGCAAAATTAACAATTAAAAAACAAACTAATAATTTCTGTTAGTTTAAAACAGAAATTCTGAAACATGCTACTTCAGCAGGTTGCGATGGTTAATGGCAACTGCTTGCTGGATTTCTGAGACGATAGTTTGTGCCTAAGGGGCTTATCCTTGTGATCAAATTCAGTGGTCACATAATGGGATAAAATGAGTGGATATGTAGATTCAAAGTCAGAACAATCAACTCGGCCCTAAAAAGTCATCAAAAAGATAAACTTCTACTACACACAGAGTTTCACGATAGTCTCATTCATTCAAAAACTGTCAGTCCAGTGCAGGTTCACGAATGATATATCTCCAGTCCATGCTAAATCACTGTTTTGTTTTGTTTTTTAAACAGTGCACGTTCACATAAAAGGGAAGGTGATGTTTAAAAGATGTTTAATTAACTCTGAGTTCATTGACTTTGGTTTGGCAGCTCTAAGTTTTCAGTTCTGGAACAGGTGATCAGAGTAAGTTTAATCAACTCTGAGTATGTTCCTCTTGATAACATGTGTGAGTAGCAAAAGAAAGTCATCATCAATGGAAGCCAATACCACAAATCAATATAATGCATAGCAACCACTTTATATGTGTGTATATATATATATATATATATATATATATATATATATATATATATATATATATATATACATATATATATATATATATACACGGAATACTGGAAGAGCATATGGGAGAAGGACACAATCCATAACGGCAATGCTCAGTGGCTAGTGGATCTGAGGGCAGACCACAGCAACCTCCCTGAACATGGTCCAGTAACCATCACAGTGGCAGACATCCAAGAAAGGGTCTCCAGTATGAAGAGTTGGACAGCACCAGGCCCCGACATGGTTCATGCCTACTGGCTGAAGAAGCTGACTGCACTCCATGAGTACCTGGCAGCACATATGAACCAGCTGCTAGTTGACGAGAGACACCCGGAATGGCTAACCGAAGGCTGGACAGTCCTGATCCTCAAGGATCCCCAGAATGGACCAGTCCCATCCAACTACCGGCCAATAACCTGCCTCAGTACCACATGGAAGCTCCTGTCAGGCATTATAGCAGCTAAGATGAACCCACACATGGGTCATGAGTGGGGCACAGAAAGGGATTGGGAAGAATACCAGAGGCGCAAAACACCAGCTACTGGTAGACCAAGCAGTCGCCCAAGACTGCAAGACTAGGCTGACCAGCCTGTGCACTGCATGGAATGATTACAAGAAGGCCTATGACTTATGATTTATGCCCTACACCTGGATCCTGGAATGCCTAGAACTGTACAAGATCAACAGGACATTAAGAGCCTTCATCAGGAACTCAATGGGGATGTGGCGTACAACACTAGAGGCGAACTTCAAGCCCATAGCACAAGTCACCATCAAGTGCATCAAATCCCCACACCACCAGGATATACAGCAATGACATCAGAATGTCGTTCGGACTGGAGAAGTGTAGTCAGATGATAACAAAGCGAGGGCAGAAAGTCAGAACTGAGGGGATTGAACTACCAGAAAGCAACATTGCAGACATAGAGGACAGCTACAAGTACCTGGGGATCCCACAAGCAAATGGAAACCACAAAGAAGCCGCTAGGAAAGCTGCAACATCTAAGTACCTGCAGAGAGTCAGGCAAGTCCTGAGGAGTCAGCTGAACAGTAAGAACAAGATCCGGGCTATCACCACCTACGCCCTCCCCGGGATAATAAACTGGCCAAAGGGGAGATAAAAGCCACTGACATCAAGACCAGGAAGCTCCTGACCATCCATGGAGGGTTTCATCCATACAGCACCCTGAGGCTGTATGCTAAGTAGAAGGAAGGACTGGTGAGTGTCAGCACCGCAGTCAAGGATGAGACAACAGACATCCACAAATGCATCAGGAAGATGGCCCCAACTGACTGCGTGCTCAGTAAATACCTCAGGCAGCAGAAACCCAAGAAAGAGGAGGAACCATCATGGAAGGACAGGCCCCTGCACGGTATGTACCACCGGCAGATAGAGGAGGTGGCTGACATCCAGAAATCCTACCAGTGGCTGGACAAAGTTGGACTGGAAGACAGCACAGAGGCACTAATCATGGCAGCACAGGAACAAGCTCTGAGCACAAGATCCATAGAGGCTGGAGTCTGGAGTAAGACCTCAGGTGCAGGCTGTGTAAAGATGCCCCTGAGACAATCCTGGACATAACAGCAGGGTGTAAGATGCTAGCTGGCAGGGCATGCATGGAACACCATAACCAAGTGGCCGGCATATTATACAGAAACATCTGTGCCAAGTATGGCCTGGAAGTCCCAAGGTCAAAATGGGAGATGCCCCCAAGGGTGATGGAGAATGACCAAGCTAAGATCCTGTGGGACTTCCAGATACAGACGAACAAAATGGTGGTAGCCAACCAACCAGACATATTGGTGGTAGACAAGCAGAAGAAGACGGCCGTAGTGATCGATGTAGCGGTTCCGAATGACAGCAACATCAGGAAGAAGGAACACAAGAAATATCAACGGCTCAGAGAAGAGCTCAAGAATTTGCATTTCAGCTGTTTCACATTCAGCTGAAATACACAGCAGTCTTCTGAGTCTTTAATAAATGTGAAGTTTTATCAGTAATGGTAAATGTATTAAAAGAAAGGACTCAGGATTTATAGAGCTAGCTTATATATATTTAGCTTAATTTTATCTGGAAGAATGAATTGTTTTGAATAAGGAAGACTCGCAGCAGCTGCTTTTAAAAAAGTGACTTTTAAATTGATCCAAATGTACGAGAGACACAAGTCTTTAAGTTATTTCAGCCTCATCATCCCATCATCTCCAAGATCCAGCTGTGACAAATATTTTCCATCAGTGTGACCGACTACAACGCAACACAACAAATGACTGATTAGTAATAGTGTGTTGTTGTCTAAAGCTTTATATAGCTTTATATAGATTAGTTAACTCTATTTCTGGAACAGAAATAGAGTTAACTCTATTTCTGGAACAGAAAATCTGTTTCCTTCATCTCTGGCTTAACAAAATCTGAACTGTTAGCTAAACCTGCTTCTTGAAATAGGTCCCAGAAATTCAGTGTGCATGAAATGAAGTGACAAATTAAATTCATAATAGCCAACACACCAGCAGAGAACACAGATGAACAACAATAGATATTGAGATAAAGACCGAGGGGGAACCAGTGCTATTTATACACCGATGGGTAAATCAGGAAATTGGATGCAAGAAGGTAATGAGACACAGGTGAAGATATTCAACCATCATCATTTCCAAAAATGTCCTTTTCTCTACCTCCAGAATTTAGGGCTACAGTGATTGCATATGATGACCTGAGCTCAGAAGGTTAAAGCATCCATGGCTGTGCTCAGATGGTAGGAAATGTTCATGAGAGCTTCTCTTGACTTCATAAAAATAAACTTTTTGGCAATAAGAGTGAGCCGGTGGATGCAGGAAGCTAAAAGAGTTTGTTCCGCAGGGTGCTGGGGTCAGCCTTAAGGACGGGGTATTAAGTTCAGATATCCTTATTGCCTTCTTCCACACCCTGAAATTGCCTGTTCAGTGACCCAAACCAGAAGGGCCCAGAGTTGTGCTCTTTGATGGCTGTGAAAACACAACGGACCCAATCAGAGGTTTGTAAGAATGAGCAATTTTTGTGCCACAGAGAGAAAAATAGGAAAGGAAAAATGTTCCACGGAAAGTATGAGATGGGGAAGCCACACATGTTGCTGTATATCCGTTTATAGAAATAAGACCTCTGAAATTGATTTTTTTTTTTTATAAAGATGATTAATATGAAGGTGACTCTGTTCCTAGAAACCACACACTGAGCAGGACTACCTGCCTCAGCTCACCACTACTGTTAAGAAACTGATTAGGTATGAATAATTGAGTGATAACCCCGTTACTTAAGTAGATTTGTGTCTTTTCACCACATTTTCATTCCTGAAGCATCAGACTCTGCTGTCTCACCTACAGGGTCCCCTTTGGCGTCTCTATAGCAGCGCACTGGGTTTGCAATCAACCCCGACATTAAACCACCTGCAGCAATATCAGACACTTTGAGCTCTGACATTCCCACTGGGAGGATTTGGTGTCTGGAACTGTAAATTCCACTTTCAGGGGTTTCCTTTGATTATGCCATCAATTCTACTCAAGACAAAAACACAGGCCTGTGACAGGGTTATACTACGGTCACCAGGTGCAAATATTTCAACTGAAATTATAACAGTTTAAAGAAATAAACAATATGTGGAGTCCCCAGTGTTACAGTGGCACCACTCGGCACTTTTATTATAACATTAAACAACAACAACGTATTAAGAATCAATAAAGGTGTAAAATGTAGACTAAATCCAACAGGAAGCTCACCTGATATAAGATTATAAGATATAAGAGTATCTTGGGACATATAAGGAAATATTTTTGGTTAATTCACCAGAGAGACCCTGCATTAGAAGGTCTCGTGTTTTATCATTCACATCCCGATTGTGCAATCATGCATTCAGACATCAATAACAGTGCAGCAGATAACTGAAAAAAAATCTTTCAAAAAGTGGATACAAGTGCCAAAATTTGCAACAGAATGAGTTAAAAAAAAAAATCTTATGCACCACCTCTGGTAGTTGTATCCACTTCTGAGAGACTTACTTGTAATGTTAACTCATCTGCTGCACAGTTCAGCTAAGGAAGAGTTATCGGTTAACATTTTAGACAGCTAAACAAATATCAGCAAGCACACAAAATGTTCCTGTGCAGTTTGGATTAGAGTCATACTGAAAGCTAAAGGCATAGCTGTTGTATTTCTCATAATAAATAAATAACATAGTGATAAAAATGTGTTACAGATTCACTCTTAGAAGTGAGAAAGCAGTAAGAAGGAGAGGCCTGAATGAAATGAATGAAATAATTTTTAAAGGTAAGCAGTGCTCATTTAAAGCTGACGTGTGTTGTCTAAATTCTTGGTAGATCTGTTAAATCTCCACAAAAGAGCAGCACAGTGGTAAAAATTATCTAGTTATTTCATGTTTGTTTGTTTTTTATAAAGTTTTATCCAAATTTTATCCTAATACTGAACAATGCATGCAAGCTAAACTGGGTAGCTGCAGTTTTGTGGTAGAGTTTGCAGTGATGGACGATGTTAGAGTGCTGCAGGGCAGCCTGTGGTCTCCATGCAGCTGACTAATAAAATCCTAGCAGAGCAGAAACTCCTTGAACATGCTGTAGCACACAGCAAGCCAGAGTATTTGTCAGATAAATTCATTAAAAATGCTCCAGAAGGCACCAACGGCACAAACGCCATGCAGAGGTCCAGTTCAGGGACTCCAATTAGTTGAGGTGAAGCCTAGCAGACAGCTACAGCCGTGTCAGTCACAGAGGCTACACACCAGACTTTGTGCACTGACAAAATCCAAATGGGTGAATATAAAAAACATCCCCCATACAGCTGTTATGAAGACCAACACCAGTTTTTGTATCAGGCTCTAAACTTGTTTATTTTGCTGTAAAGTTGGACTTTTCAACATGGAAGTCTATGGGGACTGATTCACTGCCTCAAGTGGGCGTCAGAGGAACTGCAGATTTTTGATTTTCGGCTCTTGAGGTTGCTCTTTGATCTCACCTACGACATTCATATTAAACACATTCAGGTCCTACGTGTATATTCTGATGTTGACAGTTTTTGAAATGTTTACCAAAAAAATGACACAAGAACACAAGGCTACACACAATTTTCCTACAAATGCTTTCCATCAGAGTGTTTTGAAAGATGCTGTAATCACAAGAAAAGTTACTATATAATTGCTAACATTCCCAGACGTCTGCAGACAGCCTTTTACCTACTGTCTGTGCACTGCCTTCTCCCAGAGAGCAGCTATCAGAAACCAAAAGTGAACTCGTCACTCTTTGATCGCAGTGACACTGATCATATGATAATTATTTGTGTACTCAGCTGGTCATGTCATTACGCAGCAGCACTACACTCTCCTGTGTGTCTTCTTTATGTATTCAGTTTGTTTCTTGGTTTTGATGTTTTCTCGTTATTTTCAGGCTTGTTTTAAAGGTTGCAGTGTTTGTTAGAAAAATTCCTCCAACATTCATCCGCCGTCTGCTGTCTTTAGGAGCTGTATTTCTTCTCGGAAAGCTTTAATCATCTGTTTCACTGAACCAAACGCAGGTTAACCGAGTTCCTTTAAGTCAGCGGTCTCCAACCTTTTTTGCGCCACGGACCGATTTATGCCCGACAACATTTTCATGGACCGGCCTTTAAGGTGTCGCGGATAAATACAACAAAATAAAACTAGTACCGGTACCGAAAAAAAGAAAATTTATTCATAACACACGTGAAAAGACCCAGGAAAACCGAGTAAACGCTAAAAACGATAACAAAATAACGCTGAAAACCGATTAAAAACCCTGAAAACTATACATTTCACACCTGAGCCTCAACTCTCGCGGCCCGGTACCAAACGACTCACGGACCGGTACCGGTCCGAGGCCCGGGGGTTGGGGACCGCTGCTTTAAGTCATCTTACATGACATTAATGCACATCTCTTATGCCACATTTTTTAAAGTGCTAAGTGTGATTTAGAAAGAGGAAAGAGGACCCAGCTTTAGGTGTAAATCAACTGTGGTGCAGGGGTGACAGAGGAAACACCAGCTCAAAGAACTATATTTCCCAATGACAGATTGGGAAATGAGGAAGACCGCAGAGAGGATTCATCGATGTGGTGAAGGAGGACATGCAGAGGGTCAGTGTGACGGAAGAGGATGCTAGGGACGGAGTGACATGGAGCAGCTAAAGGAAGAGGAGGATGGTTCTGAATCATCGTCACTGGCATTTTGCCCACCATTGTGTTGTTTTTTGGAGTGAAACCATATTCTGATAAGACACGAGGGTAGTTAGCGAGCTGCATCCATAAATCTGATGGGTGCAAACATACAGATGTGTATGCTAATAACTGCTTAGTAACTGACTAATAAAATCCTGGAACTTCGCTCACTGAGATGGGAGGACAGATTATATCTAATTATTTTTATTCATATATATATTTTTACATTATTAAGCTGTGATTTGGTATTAAGTTCCTGGTGTTTTCTGTCACAATGCATCATGCACATTTATGCCGCTTTGGAATACTTCACATTTTATGAATGCAAATATGATATTAAATTCATGCCAAAGCAGTCAGTCTGACTGTCTGAAGACAACAGCTTAAGCCCCCACTAACCTCCACTTCCTCCTCCTTCTGTATGTGTCCCAGGGTCAGGCTGTCTATTTCAGTATGAAAGTCCTGTTGGTGGCCTGCTGACCCTGGAGGTTCTGCTGCCTCAGAGATACCAACCCTGAAATTAACAACCTGCCCTCCCGTCGTCTTCCTCCCTCCCCTCCTCCTCTCTCACCCCTCACACTTGTTTTTAATCACTCCTTCTTTCCGTTTCTTGCTCATTGTTCTTCATCCTCCACTTCCTTCTCCTTCTAATTCTCTTTATTATTATATTTCTTTTCCCCTGTCTTGTCCAAACCTTCTCACTCCCTCTTTTTTCGTCCTTCATCACTTTTTCTCATCGACCTCCTGGCTTTTGTTCTCCTTTGCCCCTGCAGATGATTCATCCTTAAGCACAAACACAATTGAGTGTCTTTAAACACGGAGCTGTTTGTTGTCTGCAACTGCAAATTTAGCTTGAGATAAAGTGAACAGTTTCTGTTTTTAATGTGCAAGTCATCAGGATCACAGCCATGCTTTTCTGGAACCTCTGTAGTGTTGATGGTAATATAAGGAGGGATTTCTTTTCACTCTTGGCTCTCAGCACCAAGGCAAACCTAAGTGCTGGCAAGCATGTCAAACGCTGATCATGATGTTCATGGCAGGACACCACAGGGGAAGCTACTGCCAGCCCAGGCCGAAGTTTGCCAAAGAGCAGCCTGACACTTCACTACACTGCTGGGAAAATACTTCATGGATTAATGAAGTTAAGGCTGAATTATCTGGAACAAACAAGCAGCACTTCTACATACATACACATTCAGAGAGCTGGAACCCAGAAGCTTTCACAAATACAGACATAAGATAAGATATGCTAAGATGTACTTTAGTCCCAAACATTTGGAAATTAATGTGTCAAATCAACCAAAATACAAAAATAGCCTAAATAAAGTCAAATTGCTCAAAAAAATAAATGTAAATATTTCTGTAAGGTAAAACTAACAAAAAATGAACAAAAAATAAAATGAAATGTATATTTTTTTTAATTATTGAAAGTAAAATAAAAATGATAAAATAATAATAATAAAACTTAAACATCACTGCAGATATTGTGGTGTGAGTTTCATTATGGGGATGTGCTGAAACAAATGTAAGAGAAATTCTGCAGCTGCATGTCCAGTAAGAGAAGCAGAGGGTGGTCAACAGCCATTAATAATCTGTAGCCAGTCACTACAGCCAGATGGAGAAAGCCAAACGGGGTGTTTATCATTCGAACTGGATACAAGCAGCAACAGCATGCAGAGTTCCCCTTACGAATCCACATGGATGCATTCCAGATCAACTCAATATTCAGGCCACAGAAACATTGCTTCATATTAACATGTCTGGGATTACACCACCTTTCAGTCACAGTGCAATCCACCCAAATAGTCCGAAGCTTAGTACAGTCGTGCTGCAGTCCAGTCTCCATTAGAGACATCAAATTGCACTCACTCTCTGGGATTTAATAAGCTCACAGAGCTCTATCTTATTGTCCAAACACCTCACATTCCCCATGATGAGAGTTTAGATTTCCTCCACTTAGCTCCACCTCTAAAACTCCACTGTCTCGGTCTCCACTGTAGTTCCACCAGGATTTCAGGCCTCACTCATATCAGGTATCAGGTGCTGGGAAAAGGCTTGGTTGAAGAAGTTATTGCAGAATCTCAGAGTGCAGTTGGCATTGCAATGCATCATGCACATTTATGCCACTATGGAATACTTCACAGTATTCCATTGTGGCATTGCAAACAATCTGTGTGCAGGAAGGGTGTGGTACTGCATGGTGGCAGCGTGTCTGTGCACAGGCATAGAGTGACGTAGGTGTTCAGAAGGCTTCCACTTCCAGAGTTCCACTGGAGAAGGTGGTGAGGATTAGTGACAGAGGTCTAGCTTTCTTTAGTCTTTACAGGAAGTGGAGCCACGATTATGACTCCTTCGCAACAGAGCTTGAGTTGGTGGATCAGGCGAGCTTGTTAGTGATGTGTACACCAAGGAATGCAGTGTTTCTGATTCTCTGCTGTTCACAGTATAACGAACACAAAAAAATGTTTACCTTTAGATTTTGGTTTCAGGTTTCTCTCACGTGAACTTGAAGAAGTTTCAAAAGTCTGTCTCGGGCACAGCAGATCTCCTACACCTACATCACCCCATCCTTTCTGTCACACCAACCCTCTGCATATCCTCCTTCACTACATCCATGAATCTCCAGCCTGGCAGCTTCATCTACAACATCCTCTGTCTAATATATCCACTCTCCTTCCTCTGCACATGTCCAAACCATCTTAGGCTCGCCAGTTTACATCACAAAAACAAAAAGCAGACTCGTGCACATCACAAGGCATGGTGTTGTCTTGCCATTATGCATAAGCTGTCTTTTGCTTGGGTTCATTGATGTATTGGACACAGCAATATCAGCTGACAAATGTTATCAGTCCTGTTATAGAGACCCTACAAAGACCACCTTAAGAGGTCAGAAGAGTAGAGGTGCCCATTTATCAGCCTGGAGGCCCCCGCTCACTCTCTTTTTGTCATGATGTCTTGGTTTTGTGTTGTTTTTTTGTTTAGTATACCATAATGCCAAAAGTATTCACTCAACTATCCAAATCACTGAATTCAGCTCCATGGCCACATGTGTATAAAATCCAGCACCTAAACATGCAGACTGCTTCTACAAACGATGAATCAGAGGGGAGACTGCGAGACAGACCTGCTCGTCCAACATCAGTGTCTGACCTCACAAACATGCTTCTGGAAGAATGGTCACATATTCCTATAAACACACTCCTTCCCAGAGGAATTGAAACTGTTACAGCGGCAAAGGGTGTGCTGACATCATATTAAAGTCTGTGGGTTGAAAATGTTATGTCACTCGAATTCATTTGTGCGGAAATGCAGATGAACATACTTTTGGAAATATCGTGTTTTATTGAGTCTTTTATTGTTACTGTAGTGATGACTTCCACGTTTAGTGACAGTGGTTTTGCTTTATTGTGTTTTTATTTTGTTCTAGTCTCCTCTGTGTTTTCCTGTCACTGCTTCCTTTTGTCTCGTTTCTGTGTTTCTGCCTCTGTTCCTCTGTCTCTGTGTCGTTACCAGTAAGAGTCGTCTTGTGTCTGATTGTTTCCATCTCTATCTCATCCCAAACCTGTTTCAAATCCACAGTTACTCCTCTAGTCCAACCAACCCAACCAGATGGGGTAAGGAGAAGGAAGGCAGAAAAGAGGAGACCATTAGCAACAAGCAGAACAAAACAAACCACAGGAGCCAGTAACTAAAGCATTTTGGTATTTAGTAGTGACATAATGTGTGGGGAGTGAAAAAGAAGGGAGTGAAGATTCAAAAGATCTTATCACTTCATCACTTCAGGGGTCTTTACATGACTTACCTTAGCGACCAAACTGACACAAACCTGACTCTAACCTCTAAATTAATCCTAAACCCAGTCTAAATCCCCTAAAATCAAATGATTTGCACTGACAGGTTTTGCATTTTCTCTGCATTATGACAGTTTCAGGTGACAGCCGCTGCCCCCAACACCTCTAATACCCACAGAGAAGCTGTGGGAGTTGAATTGCACTTCACTTTTTTCAGCTCAGCCTAGTGGACCAAAACTCATCATCCCTGACATCATTCCTGTCTGGCCTCACTTGCTCTCTGTCTCTCCACCTCCCTCTCCATCCGTTCTACTCCAACCAATCAGTGACACAGAGACAGAGGTCACCGTCTGTGTGCATGCGCGTGTGTGTGTGCGTGTGTTTGTGTGTGCATGCGCGTGCGTGTGTGTGTGTGTGTGTATGTATGTATGTGTGCCAAAAAGCCAGAGTCATTATTGAAACTGTTGGATCTGAACTGAAGTCTGAATTTCCTCACGCATCTGAAAATGAATCACATGTGTCCAGGTTAGAGTTCAGAGGTGTCTCCTCACACTTTCTGTGTCAGTCTTTAATAAATAATTGACTCATTTATCGATTCAGAAGATATTTCACTGTTATAAATCCTACTTGTTGCCGATGTCCTACCTCGCTGTGTTTCTACTTCTGCTTTCTCTTTAGTTAGACTCTCATTTTTTCACTTTCATTTTTTTAAACTATTTTTTCACCAAAACACCAAAAAAATTTAATCACAGAGGGTCTAATCTTTTGTGGATTCTCATAAATATATTTTATTAGTTTGTTATTTTTTATGTAAGGACCTTCATTGCTCTCTTGCTCAGGGTGACGCTTACCTTTCTGTAGAAAAGTCACAACGCATGACCTGAAGCTAAATGTGGACCTACACTCAAATCCAGCTTTAGCAGATTTACTGCTATATTGTGAGTTCATCATGCTTTTACTTTTCTTCAAGACCGAGTGTTAAAATAAGAATCAAAGGTTGTCTGATATTGATATTAAGCCACTGTACAGGCCCCATGTTAATACCAGCATCCATGTTTTAGACCTAATGGCTCCTCTACTGCCCAGTGGATTTATAGAAATCAGTTTAAAGACATTTACTGTCACGATCTGAGGGGACAGACCGTGCGGGGGTGTGTGTGGTGGACCCAGGTGCGAACACAAGAGAGTGGACCGGAGTAAACTTCAACTGAAAGCGAGCCTTTATTGTGGCTGATGACAGGTCTCAACACAAAGCAGAAACACCGTGACTAAACTGAACCTAAACTAAACTGGGAAACAGGTACTGATAAACTAAGGAGACTCAGAAAACCATGACGATGTTGTACAGACTGACCGGGAGGACATAGAGGGTAGGAACACAGACGACGCGACACAGACTACATGAAACACAGAGACTAAATACACATGAGGGATGATCAGGGGAAGTGGCCACACATGGGAGCACAGCTGACACACATGAACCCAACGACAGGACAGGAGAGGTGAAACTAAATACACTGACATTGAATACAGACTTTCAAAGTAAAACAGGAAACATGGAGATTAGACATGACATGAACTAAACATAACCACGCAGACATGACGCATGAACCGGGGAGACTTAGTACAGGGGGAGACAACAAGACTAAACAGCAATCTAGAAATTAACTAGGTGAACTACGCTAGGCACAAATGAATACAAAAGATACATAAAAGTCAAACACTGGGTCGCTCGACCCAGGACCATGACATTTACTGCATATCCTTGATTAAATTCATCATTCATTTTTGGGGTGGTCTGAAAAGTGAACCTGTAACTCCTTGAAATGGTCAGCAGCGGGTGCTCGTCTGATTACAAAACAACAATAAATAAACAAGTAATGATATTTATTATCTTTGGGTTTCGGTTGCACTAATCAACCATGAAAAGTTAGGAGTTTAGTTTAACCAGTAGGTACGTTTAGTTTTAAGCCTGTTTGTTGTTAGTCAGAATGTCACGGTCCAACGTTTGGAGTTTGTTGTGGACTCATGATTCTTTCTGCTGCATTTAAGAATTGAAAGAAAGTGCTAGCTCAGTATTGTTTAGATTTTCCCTGGTGCATCTGAGGTTATTTCTAGTTTCTGTTTTTTTGTTATTCCTAGTCTCATGTCTGTGTCTTGCCATCATTGTTTCCTTTGTAGGCAGCCTTGTATCTGTGTGTTTTGTCGTTCTTTCTGTCTCGTCTGTCTGTTTTCTCTTTCATGTCTCCCATCTCAAACTGGTCCGGACCAAATCATTATGCGTTCCCAGGCCTTGAAGTCCTGCGATTGCTCCTGACAGCAAACCTGACATGAAATTAGCAACCCTATGAAATACAGATGCTAATCAAACTAGTTTTGTAGCATTAACATTAGCTCACCTCAAATTTCTCATATAATCATGGCCATGTCCATGTGTTCACACAGTCTGCTTGATAATCATGCAAGAGCAGGAAGATAAAGGAGAAAGAGGTCAAAACTACAAAAACCAAGTAGGTTTTGCTTTTGAAATTTAAGTGCATTGGGTTTTGTTTTTTTTGTAATTTTCCAACAAATCTTATTATGATCTTGCCTGCCCTTGTTGTGAGTCATCATGAAACCAGGCAAAAATGTGCAGAGTAAATCATGCCTAAAAGTGACTCCCCAGGGAATATTAAATAAAGCTGAGGATAATTATTTGAAAGTAATACAGAATGCCCAGAACCCCCACTGCATTATAATCCAGTATATCTGTAACTGCCACCTGGTGCCTCATTCTTCTATTTTCTTTACATTTTCACTATAATTCGATACTTAAAATTTAAGAGCTGTTACAGCTTTGCTTCTCTTACTATAAAAAAAGAGTAGCATGACTTTGATGTTAACTTGAATCCATGGTAACTATATTTCATAAACCACCAATATTTGGCACCCCAGAGTCCCACACAGGTGTTTCCATCTATTCTGGATAATTAAGTCTGCCCTCAGTTTAAAGCAGAGTGAGCATGTGCAGAGACGTCAGGAACTAAAAGAAAAGACCCACCCTATTTATGGCCAAAGCTAGGAGAAAAAAAAACAAGGAGCCAGTCTATGGACCCCTACACACTTCTAATTGGTTACATTAGGCAACGCAACTGGAGACTTCTGACTACATTTGTGTGTGGGTGCCTTTAGAAATGTCGTAACACAGTACGGGCGATGCTTCAATCAGTTAGAAGCATTAAGGTGTGAGAATATTTTCAAATAGTTTGCGAGTCTGATTACTCTCAGGTCTTATGAAACCAAGACAAACAAAACAATCGATCAGTTTAAAGAATGGCTCAGATGTTCAGCAGGGACTCCCACACACTAAATCTCTCTCTGGATGAGGATTAAATACAAACACATGGACAGGTTTTAGTCGTAGCCAGTATTTGTTTTAGAAACTTTCAGTGTTTGCTTCATCTGTGATTAACAGGACTGTTGGCTCAGTAACCAATCGCAGTCCAGCCTGAAGTGATTGCTGGAAATGTCCTAATTCAGGAAGATAATGGATGAAGGTAAATCAGCTCCATTATTCTCTGTAACGCGATATCTCAGCGTGATTTATCGCTGTCTTTAACCAAGCTCAGAAATTACCATAGGACATCTGGTTTTTTCTACATTTCTTTTAATTAATGTGCCCAAATCCACACAAAAAGTTAACTGGAGATCAAACTGTCTTTGAATGCCATCCACATTTCCATTCAGGACGGGTTTCAAGAAGAATCGCACAACAAAAGGAGCCAGTTGAGGTGCTTTAGACATCTGACTAGTATACTTCCTGGGTGCCTCCAAGGTGAGGTGTTTTGACTTTGAATCTGGACCTTGATAAACAAAATGGATGGATTTTTACTTCCAAGCTAGAGTGCTAAGCAGTACATGGAAATAACCATTGTCTGGTGTGCCCCCGGTGTTAATTAAATGGAACAGTCTTGTTAAAGTCATAAGAAAGGGGTAGGTAGTAACTGGACTGTTAAAACAAGCTGTTCTCAAGATTTTATCGGACACTTTTGGAAATTATAAAACAAGACCAGATGTTTTGCCACCACTGATTGATCATTTTAATTAGATCAAAGTGGCAGACTGAACTGTCAACAGGCTTACACCCCCATTCATAGAGCAATCTGCTAGCAAGGCTAAAAATATACACCTTTCAACAGCAACCTCATTACATGTGACTAGTGATGTGACGTTCTGTATCGAGGCTTCGAAGCTTGTGTCGAGTAATTGAGGGGGCGTTTCCGCGATGCGCGTATCGAGGCTTGCTTCATTTATGGGAGGAGCTGAAAATGATGACGTCCGAAGCCTCGCTGCCCGGCTGTACCACGTGACTGGTTCATGAATTGGTTCGAACTTTGCCGCGAGATATGACAGAGATATATACCCCTCAGACTCCATTCAAAAATGTGGGTGTTTGATGGAGAGTTGCGGTTAGTGAGAGTTTGGAGAGAGTTTGGAGGTTTATGAGAGTGAGGAGAGAAAGTCAGGAGAGAATGGAGCCAGCTAAGAAGAGGAGGATGTCCTCCCCTGTGTGGGAACATTTTGATTTTATTCCTCCCAACAAGGTATGTAAATCTCTACAGAAGATGTATTTTCATAATACTGATGGTGCAATACAATTTATGTTAAACTGTCTGTACTTTTGTACAAGGTGAAGTGTTTGCTATGTGCCAGGGAGCTGGGATATAACAACAACACCTCATCCATGCTTAGGCACTACAGAGCTTTGCATGAGAATAAGGGGAACACCGATTGTGGAGCAAGACCAGGTGAGCCATCAAATGCCATGATAATATAGCATGCAGTAATGTTACTAAATGATATAACAATATTATACAACTGTTATAAGTTACGTGTGTGATATTTATATTTGTGCTTTGTCTTTATTGTCTTTCCTCAGAACAATCTCAAATAGATGAAGACCTGGTTAGCATGGTGATTGAGGACTCCCAGCCATTTAGCATTGTGGAGGATAAAGGATTTAAAAGATTTGTTAAATCATTAAATCCTAGCTATGTTCTCCCCACTAAAAAGGTCATAAAAGCAGTGAAAATTTAGTTTTTACAGAATAAAATGTGAACAGGCAGGACTGAGGCTCAAAGCCTCAGTGTGTAGCTGTCCATACCTCAACGTTACAAAAGCACAACTACTGTCCACACCCCAACCACACCTCACCTCACAGTAAATGATCATTTCCATTTTAAGCATTTCCAAATAATCATTTTCCATACTGCCAGTATAAATATACACAGTATACTGCATCACTACAATATACATGTTTTACACACTCCTTTTGTTGTTGACATTTACAGGCTGTGTGCAAAAGGCCACACTCTTCAAATTCATGCCAACTAATATTTTTACGTCCAGTAGATGTCCTACTAGAGCAAATGAAGCTTCAAGAAGCTTTGTGCTGGGGTGAACCAATTGGATGAAAAGCTTCAGTGCTTCATGAAGCTTCATCTGCCCATCACTACATGTGACCTTAAGAGTTGATGAGGATTGTCTGGATGTGCTATTGAGTGAGTGAGTGCTCCAATTGATCCAGGGATATTGAGGACCTAATGACAGAGTGCTTTTCAATATATTTCACATTAAAAAAAGCTTCATCTCTTTGACCTTGTGAAACAGGATGGACGGCATCATATCATCGTAATACTCTAATTGAACCACAAAAAGCAGAGTACAGAAAATTAACAGCAAACTGATGACCCAGTTAAATAATAAGTACTTGAGTCTCTTTATTTTTATCCATCTATCCATCCATCCATTCCTTTTCCTTCCCTTATCAGTCCAAATTAAGTCTTATATATTAATTTTGGGATTACAGCCAAAAACTATAAAAAGAACTGGATTCATAACTTTAGTCAGGTCATCGGAGACTTGCTGGATCTTAAGAGAGATTATTATTGCAGTGAACAGCAATCTCACTTTTTCCCCTTACCTTCTTCCACATTGGGGTATTTGGGATGATTACCTCTAAATTATGCATGCATTCTGTGTTTTTAACTGACTATACTTGGTGTTGTGTGTACAGGCAAAAAATATGATGAGATTAATTAAATTAGAAAGAAATGTAATACATCAACAGCTTAACAGGAGAAGTGTTTTCTTCAGTGCAGTGCTGGGAAAAATTGTAGAACTTCACAGCTGTGTTAAGATCCCTCTAACATTGTTGTTTACACCTTTTTCAGCTGCCTCTGGGCCTCTCTCTAGCTCTCTCCCTCTCTTTCTCTCTTACTGATAGATCCATTCTCATCTCTCTCCATGTGCAGATTAATTGATCCAACTGCCGTCACTTGGCCTGTTGATTAATTGCACTCTTTACCCGTGTTTCAGGTTTGAGATGAGACATTGAGAGAGGGGCGCAAGCGAGGGTGTTTTGATGAAGAACAGCCTGAAAACACTAAGTGCAGCGAGAGAATTGAGAAAGTTGGTGCGATAAATGGAGTTCAGGAACTCCATTATGACTGTGATTACAGCTCTGTATGATAAAATGCATCAGAATAGAGCTAGCAGAGAGACAGGCAGCTGCTGTTCTTTCCGTAACACAGGGTCTCTTTGAGTAGTGTTAATGGCATTAGACACTCAAGAGAAAGAGCAACGCCACTCATGAAAAATACACAATAAAGAGAAATTGATGCAAGTGCAATTGTGATGACGAATTAGACATATTAAAGGTTCTCGTGTTTAGGTGCAGTACTTGCTCACAGTTAGTGTTCCTGCTGGCCCAGATCCTAAAAGTGAGACTGTATGTATGAGCCTGTCATGACTCATATGTCACGTGTGTTGTACTTCAACTTAGGCCTCAGTGGCATGGGCCTTCACAAGCCACTGGCAGGTTATCGACTGCCAGGAGAAAAATGTCTTTCCCAACCATTTGGCTAGTGCTGGAGGTTTGCTGTGTCACCAGGTTAAATCAAATGCAAAGGGGTGGCAAACCACAAAAATCTTTGCAATTGCTCTGATTGCTAGCCGATTGGCATGGTTGTCCATAGTTTATATGGAAGATGTCTGCAAATACTTGTTAACTATTAGCTGGGCAGCAGTAAACCTTGAAAAATTGTGACAATGGAAACTAAAGCTAATCACCTTCAAAGTCAAAGTTTTCTTACTGCTGCACCCAACCCATTTTAAAAGACATAACTATTATTTTGAAGGCAAACATTCTCTATATCCAGGCTCTGGATTGTGTAACCATGAACCCAGCCTTTTGTTTTATGTAACCCATTATTTGTTGCACATTTGGATCTTCATATCTGAACCTGGAGAGTCACAGCATTTTCAGCTGAGCTTTTTCAACAATAAGAAGGAGATTCAGCAGCAACTGTGAAAATTTTAGACCAGCACAGACATCATCATGAGGGGTGTGTTTGTTTTCTTGCTTTTAATGACTGTGGCCAGCGTTAAATCTTCGAGCGCTGTGACTGGGCCCATAAGCTGAAGGCAAGCAGGATGGACGGCTATCGTGGTGTCAGCCTGGCTGACTGTGAGTACCAGCCTTTTAATTTAAGAACAAGCAAGATGACATGACGCTTAATGTCTAAGTCACCAGTGACCCATATGGTAGAGTCCTTTCTACCAGTGGAATGGTATGGCTAATGCATGGTTCATATCTACCCATTTATATGGGTATTTGGCACAAGTAATTGGAGATTATAAGGCCAACCATGTAAGAGAGCTGGTTTAAAAGCAAAAATCTTTTTTGTTTTTGAAACTATGCTTGTTTAGGTGGGTAAAATGCAACCATAGGTCTATCCCGGAGTGGTTCTCTGGCACCAGTAAGATCACAGTTCATGTCATCTGTGGTGCTGGCTGTCATGAAGTCAGCTTGAAAGAAAAAACAGCAGCAACTATTTCTAAGTTTCTGATAAGACCCTAAAGAGAAATGTCTCACTTTTGCAATCCAAGTTTGCTTATTTAGATTAAATGCTTCATCAATCCTTACATGCTTCTCACAGCTTTCTCCTCTCTTAACCATTAACTTTGATGCCAGCTCTTTCCTTTTTTTTATTCTCGGGTGAATTTCTATTCTACTGCTTTTCACAGAGTTAACATCAGAGTTATAGATATATATCAGAGCTCAGGTAGAGGCAGGATTCATACAGAGGAAGGTTGCTTCATTACACATTACTCCACTCTGTAAACTTGCAGTCTGTGTTACAGCTGACCTGTATGGCGTGCAGAAGAATACACAGTAAAGGTCAAATCCAGAGCCATCCACATACTGAACTTTCATAGTAACTGTGTCACGTACATAAATGCACAAATTGCTCTTTTTTTCCTGTATGCTATACAACGCTAGGAGTGTGTGTGTGAGAGAGAGACCGAGTACGTGAGTTGGGGTAGCTGGTTCTTGCTTTTGGCATCTGTGTGATCTGAGATGGTGACCCTGACCCTGTATTTTGGAACAATGAATAGTTTTTCATGTATGTCAGCTAAGAATGTGTTTAAAACAAATATTACATACTCTGATTGTCTATGCTTAGGATTATTCACAGATGAAAAAAAAGAAATCAGAGGGTTAAAATATGACAAGAAGGGACCCTAACCAAGTGTCAGTATGTGAAAAGTGGTTAGTTGAGGACAGTGTTGGGAAGGTTACTTTTAAAATGTATTCCACTACAGATTACAGAATACATGCCCCAAAATGTATTTTGTAACGTATTCCGTTGCGTTACTCAATGAAAGTAACGTATTCTGAATACTTTGGATTACTTAATATATTATCGTGCTTTTTACAACTACATGAATGTACTATTGCTGCGTGATTTATTACTATTACTGAAGGTCTGCGGCTCCTAACCGTAGTAAAGGGACCTCTGGCTAATACGTCAGCTTTACTTTGTTGTCTGGGTCAACTTTGCTAGCGAGAGACAAAGAGAGGCGTTGAAAGGCTGCTCCAACTGAACTTATTGTTTCGGAGGAAAACACAAACACAATGTACAGTCGAGTCTTAATAGCTTACTTACAACTGGGCTCGTCAGGCACTCTTCTTGGCTGCAGTGGTTATTATTATATTTACATGCATCCAGCTCCCGTTTCTGCTCAATGACAACTCTACTTTTCCACCCTCCTTTTTCTCCCTCCTCGCGCTCACAGACACATAATGGGTATGGCAGTCCATTCTCCCTGCAGCACGGACTACACTGCCCATGAGGCTACATTCTTTAGGGCTATGCCTGTAGCATTCTGCCTATTAGCTTAGCACAACAACAACAACAACAAAAAGGCGCTCTCTCACCCAGGAAGCACAGTCGCAGAGAGAGTGCGTCATCTTGTAACCATGGCAACCGTAACACTGCCGCCTGGAACAACAGAACATAGCTCTCAAACAAAACCCAAACAGTCCTGACCCGTGACAATATGAAACAGGAAAATACCGCCGTGTTATCCATTTATTTCAGCAAAGTAACTGTATTCTAAATGCCACCTTTTTAAACGGTAACTGTAACGGAATACAGTTACTCATATTTTGTATTTTAAATACGTAACGGCGGTACATGTATTCCATTACTCCATCAACACTGGTTGAGGATGTGTGGGTTGACACTTAAAATTTAGCTTTCGGGGATCTGCACGTCCGTCTCTTCTTTTCAGTCTGCAAGGATTAGCCTGACCAGTCAAACTATAACACAAAGGCAACAACTGTAACTCTGATGGATCCACTGACTTCAGCATCTTTCATATAATTAGCCGCTAGTGGTGAAATGACCACAGCATTCATTCAGCAAATGGATGCAACATCGACGGCAACGGTCAGTGATGAAACTCGATTTATTGTTTTAAACAAACTGAGGTTTTCATTGGACTGAATTTTTGGTCTAGTTTTAGGGTTGCCTGGCACAATCGCTGACAGAGCCAGGATCTCAGATCCTATTTGTCTGAATATGATGTTTGAGCAACACATACAAACAGGACGCTATCATCTACAGGCACGTGCTGCGGGGGGGGGGCAGTAGGGGCTTGAGCAGCGGCCCCAAGTTTCCTTTTCTGTTTTTTTTTTTAATAAATGTGTGTGCGCGTGTGGAGTCCTACCTTTGTCCCTCTACAATAATAACAACATTAGCTAGTAAATAACAATTAGTTCATCTTAAATGACCGTTCTGTACAGAAATGAAGCCCAACAATCATGTTTTACAGTCCTGTGGTCTCAGCCTCAGATACTTATCAAATCACACAAAGCTCATGTAGAAACAAACAAACAAATGAACAAAATATGTTGTCCTTCATTTCTGTCAAACAAAGCTGTATGACACGTTTCCAGCGGTTAGTATCATGGTTACTTGGCAACCTGGGCAGCGCGACGGAGGCTAGACTGTCCCATTTCACAAGCCTACAAGCCTCGCACTTCCGGCCTTAGTGGTTTGGATTAGTAGTACTGCTGTGTTTGAGTACGCGACCCTTGTGGACCGTTAAGGCTGCGTACTTTAAGGCTGCAGAACCTGAATTGGGATACAGCCTATAATACCCAAGTAAAGACTATGTGCACCTTAGCATATGCTACTTCCGGTGGGGAAACTCCTGTAGGGCACTTCGTTTCCGGTGTGATATTCGCGTCTTGTTTATGGTCGGGTTTTCCAAAAAAAGTCAACCAAATTGACGAATCAGGCGGCAATTTACATTTCTCAAGATGTCCTGGGCATTTACCGAATATATCTGTAGATGATGTTCATTGACTTGTCGATGTTTTTCCCTCGCACCTCAGAGCAAAAGAGAGAAAGGGTTGAACCAGCGAAGTGAAATCTGCGAAGTAGCCAGCTTTAATTTTTAAAAATATTTTAAGGCTGTAAAACCCGTCACTACACTATACACTTTTCTCAGACAGGCATGAACAGTTTCACGCTTTTCTCTCTTGTTTAAACACTCTCAAAGTTCAAACCTTCGTAAAAAAAAAAAAAAAAG
Organism: Perissodus microlepis; assembly: GCF_051167445.1. NCBI lineage: Eukaryota > Metazoa > Chordata > Actinopteri > Cichliformes > Cichlidae > Perissodus > Perissodus microlepis. The sequence continues at coordinate 29,644,928 of NC_140467.1, read as the reverse complement.
TCCATTATAGAATGAAACCAAAGATCAAACCCTGTTTTCAGTCCCAAACATTTATTTGAGAAATAAACCTACAGCATATTTGTTTTTCTATAAATAATAATGACAGATTTTAGAACTAATGAATTTAACTTTAAGCTTAATTGCTTAATTTAAGCTTAATGCACCTCATAATCCGGTGCGCGGATTAAAAAAAACCCCGTAACTTCTACCTTCCTTTAGTATGTCCAGAAGTCCCACTTTTTCTGCATGGTGCTACCGCAGGTGCCTGCGACGGTGCAAAACGTTTCGTCTGGATTGTTGTGTTTGGTGGGGAGAAAACTTACAAACATACACTGTAAAATCTAATTAGTTCACAGAACTCAAAAAAACTATGTAAACTCGTTGCCTCAAAAAAATTGAGTAATGTTTTACTTAAGATGATTAAGCCAGGGCAACTTACCCATTTTGAGTACACTGTACAGCCTCATTAGTTCCCAGAACTCAAAAAAATGAGTAAAGTTTACTTAAGATGACTAAGTCAAGGCAACTTATTAACTTTGAGTATAGAGTAAAAACCTATGTAGTTTCCAGAACTCAAAAAAAATATGCAAACTCGTTGCCTCAAAAAAAGTAAGGAAAGCTTGATGACTGTTAGGACAACTTATTAATTGCAAGTCTGCAGTATTAAGAATAACTTGATATTTCTGACTGTACAATACTAATTGTTTACTTACTGACAAACATTTTAAGTTCAACTAAATGAAAAAACAATTTGTGGTAACCTGAATGTGATTAAAAATAATTAACAACACTTTTTGTAATGATGTTAAAATGAGCCCAACCTTTATTTTCAAATGCAAAAAAGTATAACAGCCAACATACTGGACACTGTTCTGCTGAACAACAAACAATTATATTGCCATCACTGTTATAATCTTACAATGAAACAAAGTCTCAGATGTAATTATTCTGAAAATAAGTTTAGGCCTACCACAAGTTTGTTTACTTACTTATATAATCAAAATAAAATATTTGTTGTTCTGTCACAAGTGCAGTCTCTGATTTAAACAACACATTTGTTTTGCATTCCAACACAGGAGCTGAAATGTTGTAATGTTTTAAGGATGGCTTGTTTCCAGTCCAGGCATTACTGCCTGAATGACTATCATGGATCGAGGTGATCCAAATGTAGGTGCAGAAGAAAGTCTTTAACTTCCCTTCAGTACAGTGGCAGTGGATGTGGGTTGGAGATGCAATGAGCTTGAACCTGCAGGCAACCATCTTCACTGACCACACCATCTGTGACGGAGGACTCATCTCTCCTGGTGTCCTGCAAGCAAACAATCATATTTTTTGGAACATGAACTTAATTGCTTTCTTAAAACATTTTTTTCTGCATTTGGTATAAAACAGACTCCAATTTAGACAATCTCAGGCTCCGTCCCCACCGGAGAGGTGACATTCAATGTCCTACTTGTCAGTCTGGATAGCCCTGACTACCACCCAACATACAATAATGTCATGAAAGCATCATTTTAAAAAGGGCTATGCAAACATGGCCAATAACTTTCATTCTAATGATGTGCAAAATGATTTGGGAACAAAACAAATTTTGCTGTTAGAAAACTTGCAGACTTCACTATTTACAGTGTAGACCCTCTAAACTAAGTTTGGGGGATGTGATCTTTCAAGAAATGCAGACCAAACTATTGTTTGTTTACTTACACAGCATGTCTTGTAGAATTAACTGGCGTCACCAGCAACAGCATCGTGCAGTCATATCTCAAGTCTAATAACAGAAGACAGGAAAAGATCAGTGAAGAAACAACTTCCCCAAACCAAAGCACAAATAAAACAATAAGTAAAACAGGCTGATCTAAACTATGATTAAAGTTCAGCCTTATTAATATAAATGTTACTGACAGTTGCTAATATATTGGAAAACCAAAATACTTACTGATGTCTTTCTGTCCAACAACAGGAGTGCTGGTCCCGAGCCTCAAAGACAGTAAGAAGCAAGCAGAGGGAGAAAAAACAGAACATTTTTCAGAAACCGATTTGATCCTTAATGGCTGTGTAATCATTGTAACTTACAACACAGAAGGTCAATGTAGACCCCATTAGGGATGGGTATCGAAAACCGGTTCTTGTTGAGAACCGGTTCCCACTGTTTCAATTCCTTGGAATTGTTTGCCATTTTTGCAAACGATTCCCTTATCGATTCCAGTCGCCCCGAATGACATCACCACGTTGCGGAGCGTCATTTACCTGGCAGGAAACACGACGCCTAAGCGGCTCAAACGCTCAAAAGTTTGGTTATACTTTACGAGAACGGATGACAACAGGGCAACTTGCAATACTTGCAAAGTAGATATTTCATTTAAGGGAGGAAACACTACGAATATGCAAAAGCATTTGCTCACAAAACACGCGATAACCTTAAATGGATGTCGTGATTTTAATTCTGCTCCGGACTCGTGAATCTCAACCCGGCAGCAGCGGTAACGTTTGCACGTCCTCTCCCGTTAATGCGGCAGGTAAATAATCAACTAACAGTGCATATTATGTTAGCGCGATCTGCCTTATTACAAAACCTGCCATTACTGTGCATTTAGGTGACCATGATGAGAGAGACAGAGTCTGGCTGGCGCTCGCTGGCAGTTGTCGCTGCAGTCTACTGGTAGCGTCTCTTTTCAGGCCAGGATAGACGAATGTCACCAAGCAGTGACTGAGTTTGTGGTAAAGGCTTGCACCCATTTGCTACAGCAGATGCCCCCGATTTTCGGTAAGTGAATGTGTTTAATTGTAGGCAGGGACATTACTGGATATTCTTGTGTAATTGCTACAGAATAATTGATGTTATACTTTGTTATTGCTACAGAAGAATATTTATTTTATTGTTTTACATTTACAATTTTTTCCCCGGGGACCCTGTGGCACCCCATTGAAGAGCCGTAGGCTGGATCTCTTAAGATCTCACTGTTGGGTTTGTAAGGCCATGTTACTGCTAAATTACTATCTTGTTCAAAGAGAAGATATAAAACAAAGTTCTAAGCTAATCGACCTTAGTGTTCTCCTTTTTTTAAAAAAAGAATCGATAAGAGAATCGATAAAGAATCGAATCGTTAAACAGAATCGAAAATGGAATCGGAATCGTGAAAATCTTATCAATACCCATCCCTAGACCCCATACAACCAAATTAGACTAACACATATAGTATTAAAAGCACCATCTACTACTGTGTCTGAATGTGTGGTATTGGCACTGTCAGTTTAGGCCTAATTTAAATATAATCATTACATGCTTGTTAAAAGTTAACTTCCAATATATAAAGTTTCTAATAAGCAAAATGACCAGATCTAACATAAGGCAGGGTTTATATGTAACATAATGTTTCTTATGATTCAACTGTGGAATTTAACTTAATTCTTTAGAAGGACAAGCTATAATACTTTATTCTCAAGTATAAAGCCAACCTAGACTTTAACCATTTAACAGGCCACTAATCTGGATTATAGCTTTCACAACAAAACTTGTTTTTAAACACATTTTTTAACCAAATAAATACTATTGTTATTATTATTATTATTTAAAATGTAATAAAACAGAAAAGTCGGTTAAATATAAAAGCAGTTTGCTTATGTTGTTAAAGAAAGGCTAGATTTGACATTAATAGATGCCACACATGTTCAAAAGCTGACACAAAGCATGAAAAAAATAGACGTCTCCAAAAACATTGGAGCATTTTTGCAAATGTGATGTCTTGATAAATCGAGCAGATATTTTAACTTTACACAGCTACATTCTCGCCTGAAGATATCTTAAAAGTTTATTTTGTGACCCAGAAAAAGTAATATTTAAAAGTTTTTTAGCCGCGCTCCTCCGCCATTGCTGCGTTTACAAGTATGCACAGGCTCCGACAACTGCGGCCAACAAATGCAATCCTCCTTTTCCCCAGATTACCCTTTCTGGGTCACAAAATAACCTTTTAAGATATTTTCAGGCGAGAATGTAGCTGTGTAATGCTCAAATATCTACTTAATTTATCAAAATATCACATATTTGCAAAAGTGCTTCCACATTTTCGGAGAGCTCTGTTATCCACCAGCGCGATAGCTGACCGGGAGGTCAAGGCTCGATAGAGCCGGCAAGCACAGCTTATTGTTTTCAACCCCCCTGCGGTCTTTTGCTACTCAGGTTAAACATGATATATAGTTAGTTAGTTAGTTATGGCTATGGATTGAAAATACCCCCCACACCCCACCCTACCCCTAACGGCTGCACCTCCCAAAGAATTTTGTCCGGGCTCTTATCTCACTTTTTTATTTCAAACAATCAACAGAAAATTTCACAGACATAGTTTTATGTAAGGTTTTTAAGGCTGTGATGTTAATTTTTAAGTAACATGAGCCCAGCGGCAGCAGCAACGCTAGGCTAACACTAACTAGCTAGCAAGATTATAAACCTGGTGCTAAACTAAGAGAAGCCACAAAATCAGTTTGAATAAGAGTAAACATTTACTCACCAAGTCAGTGTATCAGGTAAAGATCCACAGCAATGACAATAATCTCTTGAGCTGACGCTTCTCCAGATTTGATTAACATATTCCATAACAAATGCTGGCACCATGATATGGGCTCAAATTGTGGTCATAAATATTATGTACTTGTAAATCAGTTTTGTACTTGTAAATCAGGATTTGTATGTGTAAAAAGAATTTGCATTACTGCATTACTGCATGCAGTAGACACGTGTCTTCTGCATGCAGTAATGCAGTTCTGCTTGTGTTGAGTGATGTAAACAAACAATCGATCTACGCTCTTCAAACATCAAAACTGATTATTTGATTTTTTATGACACAGCAATGGTGAGTGTTCCCACCCTCTGCTCTTTATAACTTAACGTAATCTTTCCGTTTTCGTATTTTGGACAAGATTGTTGAGTCCGCCTTCGCAGTAGCAGTTGACATTAGGTTATTACGTACACGTTTATCAGTTATCTTGTGGCAACTGACGAATTGAAACAAATGAGCGTGCTGTGTGTGCCACAGCGCAACAAACATTACCTGTCCTTTTATTAACTGCACAAGTAGTGGTGGTCATTAGCTGCTAGCTAACTGGGTAATGGTGTGATGAGTATGTAGCTTTGCTCACTGTTTTAGGGAAGATATTTCATTTTAAATTAAGTTACAGGGCTTTTCCTGCCTTTCTGGAGAGCTTATATTTCACTAAAAACTATCTAATATGCATATCCACATAATTATGTATTATTATAATTATGATATAAAACATACCCTGTGTTTTAAAGAAAATACATTAAGAAGCAGATTATTATAGATTTATATTTCAAATATGACAAAATGATGATTTTACCACAGCAAAATTATTGTATCTCGACAGTTTAAACATTTAATAAGCTTTCTGCCTGCACAGAGTGGATAGTCAAACAAAATAAATCATCATAAATACATTATTTTATATTTATTACTTTATTTTTATTCTCATTACTTTACAATTATAGGACTAGGACTACACAATAAGGAAAGGATTCTGGATCAACACCATGCTGCAAACTTGTGGCCATAGTATGTACAGTATTCTGGAAAAGGCATAAAATGTCACTGTATGTGTGTGTGTGTATGTGTGTGTGTGTGTGCGCATGTTTTATTTTTATATATATATTTTTTTAATTATTACTCATGTTATAACATTTTCCTGACATGCCCTGTAAGGACATGAGGAGAAAACAGTGACAAAAGGAGCTGTGTGAGAACAGGTAATAACAACATATGTACTGCGTGTGAAATGCAAGACGATTCAACCTACCTCATTTCTGTCTGCCGTTTATTTACTTTCCGGCTCTTCGAAATGTTGCGGCAAAATGTTGAGGAAAAGCACCGGGTATTTTAAAATGGACTAATAATGAGGTGGACAAAAGGAGCTATGTGAGGCTGCTAAAGGCAGTGGATCCCTCACCAGCTGGAATAAAAAGAGCACAGGTAGCAATAACACATGTACCAGTTGTTGGATTGCAGAGTTACTCAAGTACAAAAACAATAATAAACAATGTTTTGGTTCTATGACATTTTTCTATCATTACTTTTTTATGGATTAGGTGCAAGAGTTGTTAAGTGTGGATAATTAAATAATAGATTAATGCAATAGCAAATTGTGCCTTGTTCTCAGATGGACAGCAAGTGGAAAGTGATGGATGAGATGAGGAGATGGAAGGAGAAAGAGAGGCAAAGAGTGATTCACAGGCACAGCCTAGTTTATTTCCCACAGTTTTTTTTTTTTAAATCTGTTGCCTTATGGTTCCAAGCGCTGTCACCAAACTTTGCGTTTTATTATTCTCTCATAACACTTGTTTAATAAGCTACCATTTCTCCTATGGACTTTTGAATGCCTGCAGTCTCAGATCAACACAGCCCTGCCCTCCAGCACTATCAGCAGCAGGAGCAGCAACAACCCCACAACAGCAACATTATGTATTACCTGATTGGGTACAGTCTACGTTTGCTTTGCATTGTCCCCACCTGATGATAATGATATAGTGCAATGTGATTCCATATTATTATTCTTGATGAATGTGGATTGTTGTTATTCAGCCTATGTGTCCCTTCAAACATCTCTGCATGGCCCTGATCATTGACAAAATGTCCCCATCTTTCTCTGCAGCAGATGGAAACATTACAACTGTTTCTCCTTTTAAGGAAACACATTGAAATTAATAATGTTAAACTCAGTTAAAATCTCTAATTTCACTGTTTATTATTTCAAAGATTGAAGAGAGATTTTGATAATTTTCTGTTTTTGTGGTCATTTTAAGGAGCTGATAGATTAATTTAAAATCACTGGTTGAATGTTTAAGGCTACTTTAGGCTTATTGAATCAAACATGATGTTTGTTTGAGGAAAATGTGGTCTCATGTGTTGCAAAAACAAACGGAAAAACTTTCCACAACTCTGGAATCTATCTCAACTTGACCAATATGCTTTGTTTGTCCAGCTGTATTTTTTCATTCATTTCATTTATTTGTTCATTTCAGGCACAACAAAAATACATATATTGAACATAAAGTGCACAAAACAAAAAACAAAAATTACCTGAAAAGGAGTGGGACGAAGAAAACTCATTAAATCCCACCCCTATACTCACTCATCAACAAAAAACAATAAGCTTCCCGCAGCTACGCCCATCGTTGCAACCAAACAAACCATCAACAGCCCCGGGCACATGCAAGCATCTCAACGGCAGCTCGCAAACAACAAATAGAACCTTCATAACTGAATACAGAATATATATTAATTATAAATTGTGTTACCACAGGTAACAGGCAATAATAATTACATAGTGACAAACACACATACATATACATATATATATATATATGTACATACATACGCACACACTTTTTTTTTTGGAATCCATACCAGCAATGGTAAGAGAACAGACATTACAGAGCACACTAAAACCATCATTGAGTATACTGTGACCAGACCAACTGTTTGTAGAGGAATTTAAATCTATGAATATTTTTGCATTGTTTCAGTTGTAAACTCAGACTGTTCCAGATTTTCACACCACATACAGACACACAAAAACCTTTACGGGTTGTTCGAGTTCTGGGTAATTTGAATTCCCCGAAGCCTCTCACATTATAAACCCTTTCTCGAATTTCAAATATAGTTTGTAAATTTGCAGGTAGAAATTTATTAAAGGCTTTGTATAAGATTATGGATGTATTGTAGTTAACCAGATCCTGGAATTTAAGTAACTTTGCCTGAAGAAAGAGTTTGTGAGTATGATCTAGATAACCAGCCTTGTGAATAATACGCAGTGCTCGTTTCTGTACTGTGACTAATGGATTAGTTGTATTTTTATATGCGTTTCCCCACACTTCCACACAATATGTAAAATATGGAAGAACCAGGGTACAGTACAGAGTACGAAGTGCATCTTTATCAAGGTATGGTTTCACTTTGTTCAAAACTGCGAGGCTTCTGGAAATTTTGGTTTTTATGTGTCTGACGTGGGGTTTCCATGAAATTTTGTTATCAATTACGACTCCCAAAAATTTGTTTTCACTCACATTATCAATTGGTACACCTTCAATGATAATTGGTAATTCTATATTATATTTTAAATTACCGAAAAACATTGCTTTAGTTTTATTTATATTTAATGATAATTTATTTATATCCATCCATTTTTTTATTAATTTTAGCTCCCTGTTTACGGTCATTACAAGATCAGTGTAATCATCGCTACTGAAAAATATGTTGGTGTCGTCTGCGAACAGTATGAGTTTAAGTACTTGAGAAACATCAAAAATATCATTTATGTATACATTGAAAAGTTTTGGTCCCAACACTGACCCTTGGTGAACACCACATGTAATACCAAGTTTCTCTGAATGGTAATGCCCTATGTTAACATATTGTTCCCGACCCGTTAGGTAACTTTTTAACCAGTTACCAGCTTTCCCTCGAATACCATATCTTTCCAATTTATCCAATAAAATTGAGTGATTGATTGTGTCGAAGGCCTTTTTGAGATCAACAAAAATACCAACCAAATACCATATTTATTTTTATCCAGTGCATTAGTAATTTCTTCTACTGCCTCAATTATCGCCATTGAAGTGGTTCTTTGCGTTCTGAAACCATACTGACCAACATTTATTATCTGATGTTTTTCAAGGAATTTTTCTAATCTTGAATTAAAAAGTTTTTCTAAAATTTTTGAGAATTGAGGCAGTAGAGAAATAGGCCTATAATTGGTAAAACTGTGTTTGTCATTACTTTTGTATAGTGGTATTACTTTCGCAATTTTCATTTTTTTTGGAAAACAACCGGACTGAAATGATAAATTACAGACATATGTTAAGGGACTAGCAATATTCAGAATAACCTGTTTAACTACAGACATATTTATGTCATGATAATCCATTGAAGACTTACTTTTACATTTTAATGTGATATTTATTACTTCTTGCTCATTTGTAGCTGAGAGGAACAGTGAAAAGGGATTTGATTTTATATTACTGATATTTTCATTTTTTTGACACGGGATGTCCGCTGCTAGTTCAGGGCCAACATTTATAAAAAATTTATTGAACCCATCAACAATGTTACTCATGTTGTGATTTTCACCATTTGCATCAATGAAACATTCAGGATATGATGTTCCAGAAGATCTTTGTTTAATTAAGTTATTTAACACATCCCAAGTTCCCTTTATATTGTTTTTATTTTCATATAATCTTCTTCTATAATGAAGTTGTTTACTCGTTCTTATAATATCAGTCAATTTATTTCTATATGCTTTATATCTTTGTTCCACTTCTTTTGTTTTTACTTTGATGAACTGTTTATACAGATTGTTTTTCTTTTTGCAAGCATTGATAATTCCTTTTGTGAGCCAAGGACTTTTTACCTTATTTTCTTTGTCTTGTGTTTGTTTACAGGACAATGTTTATTGTACAACATAGTGAAAATATCTAGGAAATTGTCATAAGCCTTGTCCACATCTGACTCTTCATACACCGAACTCCAATCTTGTTGTGCTAAATCGAAATTGAAGGCATGAATTGCTTCTTCATTTATTGTTCGCTTTGCTATCGTAATCTTGGTATCTATTTTTTTTAAATCACAGTCACACAAAGTAAAAACTGGTAAGTGGTCAGTTATGTCACAGACAAGCAGGCCACTATTAATTTGGAAATCCATGACATTAGTAAAAATGTTGTCAATAATAGTGGCGCTATGTGATGTTATTCTGCTTGGCTTTGTTATTGTTGGATATAGTGATAAGCTGTACATCGTGTCAGTAAAATCATCAATGGCTTTTAAACTTGTTGGGTTTAGCAAATCAATATTAAAATCACCACAGATGAATAGTAATTTTTGGTTCACCGAAGCAAACATTTTTTCTATCCATTCATAAAAAGTGTCAATACTTGAACTGGGTGTCCGATATATGCAACTTATTATAACATTTCTCTTTTTTTCATTCATGATCTCAATAGTCAAACATTCCAAAATTCCATCAATAGCCATAGACATAGTTGTTACAACATTATATTTTATAGAGTTATGAACATATATAGCAACCCCGCCGCCCGCCTTATTTAATCTATTCATGTATTTTAAATCATATCCATTCAAACAGAAATCTATTCCTTTATTGACATTGAACCAAGTTTCAGTGATGGCTATAACACTGAAGGGGCGAGAAAATTGTTGCAAGTAGTCCTTAATGAAATCAAAATTAGAGTACATACTTCTGCTGTTAAAGTGAATTAATGAGAGCTTCCCGTCTAGGTTGATTTTTTTTTTCATATTGTTCCTGTGTGAAATAATTACAATTTTTAACAAAGGAAGAAAGAAGTTTATTTTCAGATCAATTACTTTCTGTTGGAGAATTGATTTCAACGTGTCCATGTCATTTCCTGGTGTAATTAGAGATGTTGGTGTATTTATCATTTGATTGTCATTAGAGTTATATATTACCTCGATACATTAGTGTCAGTTGTACTTGTCCAGATCCTCCATGTTCCTCACTATCAATACTTTTGCCACTTCTGGTGTCCTGTTTAGCTTAATGAAAATCTTGCAGTTTGTTACCCATGTATGTTGTATTTTACCGTTCTTCTTCAGTTGCCTTGCCTTCCTCGCGATGTCTGCGTTTTTTCGTGTCAGATGCTCATTAATGAAAACGTCCGTGCCTTTCAGTTTGCGTCCTTGTTTCAGCAGTGCGACCTTGTTCTTCCGATTGACGAATCTCATAATGACGGCCGGCGGTCTGTCGCTCCTCCTGGGGAGTGGGTGACATGCTTCTACGTGCTCCAGGTCCATCTCTATCCCCTTGCTTTGGAGGAAGGAGGCCACCTGTTGCTCCACCGAGCGGGTCTCCTCGTCGCTGGGCTCCCCAATGCTCCTGGCCACCGCGCGCGGCTTGATTTTTATACCGCTAATGACCACGTCGTTCGTACGGGTGTACTGCTCCAGCTCATCCACCCGCCGCTCGAGATCCATAATTCGTCTGTCCTTCTCGGCATTTTGGAGGCGTAGCTGTTTTACCTCCTCCAAAAGCCCCAGAAGCAGCTCCTGCTGCGCCCTGACTGCGGCCACGTCTCCGCACAGTGCTCCGAGGGAGGTTTTTATGTCCTCGACCTCCTCTGGTGTTGGGCCTTTCTTGGGTGGCATACTGTCTTTAGTTTGTGTTACTCGTGAAACTCCAATAAAATATTTGTCTTAACCAGCCATTCCAGTCCAGGGGTCCTTTCTTCTTTTATTTAACTGGCGAGCTAGCAGCTGCTGGTAGCTAATGCTACCGTAAACTTGCTAGCTATCTCCCGGTTGTTTATTTGAAAGTACCGCCTCGGGCAGCGAGACCTGCAGACCTTTTAAGAATAAATCCACCATTGCTTGCTTTTCCACTTTCACTTAACCGTTCCCTTGTGGGTATTTGGGTCCTCTTATCTAGTTAGACCTTTTTTTTAAATACACTTTTCAGAGCTTTGGGATCCTTCTCAGATGGATCGATATGCTTTGTTTGTCAAGCTCTATTTTTTAACCATGTACCCACCATTGCTTGCTTTTCTACTTTGATGCAACCCTTCCCTTATGCTGTCCTTTGGGGACCTCTTATCTGAGCCTGGAAATCAACACCATTTGCAACTAAGCATTTGTGGACACATTCGGACAAGGAAAAATACCATCATGAGGAGTCTGTTGGTTTTGCTCTTCTTGGCTGTGGCCAACGCCAAAATCTTCGAGCGCTGTGAATGGGCCCGCACGCTCAAGGCTAACGGCATGGACGGCTATTATGGAGTCAGCCTTGCCGACTGTGAGTACCAGCATGTCAGCTTAGGAAAATGCAAGATAATTCTTAACTTGTACATTGTTACCAATGCCATGTTAAGGGTAAGGTCATGGTTACTCATATGTGGAATTTTCACCTACTTGCTTTTTAATAATATTGGTGCGCAGAGAGTCCAACTTACCGATCTATCTTCCAACTTGTGTAACCTTTGTTTTTAAAATCTGTCAAGAATGTGATTCTGACCAAGCATTAATATATGAAAAACAGGTAAATTTTAGTTTACCTGACACTTAGCTTTCAAGTTGTCTATACCTCCAGCTCTTTTTTTCTGTCTGCAGGGGTTTGCCTCACCCGATGGGAGTCAAACTATAACACCATGGCCAAAAACACCAACAATGACGGATCCACCGACTTTGGCATCTTTCAAATTAACAGCCACTGGTGGTGCAAGGACTACATCATCAACTCGCATAACGGATGCAACATGGACTGCAGTGGTCAGTCATGAGCCTCAATAGGTTTTTAGCTCAGGTCCTCTTGCTGTCTGAGTGATGGCAATCTTTATCCTTGTGAGGTGTTTGTCATCATAGGTCCTAACACTTACCTTATACTTTAAAGAAAAGCTAAATAAATTATTTTGGGGGGAAACAGAATAGTTTCTGATGGGTGTTTCCTGACTGCCAAGGATTAGGAGAACTTGGGAAATTTAATAAAACAAATATTACATTTTCTGCTTGTCTGCATGAGTTAAAGTTGAAAGGGTTTAGGGTTGGGGACACCATCAATGATGACTTAGACCTAGGGCTGGTCATCACTGATTTCTATAACTGATTAAATTCCAATTCGCAAGATCCTGATTCGATTCAATCCCCAATTCGATTCAGTTTTGACTCAGTCAGAAATATTATAATTATGATCATTTATCAGTACATATCCATATTGTATATCTATGTATAAAAACAAAGCTGACACTTGTTAGACTTCATTAGAGGTGTAAGCATCACACCAGATGATATCTGAGCATAAAACACAGAAAAACATGAAGAAGATTTTCCTGGCCTGGCTTTTTATAGCAGATAAACCTTAAAAATATTCTGCAACTGATCAAAAACTGAAGAAAACCATGAATCAACATATAAACATTACCTGATGATGCTGAAATGAAGCAGAACAAAGTTACAGAGGTTTTATTAGAGACACAGCTAAGCATTTTGCAATTTGACATAGTTTGTAAAAGTTTAAATTTGTTCTGTATTGAACATCAGACCGGTTCGTAATAAGCGACTCATGCAGAAAGTAGAGCTTTTTGATGGTAAATGGTTTCTCAGTACACTGAGAGAGAGAGATTTTTATCATGGTGGAAGCAAAACAGCCAAAGTAAGAGGGAATTAATGACAATGTTTTTCAAACATGAAGCGTAGTTTTGATCTTCTTTTGCTGTTGGTTCAGTGAATTTTGGTCAGAGAGTGACGAAACCTGAAGCTGCAGAATCTGTGAGATGTCAGCTTTCAGCACCCAATGGGGTGTCTGCGTGTGCCATCGGGTGAACGATCCACACTTTGTGTTTACATCTTTGTGCGCAATCGTTTTACCTGTTCTCATTGCCTGTTTTAGCCGTTTGGCAGCTGTTGAAACAGTTTGCTGAGCTTCAACCTAAGATTCTGACATTTCTGGCAAAATACATTTATATTTAAAAATCGATTCAGGATTTAATGAATCAATATTGCATTATTCGAACTAAAATAAACCCACCCCTACATAGACCTCAGAGGGTTAAAGCATAAAGCTAATACTTTATAAGTTGCGTATCTGGTAGTTTTAAACTCCTTAAATGTGATGCTTTAAAGATCAGGAGGCAGTCAAGACCCAAACAGAACCAAAACTCCAATGGGATGCTCTGTGTATGCCGGCTACAGAAGTAGACACTTTTGTATACCCTCTATCCCTCCAAAAACGCTCTTACTTCTCAAATACTTACCTCTGTGCATGGGAAATTACTCTTAGTAAAAAGCAGCATGTTAAGTGCAACATTGGTACTGTCCATGATTGGTCCTTTCTGTCACTTGTATCTGCCTCTATCCTTATAGCAGCAGATACAGGTGGTTATAAACTGCTGCACAGGAGATAAAAAATGTTTATGTTAATACTCTATTGGTCTGCGAATACTGGTCTTAAGACCACTTTTGCTTTGTGTTAATTTTTATTTTAGATTTGAAGTTTACTACTGCTGTTGGAACAGCTGAGGGTTACAGGCTTTTGCCCTGATTTCTTCAACATTGCTTTTACAAGAGCAATAACATCGCAATTAAATTAAAATGAGAAGAGTGTACACTTTTCAGAACAGTTTTGCATTCAAGCTAGTTCAACATTGGTTAATTCTTAAATTCTTGACACAGATTATTAGTTATTTAGGTTGAGAATGTAAATGAAACTGTACATGGACATTTCTAAGTTTGGGGTACTCTCCTTAATGGCAGACCAGTGCAGCATTCACAATACTGCAAGAAACTGCTTCAAACCACCTAAAATCCTGTCTCATTATGTCCTAAGTTGACTAAATTTTTAATATTGCACAGACCGGTTCGTAATAAGCGACCAAATTTTTCAGTGGTGCGACTAAAAAAAAATATTTGGTTGCACCTGTGCGACCAACTGTTCGGGTAGCAAAAAAAAAAAAAAAAAAATCTGCAACCTTCCCTGTGGTCAACAACAGACACACGTTATGCCCCTATTGTGGACTAAACCAATCAGAGATAGTAAGGGGCGGGACCTCTCTGATTGGCCGTGGTCCAGTTGAAAGTGCAGGTGGAAGTGGGAGGTGAGTAGCTTGAATAAAGCGATATCAATTCATTAAATCCTGAATCGACTTTTAAATATAACTGTGTTTTGCCAGAAACGCCAGATTCTCAGATCAAAGCTCACAAAACCATTTCAACAACAACCAAACAGCAAATGAGAGCAGGTACATGGATTCCACACAAAGACGTAAACACGGAGCGGAACCGACACATCAGAATCAACTTTGTCTTTCTCGGCTTTCTCACCCGACGGCCCGTAGACGGACACGCTGTCGGAGCTTAGCGATTCTGATGCGCCGGTCCGCGCTGTGATTACGTCTTTTTGCGCTGATTCTGAGCTGCAGGTTTTGTCTCTCTCCAACCAAAATTCACCGAGCCAGCAGCAAAAGAAGCAGCAAACTGCGCTTCACATTTGATCAATGTCGTCATGAATTTTGCTGTTTTGCTTCCACGACTATTAAAATCACACTTCATGCACAGCTAGCTCTCTCTCTATCTCTCTCTGTACTTCAAGAACAGTTTCCCGTCTCCAATCTCTGTTTTCTGTATTACTCATTCGCTTATTACCCACCAGTCTACCGTTGTTTACAGCGCTGTCGGCTGCTGTCTTTTTCTTTTCTTTTTCTTTTTTTCACTTAAATGACCTCGGACAAGAAAGCCTATTTTTTCTGTTGTTCAATACTGAAGAAATTTAAACTTTATATGCAGAACATTGTAGAATATTTTTAAGGTTATCTGCTAATAAAAAGCCAGACCAGGAAAATCTCCTTCATGTTTTTCTGTGTTTTATTCTCAGTTACTTTCACACAAAGGCATCTGCTGTGATGTTCACAATTCTGATGAAGTCAGTACTGATAAATGATCAGAATTATAATATTTCTGACTGTCTGAGGCTAAGTTGAATCGAATCGGGACTTTGAAAACCGGAATCGAATGGATTATAGAAATCAGTGATGATACCCAGCCCTAGTGAGCAGCTCAGGGACGACAGAAGTGGATGTAGCTGTAATAGGAAAAGAACTATTGCTAACTTTTCTGTTAAGTTAAGGCCTGATCCTTCTGAAATTCATAGCCAGTGCTCTGACACGGTGTCATCAATCTTTGAATGCTGAAAAAGCACAGTGTATCCAGAAAAACACATTATATTATATAAATTATTATAAAATTTGTGTGCACCTAACTTTTGTGCCGGTACGCCCATGGCAAAAAGTTAGTCTAGAGCCCTGTATTGTCATTTGACTCACTTTTTTCTCAGTTTCAGCAATGCCAGCTACAATTTTGATGTTTTACACTTTGGATTTTTACGTTGCTGTCCTTTTTTCCCATTTTTGGTCACAGCGTTTTTGAGTGATAATGTCAGTGCAGCAATCACCTGTGCCAAACGTGTCGTGTGGGATCCTCAAGGCATCAGTGCCTGGTAAGAACGAATCACATAACTGACAAACAGTTTCTGACTGACTGACCTCTTACTTGGTTAATCATACTTTTGTCTGGTTTCAGGTATGGCTGGCAATATAACTGTGAGGGTCGTGACCTCAGCTCCTATGTGAGTGGATGTGGTGTTTAATCAGCCCACGGCAACAGGAAGGTCTCGTCCACATAATAAGATGTCCCCGTCTTCTTCTGTTTCTGTAATTTCTCAAATTAATAAATTGAATTAAAATCACAGCTTTCATTCTTTTCATCTACCTTTTTTAGGATTTAACCCTGAAAGTTATCATCAGTCATGACCCCAACCCTAAAGTATTCAATTGAAATATATAATAATCACGGCGGGATACGCCGGTGTGTTTTGTTGAACGGACCGAAGAGCAGACACTGAGAGAGAAGTTGCAGGTGAAACAAAAAGCGAGCCTTTATTCGGCTGGTGGCAGTTGATAAGCATGAAAACTATGAAAAAACTATGACACACTATCAAAACACTATAAAACATTACAACAGACTATGGTGGGGATAACAGACGACCTGACAATGACATACAGAAAACAGAGGACATAAATCCACACAGGAGGTGATCAGGGGAAGTGGGAACACATGGGGAAACAGCCAGCTGACATGAACCTAATGACAGGACAGGGGAAGTGAAACTAAATACAATGAACAAAGAACACAAGATTCCTTCAAAATAAAACAGGAAACATGGAGAAAAATACAATCATCAACGAAATAAAACTAAAATACACACAACACTGGGCCGCAGACCCAGTACCATGACAATAATATTGTATTAGATTGTTCTTCCAAGTCCTTACAATCAGAGAAAAAGAAAATAACATAATTATTATAACTGGAATAAATAAAAATGATTTAGATATTACAATTCTGCTTTCTCAAGTGGGTAGGATTATCACCAGTGATGACTTAATGATTTCTGTCCATGTTTTAGCTACAACTGGAGACCTGTTCATGACACTAACAAGTGAAGAGGTTTGATGGGTGTCTGTTACTTTCTTTGTTCTCTGACTTCCAGGCTTGGGAGAGCTTGAGAAATGTAATAATATTCTAATATTTAACCTCCTAGGACCTGGCGTCCACATATGTGGACATCACATTTTGGGTTATTTAGACCAAAATACTCATTTTTGCTTTACAAGGGCCTGATATCCTTTTACGAGGACATTATACTGCTACTGTTCTATCAAAATTTTAAACGAATATCATCACATGTGGCTCTTATTTTTCTTAAAAACAAAAATAAGGTAAAAAAAAATAATCTGGTAATTCTTTGTTTTTACATTCATATGCCCCAATATGCCCAAATATCAAAGAGAAATTAAAAATGTATGCCGTGGAAGAGTTCGGGTCTTAGGAAGTTAAAGCACACAGTAGTGTTGGTGTCGATACCAATGACGACTAAGATCTCAAAGGGCTAAAGCTGTTATACTCTATGATTCTCTATTCAGAGCAACTTCTTATATACTGGTAGTTTTGACCCTTTTCTCCCTAACTGTGATGCTCTCAGCAGGTTTTGGATACCCAAACAGAATGTAACCTATGTACAAGAGAATTTACTTTTAATTTATAATAGTATGTTTTAGTACAACATCTGCCACTTCTACCTGCAGTATGCTGCTTATATATGGATAAATATGGTGACATACTTGTGAGTGACAGCAGGATGGATAATTGCATTAATGATGCTGGGCACTGATTGGTGGGTAATTCCTGTGAATAGGGGTGTCAAAACTATGGTCTAACAGCCAGAGCCTGATAGATGGTCTAACCTGGCAATCTAAAGGAGCTGGCAAGCTCATTTACACATGCAGCCAAGCTAGACTTGGCTGCATGTGTAAATTGCAAAGAAGGATTTCAGGCTTCTAGACCTTGTTGATAGAACAATTGGAGATTATGTATCGGAATTTCAGGAGCGGGACCACATGTCACGGGTTGCCAGGGCAAGTCGTGTGTGAATTATTTAGGACCCAAGAGGCGGCAGCTCTGGTGCAAGTGAGTTTATTAAACAAATGTAGATACAAACAGAAATGGCAAGGGTGAACATGAAACTAAGAAAACCTAAACTGGAAAAAACTAACCAGATGCAGGGAGGCACAGGGAAATACACAGGATGACGGACGGAGAGACGCAGACGAACCAGCAACGAGGACGCGGGAACACACACTATAAATACACACACCAGCAATCAGGGGATGGGAAACAGGAGGGAAACACACCTGGGAGACATCACAGCTGACGAGGCAGGGGAAACGTAAACAGAATGCACTGACATCAGACAGAGACCTTCAAAGTAAAACAGGAAACGCATACACATAATGACACAGACTCAGAGACGTGGACTAAACACAGAGACCTTACTACACTAAAGGGGATACACAAGCAGGGATGACACCAAACAGAGGGAACACAACTAAACCCTGGGAAACCCAAAACAACAGTCATAATACATAAAACTATTAAAAGTAAAAGTACACAACCAAAAACACTGGGTCACAGACCCAGGACCATGACACCACGCCTCCAAACATGCTCCTTCCGGTTGTCATCTATATGGGTTCCCCCACTTCTGCAAGCTGTTCATTCTCTTTACGTGCCCCGCCCTCCCTCCCTCCTTGTTCTCAATTCTTTAACTTCTTCACTCCTATTTAGTACACGGGGATCTGCCAGGGAGCTGTTGCCAGTCCCCTTCGAGGCCTTCCCCAAACCGCAACTCAATTCATGTCCAAGCATTCACCTTTACCTACTAAAACGCTGTCAAACCTAAAATGAGGACGAGGTGAAATTTTTCATCCTGAAAGTTTTGCCAATGACCTGGTTAAGACAGGATTGTGTCATTAACAGAGGTTGTTAAAATTTCACCCAAAAATAAAGCCTGAAGTGTAATCAGTATTAAAAGCATTTTTACTGATATCTGTAGGTCTTAACTTATACTGATCCAATCCACTGGTGAATACAATAGGATTTATCTGGCCGATGAAGTAAAATGAATTTCATTTTTCTGCCATACAGAGTGTCTTAGCCCTCTAATCTTGGCTAGTTGAGCAGTGTTAACCCTGTGAACTCTGTGAAGCCATCACTGGTGATGACACCAATTCTATCTATCCATTCATTCATTCACTTCTGCTTATCCTTTTCAGGGTCGCGGGGGGTGCTGGAGCCTATCCCAGCTGTCATAGGGCGAGAGGCGGGGTACACCCTGGACAGGTCGCCAGTCTGTCGTAGGGCTAACACACAGAGACAGACAACCATCCGCGCTCACATTCACTCCCACATTCACACCTATGGGCAATTTGGATTAATCGATTAACCTATCCCCACAAACTGCATGTCTTTGGACAGTGGGAGGAAGCCGGAGTACCCGGAGGGAACTCACACAGAAAGACCCCGGCCTGGAAATTGAACTCAGGACCTTCTTGCTGTTCAGCAACAGTGATGACACCATTTCTAACCCTATGTTTTTGGAGAAATATGTAACTGGAGTTAGAGTTGGGATTTTTTGATAATAAAAAATGCAGGTCATGTGATCATTATTAATTTGCCTCTGATTGCCAAGACTTCTCATAACAGAGAGAACAGAGGGTTATCACCACAGTTAACTGAGCTCATGTTTCCTGTTGTACTAGCTTAAGCTATGTAACTTCATTCTAATTATTAATTACTGAATGACTACTGTTTACCAAAACTTCATGTCCTGTACTGGGGACATAAATATGTGTGTTAGTGTTCTTGATTCATTTTATCTTATCTCAAATATCTTGGTTTCTGCATAAAAATCAGATGTTGACCTCTGTTATTTCCCCAGTGTCCAGGTAAGGGTAGGAATATAGCTCAACCTGTAAATGGACAGTTATCAAATTAAGTTCAGCTCACCATTAGCAGTTTATATGGATTCATTTACAGCATCTTCCCTTATTTTTATACTTGTTGTTCTCTCATCTGTACTTTTGAAATTCCTGTCACACTTAACTCTTCCCCAAAGCATACACCACACATGATGTTCGATTTGGGCAGCAGCCCTTTTATTTGCCCCACACAAACACACTGAGGTTTTGCTTGTTCAGCCTGGGACACAGACACTCCCCTGGTGGCTCATTGCTCCCTTCTGTGTCTCTGCTCCTCACTGTCAACATCAAACACAACTCAACGCACTGCGTCACCCTTCCTCTGCAGCAGGCCACAGACCACGCCCCCGCCATAATTCCCTTCATTTTTTTCTTTGTTTGAACAAAGTGCTTTTGAGAGATGTCAACATGGCAATAAACTGTGCCAAGCAAGTTGTTAGGGATCCTCTAGGCATCAGAGCCTGGTAAGAATGGATCATATGATCATCTGATGTGATGTGATGGTGCTGCTTCATCGGACTGATGATCCTTGTGTCTGGTTCCAGGTTGGATGGCGTGATAACTTTGAGGGTCATGATCTCACAAAGTATTTGGCTGGATGTGGTCTTTAACCAGCACATAGAAAAAGGAGGGTGTCATCAACATAATAAAATGCCCCTGTCTTCCTCTGAAGCATTTGGGCTGTTTCTGTGTTTTTGAGCTAACTGGAGTGAAACACACTGAGATACTCAAACTAATAAACTGAATTAAAATCTTGATTTTCAGTTTGTGTGATTTATCGTTTCTAAAATATAACCCTCGATGTCATCATTAATTCATCATCAATTAAAATATGTCATTTTTCATCCATCCATCTTTGACATTTATCCAGTTCAGGGTGACAGTGGGGCTGGGGTCTATCCCACCTCCCAAAGGGCAGAGTACACCCTGGACAGTTCTCCAATCTGTTGCAGTGCTAATACAGAGAGACAGACAACCATTCACCTCTGTGGGTAAGAGAGAAGCCACACAGACACAGAGAGAGTATGCAAACTGCACAAAGAATAGCCACAGAGTGGATCTGAACCTAGAACTGTCTCGGTCATGGGTCGGTGACCTAGTGTTTTGAGTTTTGTACTTTTACATTTGATTTTATCATGGTTTATGACTGTTTGTGTTTTGGTTTCTGTCCTAGTATTTCTAGCTCCCTAGTTCTGTAGTACTTCCTGAGTTCTAGTTCTTAGGTTTTGTTATTTGGTTTCTCTGTGTTAACTCTGTGTCTTTCTGTCCCACATTTCAGGTCTCTATATTCTGTCTCCCGAGTCTCTGTTAAGTTTACGTGTCTAGAGTTCAGTCGGTGTTTCCTGTTTTACTTTGAAGGTCTGTGTCTCATGTCAGTGTTTCTAGGTGCTTCCCTTGTCTCATCCTGCCTAATTACTCCCAGCTGTGCTCTCCTTTTGTGTCTCATTGCCCTTGTTATCCCTCAGTGTATTTAAGCCCTGTGTTTCTCTTTGTCAGTGTTGTGTTCTCCCTCATGCTGTGTGTTCCCTTGTGTGCTGCTCTGTGATGTTTAATTTATATTTTCCCAGTCTAGTTTAGTTTTGTATAATTTCCTTGAGTCAGTAAATAAAGCTGTATTTTGAGTTTATTCCCGTGTGTTGTGAGTCCTGCATTTTAGGTCCAATCTCCTGCCTGCCACACAGCAATCCTTGACAAGAACCTTCTTGTTATGAGGTGACAGTGCTAACCACTCTGTGTATGTAATTTTTGTTGTATTAAATTATCCAAGTCTTTAGAGTCAGAGTTCAAAGAAAATAATCCATCAACTGAATTTTTTTCAAAAAGTTAATTTTCCTTTTCTCCAAACACTTTGGGTTATCACCAGTATGAAAGCCTGTTTCCACCACTTAAAAAAAAAAAAGAGAATTTTGAAATTTCGAGTTAGCGCTGCCAATCAGTAATCTACGTGAATGACGAC
The DNA here is from genome assembly GCF_051167445.1 of Perissodus microlepis. NCBI lineage: Eukaryota > Metazoa > Chordata > Actinopteri > Cichliformes > Cichlidae > Perissodus > Perissodus microlepis. The sequence goes on along the minus strand of NC_140467.1, from coordinate 29,623,068 downwards.
GTCATTTCCTTGTTACCCCGAAGCTGAAGCCCTCAGCTACAAATGCTACAGCTAAGCTACCGGTATTGCAGCCAGTCATGAACGCACAAATTGCTGAGTAATTTCAACATGGCTTCACAAATGCTGAAATCCTTGTGTTATTAGCTGAATCACATGGTGTTACTATCAGCAAACGTACTCTCGAAATCTCCAATTTGTTGCGATGCGGTTTTTCACTGCGCCATATCCTTCCTAACAAGAAAATGACGTCATTCACATAGATTACTGATTGGCAGAGCTAACTCGAAATTTCGAGTTACTTTTCTCAAAATTTCGAGTTAATAAGTTGAAATTTCGAGTTATGGATACTTTTTTTCTAGTGGCTTAAACGGGCTTCCATACACCAGTGATGACTTAATGATTTCTTTTTTAATTCTTTACATTATTTTTCACTGTTTGAGCTATAACTGGGTAACTACATAAATGCTTGTTATTTTTTGAGAAATATCTGGAAATTTGAATAAAATTTGACTTACATTTGGACTGAAATGTGGCAACTTCAAGTTGTATCCATTATTGTGTTCAATTTTAAAAGCATTTTATATTTTAGTCTTTTTTTAGTGCAATATTATATTCATGGTATGATTCATATGGTCCTGTGGTGTAAAATCAATAATAAAGCTTTGTATGCTTTGTTTCTGCCATTAATTAGAACTGCTTTTTAAAAAAAAAAAAAAAAAAAAACCTTCCTCAAACATCAGTTTGTCTCACTCTGATTGATCTGCTTTGTTGGTCTGTCTGGAATTTGTAACCATGAACCCACCATTGCTTGCTATTTGCTTTTGCGTGACTCATGCTCAGGTCCTCTTATCTGAACCTAGACAGTTACAACTCAGAAAACTCAGCAACAGCTCTGGACAAATTCAGACCAGCAGAGACACCATGATGAAAAGTCTATTCTTTTTGCTCTTGGTGGCTGTAGCGAACGCTAAACGCTTCCAGCGCTGTGAATGGGCCCACAAGTTGAAGGATAGTGGAATGGACGGCTACCGCGATGTCAGTCTGGCTGACTGTGAGTATGACCTGTCAGACTGCCTGGTCTCACACACAAGAGCTAAATGACTTCACATGTGAATCCCATGTTAGGCACTTTACGATCAGCTTGTTATGATACACACACTATGTGTGTGCGAATGGGTGGGTGACTGGATGTGTAAAGCGCTTTGGGGTCCTTAGGGACTAGTAAAGGGCTATACAAATACAGGCCATTTTTACCATACTTGTTACAGCTTGTTACTTTACGTTACGTTCAGTCTGTTGCAAAAACACATCATTTGTTCCCATTTCTTTGGTCGAATTTACAAAAATGCCAGAAATGACCCAATTAGACAGCATAAAATTGAACTTAGTTGTATCATCTAACATTTGCTGACGACCTATCAGAATTGGTCTCAGTGGAAGGGTTGCTGCCATACACAAAACAATTTTTAGAAAGAAAAGCAGGGGAAAAGGCAAAGATATGCCAAATTATAACTGGCCTGAAAAGAAGCGAAAACAGGTCTTATGGATCAGTGTTAATGTAGCTGTAACTAATTAAGTTGCATAGAAGTGCGGGACAAGCTTGGAAGTGATCCAATCAGAAGTTATTTCCTTGTGCAGCAAGGTTAGACCAGTGACAGTTTAAAAGTATATTTGTTGGGTTAGACGTGAACGATTGAGCTGCCCCTGGAAATGGAACAGGTTTGGAATGGGCATCCGTAAAACATGGTAGAGGCTTTGTCATGTTTGATGGTACTTTTCTGCATTCATGATTCCATCCATGTTGACAAACTCTCCAACACCACTGTCCTCAGAGTTTAATCTGCCATTAAATACCATCTGGAAGAACTCTGATTGGTAGGGCTTCAGTTTTCAGCATGATAATAATCCCAAAAAAACTGCCATTGCACTGAAAGTGTACCTAGTTAGAAAAAAACACAGTGGAACACTATTAGTTTGGTCTTCAAATATGATAAAAATGTGATTCTGATGAGAAAAGTGGATAAATGAGAAAGTGTTGGTTTTAACACCTGACGTTTAGATTTCAGGAGTCCATGTCTCCTGTTTTGTCTGCAGGGGTTTGCCTGACCAAATGGGAGTCAGGCTACGACACCATGAAGACGCACCACAACAACGATGGATCCACTGATTTTGGCATCTTTCAGATTAATAATCGCTGGTGGTGCAATGACAAAATCATGTCTTTCAGAAATGGATGCCAAATCAATTGCAAGGGTCAGTGATGAGCCAGGTCTTGTTGTGATCTGAATAATACCAAGGTTTAAGATTGGTTCATGGGATGAGGGGTTGTTAGAACTTCATCCAAGCAAAGAACCTAAAGATCTGCATAAAAAGCATTATTACTGAGAAAATCACATCTTTTATCAGTTATTATGCAAAGGTTATACTGGTCCAGCCCACTAGAGATAAAATTAAAGTTTTTCTTTGTACTTCACTGTTTTCCAAGCTTATACAATAAAACGTGTGTCGAAGTGGATGGATTAATACCTTTTCTCCTGTGTTGTACTTGTTTTACGTCAATCACCACATCTTAATTGCCATCATGTATTTACTTTTTTTAATCACAGACCTTTTAAGTGATGATGTCACCGTGGCAATCAACTGCGCCAAACGTGTTGTTACAGACCCCCAAGGCATCGCAGCCTGGTAAGAATGGATGATGTGATTCTAAAAACTGATGGTCCTGCTTTTTCTGGATAGACAGTCATTTGTGAAAGGATTAACTGTGTGTCTGGTTTCAGGTATGGATGGCGTAATCACTGTCAAGGTCGTGATCTCACACCCTATTTGGATGGATGCGGTCTTTAATCAACACATAGAAACAGGAGGGTGTCATTGGCATAATAAAATGTCCCCATTATCTTCTAAAACATTCAAACTGTTTCCATATTTGATTTTAAAGAAGTAAAATATACTTAGTTACTAAAACCAATAAATTCAGTTTAAATCTTGACTTTCAGTTTGTGTGGCTTACCATTAGAAGATTAGAACTATGTTTTGTTTTGTTTTTTACATTTCATTGTTCTCCTAACTCTTTACAATTAGGTTGTCTTGTTCTAGGCTAGTAACACAGACTGGAAAATTAGCCTTATGAAAACTTAAGTACAGTAGCTTCAGTAGCTTGAATCATTAATCATTCTCTATCTGAGTCTCAGTCTCTCGCATTGTTGTGGAGAAATTTTGGCCCTCTCTTCTTCACAACATTTCTTCCGTTTATTTAGGTTTGTGGATATTCGTTTATGCACTTAAGGTCCCGCCTTTGAATCAGGTTGGACTTTATCCTGGGCAGTGTAACATGTCAATTCTTTTCTTTTTCAGTCATTCTGTTATAGACTGGGTCAGAGGAGTTCATGGTTAATTCAGTGGCTGTAAGTTGCCCATGTACTGTGGCTGCAAAACAACCCCAAATCGTTACTCTTGTATCACCGTAATTCACGCTTTATATTAAGTGTTTGCGCCGATGTGCTGTGTTTGGTTTTCATCAAATGTGGTGTTATGCAATATGGCCAAACATCTCCACATCTAATCTGTCGAAAGAGCATTGTTCCAAAAGTCTCATAGATGGTTCACATGCAGCTTGGCAAGCCTAAGTAGTGCTGCCATGTTCTTTTTAGAGAGAATGGGCTTTTTGCACTGTCTGACCTTGGGATGAATTTAGTGGGATGTCTAGTACTGGGGATGCTACAGACCAGCAATGTGCAAAAACTTTTGCTTTGACAGAGGTGCTCACAAGAGTCTTGTTCAAGGCCACAAAGCATGTTGGGAAATTCTGTGAAATTTGTGTCCAGAAACACAAATCGTTAGATTAACTGTTGAGACTATTTCACACACTGTTGGGTGAGAAGCAGTTGCACCCTGGATGGGTTGGCGGACTGTAGCAGAGCATGTGCTTAAGCAACACCTATCAGCTAAAATCTTTAATAAACAACAACAGTTTTTAAAGTAAATTTAAAGATGTTTCCCATATGGAAAAGATATATATATAAAATCTTATAAAGTTTGTATCTGTCTTGTGTGAAACTTGTATGAAAAGCATACAAGAGTGAAAACAGATATAAGATCCCTAGAAAAATCATATAAATGAAACTTGTATGTTTTGGATACTTACTAAAACAATATATGAAAGTGGGCACTTTCATGAGTAAATCATATAAGCCTTATATGATTCACTATATGAAGTAGGCCACATCTGATGCATCTGATAAGTTTTTTCTATTTCTTTTCCATATGGGAAACAATTAGTGGATTTGATTATTTGGATCTTGCTCAATATGATGGTTCAAAATCAGATTTCACAAACCTATAGTGGAATACTTTCTTCTTTTCCGTCTACAGTCTGCAGATACAGTCAGTAGCGATTTTTGATACGGGCGACACGGGCGGTTGCCCGGGGCGGCATCGTGGTGGGGGGCGGCATCACGGGCATCGGCAGAAAAAAAAAATTGCTCGTACTCATGCTGCCCCGACGTCATGCCAGCGCATACTAGGGATGGCATAGGCACCAATCAGTTTCTATCGCCCATTTGCTGGGAGTAAGGGCGCCCTAGTTTGCGAGGTGCGCCTGCTGCTTGCGGCACAGGGAGGAGAGGGTGGGGCGGCGGGGGATTCTCTGGCTGGCTGGAGCAGCGTCTAATAACCAACTCGCGAAATAAAACAAAATAAAAACAAAACAACAAACACGAAAACACCAGTGTGAAATGCACTACACACAGGTACACACACGCACAGGTCTTTGTCTCCAGATGCCACATTTATTTATAGTTTTCTGTGTTATGACCGACCACAGTCTGACAGCTGTTGGTCTCAGCTGATTTCCCGCTCTCTTCCGCTCCTCTCCCGTCTCACTATAAAAGGGAAGGAAACCATCATCAGTCCAAAACGCCATCAGCTGTTTTCACCTGCGTCTCCAGCACCGCCCCGTTGAGCTCACCGCACCACTCCTCCCCTGCAGCCGCGCCCGGGACCACACCTCCGCCACAACCAGACATTATGATACAGACTTATAATTTGCACCGATGTTTTTTCGAAATTTTATACGTGAAAAGTGAGCACGAGAGCCCTCGGTGCGCCTGCTTGCTGCTGAAGTCAAAGTAAACTTTATTCTCATCTTTGCTACATACAGTCCAGTACAGGGCTTTGGAGCGTGATGTCACGGGAGGGGGCCACGCCCCCTCTCGCCATGGCAGTAGGCCAGACAAAGCACACGGAAGCATCAGCTGTGGTTCGTACGCACTGTGTTGTCGGTTGCAACGGTAGATCACACGATAGGGAAGGCAAGAAGCTGGAAAATGGGCTCTCCTTTCATTGTTTCCCCTCCTGGAGGCAAAAGGAGGGATCTCATGTATCCGATAATACTAAACGAAGACGTCAGGCTTGGATTGCAGCGGTCAGACGAGCAGATATCAAGTTCTCTGCCATCCCCAAACGAGAGCAATTGCCCACCTGAGAATTCATGTTGAGCGAGTAATAGGTAGTTTGCGTAACAAGTTCAAAATGCTACACACTACAATGCCAATCCGATTACTCATATCATGTGAGGGTGAAGACACAGCACTGCTTGATAAGATTGTTAAGGTGTGCTGTGTTTTGGTGAATATGTGCCCCCTGGTCAAACCAGGGCCAAATGAAACTTGCTCTTGTTGAATATTCATAAAACTGCTGTGTTGCATGTACAGTTCATTGTAAATAATTGTACTTTCTGTAAAGTGGTTTCAATGAAACAGAAAGAAAAGTATGTTGTTGTTTTTTTAATTCAAGATCTGTTCACATGTACTTAGCAAGTACATACACATGAAATGCAAACTATTTACATGGCAACACACAGCTGGCATCAATCGTGAATCGTTCATCTAGACCAAATTTTGGGGCAGCTGCTGAGGAGAAGTCAATGTTATGTGCAACCTCTGGCTGTATCTTGGTCATATGGTCAACGTACTCACAACGTGGAGGCTTAAAAACGGCCAAATCTTGTACCCAACAATTTGTGAATCAGATGTGCGCCTCCAGGGATTTATAATTACGAAAATGATTTCCCTTATGCGCTGACTCCACAGACAAGGTACGCGAAGATATCGGGATAGGACAATGGTGGTAGGCTGTCTGGGTTTCTACTCCACTGCCTTATTTCATACAGGTCCACATTACCGATGCACGCTATTTTTTCCAAGTACCGTCTCTTGGCGTCTGGGCGCAATCGGTCGCGATACAGCCCTTTGTCTTTTGCGCTGACTTTAAGCATGGTTTTGGCAGTAACGCTTCCAACACAGTGTGTTTGTTTTGATTTGTTGCCTTCTGACATGGCACATCCCATCCCACAATGCACTACGGCGTGACGTCAACTCCAAAGCCCTATATAGAGAGACGAGACGACGAGGCTCCAGTTACAGCAGTGCAAGTAAACAAATAATAAATATAAGAAGAGTAAGAAAATAAATATACACTTTAGGACCAGTGGTAAAGGGATCAGAGGGACTGTTCGCCCAGGGCGCCAAACAGGCTAGGAGACCGCCACTGGATGCAGTCTTGCCATTTCAACCAATCTGCTTTTCAAAAGTTTTTTTAAAGTTGCAGTAAAAGTCATTGAAAAGATGAATCCCTAACAAGAAAATAGCAGTTTCACAGTGCTGAGGAATAAACCCAGAGTATTTTAAAACATGTGACAGCCAGTTAGCATGTATTGAAAACACATTGGCTTCACTCATTTCAGAAATGCTTGGCTAACAAATACACATGACACTGAATTTATCATGTTGTTTATGTCAAAGCTCTGTAGCGGAAGGAGATTTAGGCACCTTGAGAAGACTAGTGTTGTGATTGGGCACTATGCAAACAAAACTGAATTGAACTGAATTGGAATGGATGGATAATTAAAAAACATAATAGGCCAAAAGACGTTTGAAATTTTTTTAATGCACTCTGCTGCTGCTCATTTGCTTTCCCATAAAGTACACTTAGGCTGTGTGTGTTGTGATGGAAACAATCAGATGTGACATCCAGAAATAACCAGAACAAACGACGACTGCACAAACACGCACACACAAGCTTGTGTTTGTATTGACATAATAGATTCTCTAACCCCTAACCCTATATCCTTAAAGCCGCTCTCATGAATATTCATACATTAAAAACACAAACAATTAATTTGTGTACGTGAAAGGGGTCGCTCGTGGTGACAAATACCCTGATAATTATGCTCTGCAGCTCTCCTCAGCGCTGGAGCCTTTTTCTTCTGCTTGTTATTAATTTTATCTTTTTGTTGCTTTAATTCCAGAGGAAACAGCTGGTTAAAGACTGAAAATGCTGATGAACCCACTGCATACTCATAGATTCAGTTTTATGTTCAGATTCATGAAATATGCAACATGAAAGCTGCAACTTCTCTCCTGTTTATCTTACACTTCTGACTGTTAACATGCAAGAGGAGGAGGGTGACATTTTAAAAACAGGACACAATCGAGTACTTTTATCCACAAACTGTGCAGAATGTTTTTTTTCCATACATCCATCCATGCATCTTCTTCCACTTATCCGGGGCCGGGTCGCGGGAGCAGCAGCGTAACCAGGGAAGCCCAGATCTCTCTCTCCCCGGCAACTTCCTCCAGCTTGTCTGGGAGAACAACAAGGCGTTCCCAGGCCGGCCGAGAGATATGATCTCTCCAGCATGTCCTGGATCTGCTCCGGGGTCTCCTCCCATCGGGACATGCCTGGAACACCTCACCCAGAGGCATCGTTATCAGATGCCCGAACCACCTCAACTGGCTCCTTTCGGTGTGGAGGAGCAGCAGCTCTTTTCTGGCCAAACTCCTCGCCCTTTGAAGGAAGCCCATTTCCGCCACTTGTATCCACAATCTCGTTCTTTCAGTCACTACCCACAGCTCATGACCACAGGTGAGGGTAGGGACGCAGACTGACCAATAAATTGAGAGCTTTGCTTATACACTCAGCTCTCTCTTCAACGCGATGGACCGGTATAGAGTCAGCATCACTGCAGCCGCAGCATCAATCTGTCGATTTCCCGCTCCCTTCTCCCATCACTCATAAACAAGACCCCGAGATAGTTGAACTTCTCCACTTGGGGCAGGAATTTGTTCCTGACCTGGAGTGTGCACTCCACCCTTTTCCGGCTGAGGACCATGGCCTCAGATTTGGAAGTGCTAATTCTCATTCCTATCGCTTCACACTCGGCTGTAAACTGCTCCAGTGCAAGCTGGAGGCCATTACCTGATGAAGCCAACAGAACCACAACTTCCACAAAAAGATGAGATGAGATTCTGAGACAAGCAAAGTGACAGCCTTCTGCCACCTGGCTACGCCTAGAAATTCTGTCCATAAAAATTACCAACAGAATCGATGACAAAGGTAACTCCAAACTCCGAACTCCTCCCACACCAGGGTTTTTCCGTCAGCCACTGCCTGAGCCGCGTTCCGCTTGGTCTGTCAGTACCTATCAGCTGCCTCCGAAGTCCCACAGGCTAACCAAGCCCGATAAGGCTCCTTCTTCAACCTGGTAGCTCCCTTCAACTTTGGTGTCCACCATTTGGTTCAGGGGTTATCACCACAACAGGCACCAACCACCTTGCGGCTGCAGCTCAGTGCAACGGCTTTGGCAATGGAGGTGCTGAACATGGTCCATTCAGACTCAATGGCCCCAGTCTCCCTTGGAATGGTGTTAAAGCTCTGCCGAAGGGTCTGCATTGAAGATCTCGTTAAACCAGGGCCTCTGCCAGGCGTTCCCAGTGCACAGTCACTTTCCAAGTCTGTCCTGCATCTTCCCCCGCTACCTGATCCTGACAGCTCAGTCGCTCTCTTTACACAAGTGTCCAGAAGATATGGCCGCAGGTCTGGCGATACAATTAGAAAATTGATCACTGACCTGCGGCCTAGAATGTCCTAGTGCCACGTGCACTTATGGACTCTCTTATGTTCAAACATGGTATTTGTTATGGACAAACTGTGGTTTGCACAGAAGTCCAACAACAAAACACTGTGAACTTCAGATCCGGGAGGCCGTTCCTCCCAATCACGCCCCTCCAGGTCTCACTGTCGTTGCCCACATAAGCATAGAAGTCTCCCAGTAGGACAACAGAGTCTCCAGGTGGAGCACTCTCAAGCACCCCACATTGGGCCCACATTATGGTTAAGTGATATGGGATATGTGGGGGTTTGCCCTGCCCACACAGCCCCACAGTTTACCCACACTGATCTATTGTTTGCCCGCATGGACATTTCTTTATTTGTTTGTTTCTTGAAGGGCGAGGGGTTGTAGTGGTTTACATGTTTGCCATATGTGACTAACAAGCAAGAGGTCCCTTGTTTGAGCTTGGAAGGAGATCAAATCCCTTGATGGTTGTGTCAGGAAATGTATCTGGTGTTGGCTGTTGAGGCGGGTAAAGTACAAACAAAGAAAGTTTAAGTTTGAAAGCACAGCAAACTGGAGACTCTAACCATTTGGAGATACTTCAGTGTTTTAACAGTTTTAACGGAGTCCTGACAAAGACAAAGGTGAGTGCAACATCACATTAGTTCTCTGGTCTCTACACCAACTTTGAGTTTTTTCAGAGGAAAAAGTTAGAAGTCTGGACTTGCCTCTATAAATTTCCAAATGGCTAAAATCCAAAACTTGTTTCTTTTTCACTGTGTGAACCCTCCTCCAGCCTCTCAGGTTATAAGGTAAAAGGGTTACGGTTCCCAGACATGCAGCAGCAGCATTTACTATAGAGTACAAACATTTCCAGTGGATATCAGAGGTATTCTGACTTTCACCTCCTTTAAATCCACATTAAAAATATTTGCTCTACATTGATTCCATGTACTCAAAGTGAAGATTTTCCACTTTTAAAGAGTTAAAAATTTCATATTTGATATCTGGAAAGGTCAGTGATGGTTTGAATCATTTTGAGGCTCTCACCAGAGACCAGAGTACCTTTATGGAACAGATATTTATACTACTAGGATGTGCTGTAGGTATGAACATGAGACCGGACATTTACAGCACACAGCATTTCCCTCTCAAACATAAAACATAGAAAAAGCTTAACACATCCTCTTTGGATGTGTTAAGCTTTTTCTATTTATGATATGAAGTTTTCATGCTCTCATATTCTTCAAGAGCCCCCTCAAAGACAGAGACTTTTCACAACCTCTCACTGTGCTGTAAGCATCTCTGACTGAAGTGTTCTTGTGCCTGAATAGAAGCAAAAGTCTGCAGCTAGCTTCCTACACATGTAGGAAGCTTTCACAGCAGCAGCATAGTAATGCTCATGGTTTTAAAGTGGCATGCTCACGGTTGTAAAGTTTGAGCATAAATCCAGATTTATCACCTGAAATCATCATTACTGGTGCTGCTTCCTGCCTCCAGTCAAACCTCAGCTGCTGTTTTCTCATGCGGAGCACGGACGGAGCTGCTGTTACAGGATGGAAGCAGGAATCCCTGAACGAGGCAGAGGGAGAGAGGAGCATCTGGCACAGAAGCAGGATTTTAAATGTGTGGTTGCAGTGATCAGAAACCGGCATCATGGAGCCATTAGCAGATGCAAATGAGGGCAGAACTGGCAGGCTGGTTTGTCTCACTCCGTCTTTAACACACAAACACCACGAACACCAATACAATCACACACAGACTCCAACATCTGGACTGGGAGCAGTTTGTGCCAAATGTCTGACAGAACAAACTACCCGCTGATTACTTAACTTTTCTTTGAGCTCCAACAATGACTTCTCATTCCAGGTTTTTCCTCATAATTTATTTCCAGGAGCCTCCTGGTGGCTGTACCTTGATTTACCTGCCACAGCAATAAGCACCAAGAGATAAAGGCCCCAGATCTGCTAACTCCTTACTGTGAAATTAGAGGGATGGCACTAAAATCTACTTGTATAGGTTTACGCCGTCGGTATACACTGAAAACCGCATACAGCTAAAGTGAAATAAAACTTTTTTAAAAATCAGATTCCACATTATTAATTCAGTAGTTGATATAAATCCCTTTGGCAGCAATTACAGCTTTCAGTCTTCTTGGGAACGTCTCTGCTGGCTTTGCACAGCGGGATTTACAGAGGTTTATCCCATCCTTCTTTGCAGATTGTTTCAGAGAAGGAGATTTTCATGTGAGACCAGGTGTGTGACCATTCAGGCAAAACAAATGTTTAGATGCTAGGCGAAAATACCACTACATATCAAGAAGGGCGAGGTCTGCACAGTGTTATTAACTGTAAACCTTCTTCAGCTCCCTTGAATTCCAGATATCTGACCTATTTAGCCTCAGTTTGGGGAAACAGCCTCCATGCTCAGAGAAAAACAAAAAGACAAACATGACTCTGAATATAATTATTTATTCCAGTCCAGTCCAGAAAATGTACACATATGTTCTCAGAAGGTATAAAATTTGTCTTTAAATAAGTAATTGTTCTATTTCATATAATTGTAAATTCTCATTATTTCATTAAAACCCCTGAAGCTGACATATGACACCACAAAGGAACCAAAATCATAAAAGAGCAAAAAATGAAAGTTAGTAGAGTTAGCAAAAGCCGTCCAGCAGTTTGCAACCTGACTTTGGGTCTTTATGAAGGACTTGCTTTTAAGTACATTCTGGTTTTTTTTATTATTATTTTTATCTACTTTATATTAAAAAGAAAAACTGCAATAAAAGAAATGCTTGTAAAGTTTGCACAGAGAGAGGATTAAAGGCTTTGGTTGCTTCAAGCTGGTTCAGGCTCCACTTATTGCTACTGTAGCCTCCGATGTCAGAGGCATTGTTGCTGGTATTGTGTCATTATTGCTGTGGTTGTTGCTCCCACTGTTGCTACTGTGACTCTGGAAAAAAAAAAATTGTTTCCAGATGTTTAGAAATGTCAAGTGCAAAAAAGGCTCCACAACAGGAAGGTTGAAGCAATCATCCACGGAAACAATGGATCAGAACGGGTGACGTTTGGGCTGTGGGAGGTCTGGTTTTTGGTTTGTTGTCTGGATTAAGATGAAGGCGGTGATAACCCTGAGGCTGGTAAACAGAGGAACTCTAGAGAGACACAAAGAAAGAAGAGGAGTTACTATGACAGTTCACGTCTGAGTTTGAAAGATCTTTAAAAGATGGGCTGTTCTGTAAAACAACCTTCAAGTTCAGTTCCTATTTGCTTAAATTAAACTTTAAAAACAAAAAAAAAATTAGCACTTCATAAATTCAAGAAGCATTTGGTTTCAAATTAACTCTACCCCAGCCCTACAGCACGCTTGACCTTAAGTGGGCCAGGCCCTTTCTGTTAGGTGCTTTTCTGCCTGAAATAGAGATGATTAGATCATTAGTCTATATGTCATGTTATATGTCTAATATCTTTCTTTTAAATCACACATTTTATAACCTGTAGTGAGCAACGCTCAATCAGTGAACTGACCGATGTGCCTCATTAAATGTTTATGTGAGAGTGAACAGAGACCAGAAGCCTGGATTACATGAAAAAAAAGTTACCACCATTGTACTAGCCCTTTTCTGTGACTGGGGCTTTAATGTTTGTTCAGCTAACACAAAGAAAACCCAGCTTTGTTGAACGTGTTGCTCAGCACACTCACTGATCCTGAGATTAAAACCTTTGGATCGTGTGTTTCTTAACCTACATTTTTACTTGTGGTTACATGAGATAAGCCTATTTTAGTTTTTATGATAATCAGGCCTCCTTTGTCCATCTTTTTGCACGACAAGACAATGCTCTTGGGAAAAGTGAAGATATTTTAAATCTTGGAATTAGTGTTTGAGTTTGGTAGGGATTATTTAGAAAAACTGTCCTAAAAATATTTAAAAAGCTGCAACTTGTGTGTAGGCATTAATGAAGTGCAAGCAAGCACTGATATCTTCCCAACAAATAGATTGTGAGGCTCTGTGGAGACCTCTGAATAAAACTCCGCCTCCCACTTCCTTCTCTATAAACCCCAAATTGACTCATTAAGTTCATCTTAATAAAATCCCCCAAACTAACTGCCGTGTTTCTCCCTCCTCCTGCAGAATAATAAACATTCGCCTCTGTACACATTGAAATATCCAATTAATGCACTGAGCTTCCATGTTAATTATTAACTCCTCCATTAACCCCACCCCACCTTCTCCTCCTCCTCCCTGGTACAATAACGAGGAGGGTGGAGCTACAATTAGGACAACTAGGACCCTTTTGCCTGTACAGAAAACATTTTAAATATATAAAACATCAGAGTGAAGCGTTCGCTCAGCAGGAGAGAAGAGGTGATATCACACACATCATATGTTCTACTCCTGCTCCTCCTCCTCCTCAGCCTCCCCGTCTTCCTCAGCCTAACAAAGACGTTTGACCACACTGCTGACCATTAAGTTTCCAATTTTCCCAATGTGCCATTGTGAATCCCCATTTTTCTAATACAGAACAAAATCCATTTTTATTCTCATCCTTGAGCTTTCAAATGTGTAATTAAGCCATTGTTAATCCATCATTGTGGCATTTTCAAATCCTTCCTCCTTCATTTCATTTCCATTTTCCATCATAAATCTCTTTTGAATCCATCATCCTGCCGCTTTGAACCCCTATTGATGCTTTCACTTTGCCACTTTGAGCTCTAACTTTAGTCATCCCTGTTAATTACCATCCTGAATTATTTATTTGCCATTGTAGTCGCCCTCTGTACCTTCTGTTTTAAATATTTAATTGTGCCATTTGATTCCCTCCTTCATGCAATTTGTCATTCATTGAGGCCTGTTTGAGTCCTCCCTTGTTTATATACGGAATCACCCCGTTCTTTCAGTTCTCAGCCCTATACTGGTCTCACTATTCCATTTAAGCTTACTTTTCCATTTAATTTAATGATTAATTTGATTACAGATGATTACATTTTTCTCTATTTGAACTCATAATATGCCATTTGGAATCCCACCTTCTTCCCATTTTAGATGTTTCTATTGTATTGAATCCAATTTCTTTCTCCAGTTGGTATTTTCTTTTCACTGTGCAATTTACAATCTTTGGTTTCTAACGATTTTGAATCATCTGTTTTATGACGAGCCTACTTAAAAAGGTTAATTGTGCCATTCAGAATCCTTCCTTCGTCTGTCACGGACCCGGCTCTGGAGGACTCAGGGGTCCGTGAGCAGTGGTTATTATTATTGTTGTTATTATTATTACGACTATTATTTGGGGTCTGTGTCGTCTACTGTTCTGTCCACGTTTGTATGTAGAGTGCGTGTGTCTGCTTCTCTCTCTCTCCCCCCGTCCTCGGGGCTGTTGACGGAAGCGCGCGTCGTGGGAGAGGCGTGTCCGGGCGACTGTCGTCATCGGGAGTCCCTCTTTGCTGTTGCAGCTGATTACCTGACCAGCTGGTGGTAATCATCCCTCCCGGCTAGGAAGAGGTATTTAACCTGGACTCGCGACGACAGTCGACGTGGGATTATTACTCTTGACCGGTATAGTCCGTGCTAGGCGTGTGGTCTTGATAGTTGGCTAGCGTGTGTGGCTAATTGTGGTTTTCCCTTCTTCCTCCAGGAAAGTCGAGCGAAGAAGCGAGCACACAAACTAAGGGAGCGACAGCACGGGACGCACTGGGAGCAAGGGATGAGCACCATTGGCAAATTACATCTCTGAGTTAATTGTTGGACTTACCTGTCTATTCACTGTAAATAAAGTGCACTGTGGCATCGCAGAGTCCTGCGTTTTGGGTCCTACTGTCCTCATCCCCACGGTCTGCCAGCCAGACCGTGACATCGTCTCACTTTGAGTCAATCCATCTGAAGTACTCAACCTCTGTATTTGTATTTTTATTGTGCTGTTTTGAATCCCTACTTTGTATTTCTTTTCAACACTAGTTTATATGTTGACGAATCCTTCATTAGCTTACTTTGAATGTCTCGTCATGACATTTATAATCCCCTCACCTCTTTTTTTGATACGTGTAGTACTGAATTTGCAAACTGTACTCTCTTACTGCACTCGTTTTAACTCCTCAGTTTGACTCCTGTAACTGTAGCTGAGTCTGTAACCTGTAGTCTCTTACTGCATCTAATCTCCTCCTTTAAATGGTTTTAAATTTTAAACAATCCCATCTCTAATTTTATGTTTTTCATTTTTTGATTACACCATTTTTTTTATTCTTAACTATCCTTTTTTATCCTTCGTTAGCCTAATTTAAATTCAAACTGTACTATTAACCTATGCAGTCCAGTAGGCATTTTTATTTCTATTCGTTTACTGAACCATACTGAATCCCAACATCTTTACATTTTTAATAATTTTGTTATTTCACCTTCCCCTTTCTTCCATTTTTTTTAAATCTTTCTTTCTGAATCACTAGCATCTAAATAGTTTTTGAATCGATGGCTATTCCAAGATGAAATTGGCTTGCTTTAAATCTGTCTTTATACCATTTAGAATCCCTCCTTAAAACTGTTATCCGTGTTGCTGTAGTACTGAATATACAAAATCTCAAAATATACAAAATTAAAGCTGCATTATTTTGTTGGTTTTTTTATTGTCATTTATCTTTTTAGTCTTTTTTTCATCCCCAGTTTCTACTTCTTTTGAATCATTGATTACATGATGACAAATCCGTTGAATCACCTAGCAACTCATTCAGACTGCCTCCTTAATTCTGATTTTGGTTCACTTTACCTGTAACTGAACCTACAACCCCACAGTTAAACATTTATTTTTAGACCCTTCCTGTGCCATTGTGCATCCTTCAGATTTGCTAGTGTTTGCCAAATCCAGACTTAATGATGAACTCTTTGTTGTGCTGTGTTAGTGTTTCTTTGTTTTACTGTTTCAGTATTAATGCATGTGAATGTTTTCTTCCTTCACTGTTTCCATGTTTCGGTCTGATAATCCTCAGCTCACTCTTAATTACTCCCTAATAATTAGAAAATCCTGATAATCTGCTGCTTAATCGAGGCAATTCAGCTAACTGACAGCACACGGGCACACACACTCAGCAGTTATCAGCCTCATGAATGACTTTGAAGAAGATAATTCTCTGTGTCTCAACATGCACTAATTACCAGCAGCTGAAAAATGCTGCAGGAGTCTGAATCAGCTCCTCTGGAAATTACAAGATACACAGCTAATATTCACACACACACACAGAGAGAGAGAGAGATGCTGGTGTGTGTTTGTATCAGTCACAGTCTTTCCTCAGTCAGCAGTGTGAATCTTTAGTCTCGATCAGATAAAAACGGCAGTCTGCTCATTTTAAAGGAACAGTTCAATGTTTAGAGAAATCCTCTTCCTTCGTGTCTTCCCCACAGTCACACGAGGAGATGGATATCAGCTTTATGTCTGTGGAAGACCTCTGAGTGGAGAAAGGTGGTGCTGAAAAGGAAGCTCTTTTTGGCTCATATTTGCTCAGAAATGGGATCGAAAGGTCGAAATGAGGATGATAATCGCACATTAATAACACAATTTGACAAATTACACTTCAGCTTAAAAGACATTTTTAAAAAATTAAATATAAATATAACAGCTGATGAACATGCATGGTTCTGCAGTCATGTAAAACTTTGATTACAGTCCTACATCAAAACTCAAAATCAAGGCGGTTGACAGACTGCATCATTGGTAGGTGTTTCAGCCACTGTTTACTTTTTTTTAAAACACCCAAATGGAGAAGTTTTTAACAGAAAAAAACTGTAAAGCCTAAACAAATCTATGACATTTTACTTGAAAGGTAACATTTTCTAATGCCTAAAAATGTGCCAGCATGTAGCTAAAATGGACCCAGGCCTAATTCAAACCCCGACAAGTGCAGAAATGCCAATGAGAAATGTTTCACCTCACACAGAAACTCTTACACTCTTAAAAGCAGTACACAAAAAGCCCACATGAAAAACCAGCGCCGCTTTTCAGTCTTTTCAGGCTATGGACAATAGCTCCTAATGCAATGAGACTGACCTGTTAATATTTGGCCAAATTTGGCTAACAGCTGATCATTGAGCTTAAACATAGAAGCAAGAAGCTATGACCACTGACCAAAGGTTTATTAGCTTTAAAAGGATTGTAGAATAAAGAGTGAGTTAAACCTAAACCCATCTGTTTGCACAAAAACTGCTTCTTTATTTTGTCACCATCTTTAAATTTCCTGCAGACTAACAGCAGACACCCTCTTTCTCTCTTCGTAGCAGAGATGCCAGAATGCAGGAGAGGGTCTAAAGTGGGCCTCTTCCCACCTGTATTTACTATAATTACTTTTTAAGGCTTTTTAAGGTTTTTTGTCAATTTCGATTATTCATATAAAATATACATCTCCACCTAAATCATTCACATTACAATAGATTAAACCACACAATAATGTTTTTCCTGCACATAAAGAATTTTGTGTGGTACCAGTACTAACATAACTCACATCAACACTTCTGGTAATGAAAACTGATGCATTCAAAGAAAAGAATACAGCACCGTTAGACGTGTTTGCCCCCATCGTTCATGGCAGCAGTATTGTAATGTGTTATTGCCACCTAGTGTAGCATGTTTCTGAGTAAGGGCAGAATATAAAGGGTCGCATAAAAGATAGAGAATGGCAGAAGCCAACTCAGCCAGAAAACCAACATAAATAAATTAGCAGGACGCTACAAATAAGAGTCAGAGCAGCAGGAAGCAAAGCAAACAGTGTGAGAACTCGACAAAGATTTAAAAGGGTTGTTTCAACAGCTCCGAAGCAGAAACACACACATATACACACACATGCACACAAAGAGAGAGAGAGAAGCTGCCCACTGCCCCCTCTCTCTGGTCCAGCTATAAAAACCCATTAGTAATCACTCCTCGACTCTCAGTGGCTCTTTTCGCCCAAACGACTTCCATCCAGCCAATCTGCATAAATCTGCATTAATGGACAATTTTCCCTCCACAGAAAACAAATGTGCTTTAAAAAAGCCTCCTTATCTGTCAGCTTTTAGAGGAAGCATCAGCACACACACTCACACAAAGACACACACACATATACGTAACTGCAGCCTCTATTAACAACAGATAAAACCCAACAGACATATCATGACACGCTTACAAAAGCAATATAACACGAGTGCCGGACAGAAGAGCGCCATGATGCTGATGCTTCAGCTGCTGAATCCTCCCACAGACCGTACGGGAAACATGCATATGGCCACGGGAACTCCACTCCAGCTTTACGCCCTTCGCCATGTTGGTTTGTTTTCTGGAGCCAGAGGAGCCGTTAGAAGGTCAAGTGCTACGTTAATGAAAAATGCTAGGAACCTTTGGTTAGTAAGGTGACATTTACAGTTTAGACACATGGACTGCAGTACTGGACTTTTCTAGAGGTGCAGGTGAAAACATGCTGTCAGGTTGGACTTTAGCCAGTCTTTAACCTGCAGCTCCCTCGCAGAAACGTGTGATGTTGGACTGCACCAGTGCAATAATAATCCAGTTAAGAACAGTCTGCAGGGATCGTGGATGGTTTAAAACATGAATGTAGATGCCCTGTCATCACCCACTGGCCTCTGAAGTACGGCTCTGAAGCCACGAGTTGAGCGTTTTCACTGTCGCCACATTTGTGCTTTAAAACTAATATAAACTAATATAACGGATGAGTTGTGGTCATGTCCTCCTCATGTGTTTATGACCCAGAACGACTGAGTCCATAAACTCACCAGGAAAGTGTTTAGAGGTCAAATGCGAGATCAGTTATACTCAAAGCATAATCTTGAGATAAACAGCATAAAGCAAGACTGTCTGTATTTTGAATATGTTTTACAAGGCCAGCAGGCACCAACAGTTCAAACATGTTCATTAGTCCAAACTAACTCAGGTGACACCTGCCTCCAACACCAGCAACCAACAGTCAATCAAAGCGGAAACATCCCAAACTTTAAGTAGTGGTTCAGGTGGCAGAGGGGGCCGTCGACCAATCGGAAGGTTGATGGAATGATTTCCGCTCATGCAGTCCTTGTGTTGAAGCATCCTTGGTATCAGTAAGATACTGATGCCGAGGGCTCAAACTGAGTAGAAAGGCACTGTATAAGTACCGGTCCATTTGATGTACAGAGCAGAAATATGACACAGAGACTCAAACAGGCTGTAAACATTGACACCTCACATCTGTAGCCAGCCTCAAGTGGACATGAGAGGAACTGCAGGTTCATTTTTATGCTCCAGAGGTTGCACCCCACATGATCAACTCGTTTAACTCATTTGCTCTTTAGCACCACCCTCAGGACAAACTGCACTTGAGTTTTACCGACTGACTCAAGAAATCACACCAACGTTTAACCAGCCAGGTCTGTTCTCCTCGAGTTTTCTTTGTGGGTAAAACCCCTTCGAGGTCTGAAACTCTGCAGCGAAAACCTTTTCATTCTGAAAACAGCCTCTGGTCTGCTGTGCCGTCCCGTTGCCACGGCGACCTTGACCTGGATAAGCAGCCGGAAAATGGGCGAGATGATGGATGGCTGTGTGAACTTCTGAAAGTAAATGTTTTTTAATCTGGATTTGTTTACGGGCTCCGCAGAGTGAAACATAGGCAATAACCAAACAAACTGCAATACAACACATGCATTAACCACCGAAACACACACACACACACGCACACAACCCCACGGCCCATCAATCACACACACAGACACACTGCTGCGCTGCTACATAGCTGAGTTTCAATCAGACGCTGAGAATCTCATCAGCATTCACAACAAGTCTCACCAAACACACACACACACACACACACACACACACACACACACACACACACACACACACACACACACACACACACATAAGGTTCTGCATCATTCAAGACATTTAAAGGTTATATATTATTCTATTTATTCCTTGTTCCTGTTTGATTCATGTTGTTTGCTTTGTTTGCTTTTTGATCCTAGGGGTTTGTTTGCCAGGCAGATCATGTGACTTTTATTTACCTATCTTGCATCACAGAGTGAGATAACTTTAAAAAGTCTCTAGCACTTCTTCACGTGGCCACCAGAGGTTATTAAAACTTAACTACACACTGTAACAAGCTGCTCACAGCAGTGACCTGTGACACTGCTTAAAAATCACTCCACAGAAACTTTATTTCCTGTCTTTCACAGATATTTCACCTCCGGCTCTCCTATTCTGGAAAGCACGTTGAGTTACCATGACTACCAGTTAACGTCATCTGTCCAGTCCTATCGGCAGCTCATGTGCACATTGGAGACGACGCCTTTAACCCGTTCATACTCATTTCCCCCACATCTCACCTGTCTTGTCTTCAGGCCTTCTTCCCCTCGAGCAGCTCTTGGGTGTTTTCGGCGGCCCGCGCCAAACTGTCAGCCATCAGTGCTTCCTCCAGACTCCTCCTGGCCTGGTACACTTTCATTTCCTGCTCCCTGCACGCACACACACACACACACACACACGTCTTTTTCTATTAAGATGTCTTTACTATTACTCGTAGTCCACAGTCTGCTGGTTTCTCCTGACAGTTTTAATTTCATATAAAGACCATTTTTATAAAATACAAACCTTAAGCAACTTTATTAATCAGAGCAAATGTATCAAAGCCTGCAGACTAATCCTGCACCTGAAGCACTAAATCTTAATACAACAATGATGAACAGAAAACATAAATCATAAAAAGTGACACCTACATTAAAAATGAATAAAATTAGAGTACACAGTTCTGATTTTGTGTCCAGTCCTACTGGCTGATTGGATGCATGTATCAGCCTACAAGAATTGGTCGCGTCCATCACAGTGTTTTGGTTTTTGTTTTATTTTTTTCAGTTTTTTGCTATTTCAATAGTATCATCTTAACCTTGTATTTTGTGTCATGACTGGATATTACAGTTGCACATAGCTTTTGGATATGGAAACTCGAATTATTTTGCCTCAAATATGCATCCTTTTTATCAGCCAGCAGGGGGCGACTCACAGCGCTGCAGCTGTGTAGAAGTCTGTGAGAAAATGGCTTCAGGTTCACTTGATTTATGAGCACTGCAAGCACTTTCCTGCTGAGTTTATGGTCTCAGTTGCTAGGTCAAGTCTTACTGAACATGACACCAAGTTCATTTTGTAAATTGTGGTCCCTGGTGTGGTGTGCTCACATTAAACACGAAGCAGTTACACTCAAAGTCTATGCAGAAAACTGTAGGACTTCTAGTGAAAAACTGAAAGTAAGTCTGTTCCAGTTGTCGGATATTTAAAAAATGCAACGTGCTTCTAAGTTTATGGGCTTGGTTATGCATTATTCATACTGAATAAAATGCTTTATCCACTTTCTACATTTTGATCATTCTGGTTCAAACAAGAATTATCCAGGACACTTATCCAGAATACTCACTGGTTGTTGTGTTATTATCCAATGATCTTCACTGAAGAAGACAAACTGAGGACATATTTATCACTTTTATATAAAAATACTGTTGTAATTAAATGTATTTGTGCATGTAAACACCAGACTGTAAAACCCATTCTGATGTAATCAAAATGAAGACATTATGTCTCACATGGTCACGGTGATGAATCTCTGGCTGTCCACAAACTTTTGCAGATGAATTCTACTCTTGATTGAGCCATTAATCAGACTGAGTTTAAAATTCAAAGTTACTTTAAAGCAAACGTGGAAGCTTTTCTCTCTGTGCTGAACCATCCTTTACAGAACACAGACTCAGCCTCATGTGTACATCTGAGACTGAATCTGGATCAAGAAAGAAAACACAGTCAAGTCAATCGAAAGATGCTTTTCGTGGGATAAATAAGACTCTTAATTAAAAACTGAGATAAAAAAAATATATAAATTGTGTCAAACAGCGGGAGAAAAATATGAATAAGCTGACCAAAATGAAAACGTGAGATTTCAAAAACAGAGCTGTGTCGGCCTGATGTGCCACAGGAGGAAGAGGTGGTGGAAAGATGAGGAAGAGGAGGGAGAGGAAAGGAATGAGAGCAATTTAAGATGACAAGCACATTCAACTGGAGAGAGAGAGAGAGCGAGGGAGAAGGAAAGAGAGAAAGAGGAGGTAAGAGGGAGAGAATGGGAAATTAATGGAGGGGAGAGATAAGGAAAGGAATACGAGGAGGAGGGATGGAGGAAAACAGAGGAGGAGGAGGGGTGGAAATGGAAATGGGATGAAAGATGAAGGTGGGAAAACAAAGGAAGAGGGGGATGAAACATGGGAAGGATACTTATAAAGTAAGGAAGTAAGGAAGAATGAAACAGTAAAGAAAGGAGAAGTGGATGGAAGAAAAACATCAAGAAATATAAGAAAGGATTACAAGGGGAAAAGGAAAGGAGCACAGAAAAAATGAATGAAAACAAAATAAGATTAGGAAGGAATGAATGGAAAAGAACGAAGGGAAAGGGAGTAAAAGAGGTGAGAAGAAAATAGGAAGAAAAAGGGGGAGGGGAGAAGATGGGAGGGAAGGATCTAGTGAGGTATTCGAGTGATTCTGCTGTAATGGCTTTGGCCAGCTGTTCTCCCCAGTGTTTTCCACTGGACACACACACATACATATATATATATACAGCCAGATGTGTGTCCCCACAGTGCCTCCTGCTGTCAGCATGTATTAATTGAATTCGTGCTTTATAGGGACCCTGGTCTGGCAACACAGACAGCAGGAGCAACAGGATGATACTGGAGAATCAGCTGCTTCACTTTTCAGATAAATTAGACTATATCAAGCCCACAGGCATTCAAAGCAAATAGGAAATAGGAGCCCTGATGTCCTTATAAATCAAGAAATCCTGGTGTCCTATCTATGGTTTTGTGTAGGATAAATATGTACTGAGCACTCAGTTAGCATTAGCCAAGAAGCTAACTAGAAAGAAAACACATCCAGAAGAGTGTTTTATATAAACAAAAGCACTTTTTTTCTCCCATATTACAAAGCTGTGACATCACAACTACCTGACTGGTCAGTTGTTGTTGTTGATCTTGGACCAACATTATTATGATGATGAGCAACAAACCCAGCACAGGGATATCACACCGTTCAGAAATCCAGCTCAGCGCCTCAAAATAGCTGAGTTGACACCTAGCAAACAGCTAGCTGGCAGTTACAGCCGCCTGTGTCGCTAACTTATCCAGACTAATAGATTTCTAAACACCACCATGTATATAGTTGTGGGAGTACAAACAGAGCTATAGAGATCCAACCACTTTTCGTATCAGGCTGTAAGCTTCTACCTACATCTTTGGAGTCAACCTGAAGTGGCCATTAAACAGGCTGTAGCTTTTGGCACGTAGAGGAAGAACCACATACTTCCTGGGAATCATAGTAATAATGGAGGTAATCATGACCTGTAGCTAAAATGCTAATGTCTTCAACCTCTCATATGCAGGTCATTCAGAGCAGATAAGAACAGACTGTGAACATTTTTGGCTCAAGACTTATTTAGCAGTTTGATATTAAATTGAATCATATGTTTCATGTTAATTTCCCAATGTGGCCTCTCCCCCCCCTTGGACTCCCTTCATGCTTCATTTCTCCTCATCTCTCCTTGTCCGTCTCCTATCTCATCACCTTCTCATCCTCCCCTCTCACTACAACTGATTACTCCCCCTACCCAGCATGCATCAGTCATCAACCCTCATCTGTCTCATCCTGGAAGGCGACAGAAATCGTTTTGTGTTTTATCAGAGGCTAGAAGGAATGAGAATTTACATTATTCCATGTCTAACACACAAAACGCAGCTATGCTCAACAAACGCCATCACCGTCTAACAGAGAAAACGCATCACATAATTGTGTTCAATCTCACTGGTTAGCTCATACAGTATTA
Organism: Perissodus microlepis; assembly: GCF_051167445.1. Lineage (NCBI taxonomy): Eukaryota > Metazoa > Chordata > Actinopteri > Cichliformes > Cichlidae > Perissodus > Perissodus microlepis. The sequence continues at coordinate 29,599,316 of NC_140467.1, read as the reverse complement.
GCCTACTCACCAAGCATTACTGTACTGATACAGTGGATCCAGAAAATATTCTAGAAAAATGATGTGCTTTTCAAGCAATCTACAATTAATGAGACATTAAGTGGAAACAGCTGCTTTTCACTTTAATAACTCTTCAGATGTGTCCATAACTGACTGAACACCTGGAGAATCTGCCAAAAACATTGATCAGGCCTATACTGTAGAGAGAGCACACCTGTATCTTCTCAAAGAGCATTAAAAGTAAACTGGGATAAACATCCACTTCACGTTCCAGATAAACAACGTCAAGCCCACGAGCATTTAAAATCATTAAAAAACAATAGAGACTAAATAAATAAATCGGAATCTTTGTTGTCCTGGCTTAAATAAAATTATAAGTACACTAATATTAATACACTGGAGCTTAAACCTGCTTAAACTGGTTTGTGGACATCTCCACCACATGTGCTGAAAGTTGGGATATTTGGACAGGAGATTAGCTGTTAGCTAACACTAGCAGACTCAAAGTCACAGACATCTGTTTATTTGTTCAGTATTAGTAATAGACTCATACAATACTAGAATTTCACTCACCAAAACTGGAGCACAAACTTCTTAGATAGTCTGAAACACGTATTTATAAGACCTACTAAATTCCCTTAAAAATGCTTCAAAACATAACAGCACAAACACAGTCGACAGGTCCAGGAAAACAGTCAAAATAGCACATGAACAACTGAAGAACAAGTCTGGTGACCTTGGGAGGCTCGGACAAACCTCAGAACTACCGGAGTGAGATCTGAGGTTGCTCCAGTTCCACTGGAGCTTGAATAGTTATGTCAGGACGAATTGGAAAAAACTGACAAATTCAGGTTTCCAAAGCTTGCCTGAAGAGACACAAAGCTGTAACTACAAACAAATCCCATTTTCTCTTTGTTACGCTATCCCTTAAAGTGTGCAAAAAGTAAAGAGGAGTTTCTAAATCTACAAAACCCGCAGAACGTCAACGCCTTATGTCCATCAAAGGACAATGCTTACAAGCTGAATGGACGCATTCTGTTTAAAACTGGTGATGACAACATCTCTTAAGACGAATTTAGCTGCAGATGCAGGAAAGCCCACTTTGAGGCTCCAGTGAGAAAAAGTGACAATCCATTAGGGGTAAAACCAAGAATTAACGAGGTTTCAGTAAGGCTAGCATGAGTCCATGACTGTTGCTAGCCTTACTGTTAGGTTGGAACTCACATGGCGTTAACTTTAGAAGCTTATAGTCTGCATCTTTATCCTACAATAAGGATCTGTAGCTACTGTCATATTTTGAAATATTTTATTCTGAGTGTATTCTGAGCTTTCTGCTGAGCTGTGTGTGATTTGTCACTTCTGTGTGTGATTCAACTGAGGGCACAATTAGCATTTGAAATACTGATAAATGATAAAAGACGGTCTAAAGAGTCATAAATGTCAGTTATGCAGCCACAATAAGCTGCTGGTCATGCTGAGCCGAATGAGAGTGAAGCAGAAAAATCTGACTGCACTAAATAGAAAAAAGAAGAAAAAACCTTTTTTTAAATTACAGCTTTTCCATTTGTAAGAGGAGAAACATAGTAATAAAAAGAGTGAATCACATAAATCAGCACAAAAGTTACTAGAGAATTTTTAAGAGCACTTGCAGCAATTAAAATTTCTGCAAATATTCACACAAGTACAAAGGTTCAAGGATAACAGTTTTTTTTCAAGTTTAAGTAAATAGAAGTGCAGAATAAATCGCCACTAAAAACAGCTTCATCATTCAGGAGGAAAACCTGCTCAAACACACTGAAGGTGAAGATGAATACAACTTCTCTGAGTCACTGAGTGACAAAAACAAGAAAAGCAGGACTCCTGATTCTTAAACGCAATAATAAAGATCACTTATTTTGGACCAGATGAACAGAACGTCACCGATGTCTTCTTGGATGTTAACCGGCTAAAGAAACATCACCTTTACATTTAAATGCAGTGAAAGAGTTAAAGGTGAAAGTCTGTCTTTTGAGTCTATTGCGAAGACCTTTACTCGGCTCAGGCATTCTCCAATTCATGTTTACCCACTCAGCTATTTTCTGTTGATCTGAGGTCTGAACTGTACACAGCCATCAAATCTAAAATCGTGTTAGACGCGGTGTCCCAGTTACACCTCAGCGCTGCGTTAAATATGCAAACACGTCTCTTTGCCTTTCTTTCACACAACATCTGACATTTTATTTGGTTGTGAAACCGTCTGATCACTCAAGTGCACAGACTACCCTATCAGCTGACAACTTTTTAAATATGTTTTTAAAAAAAACATGTTTATATCATTTATGTTACTGTGTCATGGTGCACGGACTTGCACAAGCCTCAGGATAGTCAGTGCTTAATGTTTACACCAGCATTTGTGTCAATGGCCTTTTTGTACTGATGACCACGAGACGATAAATAAAAACTAATTCACGAGGACAAAAACTATGATGTATGAAATAATAACAACGTGAAAATATTCTGGAAAGATGACGAGATCCACTCAGAACTAATTAAGTTGTGCAGAAAAGCGGCACGAGTTTGGAAGTGATCCAATCAGAAGTAATCTGCTTGTGCAGGAATGTTAGACGCACCCATTTGATCCACCCTCTGACAAGTTAAGCTAACTGCCAGGATCTCTGTTTCACCCTGAATGTGACAAAAAAGCAGACAGGTGGAGACATTTTGCATTTGATGTCAATTAAAGAGATGCTTTGTGAACCATGTGGAGGAACTCGTTGGTACAGCAGTAAAAGAAGGTCTGGATTTAAATCTGCTGGTTGTCTGAGAAGTTCACCAAGCTGCTCAGATGTCCTTTTGCTTTTAAACCAACTTTATACGTAAATGGATGATTTGATTTAACCCCCTCAGATCTAAGTCATCATGGAAAGCATTTATGCTTATACATTGAGGAAATGATTTTTATTGTCTCACTGATGAACCCATAAAGTGCAGCAAAAAAATAGGCAGAAATACACAGGAGCAATCGCTGGTACCGAACAGGTTAATCACCGCAGTTGTTCTACTGAAATGTACGTCAGGTTAGACCGTGGGTTAGGTCACAGGGCTTCAGAGGACTTTGTGGTTACAACGTAGCTGTGGCACAGAATTCCCACTGAAGCATAAATCCTCTGTTTCTCTAACATGTATGTCTTTTTTCTATTGTTCTCCCAACTCATACCAATCAGGAAAGATCATGATTCTCCCTGACACACATCAAAAACTCCTCACTTTTTCCCAAAAAGGTCAGTTTTCCCCGCAAAATCTAAGGTTGAGTTCAGATTTGGATGTGAGGATTTACACGTCAGAGGGTTAAAAGCAAATGACTGGCAGGTCAGATTAAGCCCAGAAAACAGGGTCCATGGATATTTGCTGCTTCGAGGTTAGTTTATCTGTTGAATTAACTGCGAATTCAGCTTTTCTCCTTTCAATTTTAAACAAATCTCAGCATTGTTTAGTTGTCTGGATGAGATGTCTTTAACATCTTTTCAACAGGTTTTTGCTCAAGCGATATGAGAAAGGAGCTTGAACATTCGGAGTAGAGACACTGCTCCTAGGTGTTGAAAGGAGCCAACACAGATGGTTCAGGCAGCTGATCACAATGCCTCCTAGATATCTGCCTTTGGAGGTTTTCTGGGCATACCCAGATGAGAGTAGAGCCCCCCCAGGGACAGAACCTGAACTTGCTGGAAAGGGTTTAAATATCTAATCTGGCCGGGGAGCACCTCATCTCCCCAAATGGGAACTGAAAAGCTCTGCTGGAGAAGCACGTCTGGAATATTCTTCTGAAAGCCGACATAAGAAAAGTGGAGGAAAATAAACGGACGATACAAGAAGCATGCCAAATTTACTATTTGTTAAAAGGTCTGGCTTGCAGTATTCCCACCGAAGCACAGACAGCTACCACCGCATTACTTTGATACTGAAGAAAACTTTTAAACAAGCCCCGGAGCTCTTAGCATGTTTGTGTATGTTTGTTTGCAGTGGACTTCAAAGATAATGATCTCCTTGGAAAGTGTAAGTCACACTGTGTATCATGTCTTTGTACTCTGATTAGTTGTGACTCACAAGAAGCACTAATTACAACTAAAAATGCAGCGACAGGACACTCAAAGCTTTAAAGTACCATAATTGCCTTCTTAAGCTGTGTGTATCTGTGTGTGTGTGTTGATTGTATCTTTAACCTCTCAATATGAAAATCCCTGTTCCAAATTAATCCTCAGAGCTGGGTTCCCAGAGAGCTGGCACAAACATTAGCATTTTAGCACGGCTTCAAGTGCTCATGTCAGAGGGAGAAGCATGCACTTCTCCCTCTTTGGTTACAATCAGCCGAATGCCTTGTAGTGACTGAGAGCTGAGGGGGGACAAAGACTGTTTGAGGACTGCGGGTCTTACCGGATGTGCTCGTCGGTGACGGTGAAGGCCTTGCAGAGCGGCTGGGACGTGTTGAGCCAGATTGCCGGATTCTTCTCAGCCGCTACAGACGTCTGTCCCGTAATCGGAGCCGAGCTCATGTGCAGAGCGCTGGCGATGGCCGACAGCAGGGTGTCGTCACTCGCATCTGGACCGACACCTGTCCAATGAGAGAACGAGATCAAGAGATGGGTCAGAGGTCAAGACAGGCTGAAGGACTGGATTCAAGCTGTTGTTGGAGACCTACTCTGCAATCCTTTGGGCAGGTCCATGGCACGCAGGACCTGCTCTGTGACGTCTGATGACCGCAGACCTTTCAACCTCTTCTCCCAAAACAGCTGCAGACAGACAGACAGACAGCTGTTTATCTGATCATCTCACTGGTTTTTGATTAGTTTTGCTTGTTTATTTTCAAGACATTTTCAAATATAATACTTTAAACTCTTAATGTCCATCAGACCTCAGTAAATTGTTCAGGGTAAGGATTAGAATCAGAAATTCCTGTTTGAAATGCTCAAATGGAAATCTTAGATGAACTACAAAGCAAAGGTAAATCTTTAAAAGATCTTCTAGATTCTCTATATTTGACTCAGCATGCAACCCCCGGGCGGGTTGTGAAAAAGTGGCGCTGAGTTCATTCAATTATCAGGAGAATTTCCTGGTTTGATCCAGGAGTCGAAGCTGCATGACAGCATATTTTTGGATGTCAGTGGGATTGTTTGAGCTGTTGTTGGCAGAGTTGGGATCATATCTGATGAGGCAGAGAGATCGTTTCAGTAAGCCGACTGACCCAGAGCAGAATCTAACTGTGTGGCAGAGGTAAAATAGTATTATTTACTATTTACATATCACTGTATATTCAGTAATGCTGCATATTTTGAGCTACAAGCACAAATGCAAAGATCTGAGTGGCCAGATCAGTTTATTCAAATAACAAATTTAAGAAAATCTGCACACCTGAGTCAATGACAAGTGCATAGAAGGAAAGAAATCTGAGAAATATAGCCTAAACTCCACAGACCATCCTGCTTACCAGATCTGTTTATTCACATCTAAAAACTCAAGCCAGCCCAAAAACATTAATGCTGCACATTCATTCAGAGACTAAGTATATTGACCTTGGAAAGAAAAGCGTCTGGATTTCTTTAAGTTACTTGAAGACGTTTCACCTCTCATCCGAGAAGCTTCTTTAGTTCTAAGGTCAAATTGTGGAAAGTCCCCGATTTAAGCCGTATGGGAGTGTCCCCCTAGAGGGTCATGAACCCCCTGTTGATCCTCTATCTAATCATATTTGTTAAGGTGTGAAAACGGGTGTAGGTCACATTCAGCCGATGTTTCGGGTGAACTCACTGTGAAACCTAGCCCCACCCTATCATGTGATTTCCTGAGGTCAAAATGGTCCAGGATGTGAGTGGGCGTTAAGGCGTCTGGAAATGGATCTCAAAACTGGATTATAATGGCAGACAGTTGGTGTCGTAAACCACCACCTCTGTTCAAAGATGGTCGTTCACAGTGGACATAGATGGCTTCTTTCACTCCTCTTTCAAACCATCACTCACACATTAATGTTAGCCTCATGGTTTGTTTCTGTTTAAGGTTTTAAACAGGGCTGGATGTAGATGGGTCAGCAGGGACCTGGAGGATGTTAACAGGATAATGGAACCAGGTTCCTTTCCTGCTGCTCTGCTTTAACTGGACAGAGTTAGAAGACAACAGTACTGTTGTTAAAAACTTTTATAGTGAAGAGTTCCAACAAGGTAAAAATTCGATACTGAGGGGTAAGTTGGACTCTAGCTCTAAAGATGTTGCAGGCAGTCTGATGGATGCTAACCTCTTACTGTTCAGTGGCAGAGAAAGAGCTCATTTTCATCTAGTCTGTGAACCCAAATGAATGTCTTAGAATAGAAGAACTGTGGGGCTTAAATGCATATTTTATCACCTTTCATTAACAGTATCATTCTACCCAACATATTTCTCTCCCTCCAATCATCATTCAGTCCTCCGTGTGCTGCTTTTCCCATGATGCTTCAGCACCCTCTAGTGGTTCCAGCTGTAATTACACTCTTCTCCTCCTCACAGCCGTCTCTTATGTAAGAGCCTGACCTCGCCCTCCTGAATTACCTGTATGTGTATTTGTGTGTGTGTGTTTCAGCGTCTCACCTGTTTGGGCTGCTCGATCGCTCGCTGCAGGTCTGTCTTCACCTTGTTTCCGGGGTGACTCGTAACCTTGGTAACGGGCTGTTTAAAGATGGAGGCCGTCTGTCTGATGGGCAGAGCTGTGTTCAGGTCTGGTTTCCCTCCCTGCATAAGACAGACACGAATCTGAATGTTGGTGTTTGGTTTCTTTTGCTCCCTGACTTCCTACGTTTCTTCCCTCCCACCTTCTTGTCCTTCCTCCCTTTTATCCTTCTTTTACTTTAGCTTTCTCCTGTTCTTTTCTTCCTTACAGGTCACATTTACCTTCCTATACATGAGACAGAAATATTAAACCTGTGGTTGTTTCTGTGAGTGTTTGATGTAAGCTTAAAGGGTTAACTCTAAGCTGAGACAACAACAGGAAGTGCGTGTTTGTGTGTCTCTGTGCCCATAAGTAATGAAGTGTGAAGAGCAGCAGTACAGGGTTGCGAACCGTGTCAATACAGCACACACACAAACACATACATGCTGAAATTAACACTGAGGATGTGTAGATTATCCGTTTAGCATCAAATCTTGCTAAGGCTCGCCTCTCTCCGCAGGCGCTATTTTTTCCCATTTCAGCTCACCCTACTCCACCTCTGATTGGTCCACACTTTATCCACTTAAACAACCATACACAGTCTATGTTTGATTACAGTCAGTGATCACAGTAAATGTTGAATGGATTGATACTTATAAAGCACTTTTTACTCTAACTGAGCACAATGTGTTTTTGCCCAGACACATTTAATACACATTTCACACCTTCAATCTACAGTCTCTACAGAGGCCGATCTGGAGGATTTATCTAGTCTGAAGCTGTTTCATACATGCACTGCAGCTCTGAACTCTTCTAGCCAAAACCAGACATTCACCGCCAGCGAGTAGGCGTCATCTCCCAGTCATTTCCAGCAGTTAGAACACGTCTGAAGCTGACTATTTCCTGCTGTGCTTCATGTATGAAAGGACAACTGTGGGAAAAAATCCCACCCTAATTCTCCTTAACTTCTCCACAGTTTACATGTGAGCTTACCAGGTCTGTAGTCAGGACCACCTAAGTGGTTCCCCTATTTGTGTGCCGCAGAGAAAAGGCAAAGAGAGCAGATCTAACACCCACAATTTAAAACGCAGATGACCATGGCACATTTTAGATCATAACATTGACAAGATCAACGAGACAAGAAATAAATGAGACAAACAACCGACACCAGTCAGAGCCAAAATGATGATGCAGATTGGTCTTGAAGAAGAGAAGTCATCCAGAGCAAAACAAATCAAAAGCAGCGTGTCGATTCTGAGCGAAAACACCCTGAAGGTCGAGACAAGCTCGGGCCGGGCCCAGCGCAAACTACCATTCAGATTATCCTGAACTAGGACAAGTGTTAATTAAGACACCAGAGTGGAAGCAGACAAGTAGACTTTGAATACATATCTCCTTTTTGTGTTTTCAAAGTATTAGAAGAAAATCAACTTTAAAAAGATCCACTGAGGGAGTCCGATGTTTCCTCAAAGCTCTAGAATCCCTGTAGCCCATAAATTCATTAGGATTCATAATTTATGTGTTTGCTTGTAACGTTTGTATGTTTATGGACTTTTGAAGAAGCCGTTACTAGGTTTTGTGCTTTCATCTAAAGCCATCAACGTGCTCCCAGTTGTCTTCATTGTTATCATTATGTTGTTATTTATGGGGCTATAAACCAAGTTTTAACCTCTTATAACATCCAACAACTCCTTTTATTTGGAATTTTCACCCATTTGACATATCCAGATGGGAGTCTGTGAGTCCAAACTGCATGTGAGACAGCTGATTGGTTGATTTATGATGTCATTTCACTCTGTTTGGGTTTCCCTCCTCTTGATTTTCTTCTTTTATTTTTACATCATGGTTTAAGAAGCATCTGTTTAACTGTACCCCACTTACTTCATCCTTAACTACTGACTAACTATTTTAACTAATCATCCACTTCTCCCACTTTCACAATGCCCAAACAAATCTCAGGCAAAATAAGGAGAAGGCTCAAAGACAGTAATTTATGAATAAAGGGGTTATGACCAGCTTTTTCAGTGTGAACATTAGGCTTGTTCTACATTTCCAGAACTAAAAATCCTTACCTGACTTTAAATTTAGCCCTCCCAGGGTTAAGATCTGAGTCTAAATATCCATGAGATGGAGGTAAAAAAGACTTAAAATACGCAAAAGGGAAAAATAAAGTGACAACAGTGCGCAAACCAAGGAAGCTCAAGGCTGTAAAACCGAGGAGGGCAAGATACATCCAGGTCAATATACCCAGGAGACGGGGCTGTCCCTGATAACAGGACTGCTGGGATTACACTTCCATGTGGACATGCACACAGTCAGCTTTTGAGTCGACATGGATAATTTGGAGCGTAAATGAAGCCTATGAGGTCTAAGTCATCATCCAAGTACCCCACTGGTGTATATTTCAGAAAGGATGCAAGCCCTATTCTCCCCCAATACATAGAAATCATGTATTTGAGCATGTGGAGAAACAGGTCTGAGCTTAATCAGGAATCTGATGTTTGTTATGCACATGTGACCAGGTTACTTCCTCAAACAGAGGACACAAAATCACCCTGCTATCAAACAGAATATCATCTCAATCCGCTCTCACTCTCTCTGACTCTCCAATAACATGAGGTTCAGCTGCTGGGTTTTTATCTATGCAAATAAGTCTGTGTGACTCAGGTATATTCACATGATGGATAAACAAGGACAAAGTTCTTGTTAGCTGACCCTGTGACCTTTCGACCTGTTGCCGGAAGAGTTTTGTTAATCTGATAATCTGTTAAAGCACAATACACACACAGTCATTCACACACAGGTGTGATCCATCTGGGTTACCTTGGCCATGCTCAGCGGGTCATGTCGGAATCTCTGTTTGTTTTTCTGCAGTTTTCCGGGCATCATCTTGCCCGTGCGAAAGTCAAAACATGCCAGATCCACTGTATTTCCAAGGTAACGGGACAGCTGGGGCTTACTCCGGAACTTCTTTCCTGAAGGACTGGAGGATAAAATGGAAAGGACGCTATCATTAAAAAGTCATACTTATAACATCATAAAGAGAACCTATACTACATTACCAATGATGAGTGCCTAACATGGCCTGGGGTCAGTGTGTGTACAGGTAATCCCTGTGAGCTGGAAGCTAAGACTTATTCCTTATTCCACTCTTCGCTCAGTATTATGTCAAATAGAGGGGATATACATAATATAGTCATCTCAGAAAGTGAGTACAAACGCCCCTCCCACCTGCGGAGTATTTATTTATTGTTTGTTTGTTTGTTTGTAAGGTAGAGTCAACGAGAGGAAAGCTGAATTAAAGGGATAAAAAAATTCAGACGGAACATGAACTGAGAGGCTGTATACATCTTGCATCATTATGCAAATGTACTGTTTATAAGATTGGGGAAACCTGCAGTCAGCTGAGACTGAAGAAGTCACTTGGATGAGTGACGAAACGTTTCTCCCACTGAAAACGCTAAGTCCAGATGAACAGAATCAGCCTTTTGGAGATGAGAGGCTGTAACATAAATATGGATTATTATGAGCTGTAAATCATGCAAAGCGATACTAAACAGAACTTTTTGTTTGTAGCTGAGTGAAAAACCCTGATCCTTTGGTTATAATCCCATTTCCAAACAATCTGAAGTCCTTCATTCTACCGTGAGAAAGCTTATTCACAAGTGGAAAACATTCAAGACAGTCGCCAGTATTGAGTGGACATCCCAGCAAATTCACCTGAAAGTCAAACTGAAAGTGCAAAAAAAAAACCCAAGAGCTACATCTCAGACTCCGCAGGCCTCAGTCAGCATGTTAAATGTTAAAGTTCATAACAGCACAATCAGAAAAAAAGAGAACGAGTAGGACTTGTTTGGGATGGGTTGCCAGGGGAGAAGGCTCTTCTCTCTAAAAGAACACAGCAGCACAGTTAAGCTTTGCAAAGCTGCTTCTGAACAAACCACCAAACGAGACCAAAGGGGAGCTGGTTGGCCATAGCGCACAACACCATATTTGGAGAAAAGCAAACACAGCATATCAGTACAAACACCTCAGACCAACTGTCAGCACGGCGGCGGAGTGCTGAGGATTTGGGCACCTTACAGTCACTGAGTGGACCATGAACTCCTCTCTATACAAAGGGAATCTAGAATCAAATGTGTCCATCTATTCTGCGGCTACAGCTTGGCCCCAAACTGGGTCATGCAACAGGCAATGATCCCAAGAACAGCAGCTAATCTATAACTGAATGACTGAAAAGAAAGAAATAGAGGTGCTACAATGGTCCTGGGAGAGTCCTGAACTCAACCTGACTTACATGCTTTAATAGAGGACTTTAAGAGAGCTGTGCATCAATGAATGCCAGCAAACCTCATATACGCATGTGAGTGTGTCCTCAGGGTATTCAAAGGTGTAGAGGTCCAGTGCGTAACAGCACAGACACATTCACTTAGGTGTCACACAGTGGAAATTTGTATTTGTCTTTTATAATTAATTTATAATAATGTTTTGATTTTAGTGTTTATTTGTGAGTGTAGTTTTTATTTGCATGATTTTATTCTAATGTTTGTATTGCATGTTTTAGTGGTTTTCTAATAACAACAATAATAATAATACATTTTATTTATAAAGCCCCTGTCAAGACACCCAAGGGCACTTAACTATAGAATAGAACACATAATAGGACAATGACAAAATGAAGAACAATAAAAACAAAAGCACAGGATAAAATGAACAAACAGTGGGTTGGTATGAATATGCAGCTTTGAACTGATGGGTTTTGAGTTGAGATTTAAACTGGAGGAGAGAACCAATGTTTCTTATATCGGGGGGTAGAGTTCCACAGCCTGGGAGCAGAGCAGCTAAAAGCTCTGCTTCCCATGGCGGTGAGGTGGAAAGGAGGCACAGCAAGCTGGATAGAAAAAGAGGATCGAAGTGAGCAGGCAGAAGAGGTAGTGCTTAACAGATTAGAAATGTGAGGAGCAAGATTATGGCCTTGAAGGTGAGCAGAAGAAGCTTGTTTTTATCTGGAATTTCACTGGGAGCCAGTGAAACATTGGGGAAACATTGTTCAATCCACTGTGGACTGGCTGGCCATGGGATAAAAGTGGTGGCATCGAGTGACAGACTCCAGTGCACAGTGTAAGCTGGGCTGGGACGTGACGAACCCAGTGGAGGGAAGAGACAGGGACAGGAGGCGTCTCCTCGTCTGCCTAGGAATAAACCTTTTCTGATTATACCTGTACCATCTCTTACCCTGGGTTTCTGGTGCACCAGCTTTAGTGTCTACATAGGCAGCAGCAACAGAAGCGAGAGTTAGTTTTACTCTTCTTCCAGCATTTCACCGAGTGTCTCTAGTGTTAGTCAGGATAATATTATACGGTCTATAACTGAAAGACTCTGTGTTTCCTTATGGCCTGAAATTATTCTGTGTGGGTGTGGAAGGTAAAAAAAGGGTCCTGATAAACATGAGTTTGTGAAACCGGTAGAGGCCTCAGCAGGGCGTTGCTGCTCTTCCAGTAAACTGACCTGTTGTGACTGGTTTTCTTACTGGAAGTGATGAGTCACTTCAAACCAAACTGAAAGTGAGCCTTCAGGATGTGACGGAGCTCAGACGTCTCTGAGCTGCTACAGTGACAGGCCCAAGCTGTGCAGATCAACAGGAAGTAAAGAACAGCCACCGGCTCTGCGGCAAGGCTACGATGCCGCAGAGCTGCACCAGGAGCGACTTCCTCTGCGATCTGACGCATAGTGCTGAGCAAAAAGGAAAAACGTAACAAGCAGCGCTCCAAACTCAACTTTAATCTGCTCTGGAGAAGAGCTGAGGCAGGAGTATTTCTGAGGCAGAGAGACACAGACGCTGAGGTTTTCCTGCCTGAATGCACATTACTGGATAAAAGAAGCGCAGGGGGCAAGAAAAGTGCAGAAACAGTGAAATAGAAGTGACCCTGCATCTCACTCTCAACTGATTTTTTTTTTCTTCATAATTTACTGCAACACAGAGATGTTGTGATTAGGGTGCATGGACATGTCCTCCTTCATATGTCAATCACATGCATTTGCAAAATGATGCCTGATTTGTGTGTTTTGTGACCATATGATTCCAGCTAACATGACCTTTAGCTATGTTCAAAATCATTCTAAAGATCCAAAAATTCTCAAAGGATATCACTAGAATTTAAAGAAACTGCCACCAAATATCCATAACATCAATACATATGCTGGTATTGATATTGGATCAATATTAGCCCAATACGGTCGATACTTGCTTTCTATCCTCTATGTTCCGTATGCAGCAAATAAAGTATTTTATTTAGGAAATGAATATGCAGTATGAAAAATGTCCGACCTTTTCTTATCGACTGTTACGTCTTTGTTATTTAGAGCCTACAGCACATTAAAACAACTGAAGGTGACCCAAAGTGCTTTAGAGACAGACACTTTTATATCCCAGATGTCCAAAAAACATAGTTTGAAAACAAACGAAAAGCTAAAAAGTGTGTTCTGTTTTGTTTTATTAACTGATTCCTGTGGAAAGTCAGAATAACAGTGATTTAGTGATCAGATACCTTTTATAGCTTAAAAGTAACACTATCAGTATTGGTATTGGCAAGAACAGCCCTGTATTTACTTGACAATACAGTAAATACAGCGACAGTAAAATTTGCAGTGTCATAGAGCACTGCTAGTAGTAGTAGCAGTAGTAAAAAGCATGATAGAAATACTTTATGCAACGCATTTTTGGTAACTCTTTTATGTCCCACTCATTTATGTGTTGTGCTAAAAGAGATATAAACTCAAGCTGAACTGTGGCTGAACTGTACTTTGATGTAATACAAACTTGTACCACAAGATGGTGCAATGAGTCATCCATCCATTCTCTTCTGCTTGGTCAATGGGATTGCGGGAGGGGCTGGAGCCTATCTCAGTGGGCCTAAGGCGAGAGGCGGGTCACACCCCGGACAGGTCGCCAGTCTGTCGCACGGCACAAGAATTCGTTTTAACTTCTAATTAACCAGGTAAAAGAGTGCACTCTTGCGTCATGGGAAAAAAGCCAGGCCTCTTGAGGTCTGGCCCCTGGTGGTGAAAGATTTACATTTGGATAATTACAGAAAATACCTTTAATGTACGCCCTCTTCAAAATAAATCTACACTAATGAGAGCAAACGAAAAACTAACAACGAAACGAAAACAAAATTTAATAAACTGAAATTACAAATTAGGAAAAAAAATTGAAACCTAAGTGACAGGGGAAATGCAGAGATTTGTGCTCTGTAAGATAACACAGAGCCGTTGCCTTTAAATGTATGTGATCCTACTCACCCCTAAAGACCCACTTTGAGCCAGGAAAACCCGAGATCACCTACTGATTTCTTCTAAAGCCCCACTTCACCAGCCTCATTCATTTACATTCAAGTCCTCTGATTTTTCAGATCCACTGGTAAAGATCGCTTACATGTCCCAAGGTCACACCTCAAATAAAACGGTGACAGAGCTTTGGCAGGCACTGCTCCACGTTTGTGGAATCAGTTATTACCTCCATCTCTGCTTTGAAGTCAGGTCAGAATCCACCTTTACTCCCAGACCTCCCCAGCTCAGTAAACTCCCGTTTGCTGTTGTGTCTGTAACTGCTGGGTGCTGGTGCTTGATAATTCTGTATTCTGTGTCCATTTTTACTTTTTTATGTAATTACATGAGTGTGTATATGAATGTGCATACTTCATACAACACTATGGTCCATGAAAGCTGTGTTTAAATGTGCTTTACACAAAACACAGAAAGTAAAATTCATCTTGCAGTCTATTATTTGAACAGGACACAGTTCCGTCACAGCTGCTGTGCTTGTCTTCAAGGCTATTTAAAAAGCTATTATAGAAAGTTGAAGTGAAACTTCCACAGTCTCTTCCAGCTAACTCAGGCAACAGCAGCACAAATGGCACACCCAGCTTCACGTTTCCCAGCTTTATGAAGCAAACTGTCTGGGCGCAGGGACGGGATCTTCAGTGTTATAGACATTTTCAACAGTAGTTTGCCTCTGACAACATCAGGAGAGAGGCCTAACCCAGCTAGAATGAGTGGTTATCTTACTGTACAGCATTTGGAGATAATAGCTTTACACGATACCCGCTGGTATCAGTGCAACATGCTGTTTTTTACCCAGCATATGTCAGTAAGGGAGTCATGTGGCTGTCAGGAGACGTTAAATAGATGTACAAGTGGCACTGAAATGAGACACCATGATACATTTTCAGATTCAGACTCTCCTTAAGGTCGATAAAGAAACAGTTACAAAAACAATTTACACATAGACTGTATATCAAAGGTGACCACTATAGCCCCTTTTCCATTAGTTTCTACTCGAATAGACCTGCTCGGCCGGGGTTCCAAGGCGAACCAAGTAGGTACTGAAATGTGATGTCGTCAAACTGCAGGCCAACGATTGGCTAGTCTGTGCCGACACTCAATGAGTTATGAGAGTGTCTCATTCACTGAAATCAAAATGGAAATTTCTCATATAAAAAATCCCCAGAGAAACCAGCAACAACGGAAATGGCTACAAAATGCAACGCCGTGGTCCCAGAGTCTGACAGAAAGTCAACTACTGAGCACCAGGCATATCGTCCACCTTTGTTGTAACATTCGTGATGCATACTAATTCCATCAATGTAAATGTAAATGTTTGACAGAAAGCACTTACATAAAAAACAGCATAGATTTATGGGTGTGAATGGGTAAATGAGGGTCCTCAAGTAGAGTAGAAATGTGCTATATAAGAACAGATCCATTTACCATTTTGGATGACATATTTTGCAGGTTCAGTGTTAGAATTTTGTCCACCGCCATTTGGGTTTTTTGGAGCTACACATGTCAAGGAGTGGAGTGCTAACTTACCAGCTAATGTTAACTTGGTTACACTGTTTGAACCCAACAGTTTCAGTGGGAGAAACTTGTTCTTCCAAGTGACTCCAGGCTCAGCATTCTGCAGGTTTCCCCCAGTTTAAAAACGGTACAACTGCATAACGGTCTAAACCAGCACCATTGCATAACAATGAGCAGATCAGATCAGTTTCATGCTCATTCATATGCAAATTGTCACAGCAGTTAATCAATGACCACGAGTACTACTCACTGAGAGTTGGAGAATGGCTGCAATCACAGCACTAAACGATACTGAAAGATGTCCTCTTAGATTCCCTCTTTGGCTCAAAGATGGTCATCCCCTTTTTTTACTTAAGGAGGTCAAGAAGGCAGCTTATGTGAAAAGGTAACGGCCACCTCTGTGAATAGTACTCAGGGCCATTAACGGTCATGACAATTCATTGTTAAGCAATGGTGGTTATGCAAATGTATTGTTAATAAAGTCAGACTAAATTAATCAACATTCTGGGATTTAGATAGCAGATGCTTACTATTTCTATTTAACTGACTAAAAACTACAATGTCACTCGTCAAAACTAGAGTATAGGGGTTTTTTGTGTGTGTGTGTGGATGGTCTGTCACTACAATTAACCACACAAAAAGCCATTTTATTTGTCATTTAATGGCATTAATGGGATCAAAAAAATAAATAGAGAGGTTCAATTTAAAGAGTCAAATGAGCTGACAAACGTGAGGCCTTGAAACCTATATTTAAGTAAGTTCTAAAAACGAAAACTGTGAACACGTTCAAGTCAGACATTTTAATATTGGAGTCTATGGAAATTGACTTACTCTGAAAGTCTGCCTCAGGTGGACTTTAGAGAAACTGCAGGGTTTCTTTTAGCTTTCGTTACTGGTTTCATTTTTGCTCTTATTGCACATTTATGGAGGTATGAGGTGTGTCCACTGTAATCTCAATATCTGGATGAACTTCCCACCAATGTTCAAGCACTTTGGTTTGGCTTGCTTCGGTCACCCAGCTGTTCTTGGCCCCCTGCTGCCACAACTCTGGTCATACAGACATTGTTACATTGTTGTAATGCTGTTATTAAGAATGAATTCTGATTGGCTACTTTGCTACTGTGCACTACATTGTAACTTCTCAGACTGAAGCCGAGCCTCTGGTTGGTCCACTGAGTGTGAACAGAGGTGAGCGCACAAACAGTCCAGAGTCAGCATTGGTACCACAGCCGAACTGCTGACTGATTATCGGTTTGCTGTGTAACCACTGATCGATTAGTGTGATGGGCTACCTGTAGTAGTAGACGTCGCTCTTTCCGGCGCTCAGCCCGGACTTCCTGATCACTTCTTCTTTCTTCCAACCGGGCGGCAGAGCGGGACAGTCCGTCCTCTTTCTCTCCATCATAGCACGCGTACCGATCCCACGGTTCAGGCTCCTGTCGGATTAATCGATCACTTGGTAAATCCCGGCGTGGACCCCCCAGACGCGCGGCGTGCTGGTGAAAAACCAGCGGAGCGACGTCACGGACGTTACGTTAACGGTGGCTCTCCCACTCCCTCCGCCCTGCTTGTTTATGCTGCTTATTTTGGGTCGAACAGAAACAAACAGAGTGTTCGGGCTGTCCCGGGTTAAACCGCCTCCAAGTCCGGGTTTACTTCAGTTGACCTCCTGAGAGAAGCAACGGCTCATCCGGGGATCCGATCGGATCTAAAGTGAACTGAACTGAACTGGACCAACGGCAGGCTGTGACGTCTGAGATATCACACACACACACACACACACACACCCCGCGATTAAACTCAGACGCGCACGCTCACACGCACAGACACACTCCCCCAGAGATCGTCTTGAGATCAAAACACTCACTCGGTGTTAGTTTAGGTGAAACAGACTCAATCATCTATAATCTGAGGTATGAATAAACCTGTAAAAGTTTGCATAATAATAATAATAATAAATTGTTGTTTTCAAAATAAAATTGAATATTATTTGAAAGTCATATTTTTTTTGCAAAAATAGATAAATAAATAAACAACCATGAACTGAATTCGTCATGGAAACATATAACCCAATATTTGCAAGGTCTGATCATCTTAATCAACCATGACACTATGGGAGTACAATAGACTGCATATTAAAGATGGAGGTAGCCACTGATTTTTGATTCCACATTTTAGACTATAGACATTCACTTTCCCAGATGGCCTTATATTTTCGTCTATGCGATAAGCGTGTGTCGACATGTTATGCTGGTGCTTTCTGGTGCCTGCAGTTTCAGGGGGAGTGATCCCTCTTTCTGTGTTATTCAACATCCCCACACCTCCTGGCTCACTGACGTCACAAACTCTGGGTTAAAGGGGCCTGCAGCAGAGACAGGAACCCCGGAAAAATACTTGGTCGTCCCAACATGGCTAGCCTACAGCTCTCTCTGGGAAAGAAGTGAAAGCGGGTTTTTTTGTAAAAAACGTTTTTTACAATGTAAGTAAACCAGTAGTGATGAAAAGGAAGACGTGCCCTTCTGCTTATGAAGTTATCACAGGACAGAACAAACAGGGTGTTAAATATGCAGCCTTTTAGTATAAATTAATGGTGCCCCCCGAAATAAATACACAAATAAATAAATAAATTGGTGAATTTCAACAAAATAGTTTTTGAACAAAAAATGAGCATGATGTTTTTAAAATGTAGATGTACTTTAATTAGTCCAGTAAATTAACATCACATTAATAAGTTATCTGAAGGAATTAAGTCCTGCTACCAGTGATATTCGAAAGCTTTATTAGTTTATTATTTTTTTATTACTCTTCTTGTGTCTGTTAATATTGTCTTTTCAACTCTTGTGTGTGTGTGTGTGGGTGGGTGGGTGGTGGGTAGATTATCACAATTATCTCAATTTAATAATTTAATCCCAACACTAAACTGTATATAATGCCCCCCCCCCCCCCCCCCCCCCCATTTCTGCTCTGTGTGGGAGTCTTGACTGCTGTTTTTCCAGTCTCAAAAGTTTCTCCTCTCCTTTCCCTGCTCTCACTAACACCTCCTCAGACACTGTGGCGCACTCAGAGACGGAAGAAGGGAAATAATAATAATTCCGGTGATACCAAATCATTATACTGTCGTCAGTGCAATAATTGCTTACAATTGAATTTTAGAAATAAAACAAGACAATTTTTTCTCTCTTTTTTGGGGGCATTTACGTGGACTTTAATGTTTTCATAACTCAACGGAGTTCATCTTTAAATTCGGCATACCTTACACACACAAACGATTATGCGTTCTAATATAATGTAAACTTTATTTGCTCTTTCACTCATGTATACCATGTTTCTGCATCACGATAAGCCACTGATGGCGGTAGTTAAACATATTAATCTGTCTGTAACAGACGCCGAAACTTTCTTAAGATCATAACACACCTTAACTGTGTAAACCGTACTTATATATGAAGCGTGTGTGTACCGATACTATGATTATTATTAATGACCAGATTCTTTTAACGGAGTTTGGTTGCAGCGTCTGCCGGAAGTGGCTCCGGCTAACTGTGAGCTAGCTTTACCCGGGATCCTTTGAATTTGCAAGCGTCAGTGTACGCAAAAGGGTTGGGCACGGAGTACAGTGAAAAGGAGGCATTTCGGAGTAGAAGTATGAGTGTTTTATATTTGTTTTATTTGATAAAGATTCAGGAAGTTTGAGGAAGTGCCTGGTTCAGATTTCCGTTTACACCCTAGCAGCGCTGCTAAGTTGAACTTTAACATCAGTGAGAAAACTTTTGCGACGTTTGTGAGTACGTTGAGCCAGAAACATTTGTGTATCACGTTATAAACTCTGTATAAACACTAAACTGTTGCTGTACGTATGGGGTTTAAATCTGCCATGTAACGGTCTGTTTAGTTTATTTTTTGTTCGATGTTTTTTTTTTTTTTGCTGCATAGCTCAGAGCTCGGCTAAAGGCAAGCTAGCAAACAAACGCAGTCTAAAGAAAACCCTTTACTGTCCCGTTTAAAGCGAAAACCGGCAAAGCTATCACTGACAACAACCTGACACATACTCTGCAAGGTGGTTAGCTTTCTAACGTCTCAAACAGCTGCTTTTGCACAGGTAGCTCCACGCCTACTTGTGGAAGGTTTAAATCACAGCTGGCATGGCTCTGATTGGGCATGTCAGCTGTGAATAAACAAATGTTGATAATAGTTTTAACACCACTGTAAACATTTTAACCATTATTCCCTTGACGTTTAGCGATTTAAAATGTACTCTTCTTGTTTTTTGACAGCATGGAGTACAGCGGTCCGTTGGGCCACTCTCTGTCACCAGAGTCCACGGTGACCTCCCTACTGTCCAGTTCAGGTTACCTGAGGAGCAGCCTGCTGCCTCCTCAACACGACACCAGCTTCAGATACAAAGACAGAGTGGGTGGGATTACTTTCCACAGCAGAAATGGACAGAATGAGGAAATCTCCCTTTGTTATTTTATCTGTCTCTGGGTTCTGTTCTGGGTGTTATCAGGAGAGCTTCTCTCCTGACAAATGATGATGTTCTCTTTTTGATTGTGACAGAGTTTAAAATTGTTTCATTTTCCAGTAAAACACTGAGGAAAAACTGGTAAATTCAGAAAAAAATATGTGAATTTGTTTTAAAAGAAAAGAGTAAATTCATGTGAAGTTCATGAGGAAGTGTGTGAGAGGTGTATGAGAGATAACTCAAACATTTATGTGAGAGGGAAAACATTTTTAAAAAGTCTGAAATTTGTTGTTCTTTTCTTATCAAAAACTTTAGTGATGAGGATTTTAAAACAGGAAGCCTACACTACTGTCTGATTGCAGGAGTATGACTCGGCTTCGGCGGCTCTGGACGCTTACATCAAAGACTTTGAGAGGAGTCGTCAGAACCGCGACTCGTCATTGACTGGAAAGCTGGTTCTGCCACAGAACCTACCCTCCACTCCGTGCAGGCACAGAGTGGGCACGCTCAGAAACAAAGATGGTAGGTCCTGCTCAGGGTCAGGTATCTTATAACGTTGATATATCTTGGTGCTTTTTATGTCTTCTGTGGTTTTATGTTATCTGAGTGATTCATCTACATTGCATTTTTCTCTTTTTGTTTCAGTTCTTAGGGAGCGTTTGACCGAGAGAGAGCTAGACTTCCTGAACCTCCCCGTGAGCCCCCTCCATCACCGCGTTAACTGGGACAGACACTCCATGACAACAGATGAACTGCTGTCCGTCCCTTTCGACGGCTCGATGCCCGTCACCCACACCACCGCCTTCATCCAAGGTTTTTATACATGTCATACTCAACCTTTAAACTCTTAAACACGTGTTTGTACATTTTTTTTTAGTTTTCTTTGATCTGTATGATGTCAGTAAGAGGAGAGATCTGTGATTTAGTAGAGTCCAAGACTGAAAATGTGGAGCTGGAAGTAAATGCATCCCTCACCATTTTTCTCAGTCTGAAGTTTTTCAATGTGACAATCAAGAATCTGCTCTTATACCAGTTCATTAAAAACATCTACAATGTAGTCTTCATCCATGTCATTAAATCCACCACTTTTACCTAAAAAACATCCTGGCATCTGCCTTTAAACGCATCACTTCTGCAGCTCAGACTCTATAATCAACGTTAAATAATCCATAGATGATTCAGTAATAACAGAAGTGATGACTTTTGCCTCACTCCTCTCCTCTGCTGGTCCAGACCTCCTGTCCTGGCCTGCAGCCTCCCAGCCCTGCCCTGCAGCCTCCCAGCCCTGCCCCTCATCTACCTGTAGACTCCTCCACCATCACTCTCTTCCACCCACGACGTCCAGGAGCTCCAGGTTTGAACTGCTTCCTTTCTTGTTCAGATCGACCAGGCATATTTCCTGGTCGATCTGAGTTACAGGTTATTACTTTCCCCTCCTCCCTAGGTGCAGAGACAGGCCGAGGGCCGCCACGTTTAAACCAGGTGCTCACATCAGCAGTTTTAAGGTGACCCTCACTGCCTTTTCTGGATTATTCTGAGACTGTAGCAGTGTCATAAACACAGTTGCTTCCCCTTTTCAGAGATCAGAGCAGGCCCCGGTATCCTCGTCGCTCCACCTCCCTCACTGGTTCACCAGTAACAAGGCTGACTTGGACTGTTCGGGAATCACCAGTGTGCCCGACCTGAAGTACCCAGCCTGGCTCCAGGGGTGTGACCTCAGCGAGCCGCCTGCACAGTCAGATCTGTGGGATGACCACGGTAGCTTCCTCGACTACATATGCACAAACCTTCCAAGATGTCATAGTATTTCATCCTCATTTAACAGATTGTGATTATTAATGTTAAAGATAAATCTATTAATAGGTTATTCTTTATTATTTTATATTAAGCAGCCCATCAGTGTGTAGAGTCATAAATATGAGCTTTTCTTGGAGGTCAGTAAAACTGATCTAGTGAGGGGAAATGTTGAATTTGATATTGAGCTATTGTAAAGGACTGGGTGGGTGGAGTCTATCCCAGGGAAGTAATTTCACCATTAAACTATGACTATTTTCTGTTTATTTGAAAGGGTCATGTTTGTTTTTTCCAGACGTTCTTCCACTTGGAGCTCCCAGAACCAGAGCTCCATCCTGGGTAGCAGACCTGGAGAAAGATGAAGATCCTGACCAGACACCTCCAGAGGTGAGAGAAGCAGCTGCAGCGCAACTGTCAGTTGTATGGTCCTGCTGCTCTCATTGTTCATGAAGACTGTAGAGCTTCTGTGGAACTGTGCTTTCCTCTGGACTCTTTGTGTGTTAAAGAACGCCTTATGATGTGGTCAAGTGCTCTAAATAAACCACATTCTGTCACATGTGTGTCCCAAAGGCAGAAAAAGAGCTTCATTGGTCAGTTGATGAAGTAATAGGTTTTCTCTGTGTGTGCTTAGGTTGGCAGCCAGCAGGCGCTCAGAGACCTGAGGCTTCAGTTTGCTGAACAGATTTCTTTGCTCACTACAGAGAGGAAGAGCTCAGACGTTGTGATGAACATGTACCAAGGTAAAAACACAAGTGTTTGAGTATGTAATGTTAAAAATTCGAGGTGTAAACAAAATAGGTCCGGAATTGTTCTCTGTAAATCACCACAAACATAACTTTCAGATCTCTATTCGTGTGACTTTCAGAAAATATAAATTAAAGTTAAAGTACAGTTAAAGGTTTACTGCTTTGACGCACAAAAGAGACCCAGTGACCATCACAGAGGCAAAACAGGGTTCCTGCAGGTCATTAAAAAGTTTAAAATCATGTAAAGCAAAGAGTTAAAATGACTGGGCTTCTTTGCTTGGGCTGATGGATAGATGGACTAATAACAGACAATACTCAGCTCTGAAAAACAAACTAATCCTAGAGTCGTCAAAAAAAATACATTACATTAGATTATTGCACTGTTGAATATTGTTTAGTCATTCTTTACTCATTGATTGCATATCACGGAAGGCCATAATCACAATGACATCACTAACTGGTTTTGGATTCTGGATTCTGAAGGTGTTATTGCCTCAGATGCCAACATATTGTCTTTAGAGCCTGAAGTCACCACATTTCAGATATCAGCACTGTATGAGTGCATCACACACACTGACGGAGATGGCTGCTAATTAGTGCCAAGTAACACCCAAATACAATCCTTCACTCACCTTCACTAGACCCCAGTGTTCTTAGACAATCTGTTCATACAATTAACTGCACAGCAGCCAAATTAGATGCTCCAAAAGGCTCCAGCAGCACAAACAGGGTTCAGATGTCCAGTTCAGAGAACTGTTGGGGACTGACTCAATTCTGGAACTTGGGACTAAACAGAGATCTAAAACTAGCAGCTGTACAGAAAGTGGTCGAGAGGTACAAGAGAAGATCCTCTTGAACATGAGACTGGCCAAATTCAATTCATATAGTCTTATTTTCTTATTTTTCCCCTTTCAACCACACCTCCTATGACAACCTTTCACTCTTTTAAACTTTTCTCTTTTTTGTTGTTGTTTTTGTTTTTTGCTAAACTTGTTTCTGATGTGTGTTCCCACCTGTCAGACAACAGGATCGAGTCTCTGATCCAGAAGGCGGACCAGGTGTTAAACTCTCTGTCTCGGAGTTCTGGACAAGCAGAGAGTCCTGCAGATCCAGGTAAAACCGGGATTCATTCAAAGGAGCAGGAAGTCTTTTACACTGAATAACACTTATACCAAAGTTTTTGTTGTTTTTTTAAAGCACAGCTGTGTCTGGTTCTCGTTGTGACTGTTTAAGCAGACTTTAACTTATTACCAACACGCTGGAAATGAAGCAGGTATCCGATCAGTTCTTTGTTTCTGTTGTTGTCAGTGAGTCCTGTGAAAACTGAGGAGCTGCTGCACCATTCTCCCTCACACTGTCCTCTGTGAGTAAGACTCATTTACACTTCTGGTGTGTTATGATCTGCTGCAACTCCACACATACTCATATATGTGGTGGCATTTTAACCCTGCAGAGACTCAGCAGCAGGAGGCTGCACAGAGGAGCTGACTGACAGGGGAGCAGAGGTAGGTTTACTGTCATGTTCTACAATGTCAGCTAATTGTGTGATTTTCATTTATTCTCGTCTCCTGAGTGATGCCCAGATGTGAAACACATTAACCTTTCAGGTCAGTGGACAAGGCCTCCTACTGCAGTGAGCCTGTTTGACTCACTACAGTAGCTTTTCTTTGTATTCACATTAGACTGGCTGAATTTAAAGGCTTTTTAGGCAATATTTGTTTTTTCTTTTTAAACACAATAATTTACCTATTAAATATACATTTAGCACTGGGAGTCTTATAAAGTAAATTCTGAATTTCTGTTTTGGATGGGTTGTAAATATTTTTCGTCACATAACTATGAGAACTTATTCATATTCCATCATTGGCACAATTTGTGTCTCTAAATATGTGATTTTTTTTCTACCAAATTAAACTGTAATATTTCAAAAGTTGTGGCCCTTCTCATGTAAAAAGTAGTTGTGTTGATTGCTTCGGTTTTATTGTAATAACTTGAGCTAACTTGTGTAATTTTGTAATAAACAAGTATCACATCATCTGTATACAGTATTAGCTTGTGCTCATTGTGTCCCACTGTTATTCAGTAGATTCGCTGGTGTGATCATACATGTGTTGCAGAATGTTTGCGATAGCCTATTGGGTTTTTACAAACCAGATCAGCCCACGTTGTCAGGTTTTTTTTTCCTAAGGCTGAACAAATGAGTGCTATTCAACTCAGTTGAAGGCCTTCTCTACATCTACTGGCAAAACAGTTGTTTCTGAAGCTAGTGTTGTTTGTAATATCCCCCTCTTGTTTGTGCTCTCCCAGGATTTGAGTCATGAAAACAGCATCTGGAAGCAGCCTGGTCCGGTGGAGGCTCTGAAACAGATGCTGTTCAGACTGCAGGCTGTGGAGGCGGAGCTTCAGCGACAACAACAGCCACCAGCAGCTCTGACTCTCTCAGAGTGGCTGCTGACATCAGCAACACAGGTACAAGGAGCCAGGCAGGCTTGATACAGATCTTTAGAAAAAGTGGATAATAAAATGCAAATCTGTGTCTGAGTTTAACGTTTAAGGAAACAAGATTTAAATTATTAAAAGTCTGTTTGTGTTGCAGTGGTCTGGTGGTAACGCAGAGCTGCAGGAGCTGCAAGAGCTTCAGAGTTTTCCTGGTAGACCATCACTAGAGAGGTAACTGACTCCGATCAAGTTATTTATCCCTTTAGAAAGAATGTGGAGACTGGACTGATAACCTGTGCTTACAGTTTAAAGACAACTGCATCAAAGACACCACTTTTGCTTCAGGCAAAAATTAAAAGCATTATTTTACTCAAAACGTCACTAGAAACTATGTCAAGAAATCAAATGCCATCCTGTCTTGTAAGGCAAAGGGGGGTCCACACAGGAAGCAACTAGCAATGATGTGGCAGCCAGCAACTACAAACTCAGTGACATTTAGTAACTCATAGTGAGTATGGGCCGAATAACCACTGGTGATGCAAAGCAATACTACTACTAATGATAATAATAATAATAATAATAAATTAAAATGTATTTTTGAAAACTCCAAGATAAGTCCTTTTGTTCTACTTTCAGATTTTAGATAAAAGACAGAGTCAGCTTCTGGGTGTGAAGCCTGCTTTTTTCTGATGGCCAGCAGGGGGCAACATCTATGGCTGTTGAAACAAGTCAGAGTCTGTAGAAGTCTATGAGAAAGTGACCCAACATCTTACTTGACCTGTTACCTTAAGCTGGGCAAACACTGTGCGATTTTGCGTTATTCAGCTTCTGCTCAAACTGCACGACTGACTCGCAGGGGTTAGAAGTTCGTAGGTCATGTTGCAGGGTCTCACACTATACGGCCCGATGCTCTGATGCGACCTGAGTGTTCACACTGTGCGTCCATAATATGACGGTTATAATAGAAAATCTGTCGCTCACTCTCCCTCTCTGTCTTTCACTCACACAGACACTCACACCGCCACCGTCAACTTTGCTAAATTGCTAATGAAAAACATTGATCAGGCAGCTGTGATTGATCAGCAATGTCCATCCATATTTTCACGGTTGTTGTGGTCGTGATAATTTTGTGAGGCCACATCGAAAAGGCTCGGATGAGCTTGCCAAAGTTCTACAAGTTGTACCCCATCGCTTGTGTCCAGATCACACGCTGCACTGCTGTGCTACTCTGTCTTTTCACTTTCATTTCTGTGTTTGTGCGTGCGCAGTGTGAGAGGCTGCGGTGACACCCTCACGACGGCCGACAGGATTTCAAACAGGTTTGATTTTCTTACAACCAAGCGATTGATTATTTGGGAGCTGGTTGTGAGGTGTTAATCGCTTCTGTTACCCCACGTATACTACACGATGCATGACACACGATGAAGGTGAAACTCGGGCCGATCCCCAAAACGGTCGCACAACTGAAAAATCGTCTCAAAATGAGCCAAAAATCGCACCGTGTATGCCCAGCATTAGTAAACACTTTCACGATGAGTTTATGGTCTCTGTTGCTAGTTTAAAGTCTTACTGAGTCAAATGTGATTATTAGGGCTGTGTGATATGACCAAAATCTCATATCCCGATATAAGACATCTATCATCCCGATAATGATATAAATCACAAAAATGTAAAATTTTCTGTAAATTCTGTGAATCTCGGGCAGCTCGACTTGCATGAAGTGTTTTCAGCTGGGCGTCATGTACCTGGAGTTATGACTTTTAGCCGATGCATGAATCTATACATTTTTAGACATAAGTTGTAACGGCCGCCGTTTTCTTTGTGAATATTTATTACATGCTGCGGGGAAAAGCCTGTTCTAACGTTTGAGTCTAAGGTTTATTTTTTAGCACCTAACGCCTCTTTTTTGCTTCTCATCCGTAAACACTCCATACTCTTTCACGGGATTTAGTTTATTTTGAAAAGTCTCAACAGGATCTTGAGCTTTATTGTGAAAGGTTAATATGCAAAACAAACAAGCGGACGGCGGAGCCACGCCATTGTTTTACCGTCGTGGTTGCTAACGACAACGTGTAAAAACAGTCGCTTGTCCGTAGTGTGGTTATATTAAATATAAGGGAAAGAGAGAACTTTAACAAATTAATATAACCACTACAATGACCATCAAAACGATGAAAAAATATTGCTGTAAACATTATATTTTGCCGCAATATGAAACGATAGACGTTTTTATATCGTCACCCGATATATATCGTTATATCGAACAGCCCTAGTGATTATTACATTTGAAGTAAAAGTCCTCATCCTAAAGAGTCCTCATCCATGGAGAACACACCTGCACTTTCATTCCCATAGGGTCTCCTCTTCCTCATCCTCTTCTTCTAAGCCCAATAGTTCAAAAACAAGATTTCAAAAACTTGTGTGACATTAAACGCATCTTCATCCACCACCACAGTATGTACATCAGTTTGACTCCAGTTTAGGGTGAGTAAAGCATGCATGTGTTTCCTCCTCAGAGCTCTGCATCATCTGAACCGCCTGAAGATGCTGGTGGAAGAACCCAGACAGAAACACAGAGCGACAGAGGAAGAGAAGGACGACGACGAGGGGCGCTACTCGTCCTCATCTGTTGACAGACTGGTCTGTTCTCAGCAGGAACCCTCCAGAAACTGAACATTCAAAGGAAGCTCGCTGTGCCAAAAGCCTCAATAGTATCTGCACTGTGTTTGTGTATTTTTTATAAGAAAGTGCAATTTTTTAAACACTAATACAACTCAGTTTAAACTATACCCTAAACCTTTAGAGTCAGGAAGTTTCCTGGACTGTTCTCTTTCTCAGACTCTGAGGAAGAGTCAGAACACAGCGATAATTTAAAAGAAGAGAAGAAAACGTGAAGGACAGACTCCGAGACGAGAAAAACATGCCACATCTTTTATATTTTGAATGTGTCTCAGTGATTTGTGGATGCAACAGTATGGATGGATGGGCTTGATGCTTGTTGGTGCACAGACCGTATTGTATTGATGGGTTTCATTCTGTTTGTAGACAGACTGTTGGTGCCATAAAGATTTACACACACTCATTCCTGTTGAAAATGAAGAGGTTACCGGGCAGTGTTCAGCCAGAGGGAAGAAAGATCATCAGTGCTGTTGTCAGTGATAGCTTTTCAGTTCCTTGCAGGTAAAACTACAATAAATTGCCTTCACTGTAGAAAAGATGTACATGTGGAAGCACAACGTGTACTACTGTGACAATCCAGTCCAATTTTCTGAATTTCTGAAGACTCAAGACTCGTGGATTGAAAATTGAAGTATTGAGCCATGGGTTGGGGGAACCAGGGTGTTCAGATGTCTATCTTTATCTGGGACTGCACAGCATTTTTTATCAGGGAACGTTAAAAGTCACCAAAATTAACAACCTTTGCTGATTTTGTCGAATATCATAGAAACTAACAAAAAAAGAAGCAGAAAGATTTGAAGAAATGGTTTTTGTCTCTTTTGCTTGAGTTGTTGTTTTTTTTGTTTTGTTTTTTTTGCAGAGGGGGGAAAAAGTTTGTGACACGGTAAATGTGTGTCGTAACTAAATAAAAATTACAATTGTCAGATATGGCTTTAAAAAAAAGGATGCCAATTTGTAGATCCACCCAAATGGAAACCCAAAAACTGTTAGCAGACAGAAGAAGAGCTGGGAAAAAAAAGCATAAATGAAGACTGTCACATGAGACCATGAGACTTACTCTCTCTATATATATACATGCTAAATGATACTCACTCAGAGTTGTTCTTCATACATCTTCAGGTTCAGGTTACCATAAGTAGATTTGTTCTGCAGCTGTGAGTCAGGGATGATCATTTAGACAATTATAATTTTTCAACTAAAGGATGAAACCATCAGGAAAGACGCAAAGGTCAGAGCAGGAGTAAGGCAATTTTCCCATGGACTAACAATCAGACTTTATTTATTGATCAGAGGAGTTGCCCCCTGCTGGGTCATTAGAAAGAATGCAGGTTCATAGTACTGCATCAGTTTCACTTTTCAAACATCAAAGACATGAAACCAGATGGTGTTTCCTCCTCCTCCATCCTCAGGATGACAGGACTCATACTAGCACAGAGGAACTTTAACCCTCTGATGCAGGAAGTATTGTTATTCACCTCCGGGTGAAGAAGACACTTGATGTTAAATGTTTAATGTGTGCTTCTAGCTGCTTGGCTTGGCTTTGCACAGCTCTCATTAAACATGTTTTGGTTTACGACCTCCATGGTGTCACTTCTTTAATTAATACAACTAAAAGTTCACGTCAATCTCAGATATCGATCACTACTCAATCAGAAATCTTATGTTACGACCAGATGTTAATCCTCCCATCACTCCCTGCCGAGATCACAGTCTCCCCCTTGTGGTCAAAGGTCACACTCTGCACACTGTCCCTGTGGCCCTCCAAGCTGCTCACACTGCCAGAGTCTACCTCCACCAGTTTCACCAAACCGTCGCTGCTGGCAACCGCCAGCATCTTCCCTGAGTGGTTGAACGCCACTTGGTTGGCACTAAGCGGCCCGGTGTCTCCAGCGGCCATCGGCGATGTGGGTTTTCTCGTGTCCCACGTGTTGACGATGCCGGAAGAGTCACAGGAGGCCACCATGCTGGTCGCTGAGCTGAAGGCAGCATGGTTGCAGGGGTGATAATGTCCGAGAAAGGTGGTGGTGCAGACACCTAGCCTGGCATCCCACAGGGCGATGGTTTTGTCAGCGGAGCAGGTGAGGAGGAGGTTGGAGGAAGATAGGAAGCAGACGCTGTTGACGGAGGCGGTGTGTTGGCGCAGTGTGAGGCGACAGCGCTGGCTGTTCAGGTCCCACAGCTTGGCGGTTCTGTCAGCGGAGCAGGAGGCCAGGAAGTGACCACATGAGTGAAAGGAGCATGCCCAGGTGGGCTGGGCATGGCCAGAGAGCATCAGTACACAGCAGCCACGAGAGAAGTCCCAGAGCCGCACCTGCAGGAAGAAGTACACATCTGTAACCAATGAGGTGGGTTTATTCTGTGTTGTCATCAGGACCAACTTACTGTCGTGTCTCCGCTGGTTGTCGCTAATTTTGATCCATCAGGGTGAAAGCTACAACCGGACAGCCAATCAGAGTGACCCTCACCGGTCAGCAGCATCTCACCCACCTGGCAACACAGTAAGTGACATCACACGTCAGTGCATCATCCAATCAGAGTGACCCTCACATGTCACCTCCCCACCTCCTCTTAGAGCTTTCACCTCCTCTCACCTTTTCTCTATCTTCTGGGAGAACCCACAATCTCCAGGTGCTGTCGTCACTGGCCGAGACAAGGATCAGTTTTCTTGGATGCAGGTCGATGCAGCTGACTGGCTGCTGATGCGCTCTTATAGAGCATGCGAGGCTGAAAGATGCGAAGCTTTTCCCTGTGTGAGAGTTCATTTGTTCCAGGTAGGCCCTTGGGAGCCCACTGCAGGGGGGGAACTCCGAGTCCTTCAGGTGTGCAGTGGTCTTTGCTGGTGGTTTCTCCTTCCTCCTCTCCTCCTTCACCTGCGCTGGTGTAGGGTCTGTGCTGCTTTGCAGTCTCTCTCTGTGGAAGCTGAGGAGCATCTTCTGCCTGACAGCTGTTTGGTATTTCTCCTCCAGCTGCCTGAGCACGGGGTCGTACGACTGCAGATGTTTCTTCAGTTTTTTGAAGTCCTCTGTGAGCCTCCTTTTGTCCTCGGAGACTCGCTGGTGCTGCAGCCGGTGAAAGTCCCGCTCCCTCTGTATCCTCACCAGGCTCGCTCCTGCACCCAGCACCTCCTCCCTGAGCAGCTCCGTCTCTGCGCGCACCGCCTCAAGCTCGCTCTGGAGGAGGCGTCGGTGTGTGAGAGCATCGGGGATGAAGTAGACCCCCGGGGCCGCCGTGGCTACGGTCTTCAGGGTGTCTGTGAGGCGCCTGAGCGCCGAGCCGTACCACTCCACCTCGAAGCGGCTCAGAGTCCGCGTCAGGCCGGCTCTGCGCAAGAAGTTCCTCAGGAAGTCGTCCACTGCCTCGGGGATGTTAGACAGAGTTTGCGCTTGTGGCGGTTCAGAATTTCTCTTGGGAGTTGCTGAGGAGGAGAGAGCCTCCTCAGACTTCTCCTCCTCTTCGTCCTCCTCAGCACTGCTCCTCTCCTCCACTTCCTCCGCTCCTCGTCTTCTGTCTGACATTTTCTCCCCTTCGCCTCGGAGCTTATTGTTTACGCGTTGCTATGGTATTAGCTCTGCGTTGCTTAGCGTGTTACCACGGTAACCGCGTGACCCCCTGCGTATGCGTTTGTTTAATAGGTTTTGTGGTTATTAAAATGCATACATATTTTACATTTTAAATGTTTTTAATTATTTGTTTTCATGCTTTCGTTTTTATTTCCTGTTTTTCCTTCAAGTGTTCGCTCTCTCTCTCTCTCTCTCTGTCTCTCTATCTATCTATCTATAATTTTTTAAATATATATATTTTTAAATATTGTAAAATATTGATTATACAAATATTACTCTATCATCATAACAAATATTACTCTCTCATCATAATGGTGTACATTTAAGAGGAAAAAAAATGTAACTTACAGAGGTTATAAAGAAAAAGTCCTTTGTCTAAATTTTCACTTTAAAGTCATACGTTTGTAGTAATTTTCGGATATTAAAGACACATATATACAAGACGAAATAACTGTGATTTTATTTTTCAGTTGCTTTTAACACTTTTAACAGCTGTCTTTTTACTCCAGCACGTACACCAATGCTAGTTCACTTTTAACTACTAGAAGGGGTGACATTTAGAGAGGAAAACACACACAAAAATGCTACACTCTTTGTAACATTTTTGCAGGTAACAGCTGGTATATCCGGCACAGGTGTATTGAGACGTGCTGACCGATAGAGGGCGCGCAGGTCGCGCAGTGTGCGGCTGCGTTATACGTTAGCTCATCACATGACTGTCAGGAGGAAAACTAGAGCAGGAAGAGAGTTTTCTTTCTCTTTGTTGTTGTAAACATTTAATTTTCACAATAAGACGGAAGAGCAGTTTTGTGCTCTGAAGATTCATGGATCTAAAAAAGCGCAATTCTGTTTCTGGGTGGTGACGGTTCACTTTCATGGTGCTGAAACCAAAAAAAAAACCAAGCCAAACTTCGCCTTAAATTTGCTTCATTTAAAATAATCTGGAATATCCTCCGAGGTACGTAAATGTTAAGACGTGATTTTATGATTTATTATGTTATAGCATAATGAATGTTAATTCTGCCTGCATTTGGCCTGTTTAATGTGAGAGATTTTGTGTAATAGTGATTGTAACGTGTTCCAGTCGATTGTTCTGGTGGCACACTTGATGCTAAAATGAAGCTAACTGCAGTTCCTGTGTCTCTTCAGATTTACAATAATACATTTTCTGAAATCAGTCAATGTTGACATCGTTTGATCTTTGCTGGGATGGATTGTGAATCTGAGTTTAACCTTACATTTGCCGTGTGTACCAATTAAAGAGATTTTCTGGCCGAAGTGTTTTTAGCAACAAAAAGCGGTGGAGGACATCCAAATAAAACCGTTACATTTACAAAAATGATACTTTATATTCTGCTTCAGACTTTTAAGGATCTAAAGTACACTTTCTTTTTTTCTTTTTTGTAACTATCAACGTCCCGCTGTGGATGCATAACGGTGATCTAATGTTTTAAGTTAGCGGTCAGTGCATGAAGAGGAAGTGTTTTAGGGGAATTATTGCTAATGGAGTGAACGCTACTAAAGTTTAAAAAGAAATTGAGCAATATTACCTCTTACCTTCTTCATCCTTTAGTTGAGAAAAATGACATTAAGTGGGTTAGATTGTCATGTTAATATTGTGATGTCAGTGTTTTGAAGTCTGTTAAATAATCGCTGACATACAGTAACTAAATACATTTACTCAAGTAGCTCTGCCTGTTTCACAGCTCAAAATAATCCTTTTTTAATTTTACTGTCTACAGTTTCATGTCACTTGTCTCAAACAACCTGCTTTAGCTCCTCCTACTTTAAGCCACCTTTCTTCTGATTGGCTGTCTTCTGTAAACAGAAATTCTGTGGCGAGATGACTAGAAATAAGGAAAATAGGTCCACTTAATCTACTAAAATGTGTAGGAACTTTATACTGAGTAGCGGTGAAAAAGAGAACATTCTGTCTGCTTAAAATAATGTGTGGAAACTTTAAGGTGGTCTGAATCCTTTCTTCATCTACCTTATTTCTAAACATTTTCATGCAGTGATGTTTATAGATTTTTATTCTGAAGAAAATGTATCCGCACACTTAGTAACCTCAGTATTAGCAGAGGTTGTAAACTAATGTACCAAAAATAGCCCCCTCCAGACCCCCCCCTCCAAAAAAAAAAAAAAAATCCCTGTGCAGGTGCATGATCAGTTTCCTGGCTGGCTGGCAGGCCACAAATGGTTCCTTCCTCTCACCCTCAGCACTGGAGCTCCATAAAATTAAGGAGAGCAACTTTGAGCTGAACTCAGGAAACCAAGGGGACCATGAAAAAACAGCAGAGTATTATTCTACCCTCTCAGTATAAATCGGGCCTAGGTAGAGAAGGTGGATAACTTCAAGTAACACCCTGCTGAAGAAATCCCATCAAGGCTTCTACAACCTCAGGCGATTAAAGTACTTCAAACTCCTGCTCAGGGCGCTCAGGAATCTCTGCACTTCTGAGAAGGGTGCATCATTCCCTGGGCATGACCACTTATCCATCAGGAGAGTAGTTGATTCAGCTGAGAGAAGAGGATGTGTACTTCAGATGATGCAGATCTAGAGCCGAGAGGATCGCGGGAGATTCTTCCAGCCACCCTAACAGCTGACTGCCATTGGGGAGACACTACTGTGTGCTGTTTATGTGCTGCCAGCACAGAAACAATATGGAGAAGCTTTGATCTTCATGCCATCAGACTGCTAAATGAGACTGCAGCTTAAGCCCACACCACCCACTACCCACACATTACTCAGCTACCCAGTGAGATCAATGGTTTGAATGTCTGTCAGCTAATATTAAAAGAAAAAGTTGATTGGAATTCTTGTGTTTATGTCTTCTTCTTTATTTGTGTACAGCCAGAGTGCTGGATATTATACTTGTATAAATGTGTATGTAAGAAATAATATTAAAACCTGAAGTTAAATGTCTCTGTCTTTAAATTTTCAAAGAACCAAATGACTACAGTAGACACAAACTGAATAATCATAATAAACGCTGACTTGTTCCCTGTAGGGTCAGAGGTCACCATGGGCTCTGCAGTAGAAAGGACAGATGAGCATGTGAGGGAGTATCTGATCTACCGTGGCTTCACCAACACGCTGAAACATCTGGACAACGACATAAAAGCCGACAAGGAGAAAGGCTTCAGGGTATGGCTGGCAGAAACGTTGTTGGATGTATTTCTGTTTCCTCACAGCCTCACAGTAAAATAGTCACATCATCTGGAAGTTGGAGAAAGGAGCTAGCAATGGTGTGAAGGGTTAACGAAAAAAGCTGCTATTTCAGGTTTTTGAAGAAGTTTCTTCTTTCAGCAGAAAAAAGACACTGAATAACTTTTCATTATTTTTGTGCTGTGCAGGTGGATAAAATCATCGATCAGCTGCAGCAGTTTGTCCAGAGCTTTGACCTGGCTGGTCTGAAGGAATACTGGCTCTACCTGGATAAACGTCTGTTCAGCAGACTCGAGGATGTTTACAGATCCACCGTCAACAAGCTGAGGATCAGCCTGTACAGATACTACATCATCAACACCGTGCAGGTATCACCTCGTGGAGAAATCAGACATCCTGCTGCGTGTTTCTGAAACAAAGATTTAAAAATCTATCTCGTCCTTCCAGAAAGGAAACCTGGAGAAGACTCAGGAGTTTTTCCAGAAGCAGGCGTCAGAGCTGCAGGGTCAGGCTGAGTGGCGTGATTGGTTCATCCTGCCATTCATCTCCTCCCCTGAGCAGAACCCCGCCTTCTGTCAGTACTTCTCCCGCCAGTGGTCTGACACCTTCCTGGTTTCACTGCATAACTTCCTGTCGGTGCTCTTCCAGTGTATGCATATCCTTGAGTTTGAAACACACAGCCAGCCATAATATTCAACATGCTCTGACAATTTAGAGGCGGCCACACTGATCTGCTGGAATTCAGTTTTCAGTCCTTAACTTGTTTCCCACCTCAGCCTGTCCTCCTCAGCTTCGATGCTGAAGTCCAGAAGATGACCTGCCTGATGGAGGAGAACGAACAGCTCCGTCAGCTGGTGAGAGAGTGCATTTCATTTTAAATTAAATCAATTTTGCATGAATAATGCAAATGTAGATTTGTTCAAAAAAGCTACAACTGATCCCGTCGTTTACTTTTAATCACCCGTCATGTAAATTAAGTCTCATTATTTAGCTTAAAAATTAATTTCAATGGGTTTCCAAAAGTTCTGTTTACTAATTAAAATCAAATCAAATCCTATTAATTCTCACTGTATTAATCCCATGATTTGGCCACCACTCCGTGCCACTTTATTAGGTACACCGTACTCCATTGAACCCCCTTTTGCCTTCAGAATCACTTAAATTCTTCATGGAATATTTGACAAATGTCCTCTGTTAGGTGGATATCAAGTGACTGTGGAGGCCATTTAGTATAGTGAACTCATTGTCCCGTTAAAGAAATCAGTTTGAGATGATTTGAACTTTGGAACATATCAAATTGTCCCAAAAACATCCATTGTAAAATGTTACATTGTGCTTGCGGAAATGGTTGACAGCAATGCTCAGGTAGGCTGTGGCATTTAGTTGTTACTCATTGGGCCAAAAGTGTGCCTAGAAAATAAATTCCACACCTTCCTATCAGCTTGAAGTAGCTGAGGCACTGACCTCAGCAAGACATTTCGATTGAGAAAAGCCACTCAGAGGATATTTTCTACTCTTCATCCCATTCTCTGTAAACCCTAGAGATAGAGGTTGCGTGGGAAAATCGCAGTAGATCAACCTGGCACCACCAACCACGCCACATTCAGAGTCAGTTAAATCCCATTTGTTCCTGATTCTGATGCTTTGTTTGAACTTCTGCCGGTCGTCTTGACCGTGTCTACGTGCTTAATTGCACTGAGTCGCTGCCATGTGATTGGTTGATTCCATTTTTGAACTAACAAAAAGTTGGACACTAGTACTTAAAAACATAGACTAAGTGTAAAAGTTTTTTCATGAAACAAAGTTTTAAAATGTGATGTGCTCCATGCTGAGCTGTAGTCAGGGTAGACGTTACGTCTGACCTGTCTGCTGTATCTTCGCCAGCTGTTCGCCCTGCAGACGGAGAGCCGGGATCAGAGGGATAGAGATGAGATGATCCACCACAAGCTGCCGACATACGTCCAGAACATGGACCGACTGGGAGACACTGAGCTGTGAGAGACTAACATCACTGTCTTTACTGATGACTAACCACAGCAAAGATGGCTGCCATTCTGTCCATTTTTAAACACTGCCAACATCATGATGTTTTTAACCATCAATAGTCAGCTCATTTCTAAAATGAATGCCATGCTTTACAAATTACAAAGTATTTTTATGGAAAAACTGGCGTATTGTTCTTGTATTTATCACTTTGAAACTCTTAATGTGTTTTGTGCTGTGAGTTGCAGATGGCAGCCATCTTAAACCTTAAAATATTAATCAAGATTTTTATCCATTGCAGCTTTGTGGTTTCGTTTGTTTTTATTTTGTTTTCTTAAGTTACATTTTAACACAAAGCACAGAACGAACATGGACTGATGTTAGCATGGTTCAGGCCTAAATGAGAACTAAGGTTGTTGCACTTTTTGTGACAGTATTTATTTAATAAATGACGTAACCTCATATCTTCATATTCAGGCACTTTAAATCAAACAAAACTGAGTTATTTTATATTTATTCATATAAAAAAACTATTTAAAACCATATTTTAGCTAACGTATTGTTGCCAAAAATGCCAAAATATTTATGCTGTTGCAGTATTTAAACTGTGTGCTGTAATGCGGTTGATGTTTCACAATAAACAATTCACCTGATGAATTGTTCCATTGAGCCATTTTTATTTATTTATTTTTGTTAAACTTCCAGGCGATCGATAGACCGGGCCAGCAAATACAGTTCCCCAATAAACTTTAAAATACTCTAAAAAAATAAATGTGATTGACAGAAGTATCTTTTAAGAAGTTAGTTAAAGCTCCTCATCTGGATCGTTGAGGTGGCTTGAATGGATGTGGGACCCGATCTGAAATGGACCCAGAAAAAACCCAAACTCAACACACTTTTTTTTTTTTAATGGATGCTAAGGGATTAGTTGGCTGATGATGGCTGATGATAAGGCAACCTAACTTTTGCAGTAAGTGTTCTTAGACTTGTCAATTACACATTCATTATTTCCTCTTCAAATGAATAATTCAATGCATGATGGTGATAAACCACACCCACCAAGTATTGTACACAAAAATGGTCTTGACAACAAACACATGGTGACCCATTTGGTTCTGAAGTGGACTGAAGAAGACCTCTAACAAGAAGCCCTTGGATCCATTCATTTTCTTCTGCTTATCCAGTTCAGGGTCGTGGCTGTGCTAAAGCCTGTCCCAGCTGCCATAGTGCCATAGGGCAAGAGGTGGGGTTAACTCTAGAAAGGCAGCCAGACTGTCCCAGGACCAACACAGAGAGACGGACAACAATTCATACTCACATTCATACCTAAGGTTTTTGCATTACCAATTAACCTAATTCCATGCATGTTTTTGGACTCCAGGAGGAAGCCAGAATTCCTGGAGAAAACCCACGCAGATACTGGAAGAACATATAAACTCCGCACAGAAAGCCTGCAACCAGATGGTGGATTTGAACCCAGGGCGTTCTTGCTGTGAGGCAGCAGTGCTAACCGGTGAAGCAAAATCCTTGTGGTTCTGAAGTGGGTTTATGAAGACTTTTACCAGGGAGCACTGACTTGATTTCCTACTTTTTTGGAGTAACTAAAATACAGTAGACCCAAAAAGATCTTGACCAGAGATCACTGATAACAAAGCCACGATACCCCACTTGATTCTGAGTAACTGAGAAGCCTGGGGACCAATAAAGATCTCTACCAGGAAGTAAAGGAGCCCTGGCAACAAAGACTATTTCTCCCACCTATTCACAGGAAGAAGCAACACATCTTTGGCTGAGGATCTCAGACTGCACATAGGTTTTTGGGCCAACACCCCCCCCCTCCTCAAAAAAAGCTACTTTCGTCTGTGCCCTTGTCACAAGAGGTCACCACAGCTCTGCATCTTTGATTTGGCAGAGTTTTATGTTGGATTCCCTTACTGAAACAACCCCAAAGGGGATTTGTGTCTCAATACAGTAAAATCTCAAGCACGGTTATGAAGAAAAAATCTTCAAAATTGAAAAACCAACTGGTAAGCATAGTAGTCAGGGTAGAAAAAAATAAGTTTTTTAGGCAGTCAAAAGTCTAACCTTATTTTTTACTTACTGAAAATATACAAGTTTTAATGACCTAAGTATCTTTGATAGTGATTGGTCCATTTATAGAGGTCTCTGTTGGAAGGTCATAGCAAGACTGGACAGAAATGGCCTGTCACACCTTGGTTTTGATATTGTGCAAACAGTGTTGTTGCTTCATAGTGAGAACTGCTCTATAAGTCCAATAAACAGCAACCGGCGAACCAGCAGCACGGTCATTGAAACCCCACGAACTATTGATGCTCATGGGGTCGAAAGGCTTGCTGGCAAAGAGCTACAAATCATTGAAGACCTTGATGCTACTTTTTGTCAGAAAGTGTCAGAACACACATAGTACAGCTCTACTTGTTGCAAATGGACGTGTATAGCTGTAGACCAGTCAGTTTACACATGTGGACACCTGTCCACCAACGAATGTTCACCCAACTGGACAAGTGAGCAGCGCAAAAGGATAAATGCCAGATGCATGTTCATCATGTGCTTACAAAGGAAGAGATGGCAATTATGTGATCAAGACAAGTCGGCATAGCCAGTATATCTTGGGTTCTGGTGTTTATTGTGCTCACTTTAACTAACTATCCAAAAATTGTCGCAAAACTCATACCCTTTCATGGCAATGGCATTTGCTGATAGCTGTGGTCTCTTTGCTTGGATTCAGTGTAGTAGTATGCTGTTTTAAAACTTCCTTTCTTTTTTTCTCTTTGTAGGGACTTAGTGACGAGCCAGCGAGCTGTCAGCACTGCCACCACCCCTACCAGAAACTTCTTCTCAACATTCCTACCACAAGGCAGACGTACCCCAGGGAAACCAATGCAAGCCATCTCTGGGTCCTCACCAAGCCAGGCAGCAATGGGCAGGAAGGACCCACTGAGTAATCAGGTGAGCACAAGGAATTGCCAAATTCACAGATTTAAAAAAGACCTTGACTCACAGACTGGATGGTTGTTTATTTAGCAAAATTGGGTTTTTTGCAACTAGTGAGTCAGAGACAGGTCATCTTATGTTCAAAAGCTGATGATTGTATATGGAAAGTGAAAGACCCTTTACTTTAGAAATTTGGTACTTGGGACAGTATACCTTCTTCTGAGTTACCATCTCATCAGGAAGATGATAAAGACTAACAAACCCTAATAAAGAAATGTCTCCAACTAGTTGGACTTTGATGCTAGTTTCTAATGTTGCCCTAGCAGTCTACATAGTCAAATGTATGGGGTATCTGGTTGTTGTTATGGGCTATTTGGCAACAAGTACAACTGTTGTAAGACCTTGGATTGTATTGTCAGTAACAAGTCAGACTTGTTCCTGTTGGAACTTAGTTGGGGAGATCTGTTATGTGAGGTGTGTCGGGCATGTGCAACCAGAAGGAGACTCCCAACACAGATCCAGGACACACCAGAGAGGTCAAGTCTTTTAATTGGCTTGGGAAGATACAAAAAAGCTGAAGTCAGGAGTAAGGGAGGCCTAGGCATCTTTGCTTATACTACCAATGTGATCTGGACCCAGATTAGTGATAGAAAATGGATAGGAAATGGCAAAGATTCATGATGTACAATGGGCGGTAACCAACCTGTCCAATAAGAGATGTCTGTTAAGGACTCTGCAGCAGACTAAACTTCACACTGATTCAGGATCGAGGCTTGATTGGGTTCATTGGGTGCGTCCATTAGTATAATAAATATTGGGTAATGAATTTGATATTTTAATTATTTTCTACCACAAAGTTTGAAAATCATTCCCTCAGAGAGTAATAGCAAGCTGCACTGGTGTTCCAGTTTTCTACATTTACGGTTGTAATCATTTCCATCTTTTTTAGCCTGTGAAATCTAAAGAAGCAGGCCAAGTTAAGGAGGTGAAGCCAGCATCTACCCAGTCATCAACCAGTGAACCAGTGAGCTCCCAGTCCCAGCTGTCTACAAACCAGTCAGGGAACCAGAATTCGAGACACAAAAGAATCCAGGATCATGAGAAGGAGAGGAAGGAGCTTTTCTCCAAACCACCACCGCAGGTATAGTTGCATCCTTTAGATATGCAACAAATGCGATGCCCTTAGTCTTACCTTACCTGTGGAGGTAAAGGTCAGCTATGTTCAAACAGTTTTGCGAGTGGTCAACCTGCACTTTGAATTAGTATGCCGGAAGACAATAATCTTTTGGTCTGGTGAGCCCTTTCATGTGTTATCTTCAGACATCAGAGAAGAAAGGGGAGCTGGGGGAGGTGGAGCCTCCCATGGAGTCCTCAAGTGAACCTACCGATTCCTCAAACAGCAGAAGCTGCGGTGCAAGCCAAGAGGAACCTCCCTTCATTAAACTCAGCCAGGAGGAGTACGGAGAACACCACTCATCCATCATGCACTGCAGGTCTGTCTGTAACATTTTCACAATTCACCCACTTTAAGGATAAAAACAAAAACTCAGCCTTAATCAGTCTTTTTTTTTTCTTTCTGTTGCCCTTCGCTTGTTTTCAAGGGTTGACTGTTCTGGTCGCCGTGTCGCTAGCTTGGATGTTGACGGAGTCATCAAGGTAAACCTGCATTTCATAGTCTTCAAGCTACGGTATTCTAACGGCATATACTGACAGAAAAACTCATGAAAGACTTCTTCCTCTGCCCCTCCTACTCCGTCAGGTGTGGTCTTTCAACCCCATCATGCAGACCAAAGCCACCATCATGTCCAAATCTCCTCTAATGTCTCTGGAGTGGGCCACCAAACCAGACCGACTGGTAGCAGTGTTTACTTTCAGATACATTGATTTTATAAATATTCTGATAAGGTAACATTTTACCATGCACTAGGTCACCAATGATCCACCTAAGACTAGGGTTAGGATTTCGTTACTTGTTTTCAGACAGTTGTCTCTAGTGCAATGCAT
The DNA here is from genome assembly GCF_051167445.1 of Perissodus microlepis. Taxonomy (NCBI): domain Eukaryota; kingdom Metazoa; phylum Chordata; class Actinopteri; order Cichliformes; family Cichlidae; genus Perissodus; species Perissodus microlepis. The sequence goes on along the minus strand of NC_140467.1, from coordinate 29,558,020 downwards.
ACAGAACAATTGCACTGCCAAAATTAATTTACAAGACTTAATTTGAAAGGTAAAATCTCTTAGTTCCTTGATATTTGCCTATTTAGCACTAGTTAAAACAAAAACCCAACCCTAAGCCTAAACCCCAAGGTTGCTTGTGACCTAGTTGATACACCAAACACATCTGTCCAACAGTAAAATGTGTGTTTGCATGTGTGTGTGATCAGTTGTTATTAGGCAGCGGCGTTGGCACAGTACGGTTGTACGATACGGAAGCCAAGAAGAATCTCTATGAGATGAACATCGACGAGGCTCATCCACGGTAAACCTGCATCCTGGAGCTCCTCACTAACATAATTAGGACCAATTTCTGCCTCTTTGTTGGCTTTGTATTGCATGAAAGTGCCTCCTTGCTGAGACAAAAAAAGTGTCTAAAAGCTGCAGCTCAGGAACTCAGAGGTTTTTATGGAGCGCTAAACTGAAAATCTGATCCAAATGTGGTTATGTTTCAGTATCAGTAATGTTGTTATGTGCCAAAATTAATGTCAACCCATCCGATAGTGATGGAGCTAAAATGGGCGGTGCTCTTTTATTTTATTGCATTATAATTTGACCAAATTGAATGGAACTACGTCCATAAACTAGATTTACTGTGTCTTCAACAGTCGAGGTCATCTCCATATGAGAATGTATTTTTCTGCCTTTCAGTATCTTGTCTTTAGCCTGCAGCCCCAGCGGTTCATCATTCGTCTGTTCAGCTGCAGCTCACAGTCGATCTGGAAGTGGCGAGTCTGCTCCTCGACTTCCCATAACGGTGTCTGGTCAGCTGCTGCTATGGGACACCAAGACTGTCAAACAGCAGGTGGTTAACTGATCATTTAGCTAATATGTCTGCACATCAGTCCAAGACCAGGAACAGAAACCACTGGGTTTAAAGAATGTGTATTTAAAACCCCAGCTGTAGCAGAAAACTGGAGCAATATAAACTCCAACTGCACAGACTGAGTCAAGGCGTCCAGTTCAGGTAGCTGACGTGAAGCCTCAGGGAGCTAGCAGCTCAGAGGGCAACCATGTGTCAATCAAAGTGGCCACACCCTTAATTTTATGCTGCAATGGGGGTCAAAATGGTTTATGTATAAACACATTCATAAACAGTAGTGTTATGACCTTTAGAGGGCAAAACTGCTTTTTAGCAGGCTGTAAATGTATTTATTTCTCCTGTAAAGCTGGACGTTTTACGCCGAATAAGTCTATGGCAGGGGTGGCAAACTCCAGGCCTCGAGAGCCGGTGTCCTGCAGGTTTTAGATGTGTCCTTGATCCATCTGATCCAGCTGATTTAAATTGCTAAATTACCTCCCCAACATTTCTTGAAGTTTTCCAGAAGCCCGGTAATTAACTAATCATTTGATTCAGGTGTGTTGACCCAGGGTGTTATCTAAAACCTGCGGGACATTGGCTCTCGAGGCCTGGAGTTTGCCACCCCTGGTCTATGGGACTGATTCACTGCTAGAGTGAGCCTCCAGTGGGCATGATTAGAGCTGCAGTTTTTGGCACTTCAGCCCTATAGGTGCTGCTTAAACTGTGTTTGCACATTTTAAACAGGCTACCTGACTGCTCTAGCAAACCTGAAACCTGTTTCCAAGAAAGGTTTGGGTATTAACTCAACTTTTCCTCTGTTATGTGCCTGACTGTGAGCTCCAATTCAGTTGCCTGACAGTTTCAGTTAAACTAGTTAAACTGCTCTTTTTATTTCCTGCCTGTAGCATAATCAAAGTTCTGACTTTCTGTCTTTCAGCTCCAGTTCTCTTTGGAGCCAGAACCAGTAGCCATAAACTGCACAGCCTTCAATCACAATGGAAACCTGCTGGTGACTGGAGCCGCTGACGGAGTCATCAGACTGTTTGGTCTGCGTTCATACTCGATTCATCCAAAGATTATTTTCAAAGAGGATTAATCTGTGGCCTCTTTGCTGTCACTTACCAAAACCCAAGTAAGTTAAATACATTTCTGTCCTCTGTCTTCTGTAGATATGCAGCGGTATGAGAGCGCGATGAGCTGGAGAGCTCATGATGGGGAAGTTTACAGTGTGGAGTTCAGCTATGATGAAAATACCGTCTTCAGCATCGGAGAAGATGGCAAGGTGCGTGAAAGCCAGAACTAGTGTAGCTCCGTCTGTTCTCCTTATGTTACTCAGGAAAGTCAAGAAAATATGTGTGTGTGTGTGTGTGTGTGTGTGTGTGTGCACGTGTGCACGCGCGCATGCAGTTTATCCAGTGGAACATCCATCGCTGTGGGGTTAAGCAGTCGGAGCAGATTTTACCTCAGGACGCCACTGGGCCCTTCGTCCTGTCGGGGTACAGCGGCTACAAACAAGTAAGCAGACCTGCTGGTTAATTTTCAAGACAGCACTTCATTTGATTTCATGACCAAAGCTCAGTAGAAAGCATTGAATTCTACAAAGTAAATTAAACTCTGTTCATAAGAAAACATTTTTTATAGTTCAAAGAAGTAAAATCACCAAAGTGAACAATTTGGGGTGCTTTTTTCTAACTTGGTGATATAATTCTTGTTCAGGTTCAAGTCCCTCGAGGTCGACTCTTCACGTTTGACTCTGAAGGTCAACACGTCCTGACCTGTTCTAGCTCCGGTGGACTTATATACAGAGTGAGTACACCTTCATGTCTGTCTGTCTGTAAGTATAAGTATAAGTAAGCAAGCATTCTTTAATGCTTTAAATGTGTTTTGTATTTTAAAAAAATTCCTGGTCCCTTCTCTTCCAGCTGGCCAGTGGGGAGTCAGCTCTGGAGAGGGTGCTGTCACTGGGGGGGCATAAAGCACCAGTGGTGACCGTCGACTGGTGCTCAGCAGTGGACTGCGGCACCTGCCTGACAGCCTCCATGGACGGGAAAATCAAACTGAGCACGCTTCTAGCACAGAAGTCCTGACTGGGGACCTAACGGAGGTCCTCTGTTCTTGTGTGTCTGTGCAGTTTCAGAGATGAAAGGAAGACTCGAGGAATGTTTCATGATACAAACAAACCTGTTTTTAAATCAAATTAGGATTAAAATCTCACTGAAGGTTCCACCGTAGAGCTCGATTCTTTTGTTAAAGCTGTATTTGTTGGTGTTTTCAGGCCTTTGGGGAAAAGAAAAACTCCTCAGCAGTCTCACAGACACTCAGCAGCATTTGAAGTGTTTGAGTCAACAGCACCTCGACCTCTTTCAGGTACTTGAAGTCGTTTCATGGAGAATTGAATACACCTTTCTAAAATGTCTTCAAGAACCTAAACAAGAAGTCCAGTTGCTTTCATCTCAAGACCTTTAGACTGCAATGATCTGGATGAGTGAGAGACGCCACTTGGATTGATCGGAATAAGAATCGTCCAAGTTTTTCTTATACGAGACAAAATGTTACAAGTAAATATTTGGAGGACCACTCTGGGTTTTTATTCCCTTAACCTAAACCAAATAAATAAAATAATAATAGAATAAAATAAAAAAGGTAATAAAGTAAAAGGAAAAGACCTATCACAAGAGAAACTGTACACTGAATTTGTTTATAAGTTTTATCCTGTATTATGTTTGATTTCATTCTTACAGATGTGTAGTGTAAATAACATAATCATAACAGTTTTGTACTTTTCTTTTCTTTTTGTTTCCAATCAGTAAATTTTCACTTTAGCTCTTTTATTTTGTTTGTTTTGGGCTTTTTTTTAGTTTCAGTGTTGTTTTTATAATGAGGGCAAAGGCATGTGAACTAGCTACATGTACCAAAAACACCACTTTAAAAAGGTGGTGTCTGAATGACTCACAGTGACATCCGAAACGCTCCCAGCCTTCCAAATGTTTGTGTTTACAAATGTGACCTATATGACTGAAGCCTAATTAATCTCTTATTCAGTTTAGATGTAATGAAATGTGGCTCCAGCGCCCCTGAAAAGGATAAGCGGAAGCAGATGGATGGATGGACTTTAAAAAACAAGAACTGGGTGCACACGTCTGAACTTATTTTGGGTTTTCTCTGATCCCAACAGGGTCAAAAGTAAACATACAGACTCAAATATTTACATACACCCCCACTAATATTTGGTAAAATGTGCTTTAGACTAGAAGGTGGGTTACAACTAACGTGAGGAGTGTATTTAAACACCTGACCACACCTATAAATAAAATTAACATCGATGTTAGCCACAGTCACTTCCTGTAGATTTAGATTTTATTCATTTTCATAGATTCATATTATTATTTTTATTAGTATACATTTTTCTTTCCCCAGACTATTTTTTTTTATTTAGTGGAAAGTGTTAGGAGTGCTAGGATAATTTCTGCTCAGTTTGCAGGTGTAGCGCCTGCTCTTCGCCGTAGGGGGCGCTGTGTACGAATGCGTGCTGTAGTTATTTTTAGAGAAGAAGCAGAAGCCACAACAATAACACACAGGCATTTTCAAGGGCTGAAAATCCTTTAAATGCGACCTTTTCAGCGCGGATTTTCTCAGTGTAACGTTTGCAAACGGTCCGTTTATGTGAAAAGACTCCAAAATAATTCCGCACGAAGGTGAATTCAGGCGCCATGTTGCGTGTTTCAGCGAATAAATAGCATGTCGTTAATGCGAGGCTAGCTGCGCCGTTAGCCTGCGTGCACCGAGCCCGGTTCTGCTGTCGCTTTTCCGTTTCATGTCACTACTGTCCGGTACCGCGTGCAGACATGGAGAGTTTGTACAAGCGGAAAATGTTCGCGTCCATGCGGAAAACCAAAGTAGCCGCATCGAAGAAGCGGCAGATCGGTCTGCCCGCCTCCATCCTGGACGACAGTGACGAAGGGTCCTTCTCGTCGTCCTCCTCCTCCGGATCACAGTCCGACTTCCAGAGCTCTCCTGAGGACGACAGCGAGCAGGAGGACCGGGACCGGAGCGAGTCCGGGGGGACCTCCAGCGACGACAGCCGCTCTGTCACCCGCAGGAAGCGCTCCTTCCTGGGAGGCGACGACAGCTCTTCGTCGTCCAGCCGCGGCGACGAGGATGAAGAGGACGACGATGACGACGACGATGAGGAGGATGACGACGGAAGTCACACGAAGAGGATGGTCCAGCCGAGGAAGAGGAGCCGGCTGCAGCGGCAGGATGAGTCGGACTCGGACCGCGCGGAGGAGAAGCGGAGAGAGGACGCGGAGAAGGCGAAGAGGAGGCAGAGACACAACAAGCTGCTGGCGCTGTCCCGGAGGATGAAGGCCCGCATCCCGAGCCGGAGGAGGAGCCGCGTGAAGCAGGTACACCTGAGCGCCTGCGTCATACACAGGAGCGCAGGTGCTTCTGCAGAAACACGGAAAGACGAGCAAAAACCAAACAGGGCTTCACCTCTGGGTAAAAGCGCAGGTATATGAGACAAAGTTGAAAGAATTCATATAAGAGCGGTGTTGTGCCAAAACGTGACCGCCTGCCAAAAACTAATTTCCAATGTTTCCGTGTGTTTTTTATGTGTAATATCTTTACGTATGTTGGTAAATAGACTTCGGTGAACAGGGTTTACAAAGGGGTTATATATAAACTTTTAAAATTACTTTTTTTTTTAAGTATCTTTATAAATCTGTGTTATTGTACTTAGATTATAACCAATCCGGTCCTTTTTGTCCACTTAAAATATGTTTACAGATCTATTGTTATATTTGTTGCAATATCTGCTGTCCTCTTGGACAGATTACTCTTACAAAAGACATTTTTAATGTCAACGAGATTTTTGTTTTTAACTGGATAAATAAAGAATATATAAAAGTCACTGCCAAAAACTGATTGCAGCTTCTACCTTGTTACAGGAATGTTGTTAGTGGCTCAGGATGACTTGATATCATTCATTGTGGTATTCATTTGACATATATTTAACATATTATAGACCAGCAAGTTATTTATACGAGCAATCACTTTTTTGGCAAATACCGGAAAAAAATAAATTTTTTTGCAGACGATCATTTTTTGGCACAAATGTATTCACATCAAAGAAAAATGTGCTTTCAAAACTTGAACAGGAAAAATCTACACGTTAATCTGCAAGACGGAATAAAAGTTTGCTAAAGCTGGCAAATTTACAGTAAACTACAAACATTTGCCAAAAAAAGAGAGAGAAAATATTTTTAAAAATGTGCAAATTTACAACACAACAAAAGGTAGATTTATGAAAAAAACCTTGGTGCATAAAAAAGCTAGAAAATGTATTTAAATTAAAGGACTGGCAAGTTTAAGAGGAAAAAATCACTTGTGTGAAGTGTAAAAAAAATGTACAAGATAAAGACTGCGAATGTGTTTCATTTCCAAATGTGTTTGAAAAAATTATTTATTGTTAATAATAATTAATAACAAATAAATGTTCATTATTAATTTTGTTAGATTTTAGAATAAAAATTAAATGGCCAATTTATAAGAAAGAAATTACAGAATTTGTACAACAATTAGAAAATGTATTTACATTAACAAAAACTGGCAAGTCTAATGAAAAAATTCACTTTTTTGGAGGCAAAAAAGGTAAATTTACAAGAGAAAACAAACAGATTTATGAGGGAAAAAAAGGGGTCCAGGAGAAAATTAGCAAATTTATAATAACCTTAGAATGAATAAAAGTTGAGAAAGAAAATGCAAACAACAAAAAGAAACATGCATTTTACTGAAAAGAAAACTGAGAAGGTTGCAAGGAACACTAATTTATACTAATGGATTGGCTCATTTCCAATAGATTTCCAATTTTATAAGAATATATTGCACTTCATAACCCAATAAAGCTTTATACCTCTGTGTGACGAGTAAAATGGGTTTTATTAAATTGTTTAAGGGCTCAGGAGACAAGGAAGAGTCTAAAAAAGCAGAGGATGAGGCAGATGGTGATGGAGATGGAGGAGGTGAAGAAGAAGAGGACGGAAAGAAAGAAGTGTCACGGGGAGACAAAGGAGGAAAAGAGGAAGAAGAAGAAGAGGAGGAGGAGGAGGAGAAGTAAGCCTGAGAGAAATAATAGCATTTGAAAATGACGCAAAAGTGTTTATCTGTACAGGACTAATGGTTATATATGTTGTTGCTGTGACAACGAACACTTGTAACAAGCAACAAAATGAAGAAAAGAGGAGGTGGACAGCATCTCTGACCCCAGTGTGAGGTACTTTTTTGCTTCAGATTGAAAATATAAACATTTGCTGATCTGCTGAGTGCTCAGTTTTATTTACATGCTGCAGATGTTTCCATGTTAATCCGCCAACAGCTGGAGGCTCCAAGCACTGCTGACCTGTATGACGTCACAAGCAAAACCATATAATGGTTAAGTTGGATTCAACCAGGTGGCCTGCACTATCAGCGTGACTTACGATTAGAGCAACATCTTTATTATAATTTATTAGCTTTTTTTGGTTTGTTGTTGTAACACTAAAAGGTTTTATCTGGGAGTGGTAGTCACAGCTTTCCTGCAGCTGTCCATCTGAAACTCACAGCCCACCAGTGAAAGGAGCAAAAACAAGTCGCCAGCATTGAATTGTCTGTGGAAAAGTTTATTTTGGTTGTATTCGGGCCATTGAAAGAAAAAAAAATGAAAGGGCCTAGTTACGTGATGTAAAATTCAGGAAAAAAAAAAATTACAATAAAAACAGCAATAACACATAAGAAGTGTTATTAGAAAACAGCACTTATTTGCAATCAGACAACAAATTACAAGCTTATTTTCACTGAAATGAGTCCTGGAGTAATACACAGGCCACTACATGCAGCTGGCTGTGAGGTGTGTGTAACGCGTGATTAAAATAACCAAAAACGTACATATTCAATATAAACTTTGCTCGCATGAAATTAGCTTTCTTATAAGATGTGATTTTTTTTTTTTTTTTTTTCCTTTTTCCTTTTGAACTAAAAAAAAAAAAATCAGCTTTTTTTCTGGCCCACGTTTGGCCCTCTTGTCGCTCAGTTCTGGCATTTGGCAATCACCAGATGTGGCCCAGAAGTCATCAACACAGCTGGCAGCTGGCACAGGTGGACCTCGGCAGCCACTGAGTCACAGGCACACATCTGGGTTATATTTTGCATATTTGAACCAGCAGATGTTTTGCTACTTTAGCCTTAAAAAATACAAAAATGTGCTCATATCCTGTTGTTTTAGTCAGAGCTCTGCTTGCAAGTCCAACAAAAAGCCAGTAAGCGGTTCTCGAGTTCAGCTAGATGAAATTTGTGGCAGCAGATCAGCTGGTGAAGCTAAAACCAGAGCGAAAGCTTTCCTGGATGTGGAGCACAGAAGCTGCTTTCTTTCCTGCAAAAAGGAAGAGCCGCTTAGTGGGCGGGGCTTCCACATCACATCACTGAGTGTAATCGTTGCATTATGACTGCGTGTGATCTTTAAGACAGAAGCCGACTGCATCTCCCAGAAGGCACTGCTGTGAGTCTTTATTGAATTCTTGATGGCAGTGTTGTGAATATGCAAAAAACTCTGATTTCACGACCCCGGAGGATTCTGGGTATTGCAGTATTTAGAGACATTCAGTAACCGACAGCACTCTGACTCGTTTCTGTTGCACTTTCCTTCTTCTTCTTTCACTCTTTTTTTTTTTTCCCTGAAGTTGAGTTTGATTGTTTGCCAATCTTTTCTAAGTAAGTGTGAAGGCCTCGCAGACCGATTGATTTTTTTTTTTTTCTTGTACAGCAGCTTTTTAATCTGTTGCTTTATTTTTGAAAAAATATTTACATATTTTGATAGTTTTGTCCGTCTGTTATCTCCAGCTGTCTCTGTTTCTGTTATTACATTGTCAGCTAAATACCTTTGAATGTTGAACCACACTAGAGTTTTGAAGACTTCCTGCAAGTTCACTTTGCTGACATAATAACATCGTTATACTTACTTCCTGGTACACTTGCAGTATAGTGGTTGCCCATAATAAATCACAGAGAAAACCAAATTATTTGTCAGTAACTGCATTAAAAATTCCTGCATAGGTTCTCAGTTGTGCAGGTCATGGTAGTCTTGAGTGCTTAAAAATAAAATAGTTGACAGTACTTGTCTTAGACAGGTGCCACCTTTTGGCCTCAGTGACGGTAATGACACACGCCATTTCTCATAATTTGAACTGGAAAAGCCTCCTGGATGAAAAATGAAATGGCTAAAGAAACCTAAAGAAGTCCTGTTGCCCTTTTTTTAACCACTCAAGTCTGCGTTAAAAAAAGCTCCAATTAGCCAAGGTGATGGTTGTGCATTTGTTATGAAGGTTGAAAAACTCGACAGATACTAAAACAGTTTTCTTGTATCAGACTCCAAAACATGTTTATTTCTGCTGTAAAATTGGGCATTTAACATGAGAGTCTGGGGGAGATTGACTTGCTTTTGGAGCCTCAAGTCGACATTAGAGGAGCTGCAATTTTGGCATTTGAGCACTGGCTTCCTGGAGTTACCAGGGGTCATCACTTGGTATGTCATCATGAATGTTTAAGTTGGCACTCTGTTGTTGTTAGATTAACAGTGTTTAAAAGGCCCAAATATATGAGCTCGTTGTGATGTAAGAAGTCAATGAGGTTGTTCTTATGCTACTTTCTGGTACATCTGGAATTCTTTGATAAATCTCACATACATCCTCTGATGATCGATTGGGCTTATCATCATGTTTGTGTGCTAAACTGCCAATTATCAGTTTGGCAGAACTTACTGCATTTAAATCAGAAGTATTATGCGATATTCAGTGGCAGCTGTTTAAACCCAAACAACTTTCAAATGACCAAGACTGGTTGTGATGACATGTTGCCTGTACCTCTCAGTGGTCACTTGTTGTTGTGTATTTACTATTTTAAGACTGGTACACTCAACTTTATGGTAGCTTTTTGCCATACAATTCAACACTAAGTAATTAGTAACATGTGCTTAGTCATAGTCATCAAACAGGCTTTTGGCGTCACCTTATGATGGTAGGGCTGCATTATAAAAGTTGTGTAAAATACTTTTTTTTTTTTTCCTTCCTTTTCTTACAATTTCTCTTAGAGCTGACAGTTGATAAGTCATGACCTTTAATTTTTAGTTTCCTTGTTTAAAAAAGGCTTTTTTGGGCTTTTTGACAGATAGCACATGGTGCTCGTCCAGGATTTTAACCTGTAGTCCAACAGCTACTGGATCACTCCGGTGACCTGTTGATATGTTTGTGCATTGTTTAAAGAAACGTGACGACTGTGGCAGTGAATTTCATACAACTGACAGGAAGTATGGACAGAACTATCAAAATAAGATTCTAACTGTGTAAAATAAAGTAAAACGTCTTTGATTTTTGACTATGTTTGATCTGAAATTATGGACATTTCTCCATCAGTAAATTTTGTTTGCAAAAATCAAATGATCCCACCTGGTTCATTTTTTTTGGTGGGGGGTTCCTGTACATAGAAATGTGGGTGAATTATCCCAAAACTATTTTGTATTTTTCTATTTATTTCTTCCTTTGTAAAGTCTTCTAAAGGCCACAGGCATGTGCTAAAACAAAAAATGGACAAATGATGAGAAATTTCTCTTTCCATCCTTCTTCTTAAATCCTTGCTTCTCCTGTTTGTAAAGGTGCATTCATGTGCAGTCGTAATAATAGGAAAAAAACACATGATGTGTCTGAACCTCAGCAGCCTCCGTCAAAGTTGGTGAGAAACTCTGAATGTTTTTAAGTTGAGTTTCCAGCTGCTAAAGTTGAACCCACAGACTGTTTGAGAGCCTTGTGACTCTTGTTTCTTTTGAGATAAGGACTCAGTATGATATACAGTGTAGTGATAATACACACACACATTATAGGTACTTATCAGTGCTGTGTATTTACCTGTTTTCAGTGTATTCCTGGTCTTTTGTTGCTGTATAAAGCTCTTTAGACCAACTCACGGTGTTGAAAATACCTGTTTTAATAATAAAGTTTCTTCTTTTTTGACCAAGAGATTATGTGTTGAAAGTCTTTATTTATCTAACACATTATGCATGAATCTACAGGTCTGAGCTATGAAATAAAACATTACGTCTTATGGTAATTTCTGCAATAATAAATAAAAGAGGACAAATGCACGTTCCTATATTTGTGAAATTCTTTTGTTACAGCAGTTAAACTAATAATGAAAAATTATAATACAAAATTTATATTTAATTTGGTAAAATGTACTTAAATTGTGCTTTTTCTAATAGTTTATAGTCCTTCACATTTATTCTATACTGAACAGAAAATAATTGAAATTAGCACTTTGTGTCAGCTTCTTTTATTTCAAAATGTGCTAGTGAAATAAAAAGACTCGATTTGATTAAAAATTTAGTATTTAAATTAAGGCTCGTAAAAAATAGAGTAAATATAATTTTTCTATCCATCTATCTATCCATCGATCGATCGAGAGAGAGAGAGAGAGAGAGAGAGAGAGATAAATTTTTAGGGTATGAGTCCTTTTCTGCCACTTTTCAGTTTGGGGTCCCACAGGGCTCAGTTTTAGGGCCTTTGCTTTTTGCATTATACTTACAGCCCTTGGGTACCATCCTAAGAAGGCATGGAATGCCTTCCACTGCTATGCTGACGACTGTCAGATTTATTTGCCTCTGGGACAGAAAGATGCCTCCTCCATTCAACCACTTTTGACATGTCTAGATGATATTAAAACTTGGATGGCCCAAAATTTTCTAAGACTCAATTCAAGCAAAACTGAGGTGATTGTGTTTGGTCCTAGTGGACCTTGTTACCCCTCCACTATTGATTTGGGACCCCTGGCAGAGTATTTTAAACCTGTTGTCACTAACTTGGGTTTTAAGATGTATAGTGATTTTAAATTGAACACTCAAATTAGGGTTACTGTCAAGTCCAGTTTTCATCAGCTAAGGCGATTGGCAAAGCTAAGACCTGTTTTATCTCGGCCACATTTTGAAACAGTAATCCATGCTTTTATTTCATCTCGTTTGGATTACTGTAATGCACTGTATTTTGGAGTTAGTCAGTGTCTTCTCTCTCAACTGCAGCTGGACCAAAATGCTGCTGCATGACTTTTAACCAGAACCCGTAAGAGAGAGCATATAACTCCTATCCTGGCTTCACTCCATTGGCTGCCTGTTCATTGTAAAATTTTAATGTTTGTTTTTAAATCTTTAAATGGTCTTGCTCCACTTTATCTTTTTGAGCTTCTTCGTGCTTATTCCCCTCCTAGGTCTCTCAGGTCAGCTGACAAGCTGCTCCTGGAGGTACCCAGGTTTGAGAGGAAGCTCAGAGGAAACAGGGCCTTCTCTATTGTTGCTCCAAACCTCTGGAACAATTTGCCTCAGCACATAAGAGAGGCTCTATCATTGTCCACCTTTAAAGCCCGTCTTAAAACTCACTTTCACTCCCTGGCTTATGACACAGTCTGATGTGGACTTTTTGTATGTTTTTAGTCTAATTAAATTTGCATTTATTTTTTTTATTGTTTTTTATTTTCTTACATATACTATTTCACTATTGTTATTTGTTATGTCATGTGTACAGCACTTTGTTTTCAGCTGAGAGTTGTTTTGAAAGTGCTATATAAATAAATTGCTTGCTTGCTTGCATATATATGTGTGTGTGTGTGTGTGTGTGTGTAATTGATGTTCTTTTTCAAATTTGTCTCCCCCTGGTGGACTTCCTGAGATATTATAGGAAAGTAACGACAGAAAGCTCCACCAATTAGAGGCGGGGATGCCGGTCAGGTGACTAATTCTTCGCCGCCATCATTGTTAGTGGCAGTGAAGCTTGCGTGGAGGGTGACAAGAAGCACCAGCGGAGCTTCGTGGAGTTCTGGTCCGGCTGTGAGTGAGTGTTGTCCGGATATTCAGCCATGGTTCAGACGTGCTCAGCGTACGGCTGTAAGAACCGCTACCACAAAGACAAAGAGATTTCATTCCACAAGTGAGTTAAGTGCCAATGTGTGTTTCAGCGAGCTGGGTAGCATTAGCAGTCCTGACATGGTGGTTGAGCAACGTCCACCAGCCTGCGTTCACTAATCTGCCTCATTAAAGATTAACTGCTCTTCCTCAACAGTACGAAACATGTGGAGTAGGACACGGAACATTTTACGTGTTTGCAGGTTTCATTGCTAAAATCCGGCTACATAAAAGTCAACAGATGCTATTTTTATTTGATGAAATCAAATGTTTTTATCAAGTCTAAAGTCACAAGTTTCTCTATAGTGGCTATACCGAGGCACAAACATTTAGATATTACTAGAACTTTACGGCTATTTCGCTTTTTTACAAGCCGAATTTATCATCACGGAACACATTTACTTATAAAGTCTTGCAGTTATATTCTTAAATATGTTTGACTTTCCGTAAATAAGGGGATAGTGAATTCCTCCAAATTTAACTGGAGTTTGGATTAATGTGTTTATGCTTACTGCCGGGAGTTAATGCGCATTTCTTTAGTCCCCAACTTTAGTCTCCAAACAAGTAACAGAAAGGGTTAACGCTTCAGTTTTTTTTTTGGTTTTTTTTGTTCTGTTTTTTTTATCAAAGACATAAAGTGTACTTCATAAGCAACTTCAACTAATTATTACATTAAACTGATAACAGAAAATAATTCCCAAATCATACAGAAGCGTTTTGACGTTTCTGTGTATTATTATCACTTGTTTGCCAGGTTTCCTCTGGCCCGTCCAGATATCTGCTGTAAATGGGTGGCTGCAATGAGGAGAAACAACTTCAAGCCAACAAAGTACAGCAACATTTGCTCCCAGCACTTCACCGAAGACTCCTTCAAGAGGGAGTGCAACAACCGTGTGCTGAAGGAGAGCGCTGTGCCGTCGCTGTTCACCTTCAACCTCAGCATCAAGGTGACCTGACTAAGGCCGGCAGGGCTTTTTTTTCCAGGAGTCTCCCAAGAGTTTCCAGTCACATTTTCTTTATTTCAAGATAAGAGCACAGATCTGAGAGACAGCTCAAATTAAGCAGATAGTTTAGGTAAGCTAGATAAGTAGATCAGGTTAACTTCAGTTAGGTAGCAATTAGTTAACTCGTGTTTTTCTCTCTAGCAGTCAGAGTCCCTGGAGGATCCCTTCCCCTCTGAGAACCTCTTCCCGCTTTCTCTGCCTCTGACATCTGAACCAGCGGAGGAGGAGGAGCCTGAGAGCAACCCGCTCGACACCTGCAGCGTCACGATGACAACGACCTCAACGACGACGGCGGTCTCCTGCGACCACAACTACACGGTAGAGGACTCGGCGCAGCAGAAGAGGCGCATCGAGCTGCTGGAGGAGCAGGTGGAACATCTGAGGAAGAAGCTGAAGACGACGCAGCAGAAGTGTCGGCGGCAGGAGAGGCAGCTCAAGAGGCTGAAGACCGCCCGGGAGGCGGCACCCAGGATGGCCCGTCAGTCGGCGCCGGAGCCAGGCTTCAGTGAGGGATATGTGATTTTGCCGAAACACATCTACCACAGTTTGAAAGGCATCGAGTGAGGCGGAGTGGAGAAGTTTCATCGCTGCTGAACTGAAGGACACAAATATTCACATATCTTTCTATTTTTCTTTTTGTTTTCTAGAGCTCGGGCTGCACTTAAATGACTTCTTAAAGCTTTAGGTTTCTGTTTGGTTTCAAGAGCCAACAGCTCTTCATACTTGATGCACACAGACTGATGGTTCTTGTCACTGTGAGGAAAACAAAGCACAGTTATGCCCCCCCTCTCAAAAAAAAAAAAAGAAAACTGTTGAACTATTCCTTTAAAGAGTGCTTTTTATGTTCTGTCACATATACGAGGTGTTACCACGTAAGCTGAGGTGAGATCGTCATCTCTGGATTTTCTTGACCGATTTCGTTGTGCCTTGCAGGAGCAAACAACAGCTTCTGTTTTACACTGTGCTGAATTTCTCTAGGAGGATCATCCCAGTGAGGAGAGCTGGGTCTGCAGCCACAACTGAGCAGTTTTCATCTGAAGAGCCCACGGTGTCGAAGCTCAAAGGTGAGAGCCGAGGCCGTTATGAACCATGATGTTCGGAGGCATCTGAGGTAGATCGTTAGAAGAATCGATCTGAGCCTTTAGGTTTTGAGTTTTGCAAATTAAAGAGGAAAAAAAGCTGGTAAACCTGAGAAGAAATAACAAATTTATAAGAGAAAGAAATGGCAAATTTATGAGAGAAAAAATTGACACATTCATCAGGAAAATAAACCCTTTTTTTCTACTCTTTGATCTGTATGATGCCACGGAGAGATGATATCCTGATATGGTCATGTTGGGCACAGAAGCAATACCCAGCTAATCAGAAAGAAAGACGGCTCAAAGTCGGAGAGGCTAAAATGCCTCATTTCAGACAGAGGATGAACTGAAAACCCGGTATCAAAAAAAGAGATTATTTTGAACTATGTCTCATGCAAAGCTGCTCAGAGAGTTTATGAATTAAAAACACGATGCTGGAAATGTGCTGGATAGAGCCCCATTAAACATTCTGCTGTTTAATATGGAAATAAAATTTGACAGTATGAAATGAACTCACTTGAGCTTCTCTGCTTTTGTTTTCAGAGTTTTGTTTTTTACTTAAAGGCTGATTGAAGTACATTTGCTGCAAAAGCTTTACATTTTTCAGTGTTTCTTGGGATGCAAAAACACTGCTTGTTACTGCTGATGTGCAATAAACTGAAGCCATACGAGCAGCTTCTTTGGCTCTTTGTGCTTCCTTCACTGAGGAGGTCATGTGACTGGTTTTGCATGAAATTAGCAGAAGTGAAGCTCGGCCGTTGTTGTGTCATCACAAATGAAATTAAAGTGAATAAAAGAAAAACCAGCAGACATCGTCTTCGTGTTCCCATGAAAATATCAGAAAATGAAACGGATCCAAATCTCCTCCTAGATCCAGGGACTCGGTTCATGTTTAGTGTGGAGGGATTTTCCACCTTTTGTAGATGTTTGCAGTCATTCCCATGATGGAAGGCTAAAAGATCCAAACCCAGAAGGTGGTGTTCCTGATGTTTGAACGTCCTACTTTTTTTTTTTCCCAACATGGAAGACTATCTTTACATTGTTACTGTGGGATATTTTATTTTCTCCCCTGCCCCTGCTTAGCTCGGCGGGTCAGCCCAGCAGACAGCAGGATTGCCCCGACAGCCGTTTTAATGTCATGCAGTACAAAAAAATCAAACAGAAAAACTACAAAACACAAACAAATTCAAGCATCCTTTTTAATCATTAGAAAGCGATTTTGACCCAGAATGGATCAGCCTGGTATCCAAATGTGGGTCAAATGGAAACCTTTCATATGCTCAAATTTGTTTTGAGCAGTCACCTGTTCCACACTGAGATATGAACCATCAAAGTTTAGCAAAGAGTGTAATTTTGAAGTTTTCTCCAGTGAATCAGATCTGCAAATGTGTACATTTGTAGCTGGAAACTCACACACACATATCAAGGGTGTGAATATCATGGACTTTTAATGATTTCTTTAAATTGTTCATTTTTCAGGCTGGAATGATCATGCAGCATACATTGTTAATGATTTAAAAAAAAAAACTTCAATAAATTGGAACCACCAATTAAAATTTCATCTAGATTGGATGATGATTATAACCTACTGTCTACTTTCTGTGTCCACTAGGTGGCACCACAAGTGTGACCTAATACTGGCACGTAGATTTCTCCAGACTGGACAATGTACAGCTGAGATACACAATATCCTGTCTTGTGGGGAATATTCGAAAGTTGGCGTGCTACCATGACCGCGCCCTTTCACATAAACTCAAAAGCTTCGCAATTTAACATCACCAAAGATCACACTCACTAAAGATCACGTTGCTCTGATGAAATCCCTGTAGAAGAATAAAACCTGACATTTCCTGTTGCCACTAGGTGGTGCTTTAACTATTGCTGACAATGGGCATACCAGGGTGAGACTCTCATCCTGCCTGTGAGTTTGGGAGAGACTGGAAAACATGTCTTTGAGTTACATCAATTTGGTGCCTTGTGGCGAAACATTAAAATTCGCTGCAGCTTTTGACAAAAACTGACAGTTTTCAAAGCACCCAAAGACCAACTCCTTAAGCCTATCCTGGACAAATTTGAGGTTGCCTGAGTAGCCACCTTGAAACTGTAGCCCAAAGTGAAGCCCAAAGGTTAAAACATGACATTTCATCTGTTCCCACTAGGTGGTGCTGTCACTATTTTAAAATATTACAATTGAAATGGGTTCAGGGGCAGAGCTTTATCACATCGAGAAGTTTGGTCCAGGTTTGGAGCTCAGGCCCTGACCTAAACCTTTAAACTCAATTATTCTTTCTGAATATTTGAGCCATTGTTTGTGGAAAGAGATGTTACACAATTTTTTTAAAGTGTAACTTTCCAGGTTCGTGACCCCAGAGATTTATATTCATACTCAAAATTATATTGACTTAAAACTAAAATGTTTTCTGTAATTTGAGTGATGATGCATTCAAGCATAAAATAAAATAAAGGTAACTTTTTTTGTTACAATTAAGTAATTAGCATAAAATTATTATGACTAAACTTAGACTTTCAAGACTGCTGAGTTTTAAATTCCTAAAATCATTGGTCAGTACCAGTACAACATTCAACTTTTATGGTGTCCTATAATAAAAAAAACCACAACATAAAAAACTAGTATAAAACTAGTATATGTTTTTCAATGCACATATTAAACAAATATGTAAGGCTGTTTTCTTCCATTTGCACAATATCTCTAAAATTAGAAATATCCTGTTTGAGAGTGATACCGAAAAACTAGTTCATGCATTTATTACTTCTAGGCTGGACTACTGTAATTCATTATTATCAGCATGTCCTAAAAACTCCCTGATTCCCATGATGCATTGAGTATTTCTTCTTCAGTCACCTTTCTCACTCAGTATGTGTTAATAGACCTCTCTGCACTGAATCATACTTAATGTCTGTCTCTCTTCCACAGCATGTCTTTATCCTGTCTTCCTTCTCTCACCCCAACCGGTCGCAGCAGATGGCCGCCCCTCCCTGAGCCTGGTTCTGCCAGAGGTTTCTTCCTGTTAAAAGGGAGTTTTTCCTTCCCACTGTTGCCAAAGTGCTTGCTCATAGGGGGTCATATGATTGTTGGGGTTTTTTTCTCTGTATGTATTATTGTGAGGTCTAGTTTTCAATATAAAGCTCCTTGAGGCGTCTGTCGTTGTGGTTTAGCGCTATATAAATAAAATTGAATTGAAAAAACTGAACTGAATTTCGTTAATCAATGAAATTCCTCAATCATGCAGATACTTCACAATCACAGTGTTTTTGTTATTTTTGTTTTTGTTGTTGTTTGTTTGTGTGTTTAATCCTCTCCCCTGCCTTTACCCTAATTATCTTGTATTTATTGTTCCCATGAATGGAAATGATAAATAAAATTTTTAGAAAGCCCCCAAAAACAATGGCATTCATGCCCACAGTGAGTTTATTTACCCATGTACTCGTCTCACACGTTAGAAAACAGATTTTAATGATTTATAGAGCATTTCCCACCATCAGAGATCCTTGCTTTTTTCAAATACATCTTCCATATTCACTTGACTCCAGTTATATTTATGTCGTGTCAAATCACAACAAAAGTCACCTACATCCATTCTCACATAGAGACAAAAAGACCCACTTGCACTCACTCCTATGGCCAATTTTGAATCAACAGCTAACCTAACTCCTCCTTTAAGTCCAATTATCTGTATGATCAACTCGGTCAGCTATAACATCTCTAAGTTTCTGGCTTCGATCCTCAACCCGTCGGTCGGCAGTTCTGAGCACCACATCCAGAACACCTTGAATTGTGTTGAGAATGTGAGATGTCATTATGGAGGCAGATGAAACCATGGTCTCATACAATGTTACCTCTCTCTTCACTTGCATCCCAGTCACAGAAGCGTTGGAGGTAGTTCGTAAGAGATTACAGGATGATGTTCGCTTTTGGAACGGTATCTTAATTCCTCCTATTTCACATACAAGGGTCAGTACTACAGGCAGAAACATGGGCGTGCCATGGGTTCCCCAGTTTCACCCATTGTGGCCAACTTGTACTTCTTCTTGGAAGAAGTGGAAAAGAGGGCTTTGCTATCCTACCCTGGAACACCACCAAGCCACTGGTTCAGATATGTGGACGACACCTGGGTGAAAATCAAATCTCAGGACGTACCACAATTCACGGATCACATTAACTCGGTGGACCAACACATCAAATTCACCAGGGAGGATATGAAAAGTGGCAGGCTAGCCTAGACTGTGGGATTTCTATCAGTAATGGGGGACATCTAAAAGCTGATGTGTACCATAAACCTATGCATACGGATCAGTATTTAAGGTTTGACTCCCATCATCCACTGGAGCATAAACTGGGTTTCATCAGGATGCTATAACACAGAGCGAACACCATCCCCACAGACACATCGGCCAGGGAGGCAGAAGAACATCACATCAAGAAGGCCCTGAGTAAATGTGGTTATCCCAGCTGGACATTTGTCAGCTGGAATAACCAGCTGCCTGGGAAGGCACCTAAAGAAAGCTCCAGCCGATCTAGGAGAGAAGGACAACCACTGCCCAAGCAAAACAGTTGAGCTGCATTTTTTCTAAATACCAGGTCTCTGTAGCTTTTAAACCCCCAAAACACGCTGCGCCAAAAATTGGTCCACCCCAAGGATCAGGTCCCACGACACAAACAGAGTAACATAGTGTACGTTGTTAAGTGCCAGGAGGATTGCCAGGATTTATACATCGGGGAAACCAAACAACCTCTGGCGAAGTGGATGACACAACACAGAAGAGCTACCTCGTCAGGCCAGGACTCTGCAGTCTATTTACACCAACAGGCCAGTGGACACTCTTTCAAGGATGAGGATGTTCACATCCTGGACAGGAGAAAGACCATCTCTTAATCGAGGAGGGGGCCTAAGAGTACATATTTCGCCATCTTACAATGCTGTGTTTGCAGCCATTCTCCAACTCTCTGTGAATGTTACTCATGGCCATTGATCAGTGGGCTTTGATCAGTGGTTGCTGATCAATGGTTATGAGAATTTGCATATTAATGATCAAGGAACTGACCTCACAGCCCATTGGTTTCAGTCATTATGCAAATGTACTGTTTATAAGATTGGGGAAACCTGCAGTCAGCTGAGACTGAAGAAGTCACTTGGATGAGTGGTTAAATGTTTCTCCCACTGAAAACACTACGTCCAGATGAACAGAATCAACTTTTGGGAACTAGCTCCACTAACCGCATGTCTTTGGACTCTGGGAGGAAGCCAGAATACCCGGAGAGATCCCACACAAACAAGGGGAGATGGTAGAATTGAACTCAGGACCTTCTTTCTGTGCCATTTTTCCTCTAAATTGTTTTCTTGTATGAGACTTTTCCAATTTGCTAAAATTGCTGGCAGTTTAACCCACCGCTACAACTCGATTACAGCTAATGTGAGGACGAGTATAATGAAGTATAAGCTAGGTAATATTATTATTAGTATTCTTCTTCTTATTATTATTATTATCATTATTATTATTATTATTATTATTATTACATAAATTAAGGTAACAAAACCTTTTTCACTTTGGACGCAGTGATACTTTTGCCCAGCAGGTGGTGGTACAGAGCTACATGTCCGAGGTCTGAGTAACTCAGTGTCCCATGTGAGGCTGCTGGTTGATGTCATGTGTTTATATTCTTTACGATTGCAGCGAGGCCTAAAGGGGTGATGATGATGTCATGTGTCCAGGATTTCACTACAAGAAGCATGCAAAGTAACACGGGTGCTTCGAGGATTTTTTTTCTCTATAGGGTTACAGAGAAGCCTTGAGACATCACATATTCTATCATAAATAAACACCAAAGCAATTTTACTTTTATAAATGTGGTGTAGACAGGCCTCCTGCCTCCATAAAGATGCAGAAGTAAAGATCAAATGTCTCACACATCCTTTGTTTTAAGATTGCAGAGTAATAGAGTCAGGGCATGGCTCACTGTTTTGCTTTGCAAAGTGTGAAAACTGTAAAGAAATCTGTCTCTGTGTGAAGATGGCAGCACAGGTGTGGATAGTTTATAGTTTAGTAAATAGTTGGGATACTTACTGAAATGTATCTGAAGTCTGGCAGGATTATTATTCAGTGATTTTACAGGTGGTTACCATCCTGTTTGCCCCTTGGGGGTAAATAAAGTCTCTCCGATTCTGATTCTGATCTGATTCTGTTGTACCCTAAATTGGACTCAGTATGACCACTGACATAGCATGAGTTTGACCCCTGAGTTAGGGAAAGCAGTGGATCAAACCACTGAAGCATATGGAGGTGAATCTGCTTTCCAAAACTTAAAACTGTTGTTTGGCACTTATATTAGCACAAGAGCTTTCACTGGATATTATTATATTATATGACATAAAAAAGGTTATATTTACTTTTTTCCACACACACACACACAAAGCTTCCAGTGGGATTCCAACCCTTCATCACTCTGATAATTTCAACAGTTCTGGATTTGGAGTGGGTAGAACGTTAGTGGTTGAATGTTCAAGCTGTGGCCAGCTCCCCAGCCAATAATTGGTGAAAAGCTCACCAATTATTGGCAGATGCAGACCACAGAAGCTATCTGCCATGACATTTCAGGCACTGAAATTATCCCAACTTCTTCTACGCTGGTTTTCAAAAGGTACCGAGACAGAACTGACAGTGTACCCGCAGCTTATCAGTAGAAAAGTGACATTTAAGGGCTGATATGGTGTAAGTATTCTGTTGCACGGAGGTGCTCCTCTGACAGTGAGACTCCTCCATCAGGCCTCGGGAAACGCTAACAGTTTAGTTTTGCTCTGGTATCAGTTTCTCCTCACGACCTCGACCCTCCTCAGGTGAACAGCCCTCTGCAGGGCTGAATCTGATCCAGGTGGACGTGCTTGGTCTGAAGCTCCGCCCCCAGGCATAGCATCAAGGTCGCCCTGTCTGAACAGTAACGCTCCTCGGGCTGCAGCCTGACCGCTCTCATTAGATAACACCTGGATGACCTGCTGCTCCCAGCATGCTCTGCTCATGGCACTGAAAGCCGGAGGCAGGAACACAAAGACACTTTCAACTAAATTAATAATATGAACTATAGTACAGTGCATTATTCTCGTGAGCACAAGGGCACATTTACGGCTACATTTAAGAGGTAAAGTTGAGCTCCTAAGGTGAAAGATGAACAGCATGTGCACGTCATGTCTTCTTCTTCTTCTATCGGCTGTTTTTCTTCTGTTCAGTCTCCTCTCATGTGAATGTGCTGCTGATGAATATGTTCATCCTCTGACCCAGATACAAACTCCCCGGCTTCACTTTTCATTCTCTTCAGTCTGGACTCAGTGAATTCAGCCTGCAGCAGCGAGCCAAACGCTCGGAGTAAATGGAGGTTAGCGGGACGGTGCTGCACCACGATAATGATGTATATAAATATAAAACACTGTCATCATTTTTAAAATCTGCCCGGCAGCATGCATTCGATCTGTACCGCGGTATGATCTCACTGCCAATAATCTGCTCTTTCCTCAAAAACTCTGAAGAGACGCCTGAGGGGAAGAAGCAGAGCGGGGGAGGAAGACAAGGGGAGCGAGGGCTGTAACTGTGAGAGGAGAAGAAAGAGATCAGAGGAGGGAAAGGATGAACCGAGAGGCTGCTGAGGAGACCGAAAAATAACTAATAAGGCACAAAAGCAGATACACAAATGAATTACTTTTAAAACGAAGTTATTTTATAACATGAATAAAAGAGGTGCAGTGTACAAACGGAGTTTTCTGGGGTAGAGATGGTAGATTTCTCACATTTTAATGTCATTAAGCTAGTCATCTTGATCAGGGGTGGGCACTTAATTTTCCCAAGGGACCACGTGAGAAACTGGCGCTGTTTTGAGGGCCTAACCAACAACCATATAAAGAGATAAATGTATTCATGATGTAGAGTGAGCACCCAGCTTTACAGCAGGAATGATCAGACTCACAGCACAGATAAAGGAAGGCACAAAATGAAATTCAGTAATTATGCCCCAAATAATTTTAGAGCCTGAATTATTTCAAATAAATTAACTTCATGTTTAATTCAGCCTAAAGTTATTGTAGAGCTTGCGCTAATGCTTCTAGAGCAAATTTAAAATTTTATATTATTATTATAATATTAAATTTGTGCAGAATGCTTCTTACTCTAGATGTATTTTAGTGATTGATGAGCCATCCTGAAATTTCACTGCAGCCCATTTGCTTTATCCATATTTAATTTAAGTTCTTCAATCTCTTTAATGTTGCATTATAAGCATTGATTTGTTGTTGACTTAATATTTGATTTAGGCTCTAGGATTTGTGCTCTGTAATAACTGAATCTATCTTGAAGGTATTATCAGTTAGCTGAAACACTCTAGAGTTCATGTTTTAGGATTATTTAATTAATAGGAGGATCACACTCCTCAGCTTCCCTGGGAAAGTTCCATCCAGGATATGTTTTCGTTCTGGCTTTGGGACAGTGGACCAGCTCTTTATCATCTCAAGGATATTCAAATGTGCCTCTGCCCAACCAGTCTGCATGTGTTTTGTGGACTTTTTGTGGAAGACATTTGACTGCATCCCTCAGGATATTGTGTGGAGGTTGATTTGATAGTATATGATCCATTTTTACAGGCCATTCAGGCCACTTACAACTGCAGCAAAAGCTTGATCTCTCAACTGGTTTGGAAACAACTTGGTGTTCCCCTGGATGAGCGGGAAGAGGTGGCCCAGTTGAGGGACGTCTGGGCTTCTCTGCTTAGACTGCTGCCCCTGAGATCCGAACCCAGATGGATGGAAATCTTTGCTGTAGAAGCATTAAAACAGATCTACAGTTACTTTAAGCTGTGCTTTGATTGTTTAATTCACTTTTTACATTGAAGTTCATATATTCAAAATAATTAATGCTCTATAATTACTTACTACTCTAAATTGACAGAATTAATTTTCCACATAAATAGTTTAAAATGTCTAAACAAATGCTCTGGAAGTTATTTATTTTTTTACTCTAGAATATGTCATGTGTTTACTAGAATGGCTTTACTCATGGGGTAGTTAATGCTGCAGAATTACTTCATTCATGCTTTATATTCTAGGACTGCTTACTTGTACTCTTGAAGTATTTAACATCTGCTCTGTGAGCTTTAATGAATATATTTGCAGTCTTGAGTTGTGTCACAACAGGTTATATTTCATTTTGAAACCACAATTTCATGGGATTATGAAACGTCATCATTTGTCCACTAGCATTAGTCTGTGAGTTAATGAAAAAACAATGAACTGTTGATAGTAACAACAATAATAATAATAAGAAACTACTGCTAATAATAATCATAATAAGATTCATACTTTTTATTGTTAATGTTTTTTTTTTTAAAATAAATGTTTGTAGTTTTGCTCATCTTTGGGTATAATCTTGCTAATTTGCACTAACATGTTGTGAACATTAGTGCGTGCACTAAAGTAACTTTACTGCATGAATTAATATGTGCAAATAAATAGTTTTGTGCTAATGGATCTGAAGGCAGCGAACAAAAATGACTCAGAGAGGAGAAGCTGTGAGATGGAGAGGAGTGAAGGGAGCAAAAAGGAGGAGGATGATGATCAAAGTGTGACCTGTTGCAGCTGTTTGCGTTTCAGCGGATGGAAATATTTAATTTAAACTCTGAAAAGGTCATCTGAGGTTCAAAATGATTCAACCTGCTGAGAGCTGACCGGAGAGGTGTTTAACACATCATCAGGGAGGCTGTTACAGACTCTCAGCTGCACACATGATGGAAGCACCTTCACCTCAAGACTTGGGGATGTTTATTTTTATGTTGCTGAACTTTAAGGTCTAAATCTCGGAGAAAAGCTCTTTAAAGATATTTATTAATGTCTGCGACACTTACGCAAGCATACTCAGGGAGAACAGCTAAGTGTTTGTAGTGCACCCTGACGCCTCCTCAGACCAGTGATGGCTGGACTTTTTGGACGAGTCAGCAGTAAGTTTTTGATTCTCCGTGGCTCTGACAAACATGAGACAGCCCTGATCTCATACTCACTGATTAAGAGGAGATTCTTTATTTACATTCTTATTTCTTAATATTTGACCAATGACTCCTCTTGTTTCTTTTGACAGCATAACTGGTTGAGGACCAATAGCATAGCTTTCCTGTGAGGTATTTGATTTATCTGTTTCTGGCTCAAAGTTTGGGCCTAGTGGTGACCTTTGGGGCTGGCATACTGTATTACAACAAAACCTGCAGTTCTTATAATGTCCACTAGAGGCACCCTCCAAAAGTGAGTCATTCCCCATAGACTCCCATGTTAACATGTCCAGCTTCACACAAAAATAAACACGTTTACATCCTGGTACAGAAAGCAGCTTCAGTCTCTATAGCTAATTTGATCTCTCATGGCAGCTGGACAGGTGGTGAATTTTTATACAGCTTTTGATTTTTATTAAGGCTTGAATTGATTACAGTTAGGATTGTGTGTGCTCTGATTGGCAGATGCTAGCTGCCTGTTCTGCCTGTTCTCATTCCTGGAGAGTTAATTGATGCCATTTTGTTGGTTTTACCTGGTGACTTTTATCTGGTTACAGCATTACAAAGTCATTCTCACTGTTTCTTTTTTAAATGGAGAGGGTTACTGATGCAAAGACGTGTGTTTTAACCCAAACACCAATGAACTCCTGAGCCTAATGAAGTAGTTTTTAGCGTGTAAACCAAAGCGAAAACAGAAAATAGTGAAAACAGAGCTGAACAGGTTACAATTACTTGGGGAAAAATGTGTATTCCTTGGTGGAATGGTGAGTGGTTGCTGGCTGTGTGAAATTGACTGCACAGTGCTGCAAAAAAGCCTCCTTGCAGTTGCTTTGGTCACTAGCAGATTCCTGTGGTCACAAGTAGATTGCATGGAAGACACTGATCAGGACTCAACAACTACAACTGTACTGACACTCTAACACAAACTGGAAGCTGGAAACCTTCACCTTAAAAGTAAAAGTCATGTTTTAAAGTGCAACCAACATGTTTCAAATGTGCAAACCCCAGTGACTACCAGTGACCAAAGCAATCACGGAGAGGTTTGCTGTGCAGCACCCTGTTTGTGACCTACTTTACAGAGACTGCCAGCAACCTACAGAAACCACTTGGCAACCAGTTGGGAAATATACATTTTTCCTTAGCAGCTGAATGTTGCCAGAGGGTCACTAACTGGTTCACAGACTAGTGTGGCTGGAATCTTACATACAGTCAATGGTTTTGGCTCATTATTTCGCTGCACATTGAATTTTGGACCAATCAGATGCTGCCACCTTGGAACTCTGCAACAGGAAGAATCTAAACTGGAATTACAACCCCCTCCGCTACTCTTCCTGGAGCAAACTCAGCAGGACTTGAAGCCTAAAACTTTTTCCCTGCTCACTCCTGAACCTGTGCTCACAGATCCGTCAGTCCTGGCTGGACACCACACTGTGTTCTGCTGTAGCAGATGAATGGTGCTCTCCAGTGGGAGTTAAAGTTTATTTATCAGCTCCACAAACAGAAGCCCGTGTGTGTGTGTGCGTGTGTGTCTGACTTTGTGTCTGTCAGCGTCACTCTGACGCACAGCAGGGTGGGGACCATGTGACATCACTCCTGTGGGGTTAAAGGGCGTCACTATGACAAAACAGTAACCATAACGACGTGGTTTCACCTCCTGTTTGTGTGTGTGTGTGTGCGTATGTGTGTGTGGTTCGGTTTAACACAGCAGAGGTGTGTTTTCAGCTTGAGTCACGTCTGACAGTTTAATTCCTGCCTGATGTCATGAGAGAGTTTGTAACGTCTGACTTTTGCACTCAAATATTCACCGCTTCAGTGCCCGTCACTCAGCGCTTTCCTTTTTTAATACACCCACATTACAGCTGTATTCACACATTCTACACCTGAAAAAAATTTACACTGTAATCTTAAATATTTTCTGTTCTACAATTTCTTAAATCATGTTCTAACAGTAAAACGTTTCAATGCTGAAAACACGATTAAATATTTTTTTTAGTGAAGTCAAGCTGTAGAATCACTGAATACTTGAAGATTTTGTCAAGTGTAATAGCCCAACATGGGATGTTCATTGCAAACCAAATTCAGCTGTAAATGCTGTGTTGTGAGGTTTACATTAAAGCATTAAAATATAATTCTAGAATTTAATTCAGACAACAAATAAAAGTTACTGCTGCAGGATCCGCTAAAATTTAATTTGTACTTTCTAGTTTCCTAATTTTCACTTGAATCTTTTTAATGTAAAGTCCCTAAAGCCTAACAGGACTTGATTCGTAAACCAGGGGTGATTCTACGTTCATACTTTTAGGAAGGCTCCGCTCCCAATCATAATGTCATGCATACAGTGGCTTGTAATTAATATTAATGCAATATGCTGTTTGCAAATGTCATCAACCCTTTTCACATTTGCAAACCTCAGTTCAGTTGGATAAACACAACTGGATGATCTAATATAGTGTCTCAGAATAATTCCGAGCGAATAATCAGAGATTTCAGTAATATACACATGTTTTAGGGCGGAGCCTTTAGTTATCAAACCTGAGGCAAAGTCTCAGTCGTTAAAGAAGTTAAAAAAACCATTTGTGGCAAAGCAGATGTAAAATATGCCCAACATTATTTCACTCTCATAATCAAATAGAAGCAGTCCACCCAATCACTCAGCACTTAAAGCAACATTATCAGTACAGACACCGGAAAATCAGCCACTCCAAAGACCTGTACATGAAGCAAACTGCTAATAAAGTTGTTTTATATTAAGGTTTCTTAATTCATACAAACCCTCCCTGTATTCTGCAGACTCAGCACAGAGCATCATGTACCGCAGAACAGATTTGTAGTTCGTCACATCGATGGTAGTGGCAGCCATCCTGGTCAGCCATGTTTCGAGGGAATCCTGTAAAATGATATTGTTCATGGAAATATGCCCCTGTTTACGATGTTCACTGGTGTTTTTAAAGTGTGGTGCAGGGAAAAATGCAAACCCTCCATGAAATACATGAAAAACTACTGTTTGAATAGTTTAGAAAATATTTTAACCATTTAAAATAATAAAGCATATAAGGTTAAAATTAGCTAATAATCTCTAGTAATTTAATTCCCATTAGACAATGTTTTTTATGCTATTTAGAAAACAAATAAAAATAAGCAGACACTTTAATTATCAGAACAGTTTGAACTTTTCTGTATTTCAGTTCAAGTTAAATCTGCATCACTGATGTGGTGTTAAATTACCTCTTTTATTTTCTTTCTGCCACAGAAACAAAAGTCTGAAGCAGCAACGCCTCTGTGTGAGAGACTGTAACATCATGATGTCGACAACACTGGACATAAATCCTGTTTTCTTTCTATCCTGTACTGTCTGTCATCAATAGACAAATTAGGAAAATATAACACTTGGCAATACCAGAAAGTAATACTAAAATACACTATCATTACTACCATTAATATAGTAGTAATAGTATCTTCAGGAGTGCTCTGATGAAATTTGGGGTACTCTAAACTCGCCTATGTCATGCATGAAACTGACTCTATAAGTGCTTAATTTAAAGAATGAAAGCATGCTGTAGTTTAAATGGATTTGTGTTCTCAAAATTTCTTCATTTCTGCTCTAAATGACCAAATTAATTGTTTCCAAATGCTCAATTTGTCTTCAACAGCAAACGTCATAGAGTAATATTAAACAGAATTAGAGGGAGGGTTAGTTTCTGTTTTCAGAGCCAGTATTGGTGGTATCAGCTGTAATGCAGACTGACGAGACTGATATTATTAAAATTAACTGAAGGTTCTGCAACTCCATTCTGGACTGTTTAATTCCTCTTTAACCCCCCGATCATAGGTCTCCCTGTCCTGGTGCTGGAGGACAGCACAGTTTCAAGTAATGAGGTCAGTGCATGAACAGACCATCTGTGAGGTAAAAGCTCTAAACGCTCAGTTTATCGCAGTTTTTTTCCCACTCTTGGCTCTGTATGATGTCATAAAGAGAGGATGCCCCTAAAATGGTAATCTCAGAAGCCCCACCCACTTCTGTTTAAAAGAGGCAGCCAGTTAGAAGAAAATTGGGGGAGGAGCTTGACCACTTTGTTTCAGGATGAACTGTGTTGTTGCATTAAGAAGGATTATTTTGAACTGTAAATCAGACAAAGCCACTCTCTTGAATTTTAAAACTAAAATGATGGAGACTTAAACACAACCACAAGCTCTGCAGATGACAACATGAAAAAAGACAGACTTTTATTTGTTTTTGTTGTCATTTTCTTTTATACTGAATGAATAATACAACAAACAGATGACACATGGACCAAAATTACATAGTTGTCATGTTTGGTCGTGCGTTATTGTGGCAGAAGATCCCGATCACGCTGAGAGGAGAACAGGAATCTGACTTGGCCTGCAGTTTGCCTGTGTGTGAAGCATGGATGTAAATCCATGTGGATACAAATAATGACTCATTAATGTGTCACACTAAGCCTCGTTAATGGTGATCTGAAGGTACAGAAAAATCAAAACACACACACACACACACACACACACACACACACACACACACACACACACACACACACACGTGTCAGTCATTTGTTTGGGATTTGTCAGCTTTAATTCAGGAACATTAATCTGAACATATTAAGGCTGCATGAAGCGAGGTGCAGCTTTCTAATCTCCACCTGCAGAGTGCTGTCAGAACAGTAAACAGTTCAGCCACAGCTCCTCGAACGCCGGCTGCACAACAGTTGAAGAAAAGCTGAAGCAGCCGAGTGAAGAAGAAAACTTCCCTCGTGCTGGTTTTCGTGCAGACCAGATGACTGCAATATGATGTTTTGGTCCATGTTCCCATGGTGATGTTGAGTTTTGGGGAAATGCTTTTAAGTCTTTAGTTTCTTTCTTTCTTTCTTTCTTTCCTTCTTTCTTTCTTTCTTTCTTTCTTTCTTTTTGAATTGTTTTTCTATTTTAATTTTTTTCTGTTTTGACTGCTTTTTTTCTCTTTCTTTTTTTTAGTAGACTGATTTTTTTTTTGTTTACTATTATTGTGTGTTTCATTCCTGTTTTTGCTTAATTATTATTCTAGTGATATTTCCTGTCCCAAGAACCACTTTCAGGAACTAGGTATATCAGACCACCAAGCCCTCTGCCTCTGACCACTGCCTTGTCCTCGTGGTGCTGTATCCCTTCACACTTTACCCAACTGCTCCACTGCTCCCAGGGGAAATACAAAACCCTCCATGAGGGTCCATGAGGTGGCAATTCATGGAAGGGTGCTCCTTTGCTCCTACAAGCCAGCTGAAGTGATTTGGGCATCTGACTAGAGTGCCTCCTTCTGGATGAGGTGTTTCAGGCATCTCCTACCAGGAGATCTCAGGTTAGACCCAGAGCACACCGGAGAGATCATACAGTGGGATGCAAAAGTTTGGGCAACCTTGTCATTATTTCCCTGTATAAGTCGTTGGTTGTTACAATAAGAAATGTCCATTAAAATAATCATATAGGAGACACACACAGTGATATTTGAGAAGTGAAATGAAGTTTATTGGATTTACAGAAAGTGTGCAATAATTGTTTAAACAAAATCAGGCAGGTGCATAAATTTGGGCACTGTTGTCATTTTATTGATTCCAAAACCTTTGAACTAATTATTGGAACTCAAATCGGCTTGGTAAGCTCAGTGACCCCTGACCTACATACACAGGTGAATCCAATAATGAGAAAGCGTATTTAAGGGGGTCAATTGTAAGTTTCCCTCCTCTTTTAATTTTCTCTGAAGAGTAGCAACATGGGGGTCTCAAAACAACTCTCAAATGACCTGAAGACAAAGATTGTTCACCATCATGGTTTAGGGAAAGGATACAGAAAGCTGTCTCAGAGATTTAAGCTGTCTGTTTCCACAGTTAGGAACATGTTGAGAAAATGGAAGACCACAGGCTCAGTTAGGTTAAGGCTCGAAGTGGCAGACCAAGAAAAATCTCGGATAGACAGAAGCGACGAATGGTGAGAACAGTTGGAGTCAACCCACAGACCAGCACCAAAGACCTACAACATCATCTTGGAGCAGATGGAGTCACTGTGCATCGTTCAACCATTCGGCGCACTTTACACAAGGAGATGCTGTATGCGAGAGTGATGCAGAGGAAGCCTTTTCTCCGCCGCTTGAGGTTTGCTAAACCACATTTGGACAAGCCAGCTTCATTCTGGAATAAGGTGCTGTGGACTGATGAAACTAAAATTGAGCTATTTGGGCATAACAAAGGACATTATGCATGGAGGAAAAAGAGCACAGCATTCCAAGAAAAACACCTGCTACCTACAGTAAAATATGGTGGTGGTTCCATCATGCTGTGGGGCTGTGTGGCCAGTGCAGGGACTGGGAATCTTGTCAAAGTTGAGGGACACATGGATTCCACTCAGTATCAGCAGATTCTGGAGACCAATGTCCAGGAATCGGTGACAAAGCTGAAGCTGCGGCAGGGCTGGATCTTTCAACAAGACAACGACCCAAAACACTTCTCAAAATCCACTAAGGCATTCATGCAGAGGAACAAGTACAACGTTCTGGAATCTCAGTCCGCAGACCTGAATATTATTGAAAATCTGTCGTGTGAGTTAAAGAGAGCTGTCCATGCTCGGAAGCCATCAAACCTGAATGAACTAGAGATCTTTTTTTTTAAAGAGGAATGGTCCAAAATACCTTCAACCACAATCCAGACTCTCATTGGAACCTACAGGAAGTGTTTAGAGGCTGTGATTTCTGCAAAAGGCGGATCTACTAAATATTGATTTCATTTCTTTTTTTGTGGTGCCCAAATTTATGCACCTGCCTGATTTTGTTTAAAAAATTATTGCACACTTTCTGTAAATCCAATAAACTTCATTTCACTTCTCAAATATCACTGTGTGTGTCTCCTGTATGATATATTTAACTGACATTTTTTTATTGTAACAACCAACGATTTATACGGGAAAATAATGACTATTAACAAGGTTGCCCAAACTTTTGCATCCCACTGTATCTCTCTTCAGGTTTAGGAACACCTCAGCGTCATTCCAGAAGAGCTACAGAGGAGTGGGTGATGAGAAGGTCTGTAAATCATGCTGAAACAACTTCAGTGACTGAGGCCATAAACAGAAACCGGCAGAAATCTGTTTACCTGCTGCCATAGCTATCGCCATCTGGTGACCTTCTCATAGAATACAGGTTAAACCCCCACCCTATATTACTTTTTTTTATTTTATTTAATCTACATCCATGATTTGTACTGTCTATGGAAAAGATTTCGAAATCCACAGGGGCAGGGCCTTGGACCTGCAGTATTTCTAATGGCCTGCAGTGGGCAATGCTTCAGGCTTTGCCCAATGCACTACTAGCTATCTTGTTATTGGCCAGCACACTCAATAATAGTACAAAATTCAGTCTACTTAAAAAAGGGAAAAAAAAAAAAGCAGAATTCCTGAAATTTTAAACTGAAAAAAATAACCCATATGGGTGTCCCTTGGTTTCTCAGACACATCCACTCCTGGTTTGTCATGTGTGATTTTAAAATGGACAACATCCATCTCAAGGCTCCAAAGGCATTTCTTCAGTGGCTGTTCCCATCTTTTAAATAGTCTATAGTTAATGCTGAGTTTTGATCGCAGACCTGTTCAGAGGACATAAGTGAGCCAGTTGTTCATTTATTTACCCTGTTTCATGTGTCTGTGGTGAAGATGAGCTGCTGGCTGTTTTCGGGCTTTTTCTTTAAATATCATTTTCAACCTTGACTGACTTTAGACGGCTCAGTGGGCCAAACAGCTGTGTGATGACCTTTGATGTCCAGCCTTTAAACTCTTCTTAATATCGTGCTTAACATAAAAGCACTCAAAAATGCTGGAAACATGTAGAAAAGCACCAAATTTGGGCTTCAAGGGCCTGAAACTGAAAACTTTTTAAATATGAAGGTAAGATTTTGCATTGCATATAAAAATCAGCTGACTGTGAGAAGGTGGGATGAATTTTTTTAAAACTGTAAGTCTGGATGTAGGGTGACGCTGACTTCCAGTTTGAAGATCAACACGAGGCGTTATTATTTTTAGATGAGCTGTGACCACGACTGTGGATGAAATTACTTTATGGCTCTGTGAATGTGCATCCCCCCCCCCCACCACAGCCGCTCGCACAAAGAGTCAGCCCCACACCACTGGCCTCATCCTGAACGTGGCTCTGATCAGATCTGATCAGTTTCCGCTCAGCTTGCTCTCCCACAGCGTGAACTAAAGAGGCAGCGGCAGCATAAATTTCCCTTGCCGTGTTTTTCTCTGTAATTTCATGCAGCAGAGCAGCTGCAGGCCCTTTCTCCCACAGCATCCGTCCCTGCCTCCCTCCGCCTGACCGACCAACCACGCCTCCGGTCGCAGCTGAGCAGGTTGCAAGATGAATGACGATGAAGAGGTGTCATTGCAAGATAAATTCCACCATGATGAGAGCGTTCCAGAAAGAAAGTACTTCTTCTGAGTCTGAGTCCATAGAAATGAGGAGAGACTGAGTGAATCACTCCTGCAAAGAGGGTTCAAAGGCAGCACTTACACATTGGGTATTTTGGTCTAATCATTATTACTTTATCAGCAGGAAACATCAGATTTGATCATTTAGAAGACCAAAGTGATTAAGCCTGCACTCACTGAGGATACTTTATTCTGAAAGTTAAACTAAGCATGAAAATCAAACATCAGCATTTGGTGATTAAACAGAAAGCCAACATGGAAACACCAAAACCTGCAGTTCCTCTAGTGCAGGGGTGTCAAAATCCAGGCCTCGAGGGCCGGTGTCCTGCAGGTTTTAGATATCACCTGGGGTCAGCACACCTGAATCAAATGATTAGTTCAATACCAGGTCTCTGGAGAACTTCAAGACATGTTGAGGAGGTCATTTAGCCATTTGAATCTGCTGTGTTGGATCAAGGGCACATCTAAAACCTTCAGTGCACTCGTCTTTGAGGCCTGGAGTTTCCCCACCCCTGTTATAGACGCTCATATTATTTTTTACAGCAGAAATAAACATGTTAATAGTCTAATAGAAAAACTAGCTTCCCTCCATGACTGTGTAGTGGGTGAACTTTTTTGTGTATGACTCACCTGCCTGGTGAGCCAGTGTGTAGCAGCAGTAGCTGCTAGCTGTCTGCTAGGCTTCACCAATCACAGGACTGTGTTTATGGTGCTGGAGTCTCTAAGAGCATTTCTAATGCAATCAACTGCAATCAATTGTACTGACAAACCATCCAAAAAGTCCAGGCTGCAGTTTCGATGAGTTACATTTTAGGATTTTACGTATCTGTGCTTGTTACTGAACCCTGATCCGCTGCTATCTTCACCGTTACAGTCTGTCACAGTAACTTTCCAACCAAGCTTAGAGGAGAACTGAGCACTCCACGCTCTCATCCAAATACATTCACTTCTGGCTTCATAAAAACCCTAAGGCACATGACCAAAAATTGGAAGTTGGGAATCAGTCTTTGATACTATCATGGCTACGTCCATCTTCTGTATACAGTATGTGGACAAAGTTCTTACACCTGCTGGAGCTCGATGCTGTGACGATCCCAGATTTCTGTGCTGATGTTTGGACCAATACAGTTTTTGTGCCATCAGAGAGCAACTACATGGCTCGGTCCTTGATGTTGTAAACCTGTGATAATGAGATTGAAACCTAAATAGTGGAGATATCATCTGAATTTCAGGAGCGGGACCACTCCTCCTTCACGCCCCCTCCGGCCTCAGGCTATAAAAGCCCCCCCTTCTCCAATACCTGCTGTTCTCATCTTCATGCCCTACCCTGCCCCCCTTTTCTTTCCTCTCTTCTCCTCTTCTCCTCTGCTCTCTTCCTTTCCTCCATTTATTTCTCATTAGTACATGGGGATCTACCCGGCCCGAGAGCCGTCGCCAGTCCCCTTCAAGGCCTTCCCCAAACCGCAGCACTATTCACATTTCCTCATCCCTCATCGCCCTTCGTTACCAAGGATGTGGTCCCTGCTAGTGAATCTAAGATTAAAATGAATATTTTCCAAAAGAGAAAAAATGTAAATGCTAATTTTTTTTGGCTCTTAAAAAAGACACATCGTTAGACCTAATCCAGGTGTGGTTAACCTGTGGTCTCCAGCTGTTCTGTGTGGTTTTGACAGAATGTAGATAAATATCGTAACCAGGGTTATTTGCACAAACACAGGTTGGGCTCAGAGTGGATTATGCATGTTTCCTCCACGTCATGGCTGATCTTTTGTTATTAAAAATATCTGCATTTGGATTTAGCTCTATAATTTCATAAACACACAAAAACATGCTCTTATTTTAATGAAAATGCAAAGTTTAAAGCACTAGCTGATCATAAGTAACCCACAGCAGACTAGTCACATGTGCTAAAAGGTTTATTACGCACATCTATCAGTAATGTTGTTCAGATTATTTAAATTTAATAGGCTGCTTTAACTCCATTAAAGGTCCTCCTGATAGCCTGCTGGCAGAGAGAGTACACCTGTAGGGACTGAAAAGGACTTTCACTGCAGCTGTTTCTCTGAGAGTGCACTGGCTCATGAATGAGTAGCACATTAATAGTTTTATTTTTTTGAATGTGACCTCTTATGTTTGATTAAATGCAGAAATGTTCACTTGAGGAATAATGAAGCTTGTAGAAAGTGTGTGTAACCTCCCTCTGATCCTCTCTCGCCTTGTTTCCCGCTGGTAGGAAGCCCTGCGGTCCTTGCCCCATCCTCCTGGTTCCTAATACACCCCAGCCTGTGCAGGTCGCCTTTGGTGGTTCGCTGCCTTGCTCCGGGATGCTCCGGTTCGACTCCTGTTTCCTCCTCACAGGAGTCGCCAGACAGGTGCTTGGCTCGACTGCGGGGATTTATTTGGTGTCTGCAGATTGATCACACTGGTTTGTATTTAACCTACTTAGGCAGAGAGCGAGCGCGCTAAGCTGAGCCCCCTGCAGGATTTAACATTTCCAACTGTCAGGACGAATTAACCGGCACTAATACCGCTTTCATCCCTCGCTGGGTTCCTTCAGTGCAGTGACTCACGGCTCTGTAACGCCGAGCAGGAGGATGTTGGAGCGTTTCTGAGAGTGATTCTTTTAAACATCCATGTTGATTAGACTCTGATCTGCTCCTGGGGGTTTTGAGAAGAAAAAAAAAGTACGAGGGTTTGATTTGTAAAACAATTATTGAGCAAAAACTATTATTAGCTTGATCTTTGGTACTGAATGCATCCCTGGGTGGAAGCCTCCTGTTTTTAAATGTTCAAGAAGAGGTTTTATATTGTAGTGCATGTAAGATGAATTGCTATTGTGTACAGAACGCATTCGATTGAAGTTCTTCTTATGTATTGTAATTATTTGATCACAGCAGTGCCAAAGCTTTGAAGAAATTAAGTAAGTTTGTCCACTGACTTAACAACTGTTCAAAAAAAGCTTTTAGACTTTAGAACTTTCTACCAAGCAAAGTATCACATTCAGATCTACAAGAAGACTGCCAAACTCATCCCACAGCAGGACAAAATGTGTGGAAACACACCTTTACATCGTAAACTATCACTCGGTTGAATTTTGTGTACATGGATCCTTGTCAGTATTCTTTTTTTAAAATAATTTCCTCATATTTTGATCATTTTTTCCTTGGAGGCTTGTCACTGCAGGAACACCACAAGAAAGGAGCTGTTGTTTCCATGAAATCGGTTTAACTCTCTGATAAAGGTCGAAACAAACTGCTTTTTAGGTTACATGTGACCATGCTGTGGGAAAAAAAGGCATTTTAAATCAAATTTAAAAAGAGAAAGTCTTGGACTTCTTTGATAGTTTAGATTATTTGCACCTCTTCCAAAGAGAACTTCAGACAAGAAGAGTCTGAATCCAGGAGGCACTCCATCTCAAAAACTGTACAACATGCTGGCTGCATGGCTCGCCAATCTTGAAATGCCTCTGGGCAGTTGTCCGGGGTGTTCATTTGAAGCGTTAATAAAGTAACATTATTTAAAATGGCCATAAAAACTTGCATTCATAGACTCCCTGATTACAAATGGATCTCTGCTGGTTTATGATCAACTTCTCCTTTATTTTTCTTTGGCTTTTAAACCAAGCTGAGTTCTGGTTTCTTTTGACTTACAGTCTTGTGGAAACTCATTGCTTCCATAGAAATTAAGAGAATAAGCATCAGTCAGGTGCTGATAATCAATTCAATTGGTTAAATGATCGCCAGCAAGTGTGAGCACCTCTATTTAAAAGCAGTCATTCTGGGATTTTGCAGGTCTAGATATCTCAGCTGTCTGTCAACAGAAGGCCAAGGTAAAATCATCAGCAGACATCAGCAATGTTCTTAATGAAACAATAACTCTGGGAAGGTTTATAAAGGCCATCTCCAAATAATCTGAAGTCTACAGTTAGAAAGATTCACAAGTGAACAACATCAAAGAAAGCTGCCAATCTTGTCCCAGCAAATTTGCCCCAAAATATGACTCAAACTCTACAGGCCTCAGTTAGTATGTTAAAAGGTGAAGTGCATGACAATGCATGACACGTTTGTTTGGAAGGGTTTCCCGTAGAAAGAGCCGGCCAATATTCCTTCACAGTCATACAGGAAACTCTACAAACTGCTGAATGATGGGATGTACTCAGTTTTTTACAGACTCTATACAAACGTATTTTTGTAACTATTAATGATGATGCACGCAGTGGATATAAACTTTGTCCAGGACTACAAGCAGTGAGAAACTCCAACATAATGTTTGTTTTCATGCGTATAATCAGCTGGTCCAGATGTTTGGAGGATAAATCATCCAATTCTCAGTAATTGTGGCGCTAACTTCATTTTCCAGCCATCAGATTGGTGTGAAACGAAGGCTTGTTTTAATTTGAAAAGGCTTTATGATGTTAAATATTTATGAGGACAAATTTAAAAGGATTGAACACTGAGGATTTTAGTCTTTCTGCATCTTTAATCACATTTTGAATCTCACTCTTGTTCTTTGGGTTATTCTGGGTTGCTTTTCACATGTTTATTGTGCTCTGGAGGATTAAAGGTTAACTCGAGTCTCCCCCCACAGGCCAGAGACATGCAGCGGGGGAAAACTTGAAGATTAAAAAACAAAATTAAGCATTAAAAGCGTGTTTAATTACAGTCCCCCCCCCCACACATACACACCACCAGCACCAGCACCACCTTATTTTCCTCAAACTGTTTAAAATTTAAATAAGCCTCTCTCTCTGTTCCAAATCCAAGAAAAGGGGTAAAAAAAAAAAAACAGCTCCATGAATTATAGATGAGCGTGAAGAAGATTAATTATAGCGCAGTAAAACCTGTAGCTAATGTGCCGCGTTCAGACCGACACTAATGCTAATGACAGAGACAAACCTCACATCTCCCACAGAGGGAAGAGGATCTGCTCGTGTTCCTCTGCAGTCAGTGCACTGACCTTCCCCTCATCCATCACCAAACGCACTATCAGCATTAGTCCACTTTATGTCCTCATGTGGAGCGACACTGAGCCCACAAAATGTCCTGTTAAATATGGCAAAACTATAAGGGACGATTCTCATGCTTCAGCTTGAAACCCTTCATAGTATCTTGAGTGTCTTATGACTTGATATAAAAAGAACCCTGTTTATAGGTATCTACATTTAAAATGTCATGGAACAATATAAAACTTATAGTAAAGGAATGAGGCTTAAAGAAAAAGTGCTTTAAAGTATTTTAAAGTGGACCTTTTCTTCATCTAACTCCTGTTCCAGTGGTGAATGTTCCTATTAGACATGTCCAAAGTTTTAAATAATGAGGTCAAAGTATGAGCAAGTAATCCCTGTGAGCCCAAAGCTCAGGCTTCAGGCAGTCTTTTCAATTCTTGGCTCTGTACGAGATCTCTCAAAGACAGAAGATATACATGACACGTCATCTTAGGCACATAAGCCCCACCCACATTCTGGTCTTTTACTTTTGTTAAGGAAAGCAGCCAATCACAACAAAATTGCCTGAAAGGGGGAGGAGCTACAACTGTTTGTTTCAGGTTGAGAATGAATTGAGGGGTCACACCAAGGACCAGGATAAGAAAAAGAAGGATCATTTTGAGTTGGGAATCAAGTAGTAGTTCTTCAGAGCTGTAGCTCATGTTTTAAAGAATGACCTGAAATAAATTAATAAATGATCATTTTTAAATAATTACAATTAATAAATTAATGTTGCATTATCGTAGGATCTTTACTTTACAAGATAAAACGCCTTGAGGCAACTGTTGTTGCTCTTTTGCGCTATATAAATAAAACTGAACTGAATTGAAATTGAATACAATAATGAGGAAGTACCTGCAAACGAAAACAAAAATCAATGAGAAAAATAATAAAAAGACCAAAGCTTACAAAATGAACACCAAGTTTTTTTAAAGAAGACTTGAAACTAGTGACAGAGATCATAAACTCACCAGGGAATGTTTACTGATGTTATAAATCATGAAGTTACATGAAGTCTTTGCTGGCCATGTGAATAAGTTTTAAGGCATTTCGACATTGGCATTGTTTTTTTGTTTTTTGTTTGTTTGTTTTGTTTAAAAAAAAATTGGACAGGTTTGAGACCAAATAACTTTACGCTTCACTGGTGAGGGGACAGTCCTCTTTCCACCATCCTACTTTAGCTTCCTCATTTCTTGCAGTGGACTGGTGATGCTTATTCCCCACAGAATAAGGGGAATAAGACAAGACTTCAAGCCATCTTTCTTCATCACAGTGACCTCCAACAAAACCCAAAATGTTCACACATAAACTCACAAATATATATATTTTAAATCAGAACTGATCTATCGGTGTGTTTCACAGCGCAGAACTAAGCGTGAGCGTGTGATTAACCAGCAACACACTGCCAGCCCACAAACAGCATCCATATGAATGTGTGTGTGTGTTTCTGTAGGCTTCGAGCAGTGTAGCCGCGAGGAAAAGGCAGCTGTCTAAATGCATCGACACACACTGCTGTGAAGAATACACACACACACACACACACACACACACACACACACGGGCACACACACACACACACACACACACACGGGCACACACACAAACGCACACACACAAACACACACACACACAGAGCATATTAA
Organism: Perissodus microlepis; assembly: GCF_051167445.1. Taxonomy (NCBI): domain Eukaryota; kingdom Metazoa; phylum Chordata; class Actinopteri; order Cichliformes; family Cichlidae; genus Perissodus; species Perissodus microlepis. The sequence continues at coordinate 29,517,999 of NC_140467.1, read as the reverse complement.
ATCTTCTTAGTGGTTTAATGAGGGTTAATGAACAGAATAGTTTTGACTGGTTCAGCTGCTTTTGCCATTTTCTCATCTGTTTCCATGGCTTCACTTTAGGTTTAGTTTTCATCTAAATCCAGTTGTCTATCCATCCGTCTGTCCATCCATCTATATGCCTGCAATTCTTCAAATATGCACTAGAAAAGTCCACACAAAAGTGATTAAACTCTCATATTATTGAGATTTCAGGTCAAAATATGGTCAGTTAGCCAAAATGCTAACATTAAAACTAAATTAGGGTAAAAACTGTATTGGGTTATTTCAGGGAAATGTGTCTTCGTTTGCAAACGCATTGTCACACTGTGTCTAACTTTGGCCAAAACATTAATGTTGATTCCAAAACGGATTGGTTAATGTTCTGGTGACCGTGTCATTATTTTGCAGTCTATGGTTGTAGTATGATCATGATCACTGATTTGGGATTTTGTTGTCGATGCTTTGTGATTTTTCTCTTAAATTTAAAACACTAATCTGGACAAGCCAGATTTTTATGTGCCCCTAATGGCCCCTTGTAGATTTGTGCTTACGCTTTGCTATTCTGCACCATCAGCCACCAATAAATCCCCCCCCCCCCAGGAGCTGTTTCCTCATTTGCTTTGCTGCATTTTATCACTCTATTTGACTCAGCTGCTAAAGAGCGATGTGACCATCTGAGAGTAAACTATATCGATCCACACCACACCCTCCCATTTTATGTTCCACTCTATATTCAGATTTTTTTCCTGTTTTTGCATCAACATGAACTGAAATAGCAGGTGAGCTTGGAGACGCCCACACACAGTCCATGCGGCCAAGACTGACTGCTTTGCACTTGTTGTTGTACTGCGAACAAAGGCCTCAGTATCCATGTTGTCCAGCAAGAAAGTTTCTCAGTTGAAGTGTTTCAGAAATAAATATATAAAGAAAAAAAGCTTCTTCATATTTAAGAGTTAAAATACTTTGAAAAATAAAATATCAAATGTAAATGTAATATTGTGCTTTCAGCAGTTTTACTCAAAAAATTCAGAACAGGTAGGAACAAGATATTAAAACTACTGCTCTACATTTTTACTCAAGCTCGCACAAAGATTTCCTGTCAGTTGAGTTAATCACACCAGCTCAGGACTGCAGGTGAGTCCACTTTAGGTCGCGGCTTTAAATGAGAAGTCAGTTTGTGTCTCATTAATATTTTCACAGCACCCTCAGGTGCTCTTTCTCCAATGTGGACGCCTGGCTTTTCTGAAGCAGACTGTCTGATGTGAGCTGGAGCCTGGAGGTCAGAGCTAAAACGAGATCAGACCTCAGCATGGTTTAATCCGGACTGACGTTCCAGCAGCCAAATCGGCTGCTCGGAACTGAGAAATGAGCTGCTGTTGTTATTTAGAGAGTAAAATAGATGGAGCGCCTGCAGCAGCTGATGCGTTTGGACGGAGTGGTGGCGAGGAGGAGAAAGAGCAGTCTCTGGTGACCTTCTGACCTGGTGTCTCAGTATGAGGCCGGGACACTCCAAGTCAGATGTTCTTCTTCAGTGGAAGAAACGCTCTCAACACCACAGTGTAAAAAATAAGAATGAACTATGATGCAAATTAAAAAAATTATACCTTCCTTTGTGTATTGATTTGTACATGAAGGATGAAAGTTTCCATGAATAGCAAAACCATGCTATGCTTATACTTCCTGCTAAGTGCCATAGTGCCATTTATCTACTTCCAGGCTCAACCATGTGCTATGCTAGCCAACGATTTACTTAAAAATAGAGGCTATTAATCATTAAACAATCGTATCCCAACTCAACTCAGACTCAACCCTTAGCTCAAATTAGCATGCCTGTTGACTCACCGTGAAAAATCACAGTGTTTTGGAAATGACAGTCTTCATTACAAAGCTTTCTTCGTTATGAATTAGCATAGATGTTTTTATTGAACATTTGAAGAACTAGCAAAAAAAACAGAAACTCTTGTAGAGGACATAAAGTCAGAGATAAAAACAACAAGGAGCAGGTGCATCTAGTACAGGTAGAGCTGCTGCAAAAACCCACAGAGCCCAGCAGCCAGCGCAACAAATTCTGGATCCTTTGCTTTTAGTTAGCAGTTAGCATTAGCAGCACATGCTGCGTCCGATGTGAAAGGACTTTTATGCTGCACACTGTGACTCACAGCAATGGTCCCGGGTCAGCCCTGAATGTGTTAAACTAATCCTAAAGTAATAATGGTATTTCTAACCACTGATATACCACAACTTTATCCTTTCAACAGCTGCTGAAAGTTAGGGGACCTAGCTGCTATCGGATATTTATATAGAGATCCTCCAGCTTCAAACTGTATTACCCTTCAAGGACCTGCAGTTCAAAAAAGCGCCCCTCCAACAGCCAAACCCATCTGTTCTCTGATTGGATTGTTACATTTGTGATTGACATGACATTGACCAATCAGATGAAAGGAAGAAAAATAGGGTCAAAATTCGTACTTGTAACTTGCAGGGTTTTTTTTTTGGGCTTTTTACACATACAAATCTTTTTTACACACACACAAATCTTTTTTACACACACAAATTCTTTTTACACATACAAAACTGATTTACAAGTACAAAATATTTATGACCACATTTTGAGCCCATATACAAGCCCGACATGGAACCCAACGTATTAGCCAGAGGTTTCTTTACTATGGTTTCAGAGCCGCGGAATAGTTTTCTATACGAGATCGCTGCAAAAAGTGCAGCCTTACCCTAATGTCAACCTACTTTTACTCATTTTATATTAAGATTTAAAAATCTAGTTGGTATTGGTATGGCGAGTAACCTTCAGTAATAGTAATAAATCACATTCATGTAGTTGTAAAAAGCATGATAATATATTAAGTAATCCAAAGTATTCAGAATACGTTACTCTCATTGAGTAATGTATCGGAATACGTTACAAAATACATTTTGGGGCATGTATTCTGTAATCTGTGGTGGAATACATTTTAAAAGTAACCTTCCAACACTGTATATAAATTAATTTTGTTGAATGGATTTCAAGCATGATGTGCTCAGTAGCTGATAATTTTTGAAGGAGTTGCCTGATACACATACATAAGCTTTGATGTTGATTTAACTGCACTCCTAACTATACAAATACATTACTGTGATCTAGTTATCTTTACTTGTGAACTTGTGCTAGAAATCACTAGCAGTCATATTAATTACAAGGAGCAGAGGAGGAACTCGAGTGATATACAGAGCTGCTTAAGGCCACAGATTCAGAGCTATTAGTACCTCAGGGTTGATGAAGGGTCCATAAAACACTGGAGTTTAAGATAGGACTCTTTCAACTCCCAGTCAAATCCATGATTATTATTGTAACCAAGTTGTTTGTATGCTTGAACTTAACAACAGTTTGAGGTTTCAAGATCTAATACTGCTTTTTTTTTTTTTTATAAATCAGAGAGCAGGTTTATGTCCAGAGCTCTGGCTGGTGCATAGCAGGTAGAATCTTTGAAGTTAGAGAAGAACTTTCGAAAATGAATCTTTGTACTTTCACAAAGCTTAACACTGTTATTACAATTACTAATCAAAAAACACATGTTCTAAGGTCACTTTTTTATTGCAGGTACTTTTTTTTAAATTTTTTTTAAGATTTATATATTTTTTTCTCTCAGTATGTTTAAGAAACTTCCTTATGTGCCCCTTTACTTTCTACAAAACGAGTAATGGCATCTTGCTACGGCTCCATCCGACGAGCTGTGACAGGCGAGGAGCATACCTGTCTGGACCCTTCTGCTACAGCCTCACTGAAACAGAAGCTTTATGTAACCTCAGTCTGAGCTCATTAGTCACAAAGAGAAGCAAATGACTACTAAATAAAGACTGGATGGGAGCATAGAGTCATGCGGGTAAAAGTATGGACAAGAGAATGAAAGTTTTCTTAAAGCTTTTGCAGTATATGTCCAATAAAATTATCTTAGATCTTTTCCAGCTTTTTGTTATCCTAAACAGACCTAAGATCAGAGCTCTGTGAGCAATAACATCTGTTGTAGGACAAATATTTGTCCAAATGTTTGGGCAGTACACAGCAAGAGCAATATGTGGCAACTTTTGAATTCAGTTGAAACAAATAAACAAACAAAAAAAAAATACGTGAAATTCAAATATCAGACTGCATGTCTACGACCAAGAGGAGTCTTAATAAGGTGACACGGTCGGATGGAAGAGAGTTTAAAAATGATTCACCGATGGTTTGGATTTACTTGTGTTGTATTGTTTTTCATTCATTAGGTGTTAGATGAGAGTGATACTTTGGGGCACCGGTATAGCTCGCTGGGTTAAGCAGAGGATCCATGTACTATAAGGCTATTGAAACTATAAAGCTAGTTTCTACTGTTCTGTCATAATAAAAGCTTAGAAAAGCACCTACTAAGTACATAGTAATTACCTAGTAATCACAAATTAAACATATGTACTATGTAAATGTACAAGTACAGATATGTTTCAGTTCAAGTCCACTTTCAAATACCAGTGGTGCTCCACAGGGATCTATTCTTGGACCTCTTTTATTTACAATGTTGTATCTGCCACTCAGAACTGTCAAGCAACGTTCTCTTTTTTATTGATTCATTTTAAAGGGTTATATTTATATTTATTTGTTGGAAAGACAGTAATAATAATATTAATAATAATGATAATAATGATGAATAAATAGTATTACTTAGAAAGATCATGACAAATATGTACATAATGCACAAAGAAATTCTGACACTATGTAAGTACATACTACCTATTAAGTATAATGTAAACACCTGGTAATTACAATTATTATATATTAGGGGTGCAACAATACTCAATATTGAACCGTTCGATACAGTGCTTTCGGTTCGGTACGCATATGTATCAAACAATATAAAATTTTTAATTTATTTTATCAACTTTTCTTCTGACGATGCTGTCTGTGTTGAGCGCTCAGAGGATCTGCGTTCGCTACTCCGCCTAGGCTGCACTGTCGAGTGCAGATCCACTGAGCGCAGCGCAAGCTAGCAAGACAGAAGCTAAGCTCGTTGCAACATGGCAACTGCCTCAACGCTACCCGAAATTGAACCTCCCCCACCCTCATTCAGATCTGGCGTTTGGAACTATCTTGGTCTTCATGTGAAGTATGACCCTGAAGGTAAGCCATGGACAAAAGTAAAACAGTATGTCGGATGTGCCACGCAATGCTCAATTGGTAGGAACTAGTGCGTTAGCGCAGTTAGCTTGTTAACGTGTTGACGCCGTCCAGCCCCACGCACGGGGCGATCCGCGGTAACTTGTTAACGGTGATTTGCCGCGTTATGGCGTTAATGTCATTTTAACGAGATTAACGCTGACAGCACTAGTGGGAACACAAC